>NC_138231.1:16895030-17560030 GCF_964197995.2 Scardinius erythrophthalmus
AAAAGGCCGAAATTGGGTGAACTAGTGCAAAAAATGCCCGTGCAAAATCAGTTTTTGTGTGTGTTTTTAGTAATTGTTGGTTTGGTATGTGCTCATTGTTACAATTACACAGCAAAAGTTCAGTGACATTTTTATTTGTGCATGGTAAAAAGCACACAGTGAACTCTGAGAAAACGCTATGCTTGAGCAAACAGTTTGTGAATAGGCAACTACAAATGATGCCCGTGAAAGAGACTGTGAACGCATTGAATAGGATATGTTTAGTTGGTGAATAGCATAGGCTACTATTACACAGTAGCGACAACGTTAAGCGCACCAGAATGAAATATAATATTCAGAAGTAAACACTAACAGCATAGCTGACTTACAGATTCAGTTTACATCCACAAATGAATAAGCACCTCGATTCAGGGAGCAGTGCAAAGTGCCCGTGCAAAATCAGTTTTTGTGAGCTGATCGCCGTCAAAAAAGTTCAGGAGATATTTCTTGCGATGGCAATATGATCAAAAATAACTTTATATTGATTCAATGGATTAATAGCATTTAAAAAAAAAAAAAAAGTCATGAATTTATTGCATTTTTGGGAAAAATAATCCGTTTTTATAATAAATCTTAAAAAATTCAAATCCAGATTTTGATTTTCAATGTTGTTATAACCTAAAGATGCTATGTGAAAGTTTGAAACAGAAAATAGTGGTTTTCACACATTTAGTGGTTATCTCACATTCGAGAGATATGCGAATAACACACAGACAGACAGACGGACGTTTCTGTAATTTATAGATAGATGGATTTATCACGTTCGGGAACCAAACTATAATATTCAGAAGTAAACAGTGTAGCTGACTGAGTGTTTATGTCAGAATGTTTATTTTTAAACCATAACCTTCTTGGGGCTTCTTTGACCGATACAACTCTCTAATGTCAGAATGTTTATTTTTAAACCACAACCTTCTAAAAATGATATATTTAACGATATCTTTTGCATTTCTCATCCAAACAATGTCAAACTTGGCACTGCACTTACTCGTGCCCGTGGCAAGACACCTGTCGAGTTTGAAATCAATCGGACTAACGGTTTGAGAGATATGCGAGGAACAGACACACACACACACACAGACAGACAGACAGACAGACGTTCCTGTAATTTATAGATAGATGTTTGTCAGGCCGCCGAGGGCACACCCTTCGACGAAAACTCTAGATCTTCGCAATTTAACGTCACAAAGGCCTTAAGATTACACTCACCAAATTTGAAGAGGATCAGATCAAATCTGTAGGAGGAGTTCGTTAAAGTACAACATCAGGAAATTACGAAAAATGCCCAAAATCCAGGAGGAAGTTCAAAATAGCTCACTTCCTGTTGTGTTTAGGGCTATGCTCCAAGAGACTTTTTTGTAGGTATTGGGTCATTACATGTATATACCAAATTTCATACCTGTGCGTGAAACGTAGAGCCGGGGCAAAATGTGGGGGCAATAATTTACCGAATTTGCCCCACCCAATTTTGAAAACCATATCACACGTAAATTTTCACCACTTCTGAAGCGTGTGCAAAGTTTCATGAGTTTTCGAGCATGTTTAGGCCCTCTAAAAAGCGATTCACTTTGGAGAAGAAGAAGAAGAAGAAGAAGAATTAAAGCTGCAAGCAGCGATGAAAGGGCCCTCGCACCCCTGCCACCGCCACCCGGCGCCTTTAGGAAATGCCTTAAGATTACACTCACCAAATTTGAAGAGGATCAGATCAAAACTGTAGGAGGAGTTTGTTAAAGTACAACATCAGGAAATGGCAAAAACTGCCCAAAATCTGAGAGGAAGTTCAAAATAGCTCACTTCCTGTTGTGTTTAGGGCTACGCTCCAAGATACTTTTTTGTAGGTATTGGGTCTTTACATGTATGTACCAAATTTCATACCTGTACGTGAAACGTCGAGCCGGGGCAAAATGTAGGGGCAATAAGTAAGCCATTTTGCCCCACCCAATTTTGAAAACCACATCACACGTAAATTTTCACCACTTCTGAAGCGTGTGCAAAGTTTCATGATTTTTCGAGCACGTTTTGTATTTGCCACACTTCCTGCTACCAGCAGGTGGCGCTATTGCTATAACCATAATGAGCATGGTCATGTGTTCAGGACAGGACTCTTATCAAACATGTGAAGTTTGGGGCAGATTGAAAATTGTATGGCTGAGTTACTGCAGGCTGTCTGTGGTTGCCTAGCAACATCGGAACTGCAAGCAACATTATTATTGAACTTATCTGATCATGCATATATCACCAAAAGGCCGAAATTGGGTGAACGTTTGTCAGGCCGCCGAGGGCACACCCTTCGACGAAAACTCAAGATCTTCGCAATTTAACGTCGCAAAGGCCTTCAGATTACACTCACCAAATTTGAAGAGGATCAGATCAAAACTGTAGGAGGAGTTCGTTAAAGTACAACATCAGGAAATTACGAAAAATGCCCAAAATCTAGGAGGAAGTTAAAAATAGCTCACTTCCTGTTGTGTTTAGGGCTATGCTCCAAGAGACTTTTTTGTAGGTATTGGGTCATTACATGTATGTACCAAATTTCATACCTGTAAGTGAAACCAGGAGCCGGGGCAAAATGTGGGGGCAATAATTTACCGAATTTGCCCCACCCAATTTTGAAAACCATATCACACGTAAATTTTCACCACTTCTGAAGCGTGTGCAAAGTTTCATGAGTTTTCGAGCATGTTTAGGCCCTCTAAAAAGCGATTCACTTTGGAGAAGAATAATAATAATTAAAGCTGCAAGCAGCGATGGAAAGGGCCCTCGCACCCCTGCCACCGCCACCCGGCACCTTTAGGAAAGGCCTTAAGATTACACTCACCAAATTTGAAGAGGATCAGATCAAAACTGTAGGAGGAGTTTGTTAAAGTACAACATCAGGAAATGGCAAAAACTGCCCAAAATCTGAGAGGAAGTTCAAAATAGCTGACTTCCTGTTGTGTTTAGGGCTACGCTCCAAGAGACTTTTTTGTAGGTATTGGGTCATTACATGTATGTACCAAATTTCATACCTGTACGTGAAACGTCGAGCCGGGGCAAAATGTAGGGGCAATAATTAAGCCATTTTGCCCCACCCAATTTTGAAAACCATATCACACGTAAATTTTCACCACTTCTGAAGCGTGTGCAAAGTTTCATGATTTTTCGAGCACGTTTTGTATTTGCCACACTTCCTGCTACCAGCAGGTGGCGCTATTGCTATAACCAAATATGAGCATGGTCATGTGTTCAGGACAGGACTCTTATCAAACATGTGAAGTTTGGGGAAGATTGGAAATTGTATGCCTGAGTTACTGCAGGCTGTCTGTGGTTGCCTAGCAACATCGGAACTGCAAGCAACATTAATATTGAACTTATCTGATCATGCATATATCACCAGAAGGCCGAAATTTGGTTAACATTTGTCAGGCCGCCGAGGGCACACCCATCGACGAAAACTAAAGATCTTCGCAATTTAACGTCACAAAGGCCTTAAGATTACACTCACCAACTTTGAAGAGGATCAGATCAAATCTGTAGGAGGAGTTTGTTAAAGTACAACATCAGGAAATTACGAAAAATGCCCAAAATCTAGGAGGAAGTTCAAAATAGCTCACTTCCTGTTGTGTTTAGGGCTATGCTCCAAGAGACTTTTCTGTAGGTATTGGGTCTTTACACGTGTGTACCAAATTTCATACCTGTACGTGAAACGTCGAGCCGGGGCAAAATGTAGGGGCAATAAGTAAGCCATTTTGCCCCACCCAATTTTTAAAACCACATCACACGTAAATTGTCACCACTTCTGAAGCGTGTGCAAAGTTTCATGATTTTTCGAGCACGTTTTGTATTTGCCACACTTCCTGCTACCAGCAGGTGGTGCTATTGCTATAATCATAATGAGCATTGGCATGTGTTCAGGACAGGACTCTTATCAAACATGTGAAGTTTGTGGCAGATTGAAAATTGTATGCCTGAGTTACTGCAGGCTGTCTGTGGTTGCCTAGCAACATCAGAACTCCAAGCAACATTAATATTGAACTTATCTGATCATGCATATATCACCAAAAGGCCGAAATTGGGTGAACTAGTGCAAAAAATGCCCGTGCAAAATCAGTTTTTGTGTGTGTTTTTAGTAATTGTTGGTTTGGTGTGTGCTCATTGTTACAATTACACAGCAAAAGTTCAGTGACATTTTTATTTGTGCATGGTAAAAAGCACACAGTGAACTCCGAGAAAACGCTATGCTTGAGCAAACAGTTTGTGAATAGGCAACTACAAATGATGCCCGTGAAAGAGACTGTGAACGCATTGAATAGGATATGTTTAGTTGGTGAATAGCATAGGCTATTATTACACAGTAGCGACAACGTTAAGCGCACCAGAATGAAATATAATATTCAGAAGTAAACACTAACAGCATAGCTGACTTACAGATTCAGTTTACATCCACAAATGAATAAGCACCTCGATTCAGGGAGCAGTGCAAAGTGCCCGTGCAAAATCAGTTTTTGTGAGCTGATCGCCGTCAAAAAAGTTCAGGAGATATTTCTTGCGATGGCAATATGATCAAAAATAACTTTATATTGATTCAATGGATTAATAGCATTTTGAAAAAAAAAAAAAGTCATGAATTTATTGCATTTTTGGGAAAAAATAATCCGTTTTTATAATAAATCTTAAAAAATTCAAATCCAGATTTTGATTTTCAATGTTGTTATAACCTAAAGATGCTATGTGAAAGTTTGAAACAGAAAATAGTGGTTTTCACACATTTAGTGGTTATCTCACATTCGAGAGATATGCGAATAACACACAGACAGACAGACGGACGTTTCTGTAATTTATAGATAGATGGATTTATCACGTTCGGGAACCAAACTATAATATTCAGAAGTAAACAGTGTAGCTGACTGAGTGTTTATGTCAGAATGTTTATTTTTAAACCACAGCCTTCTTGGGGCTTCTTTGACCGATACAACTCTCTAATGTCAGAATGTTTATTTTTAAACCACAACCTTCTAAAAATGATATATTTAACGATATCTTTTGCATTTCTCATCCAAACAATGTCAAACTTGGCACTGCACTTACTCGTGCCCGTGGCGAGACACCTGTCGAGTTTGAAATCAATCGGACTAACGGTTCGAGAGATATGCGAGGAACAGACACACACACACACAGACAGACAGACAGACAGACGTTCCTGTAATTTATAGATAGATGTTTGTCAGACACACACCCTTCGACGAAAACTCTAGATCTTCGCAATTTAACGTCACAAAGGCCTTAAGATTACACTCACCAAATTTGAAGAGGATCAGATCAAATCTGTAGGAGGAGTTCGTTAAAGTACAACATCAGGAAATTACGAAAAATGCCCAAAATCTAGGAGGAAGTTCAAAATAGCTCACTTCCTGTTGTGTTTAGGGCTATGCTCCAAGAGACTTTTCTGTAGGTATTGGGTCATTACATGTATGTACCAAATTTCATACCTGTACGTGAAACCAGGAGCCGGGGCAAAATGTGGGGGCAATAATTTACCGAATTTGCCCCCCCCAATTCTGAAAACCATATCACACGTAAATTTTCACCACTTCTGAAGCGTGTGCAAAGTTTCATGAGTTTTCGAGCTTGTTTAGGCCCTCTAAAAAGCGATTCACTTTGGAGAAGAAGAAGAAGAAGAATAATAATAAACGGAGCAAAAACAATAGGGTCCTCTCACCATCGGTGCTCGGGCCCTAATTAAAGCTGCAAGCAGCGATGAAAGGGCCCTCGCACCCCTGCCACCGCCACCCGGCGCCTTTAGGAAATGCCTTAAGATTACACTCACCAAATTTGAAGAGGATCAGATCAAAACTGTAGGAGGAGTTCGTTAAAGTACAACATCAGGAAATTACGAAAAATGTCCAAAATCTAGGAGGAAGTTCAAAATAGATCACTTCCTGTTGTGTTTAGGGCTATGCTCCAAGAGACTTTTCTGTAGGTATTGGGTCAATACATGCATGTACCAAATTTCATACCTGTACGTGAAACCAGGAGCCGGGGCAAAATGTGGGGGCAATAATTTACCGAATTGGCCCCCCCCCAATTCTGAAAACCATATCACACGTAAATTTTCACCACTTCTGAGGCGTATGCAAAGTTTCATGATTTTTCGAGCATGTTTTGTATTTGCCACACTTCCTGCTACCAGCAGGTGGCGCTATTGCTATAAACTAATATGAGCATGGTCATGTGTTCAGGACAGGACTCTTATCAAACATGTGAAGTTTGGGACAGATGGGAAATTGTATGGCTGAATTACTGCAGGCTATCTGTGGTTGCCTAGCAACATCGGAACTGCATTCAACATTAATATTGAACTTATCTGATCATGCATATATCACCAGAAGGCCGAAATTGGGTGAACGTTTGTCAGGCCGCCGAGGGCACACCCTTCGACGAAAACTCTAGATCTTCGCAATTTAACGTCACAAAGGCCTTAAGATTACACTCACCAAATTTGAAGAGGATTAGATCAAATCTGTAGGAGGAGTTCGTTAAAGTACAACATCAGGAAATTACGAAAAATGCCCAAAATCTAGGAGGAAGTTCAAAATAGCTCACTTCCTGTTGTGTTTAGGGCTATGCTCCAAGAGACTTTTCTGTAGGTATTGGGTCATTACATGTATGTACCAAATTTCATACCTGTACGTGAAACCAGGAGCCGGGGCAAAATGTGGGGGCAATAATTTACCGAATTTGCCCCCCCCCAATTCTGAAAACCATATCACACGTAAATTTTCACCACTTCTGAAGCGTGTGCAAAGTTTCATGAGTTTTCGAGCATGTTTAGGCCCTCTAAAAAGCGATTCACTTTGGAGAATAATAATAATAATAATAATAATTAAAGCTGCAAGCAGCGATGGAAAGGGCCCTCGAACCCCTGCCACCGCCACCCGGCACCTTTAGGAAAGGCCTTAAGATTACACTCACCAAATTTGAAGAGGATCAGATCAAAACTGTAGGAGGAGTTTGTTAAAGTACAACATCAGGAAATGGCAAAAACTGCCCAAAATCTGAGAGGAAGTTCAAAATAGCTGACTTCCTGTTGTGTTTAGGGCTACGCTCCAAGAGACTTTTTTGTAGGTATTGGGTCATTACATGTATGTACCAAATTTCATACCTGTACGTGAAACGTCGAGCCGGGGCAAAATGTAGGGGCAATAATTAAGCCATTTTGCCCCACCCAATTTTGAAAACCATATCACACGTAAATTTTCACCACTTCTGAAGCGTGTGCAAAGTTTCATGATTTTTCGAGCACGTTTTGTATTTGCCACACTTCCTGCTACCAGCAGGTGGCGCTATTGCTATAACCAAATATGAGCATGGTCATGTGTTCAGGACAGGACTCTTATCAAACATGTGAAGTTTGGGGCAGATTGGAAATTGTATGCCTAAGTTACTGCAGGCTGTCTGTGGTTGCCTAGCAACATCGGAACTGCAAGCAACATTAATATTGAACTTATCTGATCATGCATATATCACCAAAAGGCCGAAATTGGGTGAACTAGTGCAAAAAATGCCCGTGCAAAATCAGTTTTTGTGTGTGTTTTTAGTAATTGTTGGTTTGGTGTGTGCTCATTGTTACAATTACACAGCAAAAGTTCAGTGACATTTTTATTTGTGCATGGTAAAAAGCACACAGTGAACTCTGAGAAAACGCTATGCTTGAGCAAACAGTTTGTGAATAGGCAACTACAAATGATGCCCGTGAAAGAGACTGTGAACGCATTGAATAGGATATGTTTAGTTGGTGAATAGCATAGGCTACTATTACACAGTAGCGACAACGTTAAGCGCACCAGAATGAAATATAATATTCAGAAGTAAACACTAACAGCATAGCTGACTTACAGATTCAGTTTACATCCACAAATGAATAAGCACCTCGATTCAGGGAGCAGTGCAAAGTGCCCGTGCAAAATCAGTTTTTGTGAGCTGATCGCCGTCAAAAAAGTTCAGGAGATATTTCTTGCGATGGCAATATGATCAAAAATAACTTTATATTGATTCAATGGATTAATTGCATTTTGAAAAAAAAAAAAAAGTCATGAATTTATTGCATTTTTGGGAAAAAATAATCCGTTTTTATAATAAATCTTAAAAAATTCAAATCCAGATTTTGATTTTCAATGTTGTTATAACCTAAAGATGCTATGTGAAAGTTTGAAACAGAAAATAGTGGTTTTCACACATTTAGTGGTTATCTCACATTCGAGAGATATGCGAATAACACACAGACAGACAGACGGACGTTTCTGTAATTTATAGATAGATGGATTTATCACGTTCGGGAACCAAACTATAATATTCAGAAGTAAACAGTGTAGCTGACTGAGTGTTTATGTCAGAATGTTTATTTTTAAACCACAACCTTCTTGGGGCTTCTTTGACCGATACAACTCTCTAATGTCAGAATGTTTATTTTTAAACCACAACCTTCTAAAAATGATATATTTAACGATATCTTTTGCATTTCTCATCCAAACAATGTCAAACTTGGCACTGCACTTACTCGTGCCCGTGGCAAGACACCTGTCGAGTTTGAAATCAATCGGACTAACGGTTCGAGAGATATGCGAGGAACAGACACACACACACACACAGACAGACAGACAGACAGACGTTCCTGTAATTTATAGATAGATGTTTGTCAGGCCGCCGAGGGCACACCCTTCGACGAAAACTCTAGATCTTTGCAATTTAACGTCACAAAGGCCTTAAGATTACACTCACCAAATTTGAAGAGGATCAGATCAAATCTGTAGGAGGAGTTCGTTAAAGTACAACATCAGGAAATTATGAAAAATGCCCAAAATCTAGGAGGAAGTTCAAAATAGCTGACTTCCTGTTGTGTTTAGGGCTATGCTCCAAGAGACTTTTCTGTAGGTATTGGGTCATTACATGTATGTACCAAATTTCATACCTGTACGTGAAACCAGGAGCCGGGGCAAAATGTGGGGGCAATAATTTACCGAATTTGCCCCCCCCAATTCTGAAAACCATATCACACGTAAATTTTCACCACTTCTGAAGCGTGTGCAAAGTTTCATGAGTTTTCGAGCATGTTTAGGCCCTCTAAAAAGCGATTCACTTTGGAGAATAATAATAATAATTAAAGCTGCAAGCAGCGATGAAAAGGGCCCTCGCACCCCTGCCACCGCCACCCGGCACCTTTAGGAAAGGCCTTAAGATTACACTCACCAAATTTGAAGAGGATCAGATCAAAACTGTAGGAGGAGTTTGTTAAAGTACAACATCAGGAAATGGCAAAAACTGCCCAAAATCTGACAGGAAGTTCAAAATAACTGACTTCCTGTTGTGTTTAGGGCTATGCTCCAAGAGACTTTTTTGTAGGTATTGGGTCTTTACATGTGTGTACCAAATTTCATACCTGTACGTGAAACGTCGAGCCGGGGCAAAATGTAGGGGCAATAAGTAAGCCATTTTGCCCCACCCAATTTTTAAAACCACATCACACGTAAATTGTCACCACTTCTGAAGCGTGTGCAAAGTTTCATGATTTTTCGAGCACGTTTTGTATTTGCCACACTTCCTGCTACCAGCAGGTGGTGCTATTGCTATAATCATAATGAGCATTGGCATGTGTTCAGGACAGGAGTCTTATCAAACATGTGAAGTTTGTGGCAGATTGAAAATTGTATGCCTGAGTTACTGCAGGCTGTCTGTGGTTGCCTAGCAACATCAGAACTGCAAGCAACATTAATATTGAACTTATCTGATCATGCATATATCACCAAAAGGCCGAAATTGGGTGAACTAGTGCAAAAAATGCCCGTGCAAAATCAGTTTTTGTGTGTGTTTTTAGTAATTGTTGGTTTGGTGTGTGCTCATTGTTACAATTACACAGCAAAAGTTCAGTGACATTTTTATTTGTGCATGGTAAAAAGCACACAGTGAACTCCGAGAAAACGCTATGCTTGAGCAAACAGTTTGTGAATAGGCAACTACAAATGCACCCCTGCCACCGCCACCCGGCACCTTTAGGAAAGGCCTTAAGATTACACTCACCAAATTTGAAGAGGATCAGATCAAAACTGTAGGAGGAGTTTGTTAAAGTACAACATCAGGAAATGGCAAAAACTGCCCAAAATCTGACAGGAAGTTCAAAATAACTGACTTCCTGTTGTGTTTAGGGCTATGCTCCAAGAGACTTTTTTGTAGGTATTGGGTCTTTACATGTGTGTACCAAATTTCATACCTGTACGTGAAACGTCGAGCCGGGGCAAAATGTAGGGGCAATAAGTAAGCCATTTTGCCCCACCCAATTTTTAAAACCACATCACACGTAAATTGTCACCACTTCTGAAGCGTGTGCAAAGTTTCATGATTTTTCGAGCACGTTTTGTATTTGCCACACTTCCTGCTACCAGCAGGTGGTGCTATTGCTATAATCATAATGAGCATTGGCATGTGTTCAGGACAGGAGTCTTATCAAACATGTGAAGTTTGTGGCAGATTGAAAATTGTATGCCTGAGTTACTGCAGGCTGTCTGTGGTTGCCTAGCAACATCAGAACTGCAAGCAACATTAATATTGAACTTATCTGATCATGCATATATCACCAAAAGGCCGAAATTGGGTGAACTAGTGCAAAAAATGCCCGTGCAAAATCAGTTTTTGTGTGTGTTTTTAGTAATTGTTGGTTTGGTGTGTGCTCATTGTTACAATTACACAGCAAAAGTTCAGTGACATTTTTATTTGTGCATGGTAAAAAGCACACAGTGAACTCCGAGAAAACGCTATGCTTGAGCAAACAGTTTGTGAATAGGCAACTACAAATGATGCCCGTGAAAGAGACTGTGAACGCATTGAATAGGATATGTTTAGTTGGTGAATAGCATAGGCTATTATTACACAGTAGCGACAACGTTAAGCGCACCAGAATGAAATATAATATTCAGAAGTAAACACTAACAGCATAGCTGACATACAGATTCAGTTTACATCCACAAATGAATAAGCACCTCGATTCAGGGAGCAGTGCAAAGTGCCCGTGCAAAATCAGTTTTTGTGAGCTGATCGCCGTCAAAAAAGTTCAGGAGATATTTCTTGCGATGGCAATATGATCAAAAATAACTTTATATTGATTCAATGGATTAATAGCATTTTGAAAAAAAAAAAAAAAATTCATGAATTTATTGCATTTTTGGGAAAAAATAATCCGTTTTTATAATAAATCTTAAAAAATTCAAATCCAGATTTTGATTTTCAATGTTGTTATAACCTAAAGATTCTATGTGAAAGTTTGAAACAGAAAATAGTGGTTTTCACACATTTAGTGGTTATCTCACATTCGAGAGATATGCGAATAACACACAGACAGACAGACGGACGTTTCTGTAATTTATAGATAGATGGATTTATCACGTTCGGGAACCAAACTATAATATTCAGAAGTAAACAGTGTAGCTGACTGAGTGTTTATGTCAGAATGTTTATTTTTAAACCACAGCCTTCTTGGGGCTTCTTTGACCGATACAACTCTCTAATGTCAGAATGTTTATTTTTAAACCACAACCTTCTAAAAATGATATATTTAACGATATCTTTTGCATTTCTCATCCAAACAATGTCAAACTTGGCACTGCACTTACTCGTGCCCGTGGCGAGACACCTGTCGAGTTTGAAATCAATCGGACTAACGGTTCGAGAGATATGCGAGGAACAGACACACACACACACAGACAGACAGACAGACAGACGTTCCTGTAATTTATAGATAGATGTTTGTCAGGCCGCCGAGGGCACACCCTTCGACGAAAACTCTAGATCTTCGCAATTTAACGTCACAAAGGCCTTAAGATTACACTCACCAAATTTGAAGAGTATCGGATCAAATCTGTAGGAGGAGTTCGTTAAAGTACAACATCAGGAAATTACGAAAAATGCCCAAAATCCAGGAGGAAGTTCAAAATAGCTCACTTCCTGTTGTGTTTAGGGCTATGCTCCAAGAGACTTTTCTGTAGGTATTGGGTCATTACATGTATGTACCAAATTTCATACCTGTACGTGAAACCAGGAGCCGGGGCAAAATGTGGGGGCAATAATTTACCGAATTTGCCCCCCACAATTCTGAAAACCATATCACACGTAAATTTTCACCACTTCTGAAGCGTGTGCAAAGTTTCATGAGTTTTCGAGCATGTTTAGGCCCTCTAAAAAGCGATTCACTTTGGAGAAGAAGAATAATAATAAACGGAGCAAAAACAATAGGGTCCTCTCACCATCGGTGCTCGGGCCCTAATTAAAGCTGCAAGCAGCGATGAAAAGGGCCCTCGCACCCCTGCCACCGCCACCCGGCACCTTTAGGAAAGGCCTTAAGATTACACTCACCAAATTTGAAGAGGATCAGATCAAAACTGTAGGAGGAGTTTGTTAAAGTACAACATCAGGAAATGGCAAAAACTGCCCAAAATCTGACAGGAAGTTCAAAATAACTGACTTCCTGTTGTGTTTAGGGCTATGCTCCAAGAGACTTTTTTGTAGGTATTGGGTCTTTACATGTGTGTACCAAATTTCATACCTGTACGTGAAACGTCGAGCCGGGGCAAAATGTAGGGGCAACAAGTAAGCCATTTTGCCCCACCCAATTTTTAAAACCACATCACACGTAAATTGTCACCACTTCTGAAGCGTGTGCAAAGTTTCATGATTTTTCGAGCACGTTTTGTATTTGCCACACTTCCTGCTACCAGCAGGTGGTGCTATTGCTATAATCATAATGAGCATTGGCATGTGTTCAGGACAGGAGTCTTATCAAACATGTGAAGTTTGTGGCAGATTGAAAATTGTATGCCTGAGTTACTGCAGGCTGTCTGTGGTTGCCTAGCAACATCAGAACTGCAAGCAACATTAATATTGAACTTATTTGATCATGCATATATCACCAAAAGGCCGAAATTGGGTGAACTAGTGCAAAAAATGCCCGTGCAAAATCAGTTTTTGTGTGTGTTTTTAGTAATTGTTGGTTTGGTGTGTGCTCATTGTTACAATTACACAGCAAAAGTTCAGTGACATTTTTATTTGTGCATGGTAAAAAGCACACAGTGAACTCCGAGAAAACGCTATGCTTGAGCAAACAGTTTGTGAATAGGCAACTACAAATGATGCCCGTGAAAGAGACTGTGAACGCATTGAATAGGATATGTTTAGTTGGTGAATAGCATAGGCTATTATTACACAGTAGCGACAACGTTAAGCGCACCAGAATGAAATATAATATTCAGAAGTAAACACTAACAGCATAGCTGACATACAGATTCAGTTTACATCCACAAATGAATAAGCACCTCGATTCAGGGAGCAGTGCAAAGTGCCCGTGCAAAATCAGTTTTTGTGAGCTGATCGCCGTCAAAAAAGTTCAGGAGATATTTCTTGCGATGGCAATATGATCAAAAATAACTTTATATTGATTCAATGGATTAATAGCATTTTGAAAAAAAAAAAAAAAGTCATGAATTTATTGCATTTTTGGGAAAAAATAATCCGTTTTTATAATAAATCTTAAAAAATTCAAATCCAGATTTTGATTTTCAATGTTGTTATAACCTAAAGATTCTATGTGAAAGTTTGAAACAGAAAATAGTGGTTTTCACACATTTAGTGGTTATCTCACATTCGAGAGATATGCGAATAACACACAGACAGACAGACGGACGTTTCTGTAATTTATAGATAGATGGATTTATCACGTTCGGGAACCAAACTATAATATTCAGAAGTAAACAGTGTAGCTGACTGAGTGTTTATGTCAGAATGTTTATTTTTAAACCACAGCCTTCTTGGGGCTTCTTTGACCGATACAACTCTCTAATGTCAGAATGTTTATTTTTAAACCACAACCTTCTAAAAATGATATATTTAACGATATCTTTTGCATTTCTCATCCAAACAATGTCAAACTTGGCACTGCACTTACTCGTGCCCGTGGCGAGACACCTGTCGAGTTTGAAATCAATCGGACTAACGGTTCGAGAGATATGCGAGGAACAGACACACACACACACAGACAGACAGACAGACAGACGTTCCTGTAATTTATAGATAGATGTTTGTCAGGCCGCCGAGGGCACACCCTTCGACGAAAACTCTAGATCTTCGCAATTTAACGTCACAAAGGCCTTAAGATTACACTCACCAAATTTGAAGAGTATCGGATCAAATCTGTAGGAGGAGTTTGTTAAAGTACAACATCAGGAAATTACGAAAAATGCCCAAAATCCAGGAGGAAGTTCAAAATAGCTCACTTCCTGTTGTGTTTAGGGCTATGCTCCAAGAGACTTTTCTGTAGGTATTGGGTCATTACATGTATGTACCAAATTTCATACCTGTACGTGAAACCAGGAGCCGGGGCAAAATGTGGGGGCAATAATTTACCGAATTTGCCCCCCACAATTCTGAAAACCATATCACACGTAAATTTTCACCACTTCTGAAGCGTGTGCAAAGTTTCATGAGTTTTCGAGCATGTTTAGGCCCTCTAAAAAGCGATTCACTTTGGAGAAGAAGAATAATAATAAACGGAGCAAAAACAATAGGGTCCTCTCACCATCGGTGCTCGGGCCCTAATTAAAGCTGCAAGCAGCGATGAAAAGGGCCCTCGCACCCCTGCCACCGCCACCCGGCACCTTTAGGAAAGGCCTTAAGATTACACTCACCAAATTTGAAGAGGATCAGATCAAAACTGTAGGAGGAGTTTGTTAAAGTACAACATCAGGAAATGGCAAAAACTGCCCAAAATCTGACAGGAAGTTCAAAATAACTGACTTCCTGTTGTGTTTAGGGCTATGCTCCAAGAGACTTTTTTGTAGGTATTGGGTCTTTACATGTGTGTACCAAATTTCATACCTGTACGTGAAACGTCGAGCCGGGGCAAAATGTAGGGGCAACAAGTAAGCCATTTTGCCCCACCCAATTTTTAAAACCACATCACACGTAAATTGTCACCACTTCTGAAGCGTGTGCAAAGTTTCATGATTTTTCGAGCACGTTTTGTATTTGCCACACTTCCTGCTACCAGCAGGTGGTGCTATTGCTATAATCATAATGAGCATTGGCATGTGTTCAGGACAGGAGTCTTATCAAACATGTGAAGTTTGTGGCAGATTGAAAATTGTATGCCTGAGTTACTGCAGGCTGTCTGTGGTTGCCTAGCAACATCAGAACTGCAAGCAACATTAATATTGAACTTATTTGATCATGCATATATCACCAAAAGGCCGAAATTGGGTGAACTAGTGCAAAAAATGCCCGTGCAAAATCAGTTTTTGTGTGTGTTTTTAGTAATTGTTGGTTTGGTGTGTGCTCATTGTTACAATTACACAGCAAAAGTTCAGTGACATTTTTATTTGTGCATGGTAAAAAGCACACAGTGAACTCCGAGAAAACGCTATGCTTGAGCAAACAGTTTGTGAATAGGCAACTACAAATGATGCCCGTGAAAGAGACTGTGAACGCATTGAATAGGATATGTTTAGTTGGTGAATAGCATAGGCTATTATTACACAGTAGCGACAACGTTAAGCGCACCAGAATGAAATATAATATTCAGAAGTAAACACTAACAGCATAGCTGACATACAGATTCAGTTTACATCCACAAATGAATAAGCACCTCGATTCAGGGAGCAGTGCAAAGTGCCCGTGCAAAATCAGTTTTTGTGAGCTGATCGCCGTCAAAAAAGTTCAGGAGATATTTCTTGCGATGGCAATATGATCAAAAATAACTTTATATTGATTCAATGGATTAATAGCATTTTGAAAAAAAAAAAAAAAGTCATGAATTTATTGCATTTTTGGGAAAAAATAATCCGTTTTTATAATAAATCTTAAAAAATTCAAATCCAGATTTTGATTTTCAATGTTGTTATAACCTAAAGATTCTATGTGAAAGTTTGAAACAGAAAATAGTGGTTTTCACACATTTAGTGGTTATCTCACATTCGAGAGATATGCGAATAACACACAGACAGACAGACGGACGTTTCTGTAATTTATAGATAGATGGATTTATCACGTTCGGGAACCAAACTATAATATTCAGAAGTAAACAGTGTAGCTGACTGAGTGTTTATGTCAGAATGTTTATTTTTAAACCACAGCCTTCTTGGGGCTTCTTTGACCGATACAACTCTCTAATGTCAGAATGTTTATTTTTAAACCACAACCTTCTAAAAATGATATATTTAACGATATCTTTTGCATTTCTCATCCAAACAATGTCAAACTTGGCACTGCACTTACTCGTGCCCGTGGCGAGACACCTGTCGAGTTTGAAATCAATCGGACTAACGGTTCGAGAGATATGCGAGGAACAGACACACACACACACAGACAGACAGACAGACAGACGTTCCTGTAATTTATAGATAGATGTTTGTCAGGCCGCCGAGGGCACACCCTTCGACGAAAACTCTAGATCTTCGCAATTTAACGTCACAAAGGCCTTAAGATTACACTCACCAAATTTGAAGAGTATCGGATCAAATCTGTAGGAGGAGTTCGTTAAAGTACAACATCAGGAAATTACGAAAAATGCCCAAAATCCAGGAGGAAGTTCAAAATAGCTCACTTCCTGTTGTGTTTAGGGCTATGCTCCAAGAGACTTTTCTGTAGGTATTGGGTCATTACATGTATGTACCAAATTTCATACCTGTACGTGAAACCAGGAGCCGGGGCAAAATGTGGGGGCAATAATTTACCGAATTTGCCCCCCACAATTCTGAAAACCATATCACACGTAAATTTTCACCACTTCTGAAGCGTGTGCAAAGTTTCATGAGTTTTCGAGCATGTTTAGGCCCTCTAAAAAGCGATTCACTTTGGAGAAGAAGAATAATAATAAACGGAGCAAAAACAATAGGGTCCTCTCACCATCGGTGCTCGGGCCCTAATAATAATAATAATAAACGGAGCAAAAACAATAGGGTCCTCTCACCATCGGTGCTCGGGCCCTAATAATAAACGGAGCAAAAACAATAGGGTCCTCTCACCATCGGTGCTCGGGCCCTAATAAACGGAGCAAAAACAATAGGGTCCTCTCACCATCGGTGCTCGGGCCCTAATAAATGGAGCAAAAACAATAGGGTCCTCTCACCATCGGTGCTCGGGCCCTAATAATAATAAACGGAGCAAAAACAATAGGGTCCTCTCACCATCGGTGCTCGGGCCCTAATAAACGGAGCAAAAACAATAGGGTCCTCTCACCATCGGTGCTCGGGCCCTAATAATAAACGGAGCAAAAACAATAGGGTCCTCTCACCATCGGTGCTCGGGCCCTAATAATAAACGGAGCAAAAACAATAGGGTCCTCTCACCATCGGTGCTCGGGCCCTAATAATAATAAACGGAGCAAAAACAATAGGGTCCTCTCACCATCGGTGCTCGGGCCCTAATAATAATAAACGGAGCAAAAACAATAGGGTCCTCTCACCATCGGTGCTCGGGCCCTAATAAACAGAGCAATTCCAAGAGGGTCCTCACACCATCGGTGCTCGGGCCCTAAATATAGCTGCGAGCAGCGATTGCACCAAAGGCACCGGGGTGGCGGTGTCACCGGCTTGGGCCCTCCATCGCTGCTCGCAGCTATATTTTTATATATATATATATATATATATATATATATATATATATATATATATATATATATATATATATATATATATATATATCAGACAAGTAATATTCTTTGTCTTGTCACTTGTCACTTGTCACAAAAAAAAAAAAAATTATATAATATATATATATATATATTCTTTTCTTCCCCTATTTTTATTATATATATATATATATATATATATATATATATATATATATATATATATATATATATATATATATAATTACCTTTTTTGGATGCTAAACTATTGTTTATTATATGCTTTGTACTTCACTCACGTTCCAATATCGAAGGGAAAAATTATCCTCTTCACATGCGCAAAAATGTGCTTGGAAAATTCACAGTGGAGCGGTGCTTACTGTGAATGTACGAATTGTACTACTGACTATTTAGAGCAGTGTAATCTTTATATGTTAGGTTGACCATTTTATTATTATATTTTATTAAGTCTATAATGAACAGGCTGCAATGTCAAGATTGCAAGGCTGGAGTGTGTGTGTGTGTGTGTGTGTGTGTCTGTGTGTGTGTGTGTTCATGTTTTTCTGTCCCGATGGGGACTTTAACCTGAATGCACACAGACTCATGGGGACTCGTATCACAGTGGGGACCTAAATAGAGGTCCCCATGGGTAAACAAGCTTATAAATCATACAGAATGAGTTTTTTTGGAAATGTAAAAATGCAGAAAGTTTTCTGTGATGGGTAGGTTTAGGGGTAGGGTTAGTGTGAGGAGATAAAATATACAGTTTGTACAGTATAAAAATCATTAAATCTATGGAGAGTCCCCACAAAGATAGTAAACCGTGTGTGTGTGGGTGGGTGTGTGTGGTGTGGGCGCGATTGAACAGTGGACACATAAAAACATACTCCGTCATTATACAGGACGACATTCAAACTGCAAAGTCTTAACTTATATTTGTGTACAGTCGCAATAAAACACAACATTGTGCTTTTGTAAAATATTTTCAAGCAATCCACCCCCGAAAGGCGCTAATTTTAAAATTAAACTAAAATGCTCATGGCTGCACGGGCATTCATAACGGTGCGCATCCACGGCGAGGAACGAGCAGAACAGAGTGAACGTTTTTCAGTTAATTCCTACTTCCATAGGAATTCATTTGAAACGCTCGCTCAACCACTATCAATGTCAGTGCGGATGAACATATTTTACTTTCGTTTTTAAGTTGGCGATTCAAAAGCCCCCAGCGGTGTCACACGTCGATTAACCGGTGGTAAAATATTCTCACCGTCACATACCTAGTATATTTTTATGTAGATACAATAGGCCTACCTGATTTTGAACACAAGAGGGCAGTATAGCCCTATGTGTGACTTGACTTTTATGGGACTAAATAGTACAATTACTATTTTTAAACTTATAAATAATTATTAAATTGAAAAAAAAAAAGAATAAAATGGGTTTAGTTGTGATATTTTTATACTTTTATATAGAAATAAATGGTGTTTAATTACATTTTTAGAAGATGAGGCTTTAACCTGTTAAGCTGCAACCCCACTTTTGAAAAATTCCAAGAAATGACATACCCAAACTGAAACAGATACAGTTCATGAACCCTCTGTACTAAAAGCACAAGTATGATCTCATTTGAAAGCTGACACCTGGCAGTTTATTGTAATGTAGAATTAATTATTGTCATAATGACAAAAATTGTTATAAATAGCTTCAAAGTTTTGTAAAGTTATTAGAAATTATTTTTTATGAAACATCCTCATGAAAATAAAATTGAAGTTGGCCCTGGAGCAATCTAGAAATGCACTACAGCTAATGCCACATGTCTGAACATTTTATGTTTAAAATCTTAAGATAATAAGTCCAAAACTCTGTATTTAGTGAAATGTTTTTCAAGACCATGTCATGTGACTTTATTTTGATTTGATGCTAAAATGCTACTGATATTTATTGTCATCTTCTTACCATCTATGCAGTATATTGTCTTTATTGTTTTGTGGTGCAAACGAGCCCCATTCAGTCTCAGTCTCCCCCTGCACACATTCACACTTCTCCAGCCTGGTTATGGCTCTAAATATGCATTTCTTTTGTCTGCATTATAGTTACTAACGACTGGCTATTCACATGCTATTCATATGGCTTCAGTCAATAATTTCTTTTCTCAAAGTTCACCCTTACATTCTAAACTGTTTTAAATGCATTTCTTGAATAAAGAAACATTTCAGTAAGCATTCAAAAAATAATAAAAATATAACTTCTAGGTGGCAGGTGCACCTAGGGCTAGCTACCATGTTAGCTTAGCACACCATCAATACACGACAATTTATGAGATTAAAACCATGTTTGTGCTTATAAACTTACTTTATAAAGCAAATCGAGTATTTTAAATAATTTTCTGTGATCTAATTTGGCTTCAGATAAAAAAAATCAGACAGAAAATATACTATTGTATACTGTTCTGCACAATGATAGTCTATATAGATTAGCATTACATTATAAATATAATCTATTATTATGGAAATACCTGGCATGGATTGAAAAACACAGGTAACTCAAATATCATAGCAAACATGTTTATTGTCTTCAAAACGACTGTATCTCCATGTTGCAGCCATAGTTACAGCGCGATCTCTTGTTAGCTGTGTGTGTGTTCGAGGCTTCCTGGATTGTCACATGATTATGGCACTTCTTCATGTTCTAATACTGTGCACAGGGCGGCGAGGGCGCCCTCAGGCTATTGGTATGAATTGAAAACACATTAACAGAGAATACAAACGCTCATAATGATTACATCGACGCATTTGGGTATAAATTCAATAAATATTATTCCTGTCTATAGAAATCTGATGTAAACCTATGAGAATATATCAATATTTCTCCAAATCTGCACATTTTTTAGCTAAAAGCCCGGAAGGACGTTGTTTTGTGTATCGCTGTCATGACGACGGCACGGGAGTTTTTTTATGAATGAAAGCGGCTGACGCGCATAATTCATATCAAAGGTATCGACTCATTTTTTCATTTCATAACTCCTGACACAAATTAAGAAATAACTGTCGCTATAAGTTTCTCAGAATACAATAGTGGTCAAATTCTGAAACTTGAGTCTTATATCTTTGTAATGATGTATAGTTTGTCAAGGTATAACATTAAATCTGATAGTAACTTTGAACTATTTATAAAAAAAAACGCTTCAGTGCGCCCGCGCTCTGGCAACGGTTAACAGGTTAAGTGTTACTTTACTTTAGTCCCTCACTATAGCAAAACCGTTTGAGATGTTTAATATCCGTTCACAATTTAGCATCTTTAATGTATCTTTATCATTTTGAAAAAGTTTGGTGTGAATAAAATAAACCAGTTAGGAAGAGTAGCTAAAAACTCAGAGTCTGAAATATCCAAAAAATCCACATTCAAACCAAAATATCTGACTTCCTTTTGCTCTGAGCTAATAACTGTAAATTAGAAAGTTGTCCGGCTCGGTGAGACCAATATATATACTGATTTTTGTAACTGTTGGTAAAACTAACCCCCCCACTTTTGTCAAACGCATGTTGAAAGTGACACACTTCCTGCTGCCAGTTGGTGGCGCTATAACTTTGACTCACAATAGTTACATCCATCTGATCGGCCTCTTACCACGAACACACTGCTAAAGTTTCATCAAGATCAGTTAATGTATGCAGAAGTTATAACACTTCGTCTCCTCTCTTTTCTCGCCATAAATTTGTTTCCTCGCCACGGCAAAACCGTTCGAGATATCAAAAATCCGTCCGCAATTTAGCATCCTCAATGTCTTGACTTCATGCTGACTGAGTTTGGAGGTGATTGAATGAATTGTCTAGGAGGAGTACATCACATTCCACAGTAAGCGTTTTCCAAACAACCCATAATAGCCAACTTCCTGTTGGACTGGCGTGAAACTTGACAGAGGGAAAGTTGTTCGGCCCGATGAAATCTATATGTGTACCGAGTTTCATATTAATTCATGCAAGCGTGTTTGATATATGGACCAAGTTTTCAGACCCTGTTCAAGAGGGCGTGTTCAAAACCCTGTTCAAAACTTTTCACATGTCTACTGGCTAATAAGTGTTATGTGTTTGTCGAGTTTCATCCAATTTCTAGCATGCTAAGAGTCTCAAACGCATCCGAAAAGAATATTAAAATTTGATGCGTTGCCACGGCAACAGTATCTAAGATATCAATAATCCTTTCACAGGTCTACATCTGCCGTGTGTTTACATTATACACATAAAGTTTGAAGCAAATCGGGTAAAAGTAAGAGGGTGACTTCAAAGCATTTTGAAAGTGACACACTTCCTGCTGCCAGTTGGTGGCGCTATAACTTTGACTTACAATAGTCACATCAGTGTGATCGGCCTCTTACAACGAACACACTGCGGAAGTTTGATCAAGATCAGTTAATGTATGCAGAAGTTATAACACACTTCCTGTGTCCCATTATTCGCCATAAATTCGTTTCCTCGCCACGGCCAAACCGTTTGAGATATCAAAAATCTGTTCGCAAGAATTCATCCTCAATGTCTTGACTTTATTCTCACCGAGTTTGGTGGCGATCGGATGAAATCCATAGGAGGAGTATTTCACATTCCATTGTATGCGTTTTCCAAACAACGTATAATAACCGACTTCCTGTTGGGCTTTTGTAAAATTTAGAGCACGAAAGTTGTTCGGCCCGATGAGATCTATATGTGTACTGAGTTTCATATTATTACATGCAAGCTTGTTTGATTTATGGACCAAGTTTTCGGACCTCATTCCAGGGGGCGCTGTCGAGCCCCCCTGCCACGCCCCGGTACCAGCTTCAGTCCGGCCCTGATGGCCGCAGGTTCTGACGTGTGTGCAAAATTTCAAGAGTTTTTGAGCATGTTAAGGGCCCCAAAAGTGGCAAAAAGGCAAAAAAAAAAATATATATATAGCTGCGAGCAGCGATTACGGGCCCAAGCCGGTGGCACCGCAACCCCAGGCACCGGTCGTGGCGGTACCGCCGGAACATATATATATATGTATGTGTGTGTGTGTGTGTTTTTAGGAGAAGTCTCTTCTGCTCACCAAGGCTGCATTTATTTGATTAAAAATACAAACAAAAACAGTAATATTGTGAAATATTATTCCAATTTAAAACAGCTTTTTTCTATTTTAAAATATTTTACACTGTAATTAATTTATGTGATCAAAGTTGAGTTTTCAGCATCATTACTCCCGTCTTCAGTGTCACATGATCCTTTAGAAATCATTCTAATATGATGATTGATGGTCAATAAATATTATTATTTTCAATGTTGAAAACAGTTGTGTACAGATTTTTTTTCAAAATGCGTTGATGAATGTAAAGTTCAAAAGAACAGCATTTATTTCAAATATAATTTGTTTTAACATTATAAATGTCTGTACTGTAACTTTTGATCAGTTTAACTCCTTCTCGATGAATAAAAGTATTGATTTATTTTATTTCTTTTACCCAAAAATAAAATGAAAATTATTACTGACCCCAAACTTTTGAACGGTAGTGTTTAATGTTACAAAAGCTTTAGATTTCAGATAAATGCTGTTCTTTTGAACTTTCTATTCATCAAAGACTGTACACAACTGTTTTCGACATTTAAAATAATAATGAATGTTTCTTGAGCATCAATCATCATATTAGAATAATTTCTGAAGGATCATGTGACAGTGACGACTGGAGTAATGATGCTGAAAACTCAGCTTTGATCACAGGAATAAATAACAGTTTAAAATATATTAAAATAGAAAGCAGATGTTTTAAATTGGAATACTATTTTACAATATTACTGTTTTTGTTTGTATTTTTAATCAAATAAATGCAGCCTTGGTGAGCAGAAGAAACTTTGCTTAAAAACATTAAAAAACTTACTGACCCCAAACTTTTGAACAGTAGTGTATATATATTACATAAAAATGTAAGGGACAAGACACAGATAATTTTACTTGCCTGACCTGATTAAAACAATGAAAAAACTTAAATGAAAAAATAACTTGGGAATCACTGAAACGAGTGAATTAATCTGATTTTATGATAGAGTCAAAATATTCTACAACAAATTCTTTAAATTCAACGATGTTGAGAACGGAACAAGAATAAAAAAAGAACTATAAACAAGCTGAAACTAAATAAAATAAAAATGAAAACAAAATTAAGCAGTGTTGGGCTCACACAACTCTCTCATTAGAATCAAAATGTTTCAACATTTGTGATGAATTTGGATGCTAAACTATCCTTTATCATAGGCTTTGTACTTCACTCACTTTCCAATATCGACGGAAAAAATCATCCTATTCACACGCGCAAAAATGTGCTTGGAAACATCACAGTGGAGCGGTGCTTACCAATTGAATGGTACGAATTGTAGTACTGACTATTTAAACAGAGCATTGTAAATTTTATATGTTAGGTTGACTATTTTATTAATATATTTTCTTAAGGCTATAATGAACAGGCTACCTGATTTTGAACACAAGAGGGCAGTATAGCACTATGTTTGACTTTATTTATTTATTGTTTAGACTAAACAACCATTCTGTCAGTTTTTAAACTTAAACTTCATTCTTAAATTGAAAAAAAAAAGAATAAAATGAGTTAAGTTCTGATATTTGTATACTTTTATATAGTAATAAATGGTGTATAATTACATTTTTAGAATAAATGAGACTTTTAGCATTTCCTTGTTTGACATTACTTTAATCCCTCACCATAGCAAAACCGTTTGAGATATTTATTATCCGTTCACAATTTAGCATCATTAATATATTTTTATCATGTTGAAAAAGTTTGGTGGGAATAAAATAAACCACTTAGATAAAGGTGGCTAAAAATTAAGAGGCTGATTTTGCAAAAAAATCCACATTCAGACCAAAATATCTGACTTCCTGATGGTCAGAGCTAATGACTTTAAATTAGAAAGTTGTCCGGGTCGATGAGATCATAATATGAACTGAGTTTTTTTTACTGTAGTTAAAACTAACCCCCCCACTTTTGTCAAAAGCATGTTGAAAGTGACACACTTCCTGCTGCCAGTTAGTGGCGCTATAAACTTTGGCTCACAATAGTTACATCCATCTGATCGGCCTCTTACCACGAACACACTGCTGAAGTTTCAACAAGATCAGTTAATGTATGCAGAAGTTATTCCACTTCGTGATTCTCTTTTCTCGCCATAAATTCGATTCCTCGCCACAGCCAAACCGTTCGAGATATCAAAAATCCGTCCGCAATTTAGCATCCTCAAAGTCTTGACTACATGCACACCGAGTTTGGAGGGGACACGGTGAATTTTCTAGGAGGAGTATTTCACATTCCACAGCAAGCGTTTTCCAAACAACCCATAATAGCCGACTTCCTGTTGGGCTGGCGTGAAACTGGACAGAGGGAAAGTTGTTCGGCCCGATGAGATCTATATGTGTTCCGAGTTTCATATTAATTCATGCAAGCGTGTTTGATATATGGACCAAGTTTTGAGACCCCGTTCAAGGGGGCGCTGTTGAGCCCCCCTGCCACGCCCGTTTCTGAAACTTTTCACATGTCTACTGGCTAATAAGTGTTATGTGTCTGTCGAGTTTCATCCAATTTCAAGCATGCTAAGAGTCTCAAACGCATCCGAAAAGAATATTAAAGTTTGATGTGTTGCCACGGCAACAGTGTCTAAGATATCAATAATCCTTTCACAGGTCTACATCTGCCGTGTATTTTCATTATACACATAAAGTTTGAAGCAAATCGGGTAAAAATAAGAGGGTGACTTCAAAGCATTTTGAAAGTGACACACTTCCTGCTGCCAGTTGGTGGCGCTATAACTTTGACTCACAATAGTCACATCACTGTGATCGGCCTTTTACCACGAACACACTGCTGAAGTTTCATCAAGATCAGTTAATGTATGCAGAAGTTATAACACACTTCCTGTGTCCCTTATTCGCCATAAATTCGTTTCCTTGCCACGGCCAAACCATTCGAGATATCAAAAATCTGTCCGCAATTTAGCATCCTCAATGTCTTGACTTCATGCTGACCGAGTTTGGAGGCGATTGGATGAATTCTCTAGGAGGAGTACATTAAATTCCACAGCATGCGTTTCAAAACAACCCATAATAGCCGACTTCCTGTACCGAGTTTCATATTATTACATGCAAGCGTGTCTGATTTATGGACCAAGTTTTCGGACCCCGTTCAAGGGGGCGCTGTCGAGCCCCCCTGCCACGCCCGGGTACCAGCTTCAGCCCGGCCCTGATGGCCACGGGTTCTGACCCGTGTGCAAAGTTTCAAGAGTTTTCGAGCACGTTAAGGGTCTCAAAAGTGCCCGAAAGGTTGACAGAAAAATAATAATAATAATAATAATAATAATAATAATAACTAGATGTACCGCATCGCGGTACAAAATATGACCGCCGCTCAGGCCTGCACTGGCTTTCCACAAAAATAAATGACGTGGAGTAATTTGGCTGTATTGCGTGTTTATGTATATACCTGAAAAAAGTAATAGTATGTGCATGTCTGTCTGTGTGTGTGTGTGTGTGTGTGTGTGTGTGTGTGTGTGTATGTGTGTGTGTGTGTGTTTGTGTATGTGTGTGTCTGTGTGTGTGTGTGTGTGTGTCTGTGTGTCTGTGCGTGTATGTATGTGTGCGTACATGTGTGCACGTGTGTGTTTGTGTGTGTGTGTCTGTGCATGTGGATTTGTATGTGTGTGTATGGGTGTGTGTCTGTGCGTGTGGATGTCAGTGTGTGTGCATGCTTGCGTTTCTTTGTATTCCTGCATGTGTGTGTGTGACAGTATCATCCTAAACCAGCAACCCTTCGCTCAACAGCACCATCTACAGGCCGATGAGTGTACAGTCACTAAATGTGCACATAAATGAATTTATTTTATACCCCCCCCATGGATGAAATTCTACAAAACTTAGCAGAGGATACCCCCAGAGGATGTCAAGTTAATCATACACATGAAATATGGTGCAGTTCTGAACATCTCCACTGAAGATAGGGGCGATTAAAGCAGAATAATATTGCATTTTCATTTTTTATGGGAGGGGCGCAAATCACAAATGAGTGATTATGGGCTAGGTTGATGTGGGCCCTTAAGAGCAACATACCATAAAAATTTCTTCATCCTCGTTGCCACGGTTCAGGTAGTTATTTAGGAAAAACTGCATTTTTTTGGGTTTGGGGGGGCCCAGCGCGGGGGGGGGAGTGGCCCCCGGGGACCAAACGAAATTTTTCCGTAGAAGTCTAGTGGGGCTACATGCCCACCAAATTTCATGTTCCCCGGTGCTTCGGTGTCCCTGGTATCGTTGACGAAAAATTTACGGGGGCCCCAGCTCAGGGGGGGAAGTGGCCCCCGGGGACCAAACGAAATTTTTCCGTAAAAGTCTAGTAGACCAACATACCATAAAAATTTCTTCATCCTCGGTGCCACGGTTCAGGTAGTTATTTAGGAAAAACAGCATCTTTTTGGGTTTGGGGGGGCCCAGCGCGGGGGGGGGGTGGCCCCCGGGGACCAAACGAAATTTTTCCTTAGAAGTCTAGTGGGGCTACATGCCCACCAAATTTCATGTTCCCCGGTGCTTCAGTGTCCCTGGTATCGTTGACAAAAAATTTACGGGGGCCCCAGCGCGGGGGGGGGGGGGAAGTGGCCCCCGGGGACCAAACGAAATTTTTCCCTAAAAGTCTAGTAGACCAACATACCATAAAAATTTCTTCATCCTCGGTGCCACGGTTCAGGTAGTTATTTAGGAAAAACTGCATTTTTCTGGGTTTGGGGGGGGCCCAGCGCGGGGGGGGGAGTGGCCCCCGGGGACCAAACGAAATTTTTCCTTAGAAGTCTAGTGGGGCTACATGCCCACCAAATTTCATGTTCCCCGGTGCTTCGGTGTCCCTGGTATCGTTGACAAAAAATTTACGGGGGCCCCAGCGCGGGGGGGGAAGTGGCCCCCGGGGACCAAACGAAATTTTTCCCTAAAAGTCTAGTAGACCAACATACCATAAAAATTTCTTCATCCTCGGTGCCAAGGTTCAGGTAGTTATTTAGGAAAAACTGCATTGTTTTGGGTTTGGGGGGGCCCAGCGCGGGGGGGGGGGAGTGGCCCCCGGGGACCAAACGAAATTTTTCCTTAGAAGTCTAGTGGGGCTACATGCCCACCAAATTTCATGTTCCCCGGTGCTTCGGTGTCCCTGGTATCGTTGACGAAAAATTTACGGGGGCCCCAGCGCGGGGGGGGAAGTGGCCCCCGGGGACCAAATGAAATTTTTCCGTAAAAGTCTAGTAGACCAACATACCATAAAAATTTCTTCATCCTCGGTGCCACGGTTCAGGTAGTTATTTAGGAAAAACTGCATTTTTTGGGGTTTGGGGGGGCCCAGCGCGGGGGGGGGAGTGGCCCCCGGGGACCAAACTAAATTTTTCCTTAGAAGTCTAGTGGGGCTACATGCCCACCAAATTTCATGTTCCCCGGTGCTTCGGTGTCCCTGGTATCGTTGACGAAAAATTTACGGGGGCCCCAGCGCGGGGGGGGGGGGGGGGGAAGTGGCCCCCGGGGACCAAGCGAAATTCGACTGTAAAAGTCTAGTAGACCAACATACCATAAAAATTTCTTCATCCTCGGTGCCACGGTTCAGGTAGTTATTTAGGAAAAACTGCATTTTTTTGGGTTTGGGGGGGCCCAGCGCGGGGGGGGAGTGGCCCCCGGGGACCAAACGAAATTTTTCCTTAGAAGTCTAGTGGGGCTACATGCCCACCAAATTTCATGTTCCCTGGTGCTTCGGTGTCCCTGGTATCGTTGACGAAAAATTTACGGGGGCCCCAGCGCGGGGGGGGAAGTGGCCCCCGGGGACCAAATGAAATTTTTCTGTAAAAGTCTAGTAGACCAACATACCATAAAAATTTCTTCATCCTCGGTGCCACGGTTCAGGTAGTTATTTAGGAAAAACTGCATTGTTTTGGGTTTGGGGGGCCCAGCGCGGGGGGGGGGGGTGGCCCCCGGGGACCAAACGAAATTTTTCCTTAGAAGTCTAGTGGGGCTACATGCCCACCAAATTTCATGTTCCCCGGTGCTTCGGTGTCCCTGGTATCGTTGACGAAAAATTTACGGGGGCCCCAGCGCGGGGGGGGAAGTGGCCCCCGGGGACCAAATGAAATTTTTCCTTAAAAGTCTAGTAGACCAACATACCATAAAAATTTCTTCATCCTCGGTGCCACGGTTCAGGTAGTTATTTAGGAAAAACTGCATTTTTTTGGGTTTGGGGGGGCCCAGTGCGTGGGGGGAGTGGCCCCCGGGGACCAAACGAAATTTTTCCTTAGAAGTCTAGTGGGGCTACATGCCCACCAAATTTCATGTTCCTCGGTGCTTCGGTGTCCCTGGTATCGTTGACGAAAAATTTACGGGGGCCCCAGCGCGGGGGGGGAAGTGGCCCCCGGGGACCAAACGAAATTTTTCTGTAAAAGTCTAGTAGACCAACATACCATAAAAATTTCTTCATCCTCGGTGCCACGGTTCAGGTAGTTATTTAGGAAAAACTGCATTTTTTGGGTTTGGGGGGGCCCAGCGCGGGGGGGGGAGTGGCCCCCGGGGACCAAACGAAATTTTTCCTTAGAAGTCTAGTGGGGCTACATGCCCACCGAATTTCATGTTCCCCGGTGCTTCGGTGTCCCTGGTATCGTTGACGAAAAATTTACAGGGGCCCCAGCGCGGGGGGGGAAGTGGCCCCCGGGGACCAAATGAAATTTTTCCGTAAAAGTCTAGTAGACCAACATACCATAAAAATTTCTTCATCCTCGGTGCCACGGTTCAGGTAGTTATTTAGGAAAAACTGCATTTTTTGGGGTTTGGGGGGGCCCAGCGCGGGGGGGGAGTGGCCCCCGGGGACCAAACGAAATTTTTCCTTAGAAGTCTAGTGGGGCTACATGCTCACCAAATTTCATGTTCCCCGGTGTTTCGGTGTCCCTGGTATCGTTGACGAAAAATTCAGTAAGGTGACGGGAAAAAAAAAAAAAAAACTTTGACAATCCCTATATGACCGCTTTCGCTAGCGGCGGTCATAATAAATAATCCTACCGAAAACAATAGGGCCTTCGCCCTTTCAGGGCTTGGGCCCTAAAAATCCTTCCGGAAACAATAGGGCCTTCACCCTTTCAGGGCTTGGGCCCTAATTAAGATGTTTGTGACTGCTATCCAGATGTCACACCAAAGGTGAGTAATCCTGAAAAATGCAGGGAAACAAGTGTTAATAATAATTTAACATCATACACAAATGGCAAAAAACACTGGCTGCTCATTAAAATAGGTATATTCACTATTTAAAGGTACCGTATGTAGGATTGTGGCCAAAACTGGTACTGCAATCACTTTAAAAATACTGTAGAGCCGTGTATCCCCTCCCCCTCCCCCCTGACTCGAGGTTGCCAGATAAGCTGCAGGATTCAGCAGAAACGTAGGCTGCTTCAATGAGCTTCCAATGGCAAGTGATGACGAGACGTACACAGTAAGTTTTTTTTCTGTTAATTGTGTTTATGCTTTATGAGAGATATTTTGATGAGTAATTACTTATTTAAAAAATGTACTAATTGTTGAGGTGCTGGGGCCATAATAGCTGAAGAGATAAGCGTTTTTGATTTGATATTTAATTTGATTTGATTTCTTTATTTTGAACATATAAATACAATTACAATTCAAAAAAAATCTGAGGGAAAAAAAAGGATAATAGTAAAACAAAACAAAAAAACATATAGACTTAAACAACAAAATAATACTTCCTTATTTTTCAATACGAAAAAAAAAACCTCGATTTACAAGAGCTAAAGTTTTTGTCATATTATAGGCTAAAAACAGAATAAACATTTGCCACAGAAATTATAACACGGGACAAATTCAATATCACCAATGGCTATCACAGGGTTGTTTTCAGTCCCATCAGAAAATATTGTTAGAGTAACTAAATTACATTAGCAATGGTCATACAGGTCAACTTGCAGCATGTGTAACTTAGTCCACGATATACGTGAAGAACGAATGACGAATAATTTTTTCTGAGGTAAAGTTAGGCTTGTCTCAATTACGTTTCAAATTGCCATAATGGGCATGCTAATGTTTTCATCAGCGTCTCAGCATAATGACAGAGAAACTGGCTCCTATAATGCATTGCAAATGCATACGTCCATGTGAGCTAACGTTACGTTGCTTGAACACGCATGCCTTTGTTCGACTGTCATGAATATATGAAATGTCCATTGACATCCAGTACAAGTTAGCCAAGCATAGATGAATCTTACCTGTCTAGGAGAAAATTAGCAACGTTGGCGTCTGTGTTCAAATTCTTCTCCGTTTTCAGCCGCCTCCATCTTTCAAAAGCATCTCCTATACAAATTCTGGTTTTATTTCGGACTTTGTCACAACGAATTTCTGAATTATAACGAGGTCTTTTTGATTTAGTAACGTTAGACATTTTTATCCGACTAGAGTTAGGGTAAAGCTGGCAACCCGGATCCCGAAACACTACTGACTTCGTGATTGGTAGATAGGTGGAGGGAGGCGCGTCAGGCCAAAACACAAAATGACAACATCAACATCAGTTGAGGGCTGCAAGTCCACTTTTTAAATGACAATATCCTAGCCATACTACTGTTGTCAGTGATATAAGTGTTTGAAATGAACATGATTTCTTAATGTCTAGTGACACATCAGGGCAATATTATGATTAATTGAAATTATCTCGATGGGTATTGACCACAGATGATTGTTTTGCAATCATTAGCGTGATTGTAGCTGTGAGAGCTGTCTGTATACCTTCAGCTAAAATACAACAAAACAAGCATCATACTTCTTCATTTTTGACACGATATGGGACATCTGATTACAACAACACTTGCTTACATCAGTTAATAGTTCATAAACTATTGCTTCAACTGATCTCAAGCTTCTTTAACTTCAGTTAACACAGAAATGAACGATTAACTGCACTTACCTCTGCTCAGCCATGAACTGGTCGAAAGCTGATGACGTAACATGTAGATAGGCCCGCCCTCACGTGATACTGATTGGTCGATTGATAAGCTTAAATCTGATTGGCTAAAGAGTACGACTGCTCTGTGTTACGAGTGTTATGCTGCCAGGAAAGTCTCAAACACACACACACACACACACATCTAAGGCGATTCGTACGTGAATGACGATTTGCACATTCAAATGAAAGGATACACTCCTACATTTTAAACATTCAAAGGTTTTTGTGCACAGTTGTATATCTACGAATTGTGTTTTGCATTTGTGAAATGTATTTTATGATTATATAATTTTATTTTGCGCATGTGAATTGCTTTTTGTGAATATTTTATTTTTTTCACGCACGTGGATTTTTTTTTGTGTGTACGTGAATTAGGTTTCATGCATGTGAAATTGTCTACGCATTTGTGAATCATGTTTTTTGCATGATTTATATTTGAGACTAATCTGCTTCCATATTTACTATCTTTGTGGGGACTCTCCATAGACTTAATGGTTTTTATACTGTACAAACGGTATATTCTATCTCCTTACACTAACCCTACCCCTAAACCTACCCATCACACACAACTTTCTGCATTTTTACATTTCCAAAAAAACTCATTCTGTATGATTTATAAGCTTGTTTACCCATGGGGACCTCAATTTTGGTCCCCACTGTGACAAGAGTCCCCGTGAGTCTGTGTGCATTCAGGTTGAAGTCCCCACCGGGATAGAAAAACAGGTACACACGCACACGCACACGCACACACACACACACACACACACACACACACACACACACACACACACACACACACACACACACACACACACACACAGGCAAGAGTCTGCGCATGCGCAGTCGGTCACTTTCGAAAAAAGCGGAGGGTTACAGGAGGCGTGAACATGATCAGGCTGTCATCATCATTATAACTACAAGCAACAAACGGAGGAGTTTGAGCTAGACAGCTTTTTCATTGTCCTTTTGTACCTAGACAAGATTTTCGTGCCACAGAGACTTTGTTAACATACATGCAACTTTATCACGGACTTTCGGTTGACGTCTTTCGAAGCTTTTAAACTTTATTCCTCTTGTATTGGTAAGTGCTTGCACGAGCTTTACTTACCTTCGTAAACTTTATTTCAAGGTTAAAGATGTTAGTTTTATCGTGTTTTCATTTGGTAAAAGTGTCAAACTGAAGTTATCTACCTCCTCTGGTGTTTTGAGGGAGGAATGTAAAGAATTTGGTCATTATTCACAAGCAAATTGCAAAAGTTGAAAGTGTGCGTTAAATGCCATATGTTCGCCATCCGCAAGCGACAGTGTGGATGACAGCTCTGAGAATAAATATATGCGTGTTATTATTACGCTATATATTTTACTCGTTTACCTCACCTCTTGGTTTTAACCTTTGATGAGAACCTTGGATTATTTGAAGCTCTGAAAAGGGGGTTAAACATATTTTCTCTCCTATATTGCTGCTCTGGCAAACAAGGGTAACTTAGCCGGATCAATAGTCTGATACCATATTGAACACTTTAAACAAAATAAACTTTCCCCCCTCTAGTAGCTTAAGCAGAAACTTCTTTAGCAGAAAAACCTCGGAGGTAGAAAGACCTCTGATCTGAAGACTGGTCACAGCATCTATCAGTCAATCAAACAAGATAACAGTTGTTTCTACAAGGAAGAAAAATATTATGTAGTGATCAGCAGGAAGTCTTTCAGCTTAACAATACAAGTAAAGGATATATTTCAGCCAGCGAATTGTGAAAGAGGCAGGATTTATGACTCAATCTCTGAGGAATGTACTCTGACATCTTTACAAATATAAAGCTCCTGCCTGTTTGTGCATCATGTAATTTCAGGCTTTGTAAGTTTCGTCATGAGTATGTGTGGAAGATGCAAAAAACCTCCTTGAACTTCCTTTCAAGCTCTTTTCCCACCTACACATGTGCACATTCAGTGGCTGCATTTCTAAGGCTACATACATCTACAATACTGATACATTTGAATACGTGTTTTTGTTTCAAAACACTGTCCGTCCACACTAGCATTTTCAAGCGCTTTCTAAAAGTTTCTCATCCACACTGAAACATGGGAAAACGCAAACAGGATGGGACGGAACAGACATCATAAAGTCCCCATGCTATTCTTCTGGCAGGATCTTTTTATTTAGCAAAATATCTCGTCATTCACTGATTCGTCCACGTCACACTCAATCACCATTAAATGTTTGGTCAAAAACCTAAATGCCGTCATGTTTTGCCGCAGGACAAATGAATTGTAGGACTTTGATATGAAGAGTGTACAAAGTAACATAACATGCACAATACCGGTATAAACATGGATATCTGTCGGTACACTATGTGTCACATTACAAAATGTGCAACATCGTTTTCGAACATCCATTTTCACAGTCCACACAACATCTTGAAACCGTCATTTTCAGATTTATCCACTTGGGAGAGCGTTTTCAAAAAGCTGGACAAAAATGCCGTCTCAGTGTGAACGGTAGGACAAAACGGAGAGAAAATGATGCGGTTTGAAATTAAAACATATTAGTGTGGTGTGGACAAGACCTAAAATGTGAGCTGCCTGCCTAGTTAGCATGTTTGGACATCTTTTGTCATTAGTAGTCAGACGTTTAACTTGTGGCAGGAAGTCTGATTTTCATTGCAGCTTCTTCTGGTGAAGATCTGCCCGCTTGACAGGAAGAGAGCACCTGTCTGACATGTAAAGCGATCAACCACAGTTTGCTTTGATTGTATGTTCAGTTTAATGGAGTTTATCCGGAGATCAGATTGTAGCCACCACTTACACAAAGATATTTTGAAAAATTTCTCTAAAAGTGGTTCAGTAATTGTTCTGGAATTGCAGACTTTTGTTCATTCACACTGCCTGAACTTTTCCTTAATCTGTGGTCTTATTCACATGCATCCTGGACAGTCCCGGCCATAAAGTGTGACATATGTACTTGTCAAGGAGCCCTGCTCTTTCATCACACACCTAAAAATCTTCAGGAATAAATGTCCAGTCTGAATGTAGCTCCCAAATCCTGTCTAGGTTGTCAGCTGATTTGGTTTTGGCACTAACAGGTTGGGGAAGTCTTTGTTAATGTGTCTCATGTGAGAGTGTGTTAAAACTGAGAGAATTGTGGACTCACCCAGTTCCTTTCCCAGTACTGCCTGTGGCCTGAGTGCCAGGCGGCGTCTTTCATTTCCTGATCCGTGACCGATAAGGAAGGAACACTATGTTTAAAAAATGCACTGGTCTCCAGATCAAGGGCAAATCCTTGCTTAAAGGGATAGTTCACTTTGAAATTAAATTTTGGTATGTTTTAGCTTACCTCAAGGGCATCCAAGATTTAGGTGTCTTTTTTTCCGCAGTAGTTTAAATTTTGATATTTTGACATCTAGTGTATATATCTATGCACCAGTCTGCACACGTCACACACCAGGAGGCGCGAGCGCCCTCAGATCACTTGGACGTGGCTGTGTATAAGAGCTAAAATCGATATAAATACTGTTCGTTTTCTCACACAAACCGCTCGTTTCGTGTCTTAGGCCATCAATGTGTACTTACGATGGGGAATTGTTTAATTTGGACGATGGGGAATTGTTTTAATTTGGACTCTGTGCATGCTCTTTGAGACCGTGACCATAGACCTGCATTATATGACTGACAGACAAGAATGGTTTGACCTAAAAATATAAAAATTTAAACTACTGCGGAAAAAAAGACACCTACATCTTGGATGCCCTTGAGGTAAGCTAAAACATACCAAAATTTAATTTCAAAGTGAACTATCCCTTTAAAGAATCAAAGGTCTTTAATGTTGTTGTCTGAAGTTGCCACCTCCTAGACGACTTCCAGTCAGAGTAGAAGATAATGATTAGTTACAAATGGGTCAGTGGTCTAAGATGCAGCACTGGTTCCTGTTATTACCACAGTTTGTCTTTTTTTTTCACCAGGGCAACTTGATGTTGCTAAACAAACTCAGTTTATTGACTAATATTTGCCTTAGCCTGATGTTGGACACTTGTTATTTGACTGTTAAATCTGCTGCTCTTTGTAATACACTATCAGTCAAAGGTTTAGACATACCTATTCATTCATTATCACTATTTTTCTCCTATTTACAATAGGATTAAAATAATGAAAACTATGAAATAACACCATTGGATGTATGGTAATTATGTAGTGGGCAAAAAATGTTGTTGATTTACCAAAGGAGTTCCCATGTGTGCTGGGCACATCACTTTTTTACACTAACTACTACTTTTAAGCATTTACAGTAAGTGTACAACTTCATATCAAAAGGTCTTTAGGATCATGAGAAACACAAATTATACCAAGGAAGGCCAAATCTAGTGGGTGATTAGTGGTTTATTTATGTTTACATTGGCTGTTTTTTTTTTTTTTTTTTTCTCTGAGCTATGAAACCACTAAAACACAATCAGCGGAAGTGCAAACAATAGGATAGTGTTTGTTCTTCCTTAACCCTTCCATTCCTGTGGATTCATTGTTAAAATGGCTCTATAATGCTGCACCTGAACCACAGAGAGCTATTTGGACAGCTTGGAGCAGATGTTCCTCAGTTCATAGAAAGGAATTTCACAGTACTTTAACATCCCTTGCGCTAATTCTTCTTTCAAGAATTCTTACGGTGTGAGTAAATGATCAGGAAATTGTAATACTGAAGTGAACTAATCCTTTAACCAAGGGTTTACGGATGTACCTTGTAAAACTTGAAACAAACATAAAATTGAAGTTTAAATGGTTTAGTCTGGCCCTTGAGATCTGGGGCACGTTCAAGTTCAAAACGGTGCACAACGTTTTGCTACGGTTTCCGGGTTGAACGTCATGTTTCCTGGAAACGGCGTGCACCGCTGTGCAACGGGGTTTGAGATATGTTTTCTCTTGTTTGGTGGGTGTGTCAGAACTGCAGTCCAATCAGCAGCAACACATGTAAGCACGAGGTATTAAAGTGAACTCGCACAATGGGTTCAAGGAAAGTAATTTACAAATGTGTTCGATGCAGCTCGGTATACGCAAAAACTGAGGATATTAGAATACATGTTTGTCGTAAGTTTTATTGTAAAAATATAGGATATCAACATGATGTAGGCTAGTTGTTTATATTTTTAGCTTCATTGCAAGTGTATGACATTTGGTATAGAAATAAACAATGGTAATTAAGTGCTTTTCCTAAAAATGAGAAAGAAAATACAAGGTATTAAAACAGTATGAACTACAAATAAAGTCAGTATGTGAGGCTAAATAGATGTGTTTTAGTCTGAATTAGGTAAGATGTGTGCTTCCATCTCAGTTTCAGCAATCCCATCACTCGATTGGGATGTTCTCTTTTGTTCTGGGCGGCAAGTGCAGTAACTGTAACGTCGGGCATATTTTGTAGTATTAAACACATTTATACCGACTTAATCAGGCTCCGAAAATTCTTCACAAAGAATGGCCTTCTCAGGTGCCATAGTTGCAACTCTTGCGTCATCAGAACAGTGTGTTCAACGCATCACAGTTTCTGTTTAAAAAACGTTGTGCAACGTTTTGTCGGGGGTGAACGCAGCCCCACTTACCTGTTGGAGTTTAGCTCCCACCCTACTCAAACTGTAGCTTTTTGGTAATCCTGAAGACCTTGATTATCTTGTTTGGGTGTGTTTGATTAGGGCTGGAGCTAAACTCTGGAAACTGCAGGAAAGTGGATCTCGGGGGCCGGAGTTGCCCAGCCCTGGTCTAGAATTGCACTGGGTTAACAATTTCAAGTGCCAAAAGCCCAGAGGCAATATGAAGCTCCTCTAATGCCTGAGACTTCACAAGGGAACTATTTACATATTTGGGAATTAGCAATACTGTAATAATAATAAAAACAAGAAATGTTAAAAATCTCTGAAAAGTTATAAAATGGTTATGCAAAAATGTTTTAACATTACTTAGAATAAGAGAGAGCCTATTAAATAATTTAGGCCATATTATCCACCTCTTTTTTGGCGAAAGTCCGCGCAAACTCATAGCGGAATTATCCTTTATATTTCTGGTCTCCTGTGTTTCTAGTAAAATTAGCGTATTTTTCGAGCTGATAATGCAGCGTCAAACCTGCAAAGGTTCATCCGTTAAAGTTTAATGAGTGTGTTGATGACATGAAGCGGGCTGAAGTAGCTATGTTGATGGGTTCTCATATCCTACATACAGCTGTGGAGTAGGCATGTGCCGGTATCAAATTGTCATGCTGCGATTAATTGTTTGAGCTTTTATCACGGTAAAAAAATGTAAAAAAAACGAACTTGCATCACAATAGGTGTAATTGTAGAATTGTATTAAGTTTAGTGACAACATGTTACAATGTTTAGCTAAATGGTACAATGACTGGTAGGCTACTCTTTGTATTATTGCTTGAGACTGCATATAAGAAATGTACAATTATAAATGCACAAAATTTATTGACAGAACTCATCTTCTATAATAAATATATTGTTAAATATCCGCATTACAAATTTGTAAAAGTCCTAATGGTGGTAGAATTTAAGGCCAGGTTCTGGGTTCTAATCCCCCCTCGTATAGTTTATTTAATTTTGTTTCTCATTAAAACCAAAGATGTTCATCAGTGTCTTATTCTACAACATAAAATACATCAATATTACCCCACTCGTGATTTTTTTTAAGCTGTTACGTGTCGTGAAAAAAGTGGTTGCTAACAAGTGGCTAAATGGGACTACAGAGGCAGTCCAGGAGATTAAACGTCTTCACTCCGAAAAGGTAAACTTAGTCCCACTTTTACAGAATCGTTATGATTATAATTGTGCTCTTATGAACTATTCTAATATTAAAATTCTGGGAAAATGTTTTTAGATAAAAACTGAAAGAGTTGCTTAGTGCTTAGTGATGGTGAAGTTGAATTCGTGGGACCGTGGTGTTGTTCGTTTATAGCCTACCTTTAGCTTTTTACTTCTGGTGACTTCATTTTGGCTTCAAAATTCATAAAAGTTGTGTTCATCTGTGATAATTATCTTGATGGACAAAACGTGCAAGTATCATAAACCTTTGTTTTTCACAGAGCTTGTTTTTAGCGATTATTCCAAATTTTTCGTGAAATAAACCAATCAGAAACCAATCAGAGCGTCATCTCACATTCCCTTTAAGAGCAGGCGCACTTGTTCTAAAGTGGATTCCTATTGTAACGGCGGATTTGCCAGGCGCGCGCCAGGAGCGGTTAACAGCCAAGGAGAGCAACGCTCTTGTCAGGGACGTTGGGGATGGAGAAACCCACCCAAATTAACTTCGGTTAAAAAGGCGTATGATAATTTGGGTAAATGTGTAAGCTAGATGTATGCTTTTATAATAAATTGTCTATCTATCTATCTATCTATCTATCTATCTATCTATCTATCTATCTATCTATCTATCTATCTATCTATCTATCTATCTATCTATCTATCTATCTATCTATCTATCTATCTATCTATCTATCTATCTATCTATCTATCTATCTATCTATCTATCGTAATAATGTATGATTTGCAAAAATGAAAACTGCTGCGTCTGTGTGTAGATGAGAGAATCAAAGTGTATGCGCGTTGTGCACACGCTACATTGATTATGGCCAAGCATGCGCCCTTAAAATAGCATATGAATAACATGCGCAACACGCCACTGACTTTAAACTATTTTTTCCTGGTTAGTGGCGCAATTGTTTTCTAAACCTGCAAAATAGCATGAAGGAACGTTTGCGCCGGAACACGCCTCCTTTTTTGCGCTGAACCGCCCAGGGAGCGCAAGTTCATTCCCTAGTTTAGCGACGTGCTTCTGTGGAGGGAAAAGTGCGCTTTGCGCGGGTGCAAAATAGGAATGATACATGAGTCGGTGAACAAAGTCAATTGCGCTGGGTGCAAGATAGGGATCCTAGGGTTTTGTTTATTTTCTTCTAATAGGGTTGAAAAATAAGCAGATCTAGCAGCTTTTAAGGCCTCTCTGTATGCAATCGAGCTCTCCTTCCATGAAATGTGAAAAAAACTCTAGTTTTGTTTTCTTCCAGTTGCACTCCATTTCTTCATTAAGAGTTAAGTGTACTGCCAATGGAATCAGGTGTGTGAGATGAAGGAGTGGGCGGTTTGGGCATGACTAATGCGTCAGCTTTCTTGGAAGCAGTGATCATGGCTGTGTAAACATGCTGAGAGATGTCTATCTGTACTTATTTTAGATTTATGTGTCTATTTGTCCTGTGAAAATTACTTCCTCTATTAGTTACCAAGCTTCAGTGACTGGACAGAATCCATTGGAAGCTTTAACACACTCCTGTAATGCTTTCTTTTATATATCTGGAATAATAGTGAATTAACATGATAGCACACAATAAGGAATGAAATGTGTGAATATCATGTAGCCTACACTCTCAGAAAAATGGTACAGAAGTTGTCACTGGGGACCCAGAACCTTTTCAAAGGCCATACAGTGAGGAAAATAAGTATTTGAACACCCTGCTATTTTGCAAGTTCTCCCACTTGGAAATCATGGAGGGGTCTGAAATTGTCATCGTAGGTGAATGTCCACTGTGAGAGACATAATCTAAAAAAAAAAAATCCAGAAATTACAATATATGATTTTTTTAACTATTTATTTGTATGATACAGCTGCAAATAAGTATTTGAACACCTGTCTATCAGCTAGAATTCTGACCCTTAAAGACCTGTTAGTCTGCCTTTAAAATGTCCACCTCCACTCCATTTATTATCCTAAATTAGATGCACCTGTTTGAGGTTGTTAGCTGCATAAAGACACCTGTCCACCCCATATAATCAGTAAGAATCCAGCTACTAACATGGCCAAGACCAAAGAGCTGTCCAAAGACACTAGAGACAAAATTGTACACCTCCACAAGGCTGGAAAGGACTATGGGGAAATTGCCAAGCAGCTTGGTGAAAAAAGGTCCACTGTTGGAGCAATCATTAGAAAATGGAAGAAGCTAAACATTACTGTCAATCTCCCTTGGACTGGGGCTCCATGCAAGATCTCACTTCGTGGGGTCTCAATGATCCTAAGAAAGGTGAGAAATCAGCCCAGAACTACACGGGAGGAGCTGGTCAATGACCTGAAAAGAGCTGGGACCACCGTTTCCAAGGTTACTGTTGGTAATACACTAAGACGTCATGGTTTGAAATCATGCATGGCACGGAGGGTTCCCCTGCTTAAACCAGCACATGTCAAGGCCCGTCTTAAGTTTGCCAATGACCATTTGGATGATCCAGAGGAGTCATGGGAGAAAGTCATGTGGTCAGATGAGACCAAAATAGAACTTTTTGGTCATAATTCCAATAAAGGTGTTTGGAGGAAGAAGAATGATGAGTACCATCCCAAAAACACCATCCCTACTGTGAAGCATGGGGGTGGTAGCATCATGCTTTGGGGGTGTTTTTCTGCACATGGGACAGGGCGACTGCACTGTATTAAGGAGAGGATGACCGGGGCCATGTATTGCGAGATTTTGGGGAACAACCTCCTTCCCTCAGTTAGAGAATTGAAGATGGGTCAAGGCTGGGCCTTCCAACATGACAATGACCCGAAGCACACAGCCAGGATAACCAAGGAGTGGCTCTAAGAAGTATATCAAGGTTCTGGCGTGGCCTAGCCAGTCTCCAGACCTAAACCCAATAGAGAATCTTTGGAGTGAGCTCAAACTCCGTGTTTCTCAGCGACAGCCCAGAAACCTGACTGATCTAGAGAAGATCTGTGTGGAGGAGTGGGCCAAAATCCCTCCTGCAGTGTGTGCAAACCTGGTGAAAAACTACAGGAAACGTTTGACCTCTGTAATTGCAAACAAAGGCTAATGTACCAAATATTAACATTGATTTTCTCAGGTGTTCAAATACTTATTTGCAGCTGTATCATACAAATAAATAGTTAAAAAATCATACATTGTGATTTCTGGATTTTTTTTATTTATTTTTTTATTATGTCTCTCACAGTGGACATGCACCTACGATGACAATTTCAGACCCCTCCATGATTTCTAAGTGGGAGAACTTGCAAAATAGCAGGGTGTTCAAATACTTATTTTCCTCACTGTATATGTATATTTAGGGTGCTTTCACACCTGCCTCATTTAGTTCGGTTGAATCGCACTAGAGTTCGTTTTCCCCACTGGTGCGGTTCGTTTGGGCAGGTGTGAATGTTGTTGTCTTTGGAGCTCCATCGATTGATTTATAATTCTTGATTTCTCTTTAAACTCACTTAGAACGAACATTTTCTACTTTTCCTCACCTCATAGTTATAACGCGGATTGTTGAGCAGACGCGTCTCAAGCCTTGTGATCCAACGCTGGATACTCTTATAGGTTACGTCCGTGGATCACGGCTGAACGCGTCTTCTCCGCACTCATTTAAGTTACAAACAAACATTTTTTCGCCTATCGTGCGTCTACTCTACACCCGTACCACTGAAAAGACGGATTATATCCAAGACTTAAGCCATAAATTAGTATTAATATTGATAGCACCACTGGTAGCGTCGTTGCTAACTTAACTTACTGTCCATCTGTTAAAATGGCGAATATATCAAATGTAAGTAGTCTACCTTTTGGTGCAGGTGAGGACACATTTGAGCTGCACGCGGTGCAGTCTGAGCTGGAAGCTGTTGAGAAACAGATCCACGACCTTTTAGTAAGAAAAGCCGAGCTGATAGACCGGCGTTTGGCTCTCGAAACATCACGTGCCGAGGCACACAAATCAGAGATTAATGTTACTAACCCGCTGACTCCGACCTCGTCTACTCCGTGCGTTCCTCAACATCGGTCCCGAACGTCGAGGTCGCGATCAGCCATGGTCTCGTTCACTCCGGCTCCAACATGCCATCACGAAGCCTGGATTTTTCCGCAGCGGAAGTCGCGAGTCAGGTCTAGACCAAGAAAACTCTCTCCGACCCTCCCGGTTTTCGAGATATCCACACAAAACCGCTTCTCCCCTCTTCGCGAAACAGAACGCGATGCTGTGATCATCGGCGATTCCATCGTTCGACACGTACACGTTACGTTAAATAAAAGTAAGGTGCATAGTCACTGCTTTCCTGGTGCTCGTGTTTCTGAAATCGCTGCTCACGTTCCCGAGATTCTGAACGAGCGCGTCGGAACCGTTGTCCTGCACGCGGGAGGGGCCGACATCAGACTGCGCCAAACGGAGGTTTTGAAGAAAGACTTCAGGAATCTGATCGATACGGTACGCAGCACATCGCCTGATATAACGATTATTGTGTCAGGACCGCTTCCCACGTATCGACTAGGTCATGAAAAGTTTAGTAGATTATTTGCGCTTAATGAATGGTTAATGTCATGGTGCAATGAGCAGAAACTTCTCTTTGTAAATAATTGGAATCTGTTTTGGGAGCGTCCTAGGCTTTACCGTGCTGATGGCTTACACCCAAGCAGATTCGGATCGGATCTTCTGTCAGATAACATCTCCAAAATGTTAAATACCTTTTGACTAGTAAACAAAAGTCCAAATCATAGTCTCTGCTGCACCAATTTAACTGATATAAATAGTGTAGAACATTGCATAGAAACTGTGTCTATTCCTCGTTTAGTGAGATCAAATCATAAATCTACTGCAGGATCTAGAAAAAATCTAATTGTTATTAAACCAGAAAATGTTGCTACTGGTAATCAAAAACAATTTTTAAAGCTAGGTCTTCTAAACATTAGATCACTCACACCTAAGGCAGTTATTGTAAATGAAATAGTCACAGATAATAGCTTCGATGTACTTTGCCTTACTGAAACCTGGCTTAAACCAAATGATTATTTTGGTTTAAATGAGTCTACTCCAGCAGGATACTCCTATAAGCACGAGCCCCGTCTGAATGGTCGTGGCGGCGGTGTTGCAACAATCTATAGAGATTTTCTCAATGTTACTCAGAAAACGGGTTATAAGTTTATTTCATTTGAAGTACTTGTACTAAATGTTACGCTCTTAGATGTTCGAAAAACATCCCTATTATCTCTAGCCTTGGCTACCGTATATAGACCGCCTGGGCCTTACGCTGATTTCCTAAAAGAGTTTGCAGATCTTCTCTCAGACCTATTAGTTAACTTCGATAAAGCATTAATTGTTGGAGACTTTAATATCCATGTAGATAATCAAAATGATGCGTTAGGGGCTGCGTTTACAGATTTATTAAACTCCTTTGGGGTCAAGCAAAACATTACCGGACCGACTCATCGATTTAATCATACACTCGATTTAATTATATCACATGGAACCGATCCAACCGATATAGATATCATTCCACAAAGTGACGATGTCACTGACCATTACATGGTAACTTGCATATTACGTACTCCTGTAATATATCATGCTGCGCCGCGTTATCGATTAGGCAGAACAATCCTTCCATCCACCATAGATAATTTTTCAAACAGCTTATCGGATCTGTCTCAGCTGCTCAGTGAACCCAAACAAACAGATGAACTTGAGGAATTAACTAGCACTATGAGCACCATTCTCTCTGGATCATTGGATATTGTTGCGCCCATTAGATTAAAAAAGGTCAGAGAGAAAAGTAAAGCACCATGGTACAACAGTACTACGCGTGTTCTAAAGAGAGAAACCCGTAATTTAGAGCGTAAATGGAAACAAACCAACTTAGAGGTCTTTAGAATCGCATGGAAAGACAGTATGTCACGTTATAAAAAGGCCCTAAAAGCGGCCAGGGCTGAGCATCTCCGCAAACTAATAGAAAACAACCATAACAATCCTAAGTTCTTATTTAACACCGTGGCGAGACTAACAAATAAACAGATGTCTCCTGAACAAAGTATTCCATTACAGTTTAGTAGTAATGATTTCATGAAGTTCTTCACTGAGAAAATAGAAAACATCAGAACCACAATTGTAAACGTTCAATCCTCAATCGCGCCTTATAATTCAGCCTCAATTATCACGCCGCAAGAACAATTACAGTGCTTTTCAACTATAGAACAAAAAGAGTTAAATAAATTTATCATTTCCTCTAAAACAACAACATGTTTATTAGATCCCATACCAACTAAACTATTGAAAGAAGTGTTACCTGTAGTGGAAGAGCCTCTCCTCAATATTATTAACTCGTCTTTATCTTTAGGTTATGTTCCAAAAACATTTAAACTGGCAGTTATAAAACCTCTCATTAAGAAACCGCAATTAGATCCGAATAATCTAGTAAATTATAGACCCATTTCAAATCTACCTTTTATGTCTAAAATACTAGAAAAAGTTGTGTCCGCTCAACTGGGCTCTTTCTTACAAGAAAATGACACCTATGAAAAGTTTCAGTCTGGATTCAGGCCGCATCATAGCACTGAAACTGCGCTCGTTAAAATCACAAATGATTTACTTTTAGCTTCTGACCAAGGCTGTATCTCAATATTAGTTTTACTTGATCTTAGTGCTGCGTTCGATACTATAGATCATACAATACTCTTAGATCGACTACAAAATTATACTGGTGTTCAAGGACAAGCATTAAGCTGGTTTAGATCGTATTTATCTGACCGCTACCATTTTGTTTATTTAAATGGAGAAAAATCTATCATAACTCCAGTAAACTATGGAGTGCCGCAGGGATCTGTGTTAGGCCCTCTATTATTCTCAATATATATGCTACCACTTGGAAACATGGAATTAGTTTCCATTGTTATGCTGATGACACTCAAATCTATATTTCATCACGGCCAGATGAAAACGCTAAATTATCCAAATTGACAGAGTGTGTTAAAGATATAAAAGATTGGATGACGCATAATTTTCTTTTATTAAATCCAGACAAGACAGAGGTACTACTTATCGGTTCAAAAAACCACCCACAAAACCTCTCACAATACAACTTTAACATAGTAGGATGTCCTGTTACTTCATCCTCTACAGTAAAAGACCTGGGTGTTATATTAGACTGCAACCTGTCTTTTGAAAATCATATTTCATATGTTACAAGAACAGCCTTTTTCCACCTTAGAAACATTGCTAAGCTACGTAATATGCTATCAGTTTCTGACGCAGAAAAGTTAGTTCATGCATTCATGACCTCGAGACTAGATTACTGTAATGCGTTATTAGCCGGTTGTCCTGCATCCTTAATAAACAAGCTACAGTTAGTCCAAAATGCCGCCGCTAGAGTTCTAACTAGATCAAGAAAATATGATCATATAACACCGATTTTATCATCCCTACATTGGTTACCTATAAAGTCCCGTATTAATTACAAGGTATTGCTACTGACTTATAAAGCCCTAAACGGCTTAGCTCCAGTCTATTTAACGGATCTTCTATCGCCCTATAATCCATCGCGCTCTTTAAGGTCACTAAATTCGAGGCTTTTGGTCATACCTAGGATATCTAGGTCCACCAAAGGAGGGAGAGCATTTTCACATTTAGCACCAAAACTCTGGAATAGTCTTCCGGATACTGTTCATTGCTCAGACTCGCTCTCCCAGTTTAAAACTAGATTAAAGACGCATCTCTTCAGCCAGGCATTCATATAATACTTTTAATCCTACAGTTAAATCCGACCTCTAGTTCATAAACGCCAGAGGAGAACTGGCCCCCGACTGAGCCCGGGTTCTCCCAAGGTTTTTTTTTTTCTCCATTAGGTCACCTGATGGAGTTTTTCGGTTCCTTGCCACTGTTGCCTTTGGCTTGCTCAGTTGGGGATATTTGGGGATATTTAATTAAATTAATCAATCAACGATACTATTGATCAGCATTACCGAACGTAGACGTTCCACTAGAAACAAACATTGATGTATTCTAATTTATTACTGTGAAGCTGCTTTGATACAACCTGTGTTGTGAAAAGCTCTATATAAATAAACTTGACTTGACTTGACTTGACTTGAATGCGGCAATCGCACTCGGGTGTGCACCAAAAGCGGACCAAACAAGCGTACCGAGACCTGCTCGAAGAGGTGGTCTCGGTACGTTTTGAAACGAACTCTGGAGCGGTTCGTTTGTGGTGAGAACGTGATCCGACCTTGAACAGAACCAACTGCCAAAGAACTGCGCATTTTTGGACTAAACCAGTTGCCGTAGTCAGCTGCGCTGTGATTATGGGATGAGGAGAAATGTTTGTTGACAGTTTGCACTCGCGGACAAACTTTAAGTTGTGAGGAGGTGCAGACAGAGCCTGATAGAAATTATTAACAGCCGCATCCTCGCTTCATTCTCAAATAATCTTGTTTGTCTAAAGTGGTGTAGTAGACAAACTATATAATAAAATATGACGAAGGATACAATCAGCCCACACAGTCGTCTCTCCATAGTAAACAGCGGCGTGTTATCTGCCGGATTTTCCCGCACGTTAAAGGTATAGCGGAGGATTTTCTTTTTCCGGGTGGGTAGTGTAAACTATTGGTCCACCTAAGTGTCAATCATTCTGGTGATATGTAACGTAAGGCTGTCGTACGTGCTCGTCCCTTAGTTTTCGCTTTCTGCGCATGCACACTTTCAGGTGTTTATGTGTGGTGGTGAGCTAGAGTTACGGTTTAAGCCATTCATTGAAGCTCGCCGTTTCACTGGGTCCTTTGAAAATGTCTGAGGGTCGCAAGAGAAAAAGTTTGTACGAACTGTATGAGAAGAAGAGAAAGGCCTCAGAAGAGAGAAACAAGATCAGAGTGTTTTTGGGAGATTGTTTCACACGATGGCGTGCGCTGAAAACACAGGTTGGGCTTCCCACTGATGCCTCAGTCGCGAAGTTTCTACTCGACAGGTAAAGTTTGGCATGCTATTTGGTGAAAAAGTGCAAATCTTCTTTTGGAAAGTAATCTTGTATGAGTGATGCCGACAGCAACTTGTAAACAGAGCGTGCACGAGGAGAACCTCGCACACGTTTAATAGGCGTTCCCTCTCGGGAGCATGTAGTGTGTTGCGCATGTGCATTTTTTCAAAAAGTGGAGAGGGCGGTTCTTATCTAAAATTCGGAAAGATCCTCCGCTATACCTTTAATTCTGACCAAACGAAGTGCAGTTATGGAAATGCCAGATATATCTGTCCAACGATTGATGTGGATGTAGTCACGTGACTACGCGCATTTTATCAACTCATAAACTGATTCGGACCAGAGCGATCAGTCTGGTGTGAAAAGGAACCAAAACGCCTGAAAAATGCTACAAAGTATAATTTTTCACCCTTGGTCCGGACCAAATGAACTGAACTACAGATGTGAAAGCACCCTTAGTTACTAATATGGTCCCTTTAGAGCTAAATGAGGGGTAAATGTTCCTTTACAGTGACAGCTTTTGTATATTTTTTTTTTCTGAGTGTGTAGAAATGGGGTCATATCATACAGATTTAACAACAAAATTATTTTCAAGCTTGTTAGTATCTCATAGTTCAAAGAATATCCGGGGTCAAAGGAGTGACAACGTAATCGAATTCAGTATTCTCTGAATTCGATCACAATATGTTGCTGTGTCTTGTTTCGAAGTCACTACTATGTCGGCTCCATACTTAATTTGCCTCATTTTGGAAAAGTAACCATTATATTGCAAGGTAAGCAAGAAATTACAATACAATACCCCATGTCTGCAGACAACTTTCACACATTTTGCTCTTACTATTAGTTCTTTAGAGAATAGTGTCTGTCCTACTTTGTCTGACTGGGAAGGCCAAGTTTCTGAAAACCTGGATGTTGATATGTAAATGTAGGCAGTCATGTTGATGTTTTGGGTTTCGGATCCAAAATTTCAGTGTGAGATTTTTTATTTATTTATTTTTTTGCAGCTCTTTTTCAGTAAATTTATCTTTTTTGGTTTGTGGCATATTTTTATATATACTTTGTTTGTCTCAAAGATGTAGCCTAAGCCATAATTCGGTTTCTCATTGTTTTACCATTTTAAAAATGACTGAATTCGTAATTTTTCAAATGGTGTGCTTGTGTCTTTCTGAAAAGTTAAAAAAGTTCATAGTCATCATTGTGAAAGTAATCCATATAAATCAAGAAGGTTAATGCAAGGCTTCTGAAGAGACCCAATCACTTTATATGATGAACAGATTTAAATCAGTTTATTTTATTATTTTATTAACATATAAGCATTAATTAACACCCATTCTTAGTGCACATTAAAATATGATAAACCAAAGCTCAAATGTACTTACTTGACGTGCAAGAACCAATAAGTTTTGTTCTTTACATACGTAAAGCTTGGTTTTATGAATGTGCATTCATCAGTGTTTATAAATGGGTTTATTCTGGAGTTACATGCTACACTAAAATTTGCATCCTGTAATGACATTAGGCCTATTGCATATGGATGAAATGTTATTTTTTTTTAAATATCGCCTTGTAGCACACCACTATTTGTATTTGTTATTTGTGTATCTTCTTGTCAATCTGCGTAGGTTAGTTTGCTGCTACATAGAGGCTCCCAGAATAGGCCCTCTTGTGTCTGTTCTTTGCCTTGTCATGTGATCTGGCACTGGGCTGTGAGGGGCTGTTTGTTCATTGTTGTTCTACAGCTGTGTCATTTAACCCCTATCCCTCTTTTTAGCCAAGTCTGAGAACAAGATTTAGTTTCTTATGTCTCCATGTCACATCATGTCTGCTTTTAGGAGCTTTAGGAGTCACTTCAAAATGGTAAGTGTCAACAACATTCCATGGGTGTGTTTTGGGAAAGTCAACCTAAACTTAGTTTACAACCACTAGGCAAACCAGATTTCAGAGAGGAAAGGGTATATGTTCCCCAGCGTTTGAAACCTCAGTCTTGTGAGCTAAAAGTAGTAAATTGACTTATGGCTCATTAACGTTGTGGCAGATTTAAAAGATGGTAATGGTGGAAATCTCCCACAGCATGATAGGAAAATGATTTGTTGTGGATTTGTTTTAGATCATGATCTGTTTTAATAACCAATGCAAGCATAACGAGACTCAGAGTAGCTACAGGCTGCCGTGTGAGTCTGACCATACATTAATGTTATGGGTTATGTTATTGGTAAAAAAAAAATATATTTTTTTTTATATCCATGACATGTCAAGTCATGATTATAACTATATAGCCTTATTTATTGAGATATCACTGTAAGGTATTTTGAGCATGTCTTTTGTTCACTGCAGTTTTAAGGAGAAAATACTCAGCAATGGTGATAACTTATGAATTTGCACATGGTTTATCTTAAAGCATATTAAAAACACCACATAGACATATAAACAACATTAATTTGGTCTGGATTTTCACCAGAGGGGGACTTTACAATTCTTTCTCCTATCCCAGCCTATATCTAGACAACTAAACTATGTTTTTAAAGTATTATTTTCAGTGATCCTCTAATGCAGTCAACACACTGATAGTTACCTGAACATTGTCAGTGAAACAAAAAGATCTGCAGTTTGAGTGTCATTGTTGCAGTCATTCATCTTAAGAGCTGAGGGGTGTGATTACTGTGATGCTAGTGGCGTGAAACAGGAATTTCTAAAAACATTGTCTCGATAGATGTATTGTCCTGCCTCAGAATGGCTCTGTCAGGTTGGTCTGGATGTTCAAACAAACAGAGCAGTGTTTTGATAGCATGACAGAGCCACAGTGTTTACACTTTCTGTTTACCCTTCTCAATAGGAGAAAACATTTTAATTAAAAAAAATTAAAAATAAAGATGGTTAAGGTTGATGTTTTTTTTGTGATAACCTTCAGTACTTAGAGGATAGTTCACCCAAAAATTTTAATTCTGTCATCACTCACACTCATGTCTTTCCAAATCCATTAGACTTTTGTTCATCTTTAAAGCATAAATTAGGAGATTTTTGATGAAATGTGAAAGGAGAGACAGAGTTCATTCACCCAAAACTTTGACGCTTTGCAAAGTTCATACAAGTCAAATGTGAATGTAATCCAGATGAATCAAGTGCTTCTGAAGAGACACAATCATTTTATATGATAAACAGATTTATTTAGGCTTGAAATGAGAGAACCAATGTGGTTTGTTCTTGCACATAAAGCAAGTATGGTTGAGCTTCCAAATTGTCCTCTGTGTATGTGTGTTTTTCAATGTTTATAGCCTATATGAATAAAATCCTGAATTAAATCTGTTCATCATATCAGCATTTGTGTTTCTCAATAATACTTGGGAGTAAATAGCTCTATTCATATAGACCTATGTATTTCCGAAGCGTCAAAGTCTTGAGTGAATGGACTTTTAACGGAGAGTCAGAAATCTCGCCAGTTTTATTAAAAATATCTTCATTTGTTTTTTTGTAGACGGAAGATGATCGAAAGTCTTATGGATGTCAGACAACATGAGGATGAATGATTGATGACCGAATTATTATTAATATTATTATTATTTTTTTATTTTTTTGGGGGGGGGGTTAACTATCCCTTAAAAGCAAGGGTGTTCCAAACCATTGACTGGGTGTAGGCTTCTAAAACATAATAAGTAAACTACTTGGCCAAAGGTATGTAGACACCTCCTAATTAATGGATTTGGCTATTTCAGATACACCCATTACTTACAGGTGCATAAAATCAAGTATACAGCCATGCAATCTCTTTAGACAAACAGTAGAATAGGATGTACCTTTTTGCTCCTGACTATAATTTTGTTTTGTTGATTATTTTTCTCTCTCCCTGACCCTTACAATGAAACAGGCTGATTTTGCTACTGTACCTTCAGTACAGATGTATCATTGTTTGTTATTGAGCTTATGGTTGTGGTGTCAAAATCATTTTTATGATCATAATTGAAGTAAATGGTCTCGTTAGACGGGAATGATTTTTGCTAGTTAGGGCGTGAAGACATGAAGAAATTATTCCAACTATGTTAAAAATTGTGGTATGACGTTTTGCTTTGTAGACTGATGTTGACGTTTGTAGATTATGTACCATTTGCTACCTGTTAGACAGCAATACTGTAGTATTAAAGTGGGGTAATAGGCTTTGTTTTCTACATGTAAAGGTCAGATCACAGCAGTGTGCTGATCAAAGCAAAGCTTTTGACCCTCAGTGTCAGACAGTAGAAAGAAATGATGAATGGAGACTCAAAAGCATCACAGCATTTATTATTTTAAGAAAATGTTTCAAGATGTCCTCATAGAAAGAGCAGACTTAGATGCTGTGGCTGTTTTTTTTTTTTTATTGGCTGGTCTGCAGATGAAGAGTTCAGTGTAATGCATGCATGTAAAGCCATGTTATAGATGAGCAAGCTTAGTCCCACAGAAAGTGTTACAGTAAATAAGAGAAGTGTAGTGTCTTTTTTAACTCTTTCTCCTATCCCAATTTAATATTTAGAGACAACTATTAATAAACTATTTGAAGGTTAATTTCTTTTAACATTGTGAATTCTGTGGATCTGTGCCATATAACATTGCTGTGATGGTTCGAGCAGTCAAACCAACACTGTACCTCACATAATGTCATGAGTTTAGGAGTTAAGGTTGTGTCTTCTGTCAAATGAGAAGTTACTTACTGAAGGAACATTTTATTTTTAGGGACTGAATGATGAATAGAGTTGAACTTATTAATATTCACGGTCAACAACATACAGCATTAGAAACATACAACCCGTGAATATACACACCTCTTTGAACGCACATCATTTGAATTTTATATTACAATTTGCAGTGCTACCTGGCAACCATAAACAATGAACAGTTATCAGAGGTACATTGCAATGCAAAAATCTAATGGTGAACTGTCAGCTTTGATATCAGTGTCTTCATTGTTTTCAACCACATAATGTTTACAGATCGGATTCTCTGAATTGCGGTGTAAACTAACATGGGGCTAAAATAAAAGCGATACATATACATACAGCGCTATTGGCTCCTGAATGCGTCACCATGGAAATAATCAGGTGATGCGTTCTAAAATAATGGTCCCCTTACACCCCTTACATTATTTTACACCCTTCTAAAATAATGGTCAGCTAGAATATTTGTACGTGTGAAAGGGTTTGTTCCCTTACTTCCATATGGCTCAAATCTCATTTGGCAATGGTGACATAAATACATATGCTGACTGTTGACCATTGCTGCACAGGTCAAACAAATGACCACATGAAAGGATAAATGACAGGGTATACTGGTTGGCAGGATCATTTGTTTCTAAGGAAATGGTATCTGGGTGTGGGATCCTAATGTTCATTTTGTTTTATAGCCTGTCCTGAACCAAAGGAAATGGATTTATTTTCATAGGTCCATCATAGGCCTAAGCTTGCTGTTGGTGCAGTTATTGCTTGCATGTTGCTATGAAACAACTTTCTCTATATTTTCTTTAATCAATTAAATCCTTAACAAATGGTTTAGTAGAAGAAATTAAATATAATGTTGACATAGTGTGTCTGAGTCCTAAACAATCCTAAGACAACTATTCCAGAGTTTAGGTAGAAAAAGGATCTACCTCCTTTTGTGGATTTTGAAATTCCTATCAACAGACCAGAATTTTGCAACTGTAGTGGCTGTGATGGATTATAACACCATAAAAGACTGCATAAGAACTGCAGAGCTGTTACAAAACCGCACTGGTAGCCAGTGTAGAGATGATAATATTGGGCTGATGTGATCATGTTTCTTGATTCTTCTTGAACCAGCTGGAGCTTATTTATAGAGCCAACAGGACATCCACTCAGTTGCACATTACAATAACCTAGTCTGGAGGTTATAATGCATTAATTCATTTTCAGCATCAGACACAGGACACTGTGTGTCATAGTTTAGCTTTGTTTTGAGATGAATGAAGGCCTTTCTATAAACATTAGTAATGTGACCATTAAAAGACAGATCAAGCATAATACCCAGGTTCTTATCTGCAAAGAATGACATAAGGGTACAACCATTGAGCAACATATCATATTCTAGCATCTTTTGTTTAGTGGCATTTAGTCATATGATTGATTCCACCAATACATTCTGCTTACTTGGAGAATTGAAGAGTCATGACCTCATTGTGTCATGTAGAAATAAAAAGCTGGGTGTTGTTAGAATAGCAATGAAATCTAATTTCATGTTTCCTGGTAATGTTCCCCAGGGGAAGAACAGTGAAAAAAAGCATGGGGCCTGATACTGCTCCCTGTGGCACTCCATACATAACTTGTGTTTGATCTTACACCTCTTCATTTACACAAACAAAAATGATTGGTTCTAAACCATGCTAATGCCTGCCCACAAATGCTATGTGATTCTCAAGCCTCTCCAAAATTGTCTATGGTATTAGTGTTAAAATCTAACAATAGAAGGAATATATAGCTGCGATCAGATGATACGAGTAGGTAATTTTTTGTAACTAACAAGTATAGTCTCTGTTGTGTGGTGAGGCCTAAATCATGACTTATCATTTCTCTGCAGATATGAAGATGGTTGTGAAAACTTTTTTTTTGATATTTATTATATAAATGGCAGATTTGATATTGGTCTATAATTAGTTAGTCTATAGGGGTTTTATTACTGCCAACTTTTTGTGACATCCTCTAAGGAAAGTGAAGAGTTAATAATATTGAGAAGAGGTTTTGATTACAGGAAAAGCCACTTTCAGTAGCTTACTGGTTAAAGGGGTCATATAATGGTACATGCACTTTTACAAGTTGATTGCACTGAAATGTCTGTTGGCAGTGCCTGTACACAACCATCCTATCATGATAAAAATCCATCCAGTGGTTTTGTTTTAATCTCCTTATGTTTGACCCTCTCTGAAATCAAGCCGTTCGATATTGTGACGTCATAATATCCAACGCCCCTCCCGCTATTGTGATTGACAGCCGTGTTTCAACACAAGACCCGCCCTGAGCGAGCTGTGACAGCTGTCGTCATAGTAGTCCGCCATTGTTGATATGCTGGAGCAGAATGGCGTCTAAGCGATTGTGGTGTTCAGTTCTTAGATGTAATAAGGAACACAGCAGTCATTTTACTGTTCCGAAATCCGACCCGCTGAAGACGCAGTGGCTGAGTTTTGTTTTTAGAATAGAATAGAATCGGGCATTTATATAGCGCTTTCATATGTACTACTGTACACCCAAAGCGCTTTACAGTCATATCAGGGGATCTCTCCTCTTTTTGAAGGAAATATTCCCAACGATCAATCTAAATGCCATTATGTTTGCGCTAATCATTTCTCACCAGACTGCTTTTTAAACGAGTGTCAGTATAAAGCTAGGTTTGCTAAGAGGCTGCTACTGACAAACGAATCTGTACCAACTATTCGTGTGCCTGCTGCAATTCCAGAAGAAGTAAGTATAACGTTTTATTAACCTGTATATTAATCTTTGTAAATCGCTTGCACTTTATGATGAATGTGGCTAATGTTTACACTCATTACTGCATCGTAGGGTACATTACGGCATGTTTTCTATGTAACGACGTTCTCAAAACAACTCATAATCCTATACTGTATAATAATGAACAACGCGTTATGGTTAATGTGTTATAAAAACTGTGTACAACAAATTCTTAGGTATCTTTCAACTACTGCTAGAAACAGTCAACACAGAGATAACGTTACGCAATACGCATCATTGAGAAGCCTAACATTTACAAAAATAGTTTTTCAGCATCAATCTGTCAACGAAATAACCTATACATAAGTAAAGCTAAACACATAGCGTTTGTATCTCACTATTCTACCGTGCCAGTACATACAAAAATAGATCAAAATGACATTACGTTAACCAACCATTCAGAAACGTCCTGTCCGAGCCGTAATGGTCAAACTTCTTCGGGGCCGTCATCTTGTTCAGAGTCCGAATCAGGTTCAAATTGGTATGGTTGCAAAGACGATCCCCAGAAACTCCCGTTGCCATTATTGTTCCAAAATATAACCTCAACTGTTGTCAAGGCAACAGTCCACGTGCGTTGTTTCAGAACGCCTCACAGAACAGAGGGGCGGGGTGAGCAAAGCTCATTATCATTTAAAGACACATACACTGAAACGGCGTGCTGAAAACATAGCTGTTTTTGACCAGGTAAAATGATTGTTTTCTTACAATACTAATGAGAATTTTTAATTAAAGTATATTACAAACTTTTAATTTAGACCCTAAAGAAACATATTAGCTTGTACAAAAATGGCATTATATGACCCCTTTAAAGGATCTAACATGCACATTGTTGGCTTTGAGGATTGGCTAAGCCTTGTTATCGCGCCGGCGCGATAGCCGGCCCCAGGGGGTTCATTTTGGAATAATGTAAAACGCGTTGCGGCAGCATGCAGACATAGGCAAGACGGCTCGCGCGCCTATTGGCTGCCCTGTGGCAACTGCAGCAGCCTATCGAGAGGCCCCACCGTGACGCCAGATCCAATGGGGCCGCGAATGACCAGATCGTTCCTTCCAAGTGACTGGCCAAGCGTCGGTTTAGTAAACGCTGCTATGGCCGCCACGTAAACCTTGAGCGTGGATGGGGTTCTGCCCTTATCCAGTAGCTCTTGCAGGAAGGAGAGAACCTCCGTCACCCCAAAATTTGGGGGTGATATGCCACGGGCTGTGCACCAGCTAGAGAACACAGACCATTTTGAGGAATAGAGCCGACACGACCTTTACACTCGAGGAAGTCCCCAGGCTTACACCTGACTGGTACCAGTCTATCACTCTCCAAGGTTTCAGAGCTGAGACGCATTTCTGATCGACCTTGAGGCGAGAAAGACTGGAGGTCCACGCTCGGCGCGGTACTCGCGCTTTTAGCCAGAACTGCAGTGGGCGCATGCGAAGCAGACCCAACTGGAGTACTGATGATGCTGAGGCCATGAGACCCAACATCCTTTGAAACTTTCTGAGCGGGACTATAGTTCCGTCATGCGCTGAAAATCCAGTTTGCGCTGCGGCGATAGCTGTGCTGTCATAGACAGTAAGTCCAGTTCTGTGCCCAGAAAAGATATTCTCTGACTGATTCGCCCAATTGACTTTGAGACCCAGAGTGTGACTGAGCTAGAACCAGCCAATCGTCCAAGTAGTTCAAAACTCGCATTCCCCGAAGTTTCAGGGGTGCGAGCGCCGCGTCCATGCACATCGTGAATGTACGGGGTGCTAGGGACAGGCCAAACGGTAGGACTGTGTATTGATATGCCTGGCCCTCGAAGGCGAATCTCAAAAATCGCCTGTGACGTGACGCTATTTGTATTTGGAAATACGCGTCCTTCAGATCTATTGACATAAACCAGTCCCCTTGGCGAATTTGCGTGAGGATTTTCCTGGTTGTGAGCATTCTGAACCGGCGTTTCGAAAGCGCATTGTTCAGCTGTCTTAGATCTAGAATGGGTCTGAGACCCCCCTCTTTTTTCGGTACCAGAAATTATGTGCTGTACAGACCCCCTTCGCTCTGAGCTTGAGATAAAGGCTCTATGGCCCCTTTGCTCAACAGTTTTGCAATTTCGGTTCGAAGTAGATGTGCTACTTCCTTTTCTACCGTAGTTTCGATTCGCGCCGCGCAACGGCGGGGGCGTCGAGCGAACTGTAGCGAATAGCATCTTTTTATAATGTTCAGCACCCATTCTGAAACCCCGGGGAGCTTTGCCCACGCATTTGCATGAATAGCTACGGGTTGAATGAGATCTGGGCTCTGGCCGTGACATAGTGGCGGCCGGAGAGCTTCGGTACGCTGTAACATAGACGTCGTGCGGCGAACACACATTAGCAGTGAAAAGGATATAATGCGCCGGATAGCGCAGCAGGAATAGCGACTGAAGGCGGCGCGGCCAGCGGCTTCAGATGCAAGGCTCGTCCCGCTGAAAGGCTTTCTCTGACGGCGCGGCTTCTTTCTCTCAGGATCCAACGACGCGTGAGCTCCGCTGAAGAGATGAAAAATCAGATTACCAGCCTGTCGAGCTATATTTATAGGCCCAGGCCACGCCCGTTTCGGCGGGACGTGACGCACGATGGGGCCTCTCGATAGGCTGCTGCATTTGCCGCAGGGCAGCCAATAGGCGCGCGAGCCGTCTTGCCTATGTCTGCATGCTGCCGCAACGCTTTTTACATTATTCCAAAATTAAGGATAATTTTTGGCTGCAGTATCTCGCGGAAAAGAGATTTCCCCATAACGTAAGATATTACGCAGTACGATAGAACCTCTCGTAAGAGAACTCCCATTTATCGCAAAAAAGTTTTTACGCTCGCATGAGGTGGTTTTTCAGGCAATTCGAAAAAGGAATATTTCGCAAAACTGCAATGGAAACAGTTTTTGCGCATTTACAGTCACCTGACGTAGATGGCGCGGTGTGTTTGGACAGAATACGAGACAGAGTTCTTTATTAAATTCATAAAAGACAAAAGAATGACAGAAATACTGGATTCTAAACCTCAAAGAAATGCCACAATCAAGACCTCGGAGCAGAAATGAGTGAGAAGAACCCAGAAACACCTCATATGTGCCGCTCACAGTATAAGGGTCTTTCCTTGCCATTAATGCTTGGATAACACGCCTACGTTTCCTTCCATTAATAATAATAATAATAATGTCTAGTGTGGTACGTGGCTGTGATATATATAAACTTACCAACGTCCGTTGCCATGATTTTTGGAATGACTTATCGCGAGAGGAAAAAATTACGTTTTAGTCGCATAACATCAGTTAATGGAAACGGCGTCATTTTGCAATAGTTTTTTATCGATATTTAGAAAAAATCGCAAAAGTTTTGCGCAAATCTTTAATGGAAACGCACCTAAAATAATTAAATTGCTAGTAGTGTAGTGAGATGACGTCCTCTGGAGATATAAGTCAAAGATGTGTAGTTTTCTTTCTGATGGCCTCAAATTTATGATTGAAGAAAACATTCATAAATTCATAGTGCTGTGCCGGGAGGGAATATCAGGATCTGTCATAGCTTTGGTTTTTCCTCAGTCTGGCCCTTCTGTAGCTAGAGACACTATTCTTCCAGGCACCCCAAATACCCTCTAAATTTGTACTCCTCCACCTGCGCTCCATCTTCTTAGCTGCCTTATTAAGCTCATTGGTGTGGTTGTTATTCCATGGTGTGAGGCTTTTTTCTTCTTCTTTAATTAATGTAATACTGACAGACGAATCCAGTCACAGAATCCCAATCAAAGAGATTAATCTGATGATTGAAATCAGGGTAGTATATGTCTGAAACAAAAAAAGAGTCAGGATCCCAGTTAGGGTGACAGGATTTCAACAGATCAACAGATTAGGGTGACAGGATTTCAACAGATCAATTAATACAAAATACCAATCAATGAAACACCGTAATTAGAGATGCACCAGTTGACTGTCCATCATCCAGAACTGACCGGTTTTTGCTCCAAACACACAATCGGCAACTGCTTTTTGTTTTATTTTGGCCAAACTGCATTGTAATCCTTTTCCAAATTTTTTTTTTTTTTTTTTTTTTTGTGGAAATATTACGACATCTGTAAATGTTGGAAGAAAAAAGTAAATATTGAATTGGGGGTTTATATGAATGTATCTGTGGTAGGAACTGACTGTCTTCATAAAAGTTTTGATGACATTTTCTTTTCATTTTACTTCCATATAATGCCTGTTAAAGTAGTGTTTTTAAGCGCAGCTCTTCTTTGTGTAGAGTGGTAACTAAGGAAATGCTACACCACCTACTGTCAGAGAGTGAATTTGCATGAGATGTTCACATCTTATTTTACTCTGATTTACAGGAGTGAGGCCTCAGTGCCATGCCAGAGAAATCCCATAGCACGGCCCATGACGTCCCAATGGGTGAAGGTAAGACACCACCTCTGCTCTGCATAGAAACTGTGGAGTCAAACTTCTCACAGCCAAAGCAAATGTTTAACTCATTACTCAATACAATTCAACTTTGATGTACTTCATTATTATTCCATATTATGGCAGTTTTGTTGGTTAGATGATGTGTTTTGATCATTGGTTCAGTGAATACAAGAATAGTATAAATTAAGTCAAAATAATGTACCATGCTTTGGTGTTTTCTTTTTTTTCCTTTTTTTTTGACTACACTTGTAGAGGTGCTCCAGACGGTTGGTTAGAAAGGTTCAAGTATCCCCTACTGGTAGATGCTGTAACACAATAAAACAGCTTTTCTAGTACTGTTATGACTAGAGTCATCACCTGTACCTCAGACTAGGGCTGGGCGATATGGCCCAAAAAAAAAAAAATCTCTGATTTTTTTCACAAAAAAATCAGATTTACGATTTAAATCGATTTTTTTTTCTTCCCCTACTTAAAATCAATCTGCAGATGACAAAGAAATTGTTCAAAACAATTTTTAACTTTATTTTGTTTTGATTTGGATTTTCCCCTTGGGGTTAAAGTGCAATCAGAAACAACAAGCCAAAAAGACAAGATGGCAGGCCCTGCCTGTAAACAGTGAAAATGTAACATAACATAACATGAAATGGGTGGATTGGGATTGGTGGGGAACGTGAAAAAAAAAATGTACATCACAATAAAGTGTATTATGATTGTCAAAACATTTGGTAACTAAACAGAATTTTATTAAGTTTAGTGACAACACAATGTTTACATGGTACAATGACTGGTATGCTACTGTTTTTATTATTGCTTTCACAATTTCAATTCAATTCTTGTGATTTGATTCTGATCTTGATTCAATATTGATTCCTTTGAATAAATACTAGGTACAGTAGATACGTTAATTTAAAGCCCTGTCAGCTGGTATTATTATTAAAGGTTAAAAATAACCTCAATATAAATAATCTCAAATTAAATATTATGCGTTTTTTTATAGTAACAAGTTCAACATTATAATATTTTAATGATATAGGTAAAAATATAATAAATGTAATATAGTTATCATATTTAGCAAAATACTACTCTCTACAGCAATTATTTTAAAGTCCAACTAACGTGCTATGGTCATTAATGGGCTTTCCAGAGGTAAAAGTAACTTTACGTGACGTATTGTCCTCTAGCTGTTATTATAGACCTCTTTCTGCAGTTGAAAAACACAGATCGATCGATTTTATTTCATTTTGGTAAGTTGAACTGTATCTTTCAAATTACCTATTGATCATTCGTGTTTATTTAGCCTACTATTAACTAGTAGTAAAGAATGACAGATGATCGGTTCACGTGCCGCTTGAACTCTGTCAGCGATCTGTTAAGCGCCAAAACGGTGTTTATTGTTTGAATTTCGTAATTAAATGACAGAATCTGAGAGCTGAGAATTTGTTTCATAGCAATAGTAACCTTCTCTGTCTTGTCTGTTGGTGTCAGTGTCCTCTTTGCTTCGCGACTTTTCTCTGCGTGAGAAAATGGATGTGTGGCGTGAGAGCGTTTAAAAAGTGACGATTGCGTGAGTCTCACGGTGAATTCGTGAGAGTTGGCAGCTCTGTGGATTCAGTTTGTAAGACTGTAGGTTGTTTTTTGGCGGGTGTGTTTGTGCTGCCACGGTCTTGCCGTGTTGTTTGTGTATCTCTATGCCAAATGCGCAGGGGAAGAGCTGAGCCTGTTCGGAGCTACGGGAGACCAGAGGGGAGCCGACATGTTAAAGAGAAAACCGATTTTCATTCAAAAAAATCTACGTAAACTGCACATTCGAATTAATTGATAAAATCGATTTATCGCCCAGCCCTACCTCAGACTATAGACTACAAGAGCCATGTATCTATTGTTGTGTCTCTTAACAAAAATTTTGAACATTTTACAAGTTTATGTACAAAACTACATATTTTTATAATTTACTAGTCTGTTTGTCTAAATGGCTAGTTGGCATTGAGAAAGCCCTGAATAATTACACCACACACTGATCAGACACATTTCCTATTCAAAGTTGTCCCAAGATGTCATTGTTTATTAAAAAACAGCTAGACAGAGTCTTGCCATTTCAGAGTCTTGAAATGCGTTTGTCAAAAACAGGTGTACTAACAAAAACATTCCATCTTCATAAACTTAAAATTTACATTTTTGTCCCAAGTATGTAGATATTTCAGCATCCTCCTGTTGTGGGTCAGATTTTTCTGGTTTGTCTAGCATTGTTTTTGAAGGCATCTGAGCTATGTTGAGTCTGTTTTCTGTCTCTCTCTCTTGTGTCAAAGTTCATGTCAAAAGGGTTGAAATGTTGGTCCACAATTTAAGTCTAGGGATTTTGGAATCATCACTTTGTCCAGTTTGCTTTGTAAGATAAGAATACAATTTATATGCTGCCACAATAGGTTTAATGAGTGTAAGTTATAATCCATCAACTGTCCCATAACTCCTTCAGACTAATATAGCATAGCATTGTGCTGACGGCCACCCACAGACCCTAGCTTTAGTTGTTCAGTAGGTTTTTCATTTAAACATGTCCTTTGTATGAAGAACATGATCTATCCAATCAAATACACATCTTTCAATACACATCATTTTCATAAGCAGCTTTACAGAAATTCATGATTTTAGTGTTTATATTAAATTAGTTATTAAATAATAACTAAGTTATATTATTAATTGTCCACATTTAGCTGTTTAGAGATGGGCGATAGTATAGTATCGTTTAGTTAGCAGTAATAGTATAGTTTACATTTGGCAAAGATATAAACAATCAAGCACTTGCGATTTGCTATTTATTGTGTTGCTTTATGTGAGTTGTGCTGTATGTATGCGGGTAAAATTGGATAAACTTGTTAGTGGGAGTTATTCATTTGTTATGAGGTTATATGGTTTTGTTCAATTTATAACTATTTGGTGTAGTGAACATCCAACATTTGGTCAAGTCACCTTCATTTATATTGTACTTTTTACAATACAGATTGTTTCAAAGCAGCTTACAGTAGGAAATTAGGGATAGGAATAGGAAATTAATGGAATAGAGATTGTTTTGGCTTTACTGCAGATCTAGAAAAAAGTCATTTAAGTAAGTTTTTAATTGATTCATTTGCTTTGTAAAAATCATTGGTTATTAACTTAGGGGCCGCTTACACGACACCGTTTTCAACTGAAAACAGAAAACTTCTATTGCGTTCTGGCTGTTCATTTACACGACAGTGTAATGAAAATGAAAGTATTTTTTGATCTTGGATGCATGCAAACCTATTTAAAACAAAACTATATTAACCTTTAATATAGTGTAATGGGGAACTCAAATGCTGAAACTACTGTTTATACAACAGGCTGTTTGTTTGACTGTTAAAGCACTTGAAAATGTGTTTGTTTGTTTTTTACAGTTAAAGGTGCTCTATGTATTTTTTTTCTACTAAAATTAATCCTTTTTTATTGCCTGTGTGTGAAGGGGTTGTAATCTCACATTAAAATGATCCACTTTGCGGGTTTTGCTATTACCTCTGAAAGCAAGCATTCTTATTTTTATGTGAAGGTGCCGGGTCGGATATACCGTGAAATCCAGTGACGTGACCTGCATGCGCTCTCCCGAGCCTCTCGCCTCGTCTACTGACTTTGCACTCAACAGCGACGACACTGCAACTTATGACATATGCAACTTATGACATGTCTGATAACACTAATAAACGACCTGCTGAGTTTCCAGCATGTTGTGGGATGCTTTCTCCGGTGTGTTGCGTCTCAGTCTGGCCGGTACCCAGAGTGCTCGTTCATGAGTTCGAGCACGAGCTTGAAAAATTTTTGGTTGCAATCTGAAACATCACCGCTAGAGGCCGCTGAAAACTCCATATAGCCCCTTTAAAGGTAGGGTAGGTAGGAATTGTCTATACTTTTTCCACATTTGTTTAAACTTTATTTATATATCAATACATAATTAAAATGTAAGTACTCTGAAAAATAATGTATAAAAATCGAGTGTCTGTAGACCTCTCACGACTGTTTTAAAGACAGCTCATTATTTCCATTCACTCCACCCCCTCCCTTCTGGGCTCCTTCCAAAGCCACGCCCCCAAAACACATGAACGCGCGACTCCGACCGCTGAGCTGGAAAACGCATTATTTACCTGAGACGAGCGGAGAGGAAGGAGCACAGTGCATGTAGTGACATCATGTCAGAATCACATGAAATAAAAAAATCTAACTTTATCATTATGAATATAAACAAATAAGATGTATTTTAGTACTCACTATCAAGCTAGCATATTGATATTGGTAAAGTTTAAAATATATTTTTTTTGATTCGCTAACGAGCTAGTTATATCTATAAGGCAAAGCTAAAAACAGGTTGTATTGATACACGTTTTTCCATTACCATCAGTTACACTGTGATGAAGATGAATTTCGTGTAAGATTCATAACATATATGGTGTTCTGCATGTAAGAGTTTCCATGATGAAAGCATTGTTGACTCTGAGGACTACACTCCAGAGACAAGTACCGCATCGTCAGCTCGAGGACAGGTCCGGGGTCAAGGGCGAAGCAGAGGAGGTCGTGCAAGAGGCCGTGCAACTAGGGTCAGAGGATATTGACACGCGTTTTACTTCTTTGTTTATCCAAAGACTTTTTTTTCATTACCTTTTCTAAGTACTGTCTTCCTTTTTTTGCCTTGTTTGCCTTCGCTAACTGCGTATGCCGGTAATGTGAATTTTGATTGCTCTTTCTCTGCCATTGTTTTTAGTGGTCGACCGATATTGGTTTTTTGATGGCCGATGCCGATGCCGATATCTTAGAGAGCAGGGTGGCCGATGGCCGATATAAAGCCGATATTTTTATATATATATTTATTTTAATCAATATTTAATAAATTATAAATAAATTATAAAACTAGTTTTTTAAATAAACATGCTTTTATACTTTAGAATGGCAACTTCTTAAATTTGCAATCCTATTACAGTATTTTTCACAAAGTAATTGTTTAGAAATATATGAATATGTGAATAAAAAGAATGTAAACACTGTAACAGGGCACTCAGTAATCTGGTTTATTTTCTTGCTGGTAATCATATTTTTTCAAATAAAGACAAGGTAACGCTAATTTTACATACAGCACAGTGAAAACGATATGAATATGACACAGTTGGCAACTGGTTATATATCAGCATATTTTAAAATGAATGTTTTTCGATCGCGTCTCCTGTGAAGCTGATCTTCTGTTCGCATTCACTCACTTCGCACGGACCGACCATCACTTGCAGACAGTATTGCACACTTCACATGATATCACAGCTGGATTCGATTAAACCTGCAAGGTTTGAGAAATTAAATGTTTATTAGATATTCAGAGATTTGTTTAAATGACGTAGATGCGCATTTGCTGAATGTTGACGGCAAATAAGAAAGTATTTTAGCCTGATTGTTTGGCCTTTTCTGTTACAAATAATATAAAAGCAAACGCTTTACTTTACTTACTTCGCATAAATTACCATTTACTTTCTTTCTTTACCAGTTCTGTCTAACAAAGTATTAGATATGACTGACAGAGATCGTAAATTAATGAAGACGGAGAATGTGAGTGAGCGCTGTTTGATCTGAGGAGCAGCCGTTCTCTTCAGGCACCGGTGTTCTCAGCGCTGCCCGTCAAAATAAAAGTCCGGAGCGCCGTCAAAATAAAAGTCCCGCTTCCAACACATCGGCCAATCAGAAAAACTTATCGGCCGATGCCGATATTTCAAAAATGCCAAATATCGGCCGATATATCAGCCTTGGCGATATATCGGTCGACCACTAATTGTTTTGCTATTCCTAGGTTCCGTGCCTCTTGAATTCCTCAAATCAAACGGGTTCGCGAAAGTGGGCAGATCCTGTGGCAAAAGGGTGGTTGCCATGGTTGCGAGAGAGTGACAGTCGCCTAAGCCAATCCTTTGTTTCGTCCCGAATGGAAATAATGAGCTGTGTTTAATGCAGATTAAACGGTCTAGAGACACTCGATTTTTATACTCTTTTTTTCAGAGTACTTACATTTTAATTATGTATATATATATATAAAGAAAGTTTAAACAAATTTGGAAAAAAGTTTTTTATAAAATTCCTACCTACCCTACCTTTAAGTCTTAAAGTCAAAAATTGTATTTAATCTGCATATCATCCTGACAAATTTTATAAAAGAAATTAAAGAATTAATTTCAACACACACACACACACACACACACACACACACACACACACACACACACACACACACACACACACACACACACACACACTCTCATTCTTGTACATCTATCTTTATGAGGACATTCATTGACACAATGCAATCTCTAGCCGCTTACCCTAACCTTACCCATCACAACTAAGTGCCTAACCCGAACCCTGACCCTAAACCCACCCTTAACCTAATTATAACCTTATCCCTAAAACCAAGTCTTGACCCTCAAACAGGCCTTTAAAGGGCTCTCAGAAAGTGAGGACCGGCCAAAATGTCCTTACTTTACTCTCTTTGTCCTCACTCCAATGGTCTAAAACTCAAACTGGTCCTCACAAAGATAGTTGTACAAGTACACACACACACACAGGGCAGGACTTAGGGTGGTGGGGGCCCCTGGGCTTGAGTCACTTTCTATACATTACTTTAAATAGAACAAAATGATACATACACAAGCTATGTATTAGAGCTACACAATTCTGGATAAACTGAGAATAAAAATAGAGATCACGATTCTGAACAAACAACTAAACAAAATAACATAATTTATGTTAATTGCTGAAGTCTATTAAAAATGTTTAATTAATCTGAATTATTTAAAAAAAAACTTGAGTTTGAATGAATGATTCAATTCCTCAATCAAATACACTTGTTTCATAGATGAATCAGCACTTTTGAACGAATCTCCTGAATGAACGATTCAATGACAAGTGTTTTTTTAAAAGTCATTTGTCGCCATCTGGTGGCGTAACAATATAATCGATCCAATCGTTATTTGAAGTGCAAAGCTACTTTCAAAAGGTGATTGGTACCGTAGACAGTGTTACATGTTAAAAAAACATAATAATTTATTTATATGACCACTGATTGAAGCTTGAAAAAGTTTTTTCCAATAAATAAATAATGATTAAAAAAGTTCAAAGTGATCATGTTTATTGCAATGCACAAATGTCGTGGTCAGAATGAGAATAAAACACTTATTTACCTGGAAAACATTGTTTTGATTGTGGCATTTCTTTGAGATTTAGAATCCAGTATTCCTATAGGCTAATTATTGTTTCTTTTATGAATTTAACAAAGAACTCTGTCTCGTATTCTGTCCAAACGATCCATGTAGGCTACTTTTGTGTCCATTCGTTTTTCCTTTTTTAACCCGTAATTGAAAAACGAAAAATTAACGGTTGTTGTCTTTTTAAAACGCAAAGTTGAACACCAGCATTTTTATTTGAACTGGCTACACCAACTGCTGCGCAAAAAAGTAAATATCGACGAATTTTCAGATTTTTATGACTTTTTGCCCCTTTATTAAACATTTAAAATATTCACAAATTAATATGGAAAACATGTCGATTTTACTGGTTTTCTAAGGCCAAATTAGAACCTGGAATTGGTGTTTTTCCCGCAGTGCTGAATTAGAATAGCCATTAATATTAGCCTATTAAAAAACTATTGTTTTGGCTAAAATCACATCTCCATCTCCGCTGTTAAGCAGATGCGCTTTTAGAGAGAAATGCACCTTTCATACGGATTAATCAGAAGGTATTAGCTTTCGATTTGAATTTGTTCATTTTAAAGTGGACATTTTCAAGCTTTAGCCTACATAGGCTATTTTGTTTCAGTTCTCGCGCTCCAGTTTACGGAGATCATGAAAGTGCGTCTGATTGTTTTCTTTTATTTTACAAAAGCACAATGTTTTCTTGTTATTGTGAGTTTACACAAATAAAAGTAGTTGAGAATAATATATTATTATTTTCTGTATGACCTGAAATGAAGTTGTTTCCACTGTTGATAGGAAAATACAAGTGTTCGTGCCCGCGCCTCCGTGTCATGCAGTGCGCGCTCCACACAGCTTTGTTCCTTTTTTGCATAAAAGCGTCTTCTAAATATAGCCTATTAAATATTATAATTAAATAATATAAAATTATTATTATTTGCATAGCTATACATGGACCTCAAACACACCGTGTCTTCTAAGTCAGGTGACTGTAAATGCGCAAAAACTGTTTCCATTGCAGTTTTGCGAAATATTCCTTTTTCGAATTGCCTGAAAAACCCCCTCATGCGAGCGTAAAAACTTTTTTGCGATAAACGGGAGTTTTTGCGAAATTGACGTGTTTCCATTGTGCTTATTTTCAATTCGCAATTTCAATTTGCGCAATTTGAAGGGTAATGGAAACGCGGCTACTGTCTAATGCAGACAGGTTTTTTCAACGGTTCGGCTGTAAACGAGGCACTACGTAACTCCCAATAACCAATCAGCAAACCTCAAGATGACTGACATTTAATTTAGCTAATTAAATAGCATTTTTCATTGCAGGGCAGGGCCAGGTAACAATGCTAGACCAATCAACAAACTTTAAATGAAAAATTAAATGACTGACATATTATTGAAAAAAAAAATCAAACGTAAACGGACGGGGCCCCCTATTGGGCGGGCCCCATGGGCTTGAGCCCAGTCAAGCCAAATGGTAAGTCCGGCCTCTCACACACACACACTCACACTCACACTCACACACACACACACACACACAGACAGACACACATGTTCACTGGCCAGCCCAAAAAAAGTCACTATTTGGATTTAAATAGGCAAATGCTTACCGTTTTTTTCAATTGTTTAAGCACAATTTTGAAAACAGGGCCCGGTTTGTCAAAACACTACACACAATTAGCACAACCCTACACCAAAGTAGCACAACACTTCAGATCATTTGCAAAATGGAACACTTTTGTCAAAACTATACACGACTTGATAAAAACAATATTTTGTTACCATACGAAACACACACATTTCATATGACTTCAATCTTTCTGAACCAGTTACACACTGCTGTTGCTAACCTAAAACACTTTTAGCAAGTCTAATTCTCAGTGATTAGAGTACTGTAATTGAAGTACACAGAGAAAGTGCAACTATACAATAGTTCACCAAACACTACACAAGACCAATGCTGCAAACGTAAAATATTGTATCCAGTACAGGTTACAATTACAGTAAATAACAACAACAACAAACATAAAAAATAATCTGGAAAAAAAAGACAATATTGTACAGAAAATACTACAGTAAACATACTATACATTATCTCTTCGCCTAGCTGGATCTGGCCAGAGAACAGGCGTCACAGGCGTCCTCCATGGCCTGAATGAGGGGTACCTGAGCCTGGGGCTGGAGATCGTAAACCTTCCACCGCCATGCAGAGAAAAACTCTTCGATAGGGTTTAGAAACGGAGAGTATGGTGGAAGGTATAGTACTGTCAACTGTGGATGGTGTTGAAACCAGTTCTGGACCAAAGCAGAGCGGAGGAATGACACATTGTCCCAGATGACAGTGTATTGCATCTGGTGCATTTCATTACCTGCTGTGACGATGTGGTGCAATCTGTCCAAAAATGCGAGAATGTGAGGTGTGTTGTAAGGGCCCATTTTGGCATGACGGAGGAGAACCCCATGCTGTGAAATGGCAGCGCAAAGGGTGATGTTACCCCCACGTTGCCCTGGGACATTGATTATAGCCCTGTGGCCAATGATATTTCTGCCTCTCCTTCTTTCTTTTGTGAGGTTGAACCCTGCCTCATCAATATATATGAATTAATGCTGGATTTCCTCAGCATCCATCTGCAAAACTCTCTGAAATACAGTGAAAGAAAAGATTGTGTAGTTCAGGATAGGTCTAGTATACAGTCAATGTAAAAAAGTCATGTGTGCAGTATGCAACATCACAGTGCTAAAGTGAACAATACAAACCTCCACATACTCATGCCGCAGCCGTTTGACCCTCTCTGAATTTCACTCAAAAGGCACTCGATAAAGTTGTTTCATTTGTGTAGCTTTTCCTTTATTAACCAGGTAGACACATTATGGCCATATTCCAGGATGACAATGTCAAGATTCATGAGGCTCAAATTGTGCACCAAAAATTGATGCACTTCTTGATGGAAATAACATTACAATTTATTTCCCTTTAGAGGTGCATACATTTTTGGGTCAAGATCTTGTTTTGACAATGCAAGAGTCAAGCACTCTATAAAGTCTCCTTCAGCACATCCCAAAGACTTTCACTGAGTTTAATATCTGGACTCAGAGGAGCATCAATTCATGTGTGAAAATGATTCTTCATGCTCCTCCCAACCATTCTTTCACAATTTCAGCCTGATGAATCTTGGAATTGTCATCCTGGAATATGATCATGCTGTGTCTTCCTACATGGTTAATAAAGGAAAAGCTATACACTCCATCAATTAGGATTAGAAGAACTGTTGCCAAACATATAACATGCTAGAAACATAACAATAATGCAATGCTATATGCAATACTGCAATAATGATACAATCATAGTCTCTTAGAACTATGAACCACAAAGAACCACATTTTATGTAAAATACATACATACTCATGAGATCATGATGTACTGTACATTGTTGTGTTGTCCTCACTGCAGTGTAGCAACTGTAGCTATACAACCAGCTAACTCTGATGCAAAATGACAACAAGTCGTAGTGAGCGATTTCTTGCTGTTTACTGTGGCTTCAACATCATCTTACATGACAGAGTGAAAACTGTAACAAAGAAATAAAGTTCGACTGTTTTAACATAAATGTTGTCTAATGAAATATACCTGTATATACATGTAAATAAATATTGTAACTGTGTAGTCTTTTCTTTTTAAACAGTATTATAACATTAACTTATTAACATAAAAATGAATTTTGTACTTACAACATTGCCTCTAGTGCTAACAACAAATGGATTACATGTGCTCACATTCTGTCACCTTCCTTACTTCTGTACTGGAAATAACCTCTAACCCCAAACTCCAGGTCTACATCAAATCAAAATAAAAGTCTCTATCAAATTAAAAGTCCCTAACATTTTGCCTTAATGGCAACAAACTCCCCGCCTGACATCTGTGAGGTCACTACACAAACAAGTTATGAATTAACTAAACAGATGAACATCACTCTCTACTCAGAAGCAAAACAAGTTCTGTCACTGGTCTAAGGTACTTTTTTGAATGTCCTTGATCTGTGGTCTTCAATTCCACCTTACGGACTTTCCTGTCTTTTCCAGGAATAGCCTTTGTGACTATCGCCATAGGCCAACTGTTGCGGACAACTTGGTTGTCCTTGAGGAGGACGATATCTCCTTCTTGCAGATTTTGGTGAGATTTGGTCCATTTCTTCCGACCTTGTAAGGTTGACAAGTACACTTGTCTCCAACGGCGCCAGAACATGTTGGACAAGGCTTGTACTTGTCTCCACTGCTTGGTTAGGAGGTCTCTGTCCGTAAAGTCTCCTGGAGGAGGTGGGGTGCCGACTTTCTGAATTAACAGCATAGATGGTGTGAGAATGAATGGATCCTCTGGATCATTTGAAACTGGAACCAAAGGCCTCGCATTCATAATTGCTGCCACCTCTGCCATTAGAGTGCACAAGACTTCATGAGTCAGGCGAGTGCCATGTTCAAGAAGCATTGACTCCAGGATCCTTCGAGCCACTCCAATGAGGCGTTCCCATGAACCACCCATGTGCGAAGCATGAGGTGGGTTAAACACCCAGGAGCATCCTTGTTGGTGTAGGTACCTCTGCACAGTGGTGTCTGGTTGTTCTGCGCTCATCCCAAGTTCTCTGCAGGCCCCAATGAAATTCGTGCCACAATCTGACCTCAGTTGTTTGGCTGGTCCTCTTATGGCAAAGAAACGCCTTAAGGCATTGACACAGCTTGAAGTGTCCATTGAGGCAATCACCTCAATGTGAACCGCCCTGGAGCTCATACAACAGAATAATATGGCCCACCGTTTGCTCTCAGGCTGAACTCCTCTTGTACGTCTGGTAGTGATGTGCCATGGTCCGAAGACATCTAGCCCTACATACGTGAAGGGAGGGCAGGCCTTGAGACGCTCAGGTGGCAAATCCGCCATTAGTTGCTCCTGCATCCGACCTCTGAGTCTACGACAGGTCACGCATTTGTGAAGAGTTGAGTTAATGAGCCTTTTACCTCCCAAGATCCAGAGTCCTGCAGCTCTCACAGCGCCTTCTGTTAAATGGCGGCCCTGATGTTTTACTTGGGTATGATGGTGTCTGATGAACAGTAAGGAAACATGGTTGTCTTTTGGGAGAATCACAGGGTTCTTTTGCTCAATCTCTACGTCTGCGTTTTTCAGACGGCCACCAATGCAGATGAGGTCATTCTGCAAGATAGGGTTGAGACGACGTAGACAGCTGTTTAGAGGAATTGGCTGGTCTCTTTTTAGAGCTTCAAATTCCTTTCCAAATGCTTTCCTCTGAACGGCTCTAATGATGACTTCTCTGGCTTGGGAAAGCTCATCCGGAGAGCGAGGCAGCTCACATGTATGCCATCCCCTACACTTGTCCATGATGTTAGGGGACTTGAAAGATCTTGCAATGTGAATTAAGAGTGCCACAGCTCGCTGGAGTGTGTCAAAGGTGGAGAACCTCTCAAAACGCTCTGTGCTGAGACCTTTCTCGTGAAGCTGGGTGGCATAACTCTTCACATCTGGACGAATCTCTGCATCCAATTCTGGTGAGACTAAGCTGAATGACTGAATAGGCTCTGGTTGAATGGAAGGCTTACGTAAAAAGGTAGGTCCGCTGAACCACATTGTTTGTGTGAGACGTGATGCTGGAACAGACCTTGACGCAATATCAGCCGGGTTGTCCTCTGTGCGTACGTAGTGCCACTGTTCAGGATTTGTGGTCTGGCGAATACGCTGGACTCGATTGTGGACATATACATAAAACCGTCTGGATTGGTTATGAATGTATCCAAGGACCACTCTGCTATCCGTGTAGAATTTAATGGAATCTAACTTCAAGTCCAGTTCTTCCTGAATCAGTTCGGCCATTTCCACAGCCAAAACCGCAGCACACAGCTCAAGTCTCGGTATGGTTGGCTCTGATTGAGGAGCAAGTTTAGACTTCCCCATGACAAATCCAATGTCAACAATGCCTTCTTGGATGGTCTTCAAATAGGCTACAGCCCCAATGGCCATTGTAGAAGCATCACAGAACACACAGAGTTCCATCTGTTCGGCCTTGGTTAGAGAGATGCCTGTGTACATCCTTGATATGGAAGTGCTTCAACTCTTGAAGTGAGTTTCGCCAAGCCTCCCACTTGCCTAGTTTATCGTCAGGTAATGGAGTGTCCCACTCTGAAGCCTCAGAATTCAGCTCTCTGAGAAGGGCTCTTCCTTGGATTACGACCGGTGCCAAAAAACCCAAGGGATCAAAAACACTGTTCACCAGGGAGAGAACTCCACGGCGGGTAAACGGTTTTACGTCAGTTGACACACAGAAGGTAAATGTGTCCCTAGCTACCTCCCACAAGAGGCCTAAGCTGCGTTGGGTGGGCGACTCCTTCCCACAGAGGTCTACCTCTTTTCCAGCTGCCACACAGTCCTCACTTGGGAAAGCTGCCAAGACAGCCGGACTGTTCGATGCAAACTTGTGGAGCCTAAGGTTGGACTCAGCCAATGAAGCCTGAGTCCTATGCAGCAAGTCAATGGCTTCAGCATCAGTAGGGACAGAACAAAGACCGTCATCAACATAAAAGTGGCGCTCGACAAAGTTGACGGTGTCTTGTCCATATCTTTGCGCACCCTTTCTGACAGCTCTTCTAAGCCCATAAATTGCCACTGCTGGAGACGGGCTGTTCCCAAACACATGGACCTTCATCCTGTAGTCTACGACTTCACTTGCCACATCATTGTTCTTGAACCATAGGAATCTCAAATAGTTCCTATGTTTTTCTTCTACGAGGAAGCAGTAAAACATCTGCTGTATGTCTGCCATAACAGCCACCTTTTCCTTTCGGAACCGCATGAGTACTCCCAGAAGAGAGTTGTTAAGATCGGGGCCAGTCAATAGCACATTATTTAACCTGTTAACCTTTGCCAGTGCGCCCGCGCACTGAAGCGTTTTTTTTTTTTTATTTAGTTCAAATTTACTATCAGATTTAATGTTATGCCTTGACAAACTATACATCATTAAAAAGATATAATACTCAAGTTTCAGTATTTGACCACTATTGTATTCTGAGAAACTTATAGCGACAGTTATTTCTAAATTTCTGTCAGGAGTTATGAAATGAAAAAATGAGTCGATACCTTTAATATGAATTATGCGCGTCAGCCGCTTTCATTCATAAAAAAACTCCCGTGCTGTCGTCATGACAGCGATACACAAAACAACGTCCCTCAGGGCTTTTAGCTCAAAAATGTGCAGATTTGGAGAAATATTGATAGATTCTCATAGGTTTACATCAGATTTCTATTGACAGGAATAATATTTATTGAATTTATACCCAAATGCGTCGATGTAATCTTTATGAGCGTTTGGCACTCTCATTTACTGGGTTTTCAATTCATACCAGAAGCCTGAGGGCGCTATAAGCACAATAATAACCCATATATGGGACATGAAGAAGAGCCATAATCATGTGACATTCCAGGACGTCACTGATACCAGAGATACACACAAAGCTAACAAGAGATAGCGCTGTATCATGCAGATACAGATATTTTGAAGACAATAAACATGATTGCAATGATATTCGAGTTACCTGTGTTTTTCAAGCCATGCCAGGTATTTTAATAATAATAGATTATATGTATAATGTAATGCTAATCTATAGACCATCATTGTGCAGAATATGATCAAATAGTATATTTTCTGTCAGATTTTTTTTTATCTGATGTCAAATTAGATCACAGAAGATTATTTAAAACACTTCACTTGCGTTTTAAAGTAAGTTTGAAGCACAAACATGGTTTTAATCTCATAAATTGTCATGTATTGATGGTGTGCTAAGCTAACATGCTAGCTAGCTCTAGGTGCTTCTATCTTGAAAAAAATGAACTAAATACAGAGTTTTAGACTTATCATCTTCAGATTTTAAACATAAAATGTTTAGACATGTGGCTTTAGCTGTAGTGCATTTCTAGATTGCTACAGGGTCAACTTCAATTTTATTTTCATGAAGATGTTTCATAAAAATAAATTTCTAATAACTTTACAAAACTTTAAAGCTATTTATAAAAAAAAAATTCATTATGACAATAATTAATTCTACATTTACAATAAACTGCCAGGTGTCAGCTTTCAAATGAGATCATACTTGTGCTTTTAGTGCAAAGGGTTCATGAACTGTATCTGTTTCAGTGTGGGTATGTCATTTCTGGGGATTTTTCAAAAGTGGGCTTGCAGCTTAACAGGTTAAGGAGATTCCGGAGTGTTGGGCGCTCGAATCAAACACCACCCTGATTTGACCTGGTTTTTGTGGGTGAAACACTGCAAAGCTTGGTAAGTACCAACACTCTTCATCTTCCCTTAGTTCTGGTGCCACCTCAGCATGATCATTTTCCAGCAGTTTGCCCATGAATGCCACATATTTCTGTTCCATCTCCGGCTTTCTCCTCAAGTTGCGTCGAAGTGATTCAAAACGTTTGAGTGTTTGGCTGCGGTTGTTAGGCAAACGTTCTCTAGGCTGTCTGAACGGTAGTGGAGCGACCCAACTGTGTGAATCATTTCTGTAGACTTCTTTGTCCATTATGTTCAAGAAAGTCTCATCCTCAATTGATGGTGCCAGCTTGTTGTCCTGTTCGGTGCGATCGAATACATTTTTACCCAGCCTGTCTTCTTTAGCCCTGCTGGGCCCTAAGACGCTCTTCCTGGGCTCTTTGCCATGAAGCTTATCCCTGACATGCATAAAACTTGTGCACGGTTGGAGGAGCGAGGGCCGTTGACAATCAAGCACTGTTGTCCTGTAAATGCTGACATTTGGCTTGTGCGCATTCCCTAGGCAGACCTCTCCAACCACCACCCAACCCAGGTCAAGACGTTGAGCAAAAGGGGCGTTGGGAGGGCCATTTACTTGTTCCCTTACCTTGTGCACTCTAATTATATCTCTACCAAGCAGCAGGAGGATCTCCGCAGTAGGGTCCAACTCAGGAATGTATTCTGCTACCTTGACGAGGTGAGGTTGATGAAGAGCGGCGTTCGGCGTGGGAATTTCAGCCCGGTTGTCAGGTAAGTCGTTACATTCAATAAGCGGGGGAAGAGGGATTGTCACTTTCCCTTCAAGTGCTTTGACCATAAAATCTTCAGCCCTTCTGCCAAATGTTTCCTCTGTGCCGGAGCACGTTCTCAGTAAGTAAGGATATGGCTTACTCTGAATGTTGAAAAGGTCAAAGAAACTGGACCTCGCCAGTGACCGGTTGCTTTGGTCATCTAAAACGATATATGCCTTGATGGCTTTATCTGGACAGCCCTTGTGATACACCTTTGCAAGGCATATCTTGGAACATGACCTCCCAACTTGTCCTGCACCACATACTTCAGTGCAGCTTGAGCTGACGACTTCCCTGCTGTCGTTACCCTCTTCTTCCTCCCCGCCATTTTGTGGCAAGATAACAGGAGCAGTGATCTTTGGTGGAGGGCCCGGATGCATGGCTGAGACATGCTTGGTGCTGTCACACTCAGAACATTTCACTACTGCAGTGCAGTCCTTCGCCACATGACTATTTGAGCCACAGCATTTAAAGCAGAATCCTCTCTCCTTCAGAAAGGATTTCCTGACTTGAAGATCTTTGGCTCTAAAGGCTTTGCACTTCTTCAGTGGATGTGGCTTTGCATGTATTGGGCAGCTCTTATTTGGATCACTGGAAGTGCTCGACTCTGATGGGGAGACATTGGTCTTATGAACTGCAATGGGGTTCTTGGTGCTTTTAAATTGGAGACTTTCAGCCTTTACAGCAGATCCGCTAGCATTTAAAAGGGCAAAACTGGGATCATTCCTTTTCTTTGCCTCATAGCACATGAATCTGGTAAAGAATTCAAATGGTGGAAACCGTCCTCCATTTTCTTCTTTATACTTTGAACCCGCAGAAATCCATTTTTCCTGAAGTCCATAAGGCAGCTTGGCTACTATAGGTTCAATGCCTCGTGCAGTATCCAGGTAGGACAAACCTGGTAAGTAGCCGTCTTCCTTAGCACACTGCACTTCCATCAGCAGATCTGCTAACTCCCTTAGATTCAGATTTTCTTTCACCAAAACCTTGGGGAACTTGTCAAGTCGAGTGAAGAGGGCCTTTTCAACTACCTCTGGCGCTGCGTAACATTCCTGAAGACGTTCCCAGGCTTTTCTGAGTGCTATGTCTGGACTTACTACATGCACTGAACGCAGGCGTTTCACTTGGTTGCTGGATTCTTTGCCAAGCCATCGAGTCATTAAGTCTAGCTCCTCAGTAGCAGTGAGACCCAGCCCTTGTGTAGTATTTTTATATGAGGACTGCCAAGCACGATAATTTTCTGGTTTATCATCAAACTCATACAAGCTTGCACTCACCAGGTCACGTCGCGCTAAATATTGCGCAAGATGTTCAGTTGCAGACATGCTCTGATCAGTTTTTAGCTGGGGGTAATAGCACGGAGCAGAAATATTCAAGTCAGTATGAAACTTCTTTGAATCGACTTGTGCATCCTCTCTGTCATATAAAGTCTGGCCATATGACAGTTTGGCTGCCGGTGGAACATAAGTATCGCCTAGACCATCCTCTGATAAATTCCCATTTCCTATGTTATTAGGCTGTCGTGGCTCATGTGAAGAAACAGGAACCTGCTGGTATGAAGAGAAGGGATTGTTCGGACTGAAAATGAGAGTGCCATCTGTAGCAGGCTGAAAAGCCTGAGAGCAAGCGTTCGTAGCTTCTCGCTTTGGGGAGCTAGTTGGGCCAAAATGAGTTTGGACGTATTCGCTCGTCTGCTCCATTTTATCTTCACCTGATGAGCCTGTTTCATCCAACACAATACACTTCGCAATTGAGTCAGCTGATTCCCAAACGGCTGCTTCAGCTTCAGCAGCCGCTGCTTCACGACACATGGCGAGTGTTTCCAGCTCAGTCTCTCTTTTTACCTTCTCCAACTGTGATTCAGCTTCTTTAGTTGCCTTTTCTATTTTAGCTTTAGCCTCTTTTTCTGCATATTCAGCACGTACTTTAGCAGCTGCAGCTTTAGCCCGTGCACAGATTACTGCACTCCTTGATGATGCAGATGAGTGAGAACTTCCACTTGCTACGGAAGACTTAGCACGTTTCCCTTCCATCTTGCCACGATGTTCAACACTAACTTTTCTCTGTGTTGTCCTCACTGCAGTGTAGCAACTGTAGCTATACAACCAGCTAACTCTGATGCAAAATGACAACAAGTCGTAGTGAGCGATTTCTTGCTGTTTACTGTGGCTTCAACATCATCTTACATGACAGAGTGAAAACTGTAACAAAGAAATAAAGTTCGACTGTTTTAACATAAATGTTGTCTAATGAAATATACCTGTATATACATGTAAATAAATATTGTAACTATGTGTAGTCTTTTCTTTTTAAACAGGATTATAACATTAACTTATTAACATAAAAATGAATTTTGTACTTACGACATTGCCTCTAGTGCTAACAACAAATGGATTACATGTGCTCACATTCTGTCACCTTCCTTACTTCTGTACAGGAAATAACCTCTAACCCCAAACTCCAGGTCTACATCAAATCAAAATAAAAGTCTCTATCAAATTAAAAGTCCCTAACATTTTGCCTTAATGGCAACACAATTGTGATTCTTTTTTCAGTTTGAAGCAACATTACTCAAAACTCTGTGAAGAGCATTTGAGGGCATACACACACTTAATTTAAGGTATATACAGTATCTCACGAAAGCGAGTACACCCCTCACATTTCAGCAAACATTTTAGTATATCTTCTCAAGGGACAATACTATAGAAATTAAACTTGGATAGATTTTAGAGTAGTCAGTGTGCTGCTTGTATAGCAGTTTATATTTACTGCCCTGCTTGTATAGCAGTTTATATTTACTGTCCTCTGAAAATAACTCAACATACAGACATTATTGTCAAAATAGCTGGCAACAAAAGTTAGTACACCCTAAGTGATAATAGCTGTACGTTGTTTAACCATGCAAAGCCACATGTCCTAGTCATCATTTTCATGTTTTTGTCTGCTTGACAGGACCATACAAATTGTTGTATATTGTATTAGAGCAGTTCAAATTAGTGCTTTGAGTTCAGTTCTCTCATACTGACCACTGGATGTTCAACATGGCACCTCATATACCCCTTTTCCACCAAAAAAGAACTGGTTCAGAACTGGTGCGGGTTCAAAGTAGGTTTAACTTGCGAACCTTCTCAGAACCTGTTTGTTTTTCCACTGACTAGAGAGCCCAGCGAACGACGTCGTTACGTCACTGTGTACGTTGCCACATGTCTTAGCTTTCCCAGAAACACTTGCACCAACTTCAAGCATAACAATTACAATGGCGGACTACATTGTCTTTCTGCAAATGTTTCTCCTGGCTTTGCGATCCTATATTAGGGTCAGAAGAAGACTTTTAGAACAAATTTGTGCTGCTCGTCTGGATTACTATAGACAGAGGTTACGTTCAAGAAGAAGTTCGACAATAACCCCGCCCCCAGCCCCCAACGTAAGCATGACGTGGTAAAAGAACGGTTCTAGTCCAGCAAAGAGTTGGTGCTGCTTTGGAACCAATTTTCCTGGCCGAGAACCGGTTCTTTGGCTTTCGAAACACAAAGAACTGGTTCGCGAGTAGGCACCGGCTCCGAACCGGCACCATCACTGCATTGATGGAAAAGGGGTAATACCAAAGAACTCTCGAAGGATTTGAGAATTAGAATTATTGCTCTCCACAAAGATGGCCTAGGCTATAAGAAGATTGGTAACACCCTGAAACTGAGTTACAATACAGGCCAGGGTCATACAGAGGTTTTCCAAGATGGGTTCCACTTGGAGCAGGCCGTGCGAGGGTCAATCATCGTGCTTTACGTCAGGTGCAGAAGCTGGCTTCAAAAAATAGATGCATGAGTGCTGCCAGCATTGCTTTAGTCAAGTCAAGTCATCTTCATTTATAGAGCGCTTTTAACAATGTAGATTGTTTCAAAGCAGCTTTACAGAGATAAACGTATAATTTAAGGTAACGGAGATTGTTTTGGCTTTATAGCGGTTCTTTAATAAAGTTATTTTCCAGCTAAAGTTAGTTTTGATTGATTCGCTTCCGTCGCAACAATCATTTGTTATTAAATTAGGGGCCGCTAAGACAACACCATTCTCTCTACACAGACTTTAAACGCGAACCTGTGATAAACGCTGATGGCGTTCACATGCGCATTAAGAATTGGTTCTATAGTTATGTGCATTTGAATATGTGCGCAGGTTTGTAATTCCCTACAAACCAAGCCTAAACAAAGTACTGGTCTTTCCTTATAAATTTTGATACAGAATTTTATTTTATTTTGTCACTTCGGGGTTGGTACGCAAAACGAATTTTCCCGACAACGCTTTATCTGTAGAGTGGTAAAGGGATCCTCCATAGGGAGAGACTAGTTGGCACTTCAGCACTGCGTTGACATCGGGTCCAGGCGAAGGTCCTTCGTCAGATCTGGATATAGCCTGGATCCGGCAGGCTGCGAGAAAACCTCGGGATAAACAAAGACACTAAAATTAGCGTAGATGCCATTCTTCTTATGATGTAACGAGTACATCAGGATTTATGGGAAGTGTTCCCGGTTCCCGGCTTTAGAGGTTGCAGAAGCGGAAGGTCAGCTTGTCAGTGCTCAGACCATACACCGCACTAGGGCTGTCACTTTTGTGAAAAAATCCTGTTCGATTTTTGAGACATAATTGTTCATTGAATCGATTGTAAAATCGATTTTTCATGTCTAAAGACGTTTCCATTTAAAACGCCAAATATGGGCAAATCCACAGACAACTAACAGGCATTAGGACGAACGTAAAGAGGGTGCTTGAGACGCGCACAAGTCAGCAAATATTCCTGATGATTTATTGGCGTGAAGTTTCATGCACAATGACAAACAGGAGTGCAACATTCTCGAAAAACAATAAGCAGAGTGGACTGCCATAGCATAAATGAAAAACATTACTGCAGTCTTCAACATTGCTGTGTTTACGATTAGAAATGTCAAACAAATTTCGCCTACGTAGGCGATTGTAGACCGTAGCCCGAATCTGTATCTGTACGCATGAAGATTGTCTGCATACCGGCAGAATTCTCAGTTTTGTTGTAAAAAGAGACACAATATGCAGAAGTATAATTTGCTGTTATGCGTGTTTGTCAGAGCCTGCAGTTGCTGTGTGACGTGCGTTCGCTGCGGGCGTATCGTGACGAGCTGGACGCGCTCCGAGACCGTTAAAATCGATTCCCTATTTTCGTTTTCGAAACTTGCGTTGGTTGGTCCGATCGATTGTGCAATCGATTTTCGAACGTAAAGTGACAGCCCTACACCGCACACTACAAGAAGTCGGTTTGCATGGCCGTCGTCCCAGAAGGAAGCCTCTCCTGAAGCTGGCTCACAAGAAAGCCTGCAAACAGTTTGCTTAAAGCAACCTGTCCAGGAGCATGAATTACTGGAACCATGTCCTGTGGCCTGATAGACTAAGATAAACTTGTTTGGCTCAGATGGTGTCCAGAATGTGTGGCGACGCCCTGGTAAGGAGTACCAAGAAAATTGTGTCTTGCCTACAGTTAAGCATGGTGGTGGTAGCATCATGGTCTGGGGCTGAGTGCTGCTGGTACTGATGAGTTGCACTTCATTGAGTGAAACATGGATTCCAACATGTACTGTGACATTCTGAAGCAGAACATGATGCCCTCCCTTCAGAAACTGGGCCGAACGGCATGATAACGACCCCAAACACACCGCCAAGATGACTACTGCCTTGCTGAGGAAGCTGAAAGTGAAGGTGATGGAGTGGCAAATTATGTCTCCAGACCTGAACCCTATTGAGCACTTGTGAGGCGTCCTCAAGCGGAAGGTGGAAAAGCACCATGTGTCTAACATTCAGCGACATCCGTGATGTCATTATGGAGGAGTGGAAGAGGCTCCCAGCAACAACCTGTGCAGCTCTGGTGAACTCCATGCCTAGGAGGATTAAGGCAGTGCTGGTTAACAATGGTGCTCACACAAAATATTGACTTTGAACAGTTTTGACATGTTCACATAGGGTGTACTCACTTTTTTTGCCAGCAATTTTCACAATAATGACTGTATGTTGAGTTATTTACAGAGGACAGTATATACTGCTATACAAGCAGCACTTTGACTACTCTAAAATATATCCAAGTTTAATTTCTATAGTATTGTCCCTTGAGAAGATACACTAAAATGTTTGCTGAAATGTGAAGGGTGTACTCACTTTTGTGAGATACTGTATATAGAGATAGATAGAGGGATAGATAGTGAGGTGAGCAAACATGCATGTTTTGAGCCATGAGTAGCTGAGAGTGCACACGTCTTGGGCTGTTTTTAAAACAGGTAAATGGATTAACAGACTGGATTATCTGGAGAGATCTTACATGCTGTCTCCTCTGGTTAGTGTAAAGCCAAGCTTTCACATGTGAGGACCAGCGAGTGACATACAGTGTAGTGTCCTTTAAGTGTCTTATTTTGGATGCATGTTTTTCACTTTATTGGAATCAGCCATTGTTGGATATCTGTCTGCCAATTTTGGATTTTTACCTACTTTATGGTTCATTTAAAGAGCAGTATCACTTGAAGAAAGCTGAGTACAGGTAACAATTGTTTTGTGTATGTTTTAATAATTTTATTTTTATTTTTTTTAAACAATGCAGTAAAGATTGTCACAAAGTTGAAATAAATGAAGAAACGTTTATGAATTATTTTACATGTTCCAACAACTTGCATACACAGGATTGTGAAATATCATATGCAGTCAAAGACACGTGCACCCTTCAAAAAACAATCATAATATGTAAACGTTGGGATGAAAAGTTGTATCGTAAGTGTTTGTGTTGTAACAATTTTATCAAAGCAATTAGGCACTTGAGGCCGGGTTGTATTGTGATTTATATTGTTGTCATGCTTAATGCCCTTCACTTAATGCCCTTCAGCTTGTAAGCATATTGTGAGCTGTATATACTTCCTTGGCTTTGTTTGTGTGCTCTTCCAAAGCAACTACCTGCTTAACTCAGTAGAGGTCTTTGTAACACAAAACACAAAAGCACACAGCATGTGTTGCACAACAGTGCAGTTCATCATCATTAGTGTTAGGTTCTTTACAACAAATAGTGTCTTAATGAGTTCTCAGGTGAACTGGAAGTCGTCTCTCAGCGCTGTTGTTATGCACTGCGGTGACTCTTTGAGCATGTTGTGGGACTCAGTGTGTGTGTGTGCTGTAGCTGTCGTTTCTGCACAGCTGAGCCATGAGTGATGTGTTGTCTGTTCTGATAGGGGGTCGGACACCAGTGCTGCCTCTAAACTCTCCGTAATTGAATAGATATTTTACTCTACGACTATTCTACATCTGCGGCGTGAAGGAGACCAGGCAGTGAACATTGTAAGGTTGATTTACATCTGTCATGTGATTTGTCAACTGTATGGCTGGAGATAGTGTTTGTCTGTAGACTCCCTTAAATACAGTGAGCTGGATTTAACACTCGTCGAGTTGTGTGAACCTGGGTTTCACAAAAACTCACAAAAAGACAAAAACTCTACATGGAGGTGTGTGAACATTGTTTTTGGTTTATTTTTGTTTGCTAGATTAGACTGTGTTCCCACTGTAACCTCTTAACATTTAATATTCAAATCTGATGGTATACATACTGTATATCGCTATTATTTTTATTATCGACAATTATTGAATTTAATTATCTTGAAATTAGTTATCTTTATTCTCAAGTTAATTCTTAGACATTAGGCCTACATTATGATGAAGTGATTGAATAGACAGCTTTAGAAGAAGGGTGAATATTATTGGGGATGGGTTCAACCCAATTAAGGAAAAAAAATGTAGTCAGGATCATTATTAGATGGAATCGGTCACAAAAAAATACTGTTATTATCACTTTGTTATTAAAAGCCCTTCTAAGGAAGATTTGCATGTTGCAAATGAACCTTTGCTACAAGTACTATGATAGTTGCATCAGATGGCTTTGTCTATGTATATTGAATCTGTCCCTATTCAAATAAATCATAAATAAATAAATTATAGATTTACATTAAGTGAAGATATCACAAAATGTTTTAATGTTTTGTCTTTAATAGGGCTGCATGATTTAGGGGGAAATCTACAAAAAAAAAAAAAAAAACTTACAAAGAGAAGATCTCTCTGTCTGGAAGAGTCTATGGTGTATTCAGCTGTGTTTCGCCAGTCACTGAGTGCACAGTTAAAGGGATGGTTCAGAGAAAAATACTTTTACATACTTTTCCCAAATCACAGAAGTGACGTCGACGTCCGGGTTAGCAGTAGCATGAGCCGTCAGGCAAGTGTTATTTAAATAAACTCCTGATGTACTTGAAAACTTTCCAATGCCTCGTTTTATGAGTACAGAAACTATTTGTACGACTGTATAAGTTTGGTACCATTCTGGGCATTATTAGTGGGGTAATTTATGAGATACATCCTTGGATCCGTTAGTGCCTGCACTAAGCCATCTCTAAATAAGCTCTAACTTTAATAATGTTCGACCAAGGGAAAAAGGCTTCTGGGGGGTGTTTGGCTCGGGGTCATGGTGCAAAGGACCCTAGGTTGATTCTACTCCGAACCATCCCTTTAAGTGCAGTGACTACCCCATGGGTGCTTCGGCGTAAAAAAGAGCAGATTTCCCTAAAAGAATAGGCACTGCCAGCGAGCGGCTTTTTAAAGATGCCTTTTTGTCCGTGTGTTTCTAGGCCTTGTGTTCTGTGTGTCGTTTCCTGGCCTCGTCTGATGGCCACGATCGCTGTCTCTTATGTTTTGGCTGTGACCCTCCTGACTTGGTGTTCGTGGATGGTTCATGTCCTCATTGCAAGAATATGACCATCGCAACATTGCGATCTCGACTTTCCTTCCTCGTGAAGGGTAGAGTCCACTCTTCTGTTACCCAGCCCAGCTCTTCTGCACTCTTCTGCGAAGAGGCTAACACTCAGGGAGATCTGAGACTTACAGTGGGAGCTCATCTGCCGGGCCAGTTCCCACTGACCTCCCACTTCTCCATTGCGTCGCATGGCGTCAAGCTCATGGATGATCGTGTGGGTCCCTCTTATGGCAGACCCAGTGTGTCATTCTGGCTCCGGATGAGGCTCTGGGCGAAACCCAAGGGCTCACTCCACTAGGAGTGTACTGGGTTAGATGCCCCATATGTAATGATTCCCTGTCGGTAATCCCATATTCCTTTTGGTAAACTTGTGTCTTTCTCTTTGCAGATCTTGCTCTGCCCCATCTCTGTGTCTGTAGTAGCTCCATCCCTTTCCATTTAGGACCTACCACAGATATTATTCAATATATGCCTCACGGGTCAGTCCATATGTGTATTTCCGCATATTCCTCCCTACAGGTAGGATGTGTCCCCCATAGCATCCCTTTCCACCTGAAATAGGTACGCTTTCCCAGCGTCAAGTCACCTTCATTTATATATAGCGCTTTTAACAATATAGGTTGTTTCAAAGCAGCTTTACTGTGATAATAGGAAATTAAAGTAATAGATTGTTTTGGCTTTACAGCAGTTCTAGAAGAAAATTATTGTCCAGCTAAAGCTAGTTTTTATTGATTCACTTCCGTTGCAAAGATCATTAGTTATTAACTTAGGGGCCGCTTACACGACACCGTTCTAACAGAAAACCCTTAATGCGCTCCGGCCTGCTCATTTGCACTACAACAGTGCCTAGTGGCTCGAGAATGCAAACCTTGAAATAGGTTCTAAGGTGCAGGCGTTGAATAATTTTGATTTAAAACAAGTAATAAAAACTCGGTGAGTGTTTTAGCGCAATTTTCTCACCTCATGGGATCACAACACTAAGAGATAGTAAATCTTTTCCTGGATTTTTTTTGTGCGTTCCCGAGATTAGACCTTCCTTAACATAATGCCGAAAACCCGAAGTCTCTAGGTGGTCTGGTTGAGGAGTAGATAGAAGTGCAAGATTGGTGCGCACAGACGCACAGAACAGAAATCATGAGTTAACAAGCGCAATTTCCGGGGGAAAATTGCGCTAAAAAGTTATCTCTGTGTAAACTTCAAAAACGCGAATCTGTGAAAACGCAGACTGCATGCACATGCGTATTACGTGTTAAGTCTATAGGTATGCGCATTTGAATAAATATGTGTAGTCTTTCTCTACAAATTGACCTCAACAAAAACTACCTGTCTGGCCTCAAAAATTCATAATACAGAATTTTTTTATCGCTTCCGCGTGTCCATGCGAACCGGAATTATTTTGACAACGTTTTATCTGTACAGAGGTAAAGAGAAGGAGAAGGGGGGCCTTCACAGGGGAGAGACTAGTTGACACTTCAGGACTGTGTTGTCGTCGTTTCCAGGTGCAGATCCTTCATCAGATCTGGATACGGCGGACTGCGGTAAACCTTAGGATAAACAGAGAGACTAATATTTAGGGCTGCAACTAACGGTTATTTTGATAATCGATTAATCGGCCGATTATTTTTACGAATAACCGATTAATCGGTTTATGTACTTATATTTTAGTTTTGCCCATTTTTTCCCAAGTAAATTATTAACAAAGGGTCTTTATCATTCAACATAGACTTTTTAGAGATTTTAACCATTTTGCATTGTCATATTCTCATCAAAAACATACCTGGAATTGTGTTTTATTATGTGTTAGTAATCCTTTGTCAAACTCTTCTGCAATCAAAACACTGACCCATATGTACTCTAGCAAATTTCACAAGGAGATTTCAAATAATGTTTTCACCATGGCAGTCCTTAGGGCTCCTAAAGTAGTTTAACATCCCGAACAAAGCTTATTAAGGAATCTTGCAGAACATATTTTCACGAAGAATAAGAATAAAACAGAATACAGTTGCAGTAAATTGCATTTTATTGTTTTGTTTCCTGTAAACACACAGCTTATACCTGGGAAACAGCTTTATAGCTTATGCTGTGAAATAAATCAGAAAGTTGAAAGTATCTCAACTTTATGGTAATGAGCTATGACGCGGTTTAGCGGCAAGCAGCGGCAAACGCCAGCAACCAATCGGAATATAGATGTCCTTCGCGCTGACTGATTCCGGAGAAACATACAATGTAAACTTTCGTTCCTACCAAAACATTAGTTCCGAGAAAAAATAATTAATTGCAGAGTTTAACCATCATAAAGTGTATCATTTGCATGTGTTTTTAAGTCATGTCAGTTTAACAGGGCGCGCTTGACAGGGCATATATAAGAACGAGCAGAGAGAGACCCCCGGCCGCACGCGCGCACTCACCCGAGCGCTGTCTTGCTCTGTCTTGCTCTGTCTCTCTCGCGTATATTAATCAAAATCAATTGATACGATGGTGTCGAGAAAAAAAAAAAAACTCTCCAGTGATGAAATGTTTCTTTGTTGACAAATCTTGTGCGATATCCTAAACTGCCGAATGCATTGCTTGTGACACTTCTCTTCTCCCATGATTTTGCACACTTTGGATGACTTTGTTCGATTAGTTTTATCTTCCGCTTTTTCTCCACTGAAAAAGCGGAAGATTCCACTGCCGCCTTCCACTCCACTGCCGCCTACCTCCGCCATCTCGCTGAATGCTGCAGAGAGCATAGACTGTAAAAAATAGGCAGAGAGACGCTGTGCGGGAAGCACGTGACATAAAACGAGGCCAGCTATTGGCTATTCGCTACTTCTCCTGCTCTACTGGCTGAGTAAAACCTCCGGTGGCTCATTACTGCCACACTTTGGTCACCGCAGATTTAAAATATGCACGAAATGAGCTGCTTATGGCAAATAAAAGTTATTTAGCAACTAATCGATGACTAAATTAGTTGACAACTATTTTAATAATCGATTTTAATCGATTAAATCGATTAGTTGTTTCAGCTCTACTAATATTAGCGTAGACATTCTTCTTATGATGTAACGAGTACATCAGGATTTATGGGAGGTGTTCCCGGTTCCGGCTGACCTAATCTATGCAGCCTAACATTGAATGATAGATATTGATAATGTATTATGTGTATGCTAGGTCAAAGAAATGTTTTTTTAGACTGAAAGAGTGTGTCTGCTTCCCGGAAAATGTTAGGAAGACTGTTCCAAAGTTTTGGTACTAAATAGGAAAAGGATCTACCTCCAGCAGTCGATTTTGACATTTGTTTATTAAGCATGCAGGGCAACCACCCACAAAAGCATTACAATAATCTAGCCTTGATGTCATGAATGCATGAACTAATTGTTCCGCATTTGTCATTGAGAGCATATGACGTAATTTAGATTTATTTTTAAGATGGAAGAATGCAGTTTTACAGATACTAGAAACGTGACTTTGAAATGAAACATTTGTATCAAAGAGCACATCCAGTTTCCTAACCAACGACGAAGACTTGACAGAGCAGCCATTAAGTGTAAGACAGTATTCTAGGTTATTACGTGAGGAAGTTTTTGTTCAATAATAAGAATGTCTAAGAATTAAAGGAGAACTCTGGTCAATTTTAACATTGAGCTCATTTTTTTATAAATTTGGAGTGCTGTCAGTACAGAGAACAACGACAAAAATCGGTGTTGCCTACACCGTGTTATCCTCTATTTAAAATTTGCACCCTGTTGACTTAAATGGGGCAAGTTTTAAACCTGCTTTTAGCCTCTTAACATCCTTGATGTATGATGTGTCATTACAAGTGCACAGCCAATGTGAGTGATTCCTTCAGAGTGAACACGGGTGAATCTGACTGCAGTAGATGTGAAAGATATGAATAAAAGTGATGTTAATTCAGCCAGCGCACATACCTGTATTTACATCCTGTTTTCGGTCGAAGTCCACAGTAGTCAATTGTCGAGTTCACGAGCGTGATCATAGGTAACTAAGCAACTCGACAATCGACTACTGTGGACTTCGACCGAAAACAGGATGTAAATACAGGTATGTGCCACCAAGCTTTGTGGTACTCCATACTGAACTTGTGATCTATAAGACATCTCTTCATTTACTGCTACAAACTGATAACGGTCAGAAAAGTATGATTTAAACCATGCTTATGCAATTCCAGTTAGGGCTGGGCGGTATATTGAGTTTGTACAATATATTGATATATATTTTTGAAACAATATGGAATGAGGCAATACCATTTATATCGATACAGTAGTTTGATACGAGCACATCTGAAAAATAGCAGGGGACGCAGTGTGAGCTCCTGCAGTGAAAGTACATAGTGCAATTTGTCCTAAATATGTTATATTAAGGGCTTCAAAATAACTGGAAAGATATAGTTAACAAGTTTAACCCTCTGGGGTCTGAGGGGTTTTTGGGGTCCTTGAGATGTTCTGACATGCCCTGACATTTGTGCTTTTTTCAGTTGCTTATAAACATATTAATGGCAAAGGTGTAAATTCACTCTATTTAGCACAAACAGGGCTACCATAATATATGAACAACTTGCATGTACATGTTTGTATTTTTGATAGAATAATGTTTATGCATGGTTTTTTCAAAAACAAAAAACTAAAGTTTCTGAAATAATGCCATAAAACACATTCTAAATATATGTAAATAAGACTTTTGACAAATGGATGACGTTGCCTAGAATTTTTTCTTCAAAATTATGTGAAAATCATCCTGCCTAATCATTCACATAACACAATACATTGATTTAAATCTTGTAAAACACTTTTTGTTTGGAAAGGCCATATGCGGGTGGGCGTGATTCACACCTGCGGAGACAATGGGGCCCGCATAATGAGGCTGCATACGTAATGAGCCTTTCATTCAGGTGTGTGAATGAGCCACAAAAATGCAAGGACAATATATAACTGGTTTGTTGTTTTTTTCCACAAATTTTGCTTGCAAATTGTACAATATCCAAGGTAAACATTTCTAGTAATTGTGCAGTTAATTGTTCTCATACTGTATTTTCAGATTTGGAATATATTCTCTTCCCAAATGTGTCACTAATAAAGCATAATAAAATTATTTAAAGAGAAGGCTTATAATGACCTTTTAAGATTTTGTTTACATCTATCCTTATATATATATATATATATATCTATCCTTATATATATATATATATATATATATATATATATATATATATATATATATATTATACAATTAAGGTTATACAATTACAACAACATTTAAAATTGTAACAATATTTCCAGTGTAATCTTTCTTTGTATTCGCGATTCATATTAAAACAGTATTTTTGCCAGCTGTAGTAGCTCCACAACAGCGCGCATCTGTGCGTTCGTTCGTTCATTCATTCATACACAGAAACGCAATTCATATTTAAACAGTATTTTTGCCAGCTGTAGTAGCTCCACAACAGCGCGCATCTGTGCGTTCATTCATTCAAACGCGATTCATATTATTTAAACAGTATTTTTGCCAGCTGTAGTAGCTCCACAACAGCACGCATCTGTGCGTTCATTCATTCATACACAGAAACGCAATTCATATTTAAACAGTATTTTTGCCAGCTGTAGCTCCACAACAGCACGCATCTGTGCGTTCATTCATTCAGATTAGAACAAAGCAAACAGAACTGACCTAATTCCTCAGCGGGATCCGTTTGCTCCTCGAAATGATACTTCCAGAACTTCTGAGGTAAATTTTTGCAGGATTATTATCAAGATAGTAGTATTCCTCACAGCATCGTAAAGTACATAAGTCTGAAAGTGAACTCGCGGTGTGTGTTATCCAGCTGATGTGGGCGTTTCACAGGTTTGTTTGGATCGCCTCACATTTGCGTTTGAATAGCGCGCGCTCTCCGTGGGCGGAGCACATTAAAACTTAATTAGCTGAGATGAGAACGACTGACATCTCTCTCTTTGCATACATATTACATAAACTGTGAATATTTGTTTTTCATAAAAATTACTTCATTTAAAAGAAGAAAATTCAAGCTTCATGCCTGTGTGACTGTATGCCTGTTTGACTGAGTATTCGCTGAGTTACAGTTCATTTTCGGACGCGTTTCAGAATTGACTTCACTGACGGAGAGTAGGCAGAACTCGCATCATGTTTATTTTTCTTTATTTGGCAAAAAGCACAACACTTTGTTTTTATTATGAGCATACACAAAAAAAATACACACTAAACAGGATCGATTGATGTATAACACAAGCATATAAGATAAAAATTATTATTTTGTTTTTATTTTTTTTTGCACTCATACGGAAAAAAACGAGCCTATCGCGCCGGCGCAACAGCCGACCTCAGGGGGTTAAAGTAGCTTTCCCTGTCACATGCTCTGACAGATACTGTTGCTGACTGACCGATAAATACTTGCGCTGTTTAATGTGTTTGAGATGTGGTGCTTTCCTCAGTGCTTAACTTACATTTCACAGGTATATTATTCGTCTGTAAATGTTAGAAAGTCAAACAAATATGTCCATTTCACTGTCAGGAGAGGACGAGCCTTCTGCAAGTGAATCTCCACTAAAATTCAAGCTTCCGTGAACGAGCGCTGCCGCGCGCATGCACATCAAACAGACAGAGCACAATAGAATAGTATCGCAATCATTCTGACTAAATATAAATATTGCTAAAATATTTGTTGTTGGAGACAATAAATGTGCTATATGTGGAATTTTAAAACCTACAAGTATATTTTTATGAAAGTGACCATTATAATGGGGTAATCAAATGCAGGCTAATATAGTTAGTTTGTGCTTTTGTTTTTATTTTCATTTTTATTTTAGCCTTTAGTCAATTTAAAAACAAAAGCATTATTTTTGTTTTTAGATTGTAATGTTACAATGTTAGAATGTAATGTGATTTTAACCACCTTTTTGCACATAATATATTGCATAGCCTACATTACTTTCACTATATTTGTTTACATCTCCTTCAGTATCAACATTGTTTGTAGGATATCATTGGGCAGGATGTGACATATAAAAAAAAAATACAGATTTTCTTTATCTAAATAAAAAACCGTAGAAAGTACCCGTAGAGTCTATTTAAAAGAATGTTGTGGTCAATAGTTTCAAATGCATCACTAAGATAGAGTAACACTAATAGAGAGAAACAACTACGATCGGATGATAAGAGCAAATCATTTGTGACTCTAATGAGAGCTGTCTCTGTACTATGGTATGGTTTAAATCCTGACTGGAAATCCTCGCAGATAATATTTCTTTCTAAAAGGGAACATAATTGTGAGGATACTGCCTTATCTAGTATCTTGGACTGAATAGGTAGATTCGAGATGGGTCTGTAATTGACTAATTCTGTAGGATCAAGTTGTGTTTTTTTTAACAAGTGGTTTAATAATAGATAGCTTAAAAGTTTTTGGTATGTATCCTAATGACAAAGATGAATTAATGATATTAAGAAGAGGATCTATGACCTCTGGAAGCATCTCTTTCAATAGCTTAGTCGGTATAGGGTCTAACATACATGTTGTCGATTTAGATAATTTAACGAGTTTAGAAAATTCTTCCTCTCCTATAGCAATGAATGAATCGAATTTGTCCTCAGAGAGACTACAATGGACTGCCTGATGCGATACTGTAGTAGACTGTTGCATAGGTATCATTTTCTCCCTAATATTATCAATCTTGTTAGTAACAAGTTCATAAAGTTATTAGCGCTGTTCTACTTGGAAACGTCTGGGGTTGAAGCTTTATTTTTTGTTAATTTAGCCACTGTTTCAAATAAATACCTAGGGTTGTGTTTATTTCCTTCTAAGAGGGTTGGAAAATAACCCTCGTTGTACCACAGTGTTGAACTATTTTCTTTAATCTTCAAGCGCGAAGGAGCAACTATGTCTAAAGTGCTGGAAAAGAGAGAGTCAAAAGTTTCTGTCGCAATATCGAGTTCTTCTAAGCTATTTGGGATGCTGAGGAGATGAAACTGATCAGGAATATTAATAATAAAGCAATCTTTAGTGGCAGAAGTGATAGGTCTAACATATTTGTAACACAGTCGACTTTGCAGCCTTGGCTAAATGAAGTATGCACAAGACTAGGTAATGATCTGAGATGTCATCGCTCTGATGCAGAATTTCAACAGCATCAACATTGATTCCATGTGATAATATTAGGTCTAGAGTATGATTACAACAATGAGTAGGTCCTGACACGTGTTTTCCAACTCCAATAGAGTTCAGAATGTATCTAAATACCAATCCCAATGCATATTTTTCGTTATCTACATGTATATTAAAATCACCAACAATTAGGACTTTATCTGCAGCCAGTACTAACTCTGATGGAAAATCAGCAAATTATTTGATAAAGTCTGTATGGTGCCCTGGTGGCCTATACAGTAGCCAGCACAAATCTCAAACACAATTTATCATTTACACTATAGTAGGGCTGTAATCTCCCAGTCGACTAGTCGATTTATTGGTCGATACGTTCTGGCTTGTCCAAAAGTCGATTTTTTGCCGTGTTAATTTCATCAGGTGGAAAGCACTTATTGCTAATGGGGGTTTTTTCAGAGCACCCCTGTTTCACAGGTAACAGTCTGTCTTCAGAACACCCTCCTTGTTTTCACTTTTTTTGGATTAGCCCAACCCACTGGAGATAGATTGAAGAAAGTACTAGAAGGCCGTGGTCTGGTGGTTTGCTAAATATTTATTTAATTGTGAGCGTTTAATTTACAGTCAGTCCTCCTCTACCATGTCAAAGTTATTGGCAGTGTGGCAGCATTTTACAAAAATAGAAACGGAAAAAAAGTTGAATGCAAAGTTTGCAAGCAACAGTTTGCATATCACAGCTCGACTACAAACATGGCATATCACCTAAAACGGTAAGCTAACTTGTCTGTTGTGCACATTTATTTCTAGTATTATTTGTTGGATTTGGGCACAATTTTTTTTTTTTTTTTTTTTTTTTGAGCCTAATGTGCAATTGCGCTGTGCCCACTGTTTGTATTTGTTTTGAGCCTATGCTTTAATTTTCAGTTATGCACTTTATTTAGTTTCTGCTCTCGTCTTGATCTGGTTTGTTTAATAAATATATTTTTTTATTAAAGTGGACGTGCCTTTTGTGTTTAAGAGTAAAAGCTTTAAGGTAATAGTCTTGTGTCTTATCCGCGAAGCTGAGCTCCTATGTTCAGCCTCGCTCTGTGCGAGGACATGCACAGAGCGGCTGAAATGATAGTGTTTGTCAGTTATAACATATGACAAAAACAATTGTCTAAATTATGTTGCATATTCCTCAACAGTTCTTGTGCTGCTATCACTAGTTGACATAGTACTATTTTCGGAAATCATAGGTTATGATATTGCGCAGGTGCACGTGATGCAACGCTGTCAGAGCCGACAGACTCGAGTGTGTCATTTCAGTGCAAAATAATAAGGTCAAAAATGATTTAATATAGGCCTACTGCAAATAGCCTACTAGATTTTTATGTTTATTTATAATTCATTTAGGCGAACAAGGCTACCAAGTACTGTGCAGCTAATTAATCTAACGTTTCCCCCCCCCCCGTTTCCAGTGTTGTACATCATTCGATCCTGTTAAAGGGGTGGTTCAGGATTTTGGACATCGGACCTCATTTCCAAGTTAGCCTGGGTGTTATTTATCAGTGGAGACAGTTTTCAAAAAATTTCACCCAATCCTTCCAGTTGCATAGGTCGCCGGTGCTAGGCTAGCGCGAGTCAACGGTAACTAAAACTCAGAGGTGATTGGGGCTCCCAAGCGAGACCCCTTATGTCAGTCGACACAACGTCTCCATTCCTTCCTACAGGGAATACGTTCTCTAACATGACATATTGGACACCACTAGATAGTGCACTATATAAGGGAAATGGGCTGATTTGTTTCTGAATGAATACATTATTAATGAACTGGTTGAATGAATGACTCATTCCCTTTTTTACTATCTTTTTTTTTATAATTAGTTGGTCTAAACATAATGATAAACACTGTTATATTGTAACTTTTTTTTTTGTTTTTTTTTAGTCATGTTTTATGTGCATATTTTTGTTCTGTGCTTGCATTGAGGTGGCATTCTGTCGTTTAGGTCATTCAAAGGCCTCTAAGCAGTCAGTAATGTTCTGCTTTGGACACAATGCATGTCTCTGTCTTTTATTAAGCAACAATGAGTATGTGTGCTCCACTGAGAGAAAAAAAAACTATGTCGCCATTCTGGGCTCAGTAACAAAGCAGTTTCTTATTTTAAGCTGTTAGCCAGTAGTTTTCTTAAAGATGTGTGCACTGTATCTTTTTCTTTTTGCTCTATTACAGTTACATTAGCAGGGCAGGATGATTGCTATAGAAAAAATGTCACCTTATGCAAGTTGTGTTAGAGAAAAGGACTGCACATCTGGGGTGAAATTATATGTGAAGTATGCATACTGTATGTATTATAGCAGGACATTGGATTTTTTTATTATTATTATTGGTAATACACAGATTGTCTTTGTCCAATATAGAGGAAGTGCCTCTTAATGTAAGATTTTCCAAAAAATGGCATAAGATTTGAAATGGCATAATACTGTATTGAGGCTGGATTCACGAAAACATTTTCCAAAAAAAGTTTAAGAAATGAGTTTGCAATTCTCAAATATTTTCTTAGTAATCTTTTTTTTATCTTAAGAAAATGACTTTGGTTTTATCTGATTGTATGGCGGTTCTTGCTGAATGCCCGCTGAATAACGTTTGTGCTGCCTGCATACTTTTCCGTTGCAACTGGCTTAACATGAGTTCAGAACTCAGTGCAATGGGGTTTTTTTTTTTATGGTCCTTGTATTTTAAATAGTTTTTTTTTTTTTTTTTTTTTTTTTGAGCCTTCCTTAAGATGGGTAGGTCTATTGCATTAATTTGCACTTGTGGTCTCTCTATAGCAGTGTTACTCCTGTTACCTCCTGCGGCTCGCCAAGCTTTAATTTGTGGCTCGCATGGCGGTTAATAATAGCCTACAGTGATATGATCATGCAGGCACTACAGATATTTCATAAAAAATATTAAAAACAAGTAGGGCTGTAACATAACCTATTAAAAACTCAAAGTGTCAGCTCTATTACAAATAATTTTGATCGGATTGAAAGGGGTGGTTTATTTCTTTTCTAATCCGATCGAGAGACGATGTAAACTCTTGATCGGATTGAAAACCGAAACTGAAAGGACGACGTATGACACGCGGAGCGAGCTGTTCTTCCTGTTGAATAAAGTGTCATATAAATGAGAGTCCCGTCATTCTAATATTCTCCTTTCACTTGGTGTCTGTGAAGTGGAGCAGGACAACGTCACACCGCACTGCGCAATGGCTCAAATGTTCATAGTGTCCAAATTATGACCAGAAATGGATAAATATTAAGTCTGCTGTTTAAAAAAAATAAGAACCTATGTAGGAGAATATTTCTTAAGCGCAAACAGCGGTGAAACTCTGTATATTCTTGCAGTGTGTGCATGTCAAAAAATATATTCCGCTTTGAAGCTTGTAATAGCCTATAAACACGCACATCAATCCAATCACGTGTTTAGCGCTCATGTAAACTACATGTTCGGTAATTTGGTAAAATTGGCTCTCCTACTGACTTTGTCCTATCAGTGTGGCTCTCATGACTGCTCTATAGAATGAATGTGTGTGTGGGCTGCTAGTGAATGCATCCTGTGTATGGGCACTCTAATATGTTCTGATTACTGCTGAAAATTATGTTGTAATGTTATGACTCATTTAGGATCAGGCCATGAGGCTTGTTATTATCTTGTGTATATGCACATACAAGATTATTTGCAAACTAATTCAAGGTCACCAAAACAGAAAGAACAATAATAAGATCAAAACAAATACAAAAGGCAGAGTTCAAAATGAGCTATTCAACAACATGCTAAAGCAGAGAGCTAACACGAGGTGCTCCAAGATCAATGTGGACCAATCTGCAGTCATTATCAATCTGGCTTATTAGCCAATAAGGAAATGCCACACCTAGAATCACGCAAACAGAAAGCTCCAAGCAAAACCAGAAATGAAAAAAATAAATAAAAAATACCGATTAATTAGGGGTGGGTGATATGTCAAAAATATCATTGATCCACAATCTTGTAACAATTAGACTATTTGTCATGTTGGTGTTTAAGACACTGAGAAATACAACAAAACTAATTTCCTTATTCTAAAAATATAACCCTACAAGCTAACAAAACATAAAAGAAAAAAACATTTAGGCAAAAAAACAGCAGCATTCAAGTAAGAAATTGCATAATCAAATGTAAAAATAAAACACTGCATAGTCTTCACTGTATGAATTAAATACACATTGTTGATTCTAATTAAATCTACAGTTATTCAGTTAAAACCAGTAAGTGATTTTCCTTTTTTTCTTTTGTCGTTTAATTAACATTAAGGACACAAACAGCAGCAGGTACTAAAAATGAGGCTGCTGTCACTTTAAGACCAAATCGTCAGATCTAATATATTGACACACATCCGATTTTGGAGGTTATCCTAACTTTAAGAGGATATATTGAAGAGGATTTTTAAGAACTTTCTTTTCAGGAATTAAAATTCTTATTGTTTTCTGTTTTACAAAAAATATAGCATTCTTAAAAATGTTTTGGGAGTACAAAATATTCTTTACTTCACTCATACCTATACGTTAGAAAATAATGGTTAGTGGTTATAATGTTTAGGAAACCACCCTTTGTTTACCCCCACGCCACGCCCTGCTGTATACAAAGAAAGTACATAGTGTCCATAGTACATGTTGGGGAATGTTTTCTGTGAGTTTTCACAAATTGTTTTGTTTGAGAAAAACACGAAAATATACAGTTAATTGCAGTTTACACCAAGGACTGTAACGATAAAGATATAGTTCTAAAAATTGTTCTAAATATGAAGAGTCCACAGCACAACTATAACAATAATGGCACAGAGGAACGATATAATTGGAATCACTTTCAGAATATTTTTTTCAAACATTGACAGCCAATCAGAATCCATCCTGCTTTAAAGAGCTTGAGTATTTAAAGTGGCAGACAACAAAACTGCAGCTTACTCCGTGTCTTCACCATACGCATGCGGCGTGACAAAAGCCAATAGAACCCATTATAACAGCTGTCTACACTGAGTGTGACACGACACAACAAATACCCGACAGTAAACTCCAGACACGTAGGCTCACCGGCCATCTTGCAATGGTCAGCGTGTAAGAATCAATCACAGTATCAATTATGTCACAACATGCACAGCTTCTGGTTGTGAAACCACCTTAGGTTTACATTCTTGAAGAAATGGGATAACCTTTCACAGGTAAGAATGTGCTGGGTTAGGTTTAGTCTTTGTTTTTTATACAAATGAAATAAACAGTGCCTTATTTTTTCAGCTACAGGTGTATTTAACAGTAGTATTCAAGAAAGAAGTTATTTTAAAGAATGTGGCTAACCAAACAGTTGCTGGTCCCCATGGTATATTTTTTCCTACTATGAAAGTCAACAGGGACTAGCAACTGTTTGGTTAGCCACATTATTCAAATATCTTATTTTGTGTTCAGCGCACACACACACACACACACACACACACACACACACACACACACACACACACACACACACACACACACAAAAATAATAATAATAATAATACAGGTTTGTAACAACATGAGGGTGAGTAAATAGTGACAGAATTTGAATTTTTGGTTAACTATCCCTTTAAAGTGGCGCTATGCAGTTTTGGCAATTTCTTCGCTGTTTTCTCGCTTTTTGCTTGCGGGTTTCTCTATAGAGCTCCCCCTACAGCTTTGGAATAGATATTTGACAACACTGTCTCGTTGGCGACTCTCCCCCCTCCCATCTTCTCCCTCTGGTCATGTGCATTTGTTTTCAAAGAAGCCGGCGAACGCACAGAGAAGGCAGAGATACACAGAAGGCTAGCATATAAATGTTTAGATAGTGTATGTGTGCAGTGCCGTAAAGCAATTTGTTACATCGCGAGACCTGATATCACGCGATACTTCCTGACGCTGAGGATTGGCCCGCCGGCCCAAAGTTGCAAGGGTGGTTTTTCCGCTCAAGAAGACCATGCGAGAAGACCATAATTCAACCCGAAAAAAGTCATATAACCATTCCAATGACTCCGAAGCTGTTCAGTTAAGGTAAATTAATCTAAAAAAAAAACTGCATAGTTCCCCTTTAAGGACAAGCGACAGCATATTTACCATTAGACTACTGTCACTTTAAGACCGGCACGCATCTAATATACACGCATATGACACACGCCAGATTTTCTTTCAAATGTTTGCTTTAATTTTAGATATAACCAACTATGTTTATGTAAACCTTGTGTATTTGACAATATTAGCGCAATAATACTCTAAGGATAACTTTAAAGATAAAACCAGAAAGATAACCAGGCGCTGTTTACAGGCTTTTAGTTCCTGTGCGCTTCGGGTGTATGCGCTCAGAAAAGCGCATGTTACACCAGCGCATCGGCAATCAAAAATTAAATGTTTAATTGCCAAGACTTTAAAGCACATGCAGATAATGAACTTTTGTGAATTGCAGTGTCCCGTGAGTGTAACTCTACGTGTGGATAAACGTGATATATGTTGAGTAAAGTACAGTATGTTGAAACGGAGGCGCCAGAACTGCAACTGATAGTATGTGCACTGTAGCGCGATACTACAATATTTCTTCAAAAGCAGATCATGGAGACAGTTTAATCGTCCACGGTCGATTAAACTGTGACAAAAATCGTGCTATCGCACACCCCTAGTACTTCGATTTATTACTTAGATTTATTGTTATTTAACTTATAAAAATATAGCAATTAAATACAGTGAAAAATATAACCATTTAAACACGCCTTGATTGTATGTCAGAATAACTTGTGTGAAAACCATAGCCTTGTGCATTCATACATTAAGGGTGAAGTTAATTAATTTTACGCAACTTAGCCTAGACTAATTTAATGTAACCTTTAAATGGATAAAAGTTATGGCAGTATAACAGATTAAATGCAAATAGCCAACTTTGATGGCAAAGGCTATTAACTGTTTAATTAAATGGGCAGAAATACGTGTGGGGAATTTAAAACATTACAATAACATAATTAATTAAAGCTGCAAGCAGCATTTATCGGGGTTCAAGCAGTTAAGGCCTTTAAGGCATTTAAGCACAAAAGCATCAAAAGTTATTAAGATTTATTTAGCAAGCATGTAACCACTGACATAATAGATGGAAAAGACCATTTACAGCCAATACAGGCAATTTACCATGGGATATATATGGTTTTAAAGCTTTTTAACAGTTATAGCGCCACCTATGATCCGATCTCCATAAAATTGTTTACTGTGACCTCAAATTGAACCCATACACATGTGTACTGAGTTTGGTGAAGATATCTCATTTACTTCTTGAGTTATAGCCATTTTAGTAAAATAGGCTCCTCCCACAACAATTTAGCACATTCTAGTATTATTTACTATGATTCTAGCATGATTTGCCATATTCTAGCATAGTTTACCATGATATACTACATTCTAGTATGATTTACCATTGTTTACTGTGATTCTAGCATGGATTACCATAGTTTATCATGATTTATCATAGTTTACCATGATTTACCCTGTTCTAGCATAGTTTACCATGATTTACCATGTTCTAGCCTGATTTACCATGATATACCACATTCTAACATGATTTACCATAGTTTATTATGATTTATCATGGCCTACCATGATTTACCCTGTTCTAGCATAGTTTACCATGATTTACCATGTTCTAGCATGATCTACCATGATATACCATGTTCTAGAATGATGCACCAGGATTGTAGTATGATTTACCTCAATACACCACATTCTAGTATTATTTATTATGATTTACCATGTTTTTAGTGTGATTTACCATGATTTACCACATTGCTAGCAATTCTGTGAAGTATCAGTAAAAACGAAGTGATAAACTCTGACAAAATATGATTGTGCTACAATAGTAATTGTTATATAAGTGATTTTTTAGTGTTTTATTGTTATATAAGTGATTTTTAGTGTCTAATGAATGCAAAAGCATATGTGAGTAGACTTCATTAATAAGTAGAATGGCCAGCAGAGGGCAGTAGAAGACCACATATTGGCTCACTTTCACTTTAAACTTCTTGATTTTCACCATTTTTCTGCACTAAAGCAAACCAGTTTTTCCATTTTAACTCCATAATGCCTGTTTACACACACACACACACACACACACACACACACACACACACACACACACACACACACACACACACACACACACACACACACACACACACACACACACACACACACACAAAGACAAATGTTGTTGTTTTTTCAATGCTATTGGGATATGTCATTATGAAAATATATTTGAATGGTCTATAAACATTTCACAAAGTCTTTGTAAGCTATTAATCAGATGATTCAGAATTTATTCAGAAACCTAAGACTACACACACACATTCTGTTGTAGATACAGACATTTGAAATATATGATGTGATCAAACTGTCAATACTAATACTTTAACAGATGGATTTTGACTAAATGTAATTGTAAATGTTAAAATAGTGATTTTATAAAGTCTAAATATAAATTATAGAACAATATGACAACATGACTATTTTAAACAGCAGGGGGCAGTAAAATACCACTTATTGGCTTAATATGCCATTATATTCATATCATTTTCACCTTTTTAACTGTTATAGAGGCAAATTTTGTCAGATCTGTCTGAAAATTTTCATGCATGTTCAGAGTGATATTTCACATGTTCTGGCTTGTTTTTAAGAAGGTTTGAACATTCATTAACCCTCTGGGGTCTAAGGTGTTTTTGGGGTCCTTGAGATGTTCTGACATGCCCTGACATTTTTGCTTTTTTCAGTTGCTTATAAACATATTAATGGCAAAACAAAATTACACACTATTTGGCACAAACAGGGCTACCATGAAATGTGAGCAACAAGAATGTACATGTCTGCATTTTTGAGAGAATAATGTTTATGCATGGTTATTGAAAAAACTAAAAACTAAAGTTTCTGAAATAAGGCCATAAAACACATTCTAAATATGTGCCAATAAGACTTTTGTCTAAAATATGTCATTGCCTAGTGTTTTTTCTTCAAAATGAAGTGAAAATCACCCTGCCTTATCATTCACATAACACAATACATTGATTTGAATTTTGCAAAGCACTTTCTGTTTAGAAAGGCCATATGCGGAGTGGGCGTCAACGATCATGTATATGTAGTGGTTCACACCTGAAGAGACAATGGGGCCTGAATACTTAATTAGCCATTCATTCAGGTGAATCACTGAGCCACAAGAATGCAAGAGCAACAGTTGGAAGCATCTCAATTCTTTTTTATTTTTCCACATATTGTGCTTGCAATTTGGCCTATAATATCCAAGGAAAACATGTCTAGTAATTGTGCAGTTAATTCTCATACTGTATTTTCAGTTTTGGAATATTTATCCTCTCCCCAAATTTGTCAATAATAAAACACAATAAAAGTTATTTAAAGAAAAGGCTTATATTTACCTTTTAATAGTTTGTTTACATCTACCTTGTAAATATATTTTTTTATTAAAAAGGTTACAATTACAACAATTCAAGTGTAATCTTTCTTTGTAAAAACTAAAGTATACATTTTATCATACATATTTCAAAGTTAAGGATTTGATTGATTATTTGATAACTTTATTTTTGACAAAACATATTATATTTAACATAAGCAAATATTGGCAAACTTATTTGAAAGCTTATTTGAGGTGGCAGATATTTTACATTAAAAATGTATAATATATCCAAAACTAATCAACGAAATGTTGTCTTTCATATGTCTGTAACATAGGTCTTTCATTTTTATTATAAGAAATATAAATGTTAATTTGCAGTTTAATACGTTGCTTATACAAATACATTTTATTTCAACATATTTTAGTCGATATTTACTGAGTGTAGCAATACAGTTTGCTAAAACCGAAACATTCATACACAAACAGAAACGCCTGACTGTAACGTTGTTTTTATGAAATATTAGGGCATATAAATGTTAATTTTCAGTTTAAAACGTTGCTTATACAAATAGCCTACATTTTATCTGAACATATTTCTGTCGATTTTTACTCAACTCAGTACGGCAATACAGTTTGCTAAAACATCATCATTCATTCACACAGAGACGCAATTTAAATTTAAACTGTCTTTTTGCGAGCTGTGGTAAACAGCGCGCATCTCTGCCGTTCATTCATTCATAAACAGAAACCCGATTCACGTGAGAAGAAAAAAAAACTTACAGTATTCCTCAGCTCGCTCCTTGATATACCCGCACTTCTGAGGTACTTTTTTCATTATTGTTATTCCTCACAGCGCTACGAGACGGTGTTAAAGTAATGATTTGAATAAACTTGTGTTTCTCGAGCTGATATGGGGGCGTTCACAGGATTGCGCGGATTGCCTCATTCATTTGCGTTTGAATAGCGCACGCTCTCCGTATGCGGAGTCACATTACATTTGAATTAGTTGTAATGAGGTCGACTGGAATCGCTCTCTTTTAATACAGATTTCACAAGATGAGAATATTTGTTTTTTATATAAATTACTTCATTTAAGAGAAGATAATTCAAGCTTCATGCCTGTATGTGTGTTTGCCTGTTTGACTGAGTATTCGCTGAGTTATTGTTCATTTTCGGACGCATTTCAGAATGGACTACACTGACAGATAGAAGGCAGAACTCGCATCACGTTTATTTTTCTTTATTTGGCAAAAAGCACAACACTTTGTTTTTATTGTGAGTATACACAAAAATAATACACATTTAACAGAATCGATTGATGTATGAAACTTGCTTGTAATATCAAAGTCCACAGAGCAAAATTAATTTCTTTTGAACTGAACTGAAAAAAAGCGAGCTGGTATCGCCGGCGATACCGTCGACCTCAGGGGGTTAAAGAGATATAGGCTTTCGGGGACACTTGGTAAAGGCCACATTTTGAAGTGAACCTATTATAGCTATCCAAATGAAGTAGTTAAACTTTTTCTGACAATTATTGTTCTAGTGAGTCCAGAGAATTATATTGCACTAGTTTTTAACATTATTATATGAAAATTATATGATCAGAGATGGAAAAGACCATTTACAGCCAATACAGGCAGTTTACCATAGGAAATATATAGTTTTAAAGCCTTTTAACAGTTATAGCGCCAACTATGGTCCGATCTCCATGAAATTTTGCATGCTTGTTAATGATGTTATGTCACAAGTTCACCAATTTTTGTGAAGTTCTGTTTTTTTTTATTTAGGATTTATAGGCTTTTTAATGTATTTTGCCACGCCCATTTTATAAATGATCCTATTACAGCCATCCAAATGCAAAAGTTCAACTTTTTTTTGATAATTATTGATCTATAGAGTCCAGAGAATTGTCCTAGACTGGTTTGGTTCCGATCGGGCGAAAAACCTAGGACTAGTTTGCAAAAGTAGGTTTTTAACATATTCGTAAATATTTAATGAATGGTTTGATTGACATTAGTGGTTCTAGAGGCAAAGTTGTTCAGCATGAGCAGATCTATCAAATGATATGCATTTTGTGATGATATGTGTAACATCACGTGATTACAGAGCCATAAAACTCGTTAGCGCCAACTAGTGGCCGATTTCTTTTAAAATTCTTACAGACCCCCAGGGCCATGAGTCGAACATGCCCATCGAGTTTCGTTCCGATCGGCCTCCGTTAACCTTGTCTAATAGGTGCTCAACTTTATTGGCCAATGGCGGCCATGTTTTTTGAGATACACCAATGTCCTCATAGACATACATGGCACCTTGGACCAAGACACTGCATACCAATTTTCAAGTCAATCAGACTAACGGTCAGGTGGTTATAGCCTGTTTTATGTTTTTGTCATGTTATAGCGCCACCATGTGGCCAATCGCCGCAATCTTTTTACTATGACCCCAGATTGACCTCTTACACAGGTGTACTGAGTTTGGTGAATATACCTCATTTACTTCTGGAGTTATAGCCATTTTAGTAAAATAGGCTCCGCCTTCTTCAAACATTTTGGCGCCCCTTAGCGACCATCAATCGAAATTTCAACTTTTTTTCGATAATTATTGATATTCTGACTCCAGCGAACATTTCCGCACTGGTTTGGTTCCGATCGGACACAAAACCAGGGACTAGTTCGCAAAAGTAGGTTTTGGACATAATTCAAAATGGCGGAAAATTTGCATACTGGAAATGAAATCCTTGAGGCCTTTTTTGTTCGGCTTGACCCAAGGATTCCAATGATATAAGACACTTGAGTCTGTGACAAACGGTTAATGAGATTTAAGCAAAAATATGATTTTTTTTTTGTTTTTTGCACTGTAGTGCCACCTATGGGCCAACCGGGGTCATATTTTGATAACCTCTCCTCGATTTTTGTACTACCATCTGGCAAAGTTTCAAGTCTCTAGCACTTACGGTTTGGGCTGCACGATGCGTTTTACGGCAGAAGAAAAATAATAATAATTAAAGCTGCAAGCAGCATTTATCGGGGTTCAAGCAGTTAAGGCCTTTAAGGCCTTAAAGCACAAAAGCTTTAAAATCTATTAAGTTTTATTTAGCAAGCATGTAACCACTGACATAATAGATGGAAAAGACCATTTACAGCCAATACAGGCAATGTAACATAGGAAATACATGGTTTTAAAGCTGTTTAACATTTATAGGATTTCTATACATTTCTGCACTGGCTTGGTTCCGATCGGGCGAAAAACCTAGGACTAGTTAGTAAAAGTACGTTGTTGACAAAATTCAAAATGGTGGAAAATTTATCATGGCAGAAATTAACATTATCTAAATCTCGAAGATCGGATCAGATCGGATCGAATAATGATAATCGATTCAAGATCTTGAGAATCGGAATCGAATCGATTCTTGAAATTTGAATCGAAACCCAGCCCTACACAACACTGTGTAGCATGTAGTGCGCAACTTGACTTGATGTGCTACACCTAGATATAGTATTCGGTAGGGCATAATTAAATCAGAAGCAAGGATCATCTACTGGAGGGAGGAAATGGTGCAACAGGAGAGCAAATAGTTGACAATTTTGTTCTGATTCAAAGAGAAAATTATATTGATAAATTAAAAAGTTCTCTTTGTAGTTTGTTTCAGAAAGATGAGTGGCAAATAAGAACAATAGAGAGTTAGTAAATGAAAACAGACATCACCGACTTGTTTCTTTTTAATGATTCAACAGCCTAAAAGCTTCGATTAAATTAGGTGAAGTTCGAAAGTGGAGCTTAAAGTTAAAAATAATTACCACCTAGTTTCATCACATCTATCTTTTTAACGAATCAGTGTTTTTGAACATGTTTGTACATGTACGGTTTAATGACTCAAAGACAATCCGTTGCTGTAACAATGTGATTGTGCACTGAGTGACAGCCTTTCAATGCGCAGAGACGCTGTTTAGTTTTCGCTACATTCGTTACAAAAAATGTCCTTGATTTTTGTGCATGCTATACACATCGTAACACTTATTTATATAGCAACACATAAATATAAAAAACAAAAACAAACAAAAGAAAATTGTAGTTATCCTACCAGTTGATGGTTTCAAATTACAGTTCAAATGGGAAACAGGTCCATGGGCACTGGTTAGCATTTGTGCATGTAATTGCATCCACTAGGCAGGCGATTCACCTTCACAGGATTATTTATGGCACAAAACAGGATACACTTGCCGATCACGTTCACATAGGGAAAAAAAATAGAGAACAAGAAAACGCAGCCTTGGAAAACACAAGGCAAACGTACAATAATTAATTTCTGACTCAACATTTCAGTAACAAATGACATGCACAGCTCAAATTACACATTAATCCAAATTTATTTAACACATCGATTCGACACTCATAAAACAGTCACTGTCACAACTCATGATACAAAGATGTTAGCTACACGCGGTAGCTTTAGCACACGGCTAACTAGTTCAGCTCGCGCTGTGACTGCGGCCTAGTCAACTCAGCTCATATCAAATCATTTCTGAAATAGATATCTGTCATAAGATAACATATGACAAAAAAAAGTCACTCACCAAAACGAGACTGCATCACATATTCAATTAAAGAAGATTGTTCAATAAAGATTATCACACTATAAATCTTTACTCCGATTTCACCTTTTACACCTTTCTCTGACGACAAGTTGATGCATCCAAAGTTTCCAAGTGCACACAATCACAGTTCCCGATAGATTATGATGATCATTTAGTACAAGGAGTTTCTGAAGAAAGTTTCCGTGCTGCTGTCTCATCTGATCTATTCTGTTCTCTCATCATGCTGACAGCAGCAGCGCCTGCGCGAACAGTGGGCGGGCCTTAAGAATATGCCGCTACTGTTGGCTCTCAGGGGTGGCAGTCACTGCAGCACAATCAGTGATTGGACGAATCGCGTGTTTTTGCCCAGTGGTTTTTACCAGTGCATCAAGTAAATAAAAAAAAATGGATGTAATTGAAAAAATAAATTTGTCCAGAACAGAGCGACAGGACTGAATTTAAACTGTTATAGAAGAGCTAATATACTGAGAATGAACTGGTGAAGGATTGTCTCTCTGCTTTATTTTATAAGAAATATTTCTGTGTCTAGAGTTCCTAATGCGCTGTACTCTCAACTTTTGTATAATAGTACTAGTCATATTTTTTTACACCAGGCATGAATAAAAGGAATGTTTTTTATTTCCTGTTTCGAAAACCACTGGAAACCAACGGACAGTAATGTATAGAGGAATGAAAATATGGAATCATTTACTATTGATATCACACATTTTTACAAGAAAAATTAGTTTAAAAAAAATATTTAAAGGAATATTTAATGGCAAAATATATTAAATTGTTGATTTTGATATTTGGAATGGATGATGGGTTAGTGCGTTTCATTGACTTGACTTTTTATTGTTGTTGATTAAATGTAGTTTTGTATGATTTACTTTTTGGGACCCCAGGAAGAGTAGCCACTGCCTAGAAAGAGGCTAAAGGGGATCCAAATAAACAAATAAACTTATAACATTGATGGAAAATACCATTTACAGCCAATACAGGCAATTTACTGAGGAAAGTTTTTTTGACAGTTATAGCACCACATCTTGCCTGATCTCCACCACTTCAAGTGTCCTCAAAGTGTGCCCATGCATGTCTGTCAAATTTGTTGTAAATATCTCATTTTGTTTTGAAGTTTAGACACTTCTGTTTATGAGAGAATAAAAATGATCCATGGGTGACAATGATTTAAAAATTTTATTTGTTTATTTATTTTTGTCAGTTCCTATCTTAATTGTGACATTTGGGCGTTATTGTTTAGCTATTGATCTATGTTTTCAAATGTCAAGAAATTTGGACTATCGGTTTCGAAGATAATTGCAAGTTTTTTAAGTGCTTAATGACAATGATACACAAACTATAAGGAGAAACCTGGCATATTTGGTATTGTTGGACTCGGGAAGGATTGAGGATTTCAAAGGACTAACGGTTGGGTGCGTTTATAGCCATTTTCATAATTTTTTTTCCATGTTGTAGCGCCACCAAGTGGCCAATCGTCGCGATTTTTTTCAAGTAATCTCAGATTGAGCTCATAAACACGTTTCCCAAGATTAGCGAAAATATCTCTTTCCATTCACGAGTTATAATTGTTTTAGTAAAAGTGGCCCTGGTGCCATCAAACATTTTGATTTCCCTTAGCGACCGTGAATTTAAATTAAGAATTTTTTTGATGATTATTGATAGTCTCTGTCCAGAGAATATTTCTGCATTGGTTTGGTTTCGATCGGGCAAAAAATCTAGGAGTAATTCGCAAAAGTAGGTTTTTCAAAAAACCTCAATTTACTCAAAATTGGCGCCTGAAGGGCAAGCAAATCTGAGGCATGCATCTGGTCTGCCTCGAGCCAAGGATTCCAGCGATATAAGACACTTGAGCCTACGCCTCACGGTTGATGAGTTATGAGCCGTTTCGTACTTTTGCCCGCTGTAGCGCCCCCGTCAGGCCGATCGGGGCGGGCCTTGGTGACGCTGTAGGCGGTGTGAGTACTATCAGCCCCCAAAGTTTCAAGTCTCCACGACTTACGGTTTGGTCTGCCCGATCAGTTTTATGTCTGAATGTTGCATCATGGGAAAATTAACAATTACAATAGGTGTTCAGCACTGAAGTGCTTGAACCCCTAATAAGTGGCTAAAAAAGGGCCACAAAAAGGCCTCTAAAAAAAAAACTATAGGGTCTAGGCGCTTGCCGTCTGCGCTGCTGCGTTCCAAAAACTTTATCCAGCCTTCTAACATGTGCCTCGGAGAGGAAAAAGAACGTTTGTTGCCCTTTTAGCTCATTTATCATGGAAATGTGGAGCATTTTTTTTTTTACCTTTTAAACTGTGACACCCCCACTGATGGCCCGATCTCCATAAAAGTTTGCACGCTTCTTTAGAATAATATGGCGCATGTGCTCAGCTAATTTGGTGAAGCTCTGCTCTTTTCCCCCCATTTTTCAGTCATTTAAATGTCATTTTGCATAGGGTAATACAGAGGCCTTCTCACCTTTATGACAGTTAAAGCGCCACCAATGGCCCGACGTCCATGAAAGTTTTCAAGCTTCTTCAGGATCACGTGACGCATGCGCATGCCCGATTTTGTGAGCTTGTATGCAAATCAGACAGCAAGATGGCCGCTTTCAGCCATTTCATGTGTTTTTTCCATAGAAATACATCATTTTGACACCCTTTTAACAGTTATAGCGCCACCAAGTGGCCAGTCGCTGCGCCCTTTTTCACGTGACCACAGAATGAGCTCGTACATGCGTGTGCTGAGTTTGGTGCAAAAATCTCGTTCCGTTCACGAGTTATAGCCAATTAAGCGAAATGGGCTCCTCCCACTTCGAACATTTTGGCGGCCCTTAGGGACCGTGAAGCGAAATTTACACTTTTTTTTGATAATTATTGACAATCAGACTCCAGAGAATCTTGCCGCACTGGTTTGGTTCCGGTCGGGCCAAAAACCTAGGACTAGTTCGCGAAAGTAGGTTTTTGGAAAAACCCCAAATACCCGAAAATTTTCCCAGGGTGACGAGCAAATCCGAGGCATGCATCTGGTCCGCCTCGAGCCAAGGATTCCAGCGATATAAGACACTTGAGCCTACGCCTCACGGTTGATGAGTTATGAGCCGTTTCGTACTTTTGCCCGCTGTAGCGCCCCCGTCAGGCCGATCGGGGCGGGCCTTGGTGACGCTGTAGGCGGTGTGAGTACTATCAGCCCCCAAAGTTTCAAGTCTCCACGACTTACGGTTTGGTCTGCCCGATCAGTTTTATGTCTGAATGTTGCATCATGGGAAAATTAACAATTACAATAGGTGTTCAGCACTGAAGTGCTTGAACCCCTAATAAGTGGCTAAAAAAGGGCCACAAAAAGGCCTCTAAAAAAAAAACTATAGGGTCTAGGCGCTTGCCGTCTGCGCTGTTGCGTTCCAAAAACTTTATCCAGCCTTCTAACATGTGCCTCGGAGAGGAAAAAGAACGTTTGTTGCCCTTTTAGCTCATTTATCATGGAAATGTGGTGCATTTTTTTTTTTACCTTTTAAACTGTGACACCCCCACTGATGGCCCGATCTCCATAAAAGTTTGCACGCTTCTTTAGAATAATATGGCGCATGTGCTCAGCTAATTTGGTGAAGCTCTGCTCTTTTCCCCCCATTTTTCAGTCATTTAAATGTCATTTTGCATAGGGTAATACAGAGGCCTTCTCACCTTTATGACAGTTAAAGCGCCACCAATGGCCCGACGTCCATGAAAGTTTTCAAGCTTCTTCAGGATCACGTGACGCATGCGCATGCCCGATTTTGTGAGCTTGTATGCAAATCAGACAGCAAGATGGCCGCTTTCAGCCATTTCATGTGTTTTTTCCATAGAAATACATCATTTTGACACCCTTTTAACAGTTATAGCGCCACCAAGTGGCCAGTCGCTGCGCCCTTTTTCACGTGACCACAGAATGAGCTCGTACATGCGTGTGCTGAGTTTGGTGCAAAAATCTCGTTCCGTTCACGAGTTATAGCCAATTAAGCGAAATGGGCTCCTCCCACTTCGAACATTTTGGCGGCCCTTAGGGACCGTGAAGCGAAATTTACACTTTTTTTTGATAATTATTGACAATCAGACTCCAGAGAATCTTGCCGCACTGGTTTGGTTCCGGTCGGGCCAAAAACCTAGGACTAGTTCGCGAAAGTAGGTTTTTGGAAAAACCCCAAATACCCGAAAATTTTCCCAGGGTGACGAGCAAATCCGAGGCATGCATCTGGTCCGCCTCGAGCCAAGGATTCCAGCGATATAAGACACTTGAGCCTACGCCTCACGGTTGATGAGTTATGAGCCGTTTCGTACTTTTGCCCGCTGTAGCGCCCCCGTCAGGCCGATCGGGGCGGGCCTTGGTGACGCTGTAGGCGGTGTGAGTACTATCAGCCCCCAAAGTTTCAAGTCTCCACGACTTACGGTTTGGTCTGCCCGATCAGTTTTATGTCTGAATGTTGCATCATGGGAAAATTAACAATTACAATAGGTGTTCAGCACTGAAGTGCTTGAACCCCTAATAAGTGGCTAAAAAAGGGCCACAAAAAGGCCTCTAAAAAAAAAACTATAGGGTCTAGGCGCTTGCCGTCTGCGCTGCTGCGTTCCAAAAACTTTATCCAGCCTTCTAACATGTGCCTCGGAGAGGAAAAAGAACGTTTGTTGCCCTTTTAGCTCATTTATCATGGAAATGTGGAGCATTTTTTTTTTTACCTTTTAAACTGTGACACCCCCACTGATGGCCCGATCTCCATAAAAGTTTGCACGCTTCTTTAGAATAATATGGCGCATGTGCTCAGCTAATTTGGTGAAGCTCTGCTCTTTTCCCCCCATTTTTCAGTCATTTAAATGTCATTTTGCATAGGGTAATACAGAGGCCTTCTCACCTTTATGACAGTTAAAGCGCCACCAATGGCCCGACGTCCATGAAAGTTTTCAAGCTTCTTCAGGATCACGTGACGCATGCGCATGCCCGATTTTGTGAGCTTGTATGCAAATCAGACAGCAAGATGGCCGCTTTCAGCCATTTCATGTGTTTTTTCCATAGAAATACATCATTTTGACACCCTTTTAACAGTTATAGCGCCACCAAGTGGCCAGTCGCTGCGCCCTTTTTCACGTGACCACAGAATGAGCTCGTACATGCGTGTGCTGAGTTTGGTGCAAAAATCTCGTTCCGTTCACGAGTTATAGCCAATTAAGCAAAATGGGCTCCTCCCACTTCGAACATTTTGGCGGCCCTTAGGGACCGTGAAGCGAAATTTACACTTTTTTTTGATAATTATTGACAATCAGACTCCAGAGAATCTTGCCGCACTGGTTTGGTTCCGGTCGGGCCAAAAACCTAGGACTAGTTTGCGAAAGTAGGTTTTTGGAAAAACCCCAAATACCCTAAAATTTTCCCAGGGTGCCGAGCAAATCTGAGGCATGCATCTGGTCGGCCTCAAGCCAAGGATTCCAGCGATATAAGACACTTGAGCCTACGCCTCACGGTTGATGAGTTATGAGCCGTTTCGTACTTTTGCCCGCTGTAGCGCCCCCGTCAGGCCGATCGGGGCGGGCCTTGGTGACGCTGTAGGCGGTGTGAGTACTATCAGCCCCCAAAGTTTCAAGTCTCCACGACTTACGGTTTGGTCTGCCCGATCAGTTTTATGTCTGAATGTTGCATCATGGGAAAATTAACAATTACAATAGGTGTTCAGCACTGAAGTGCTTGAACCCCTAATAAGTGGCTAAAAAAGGGCCACAAAAAGGCCTCTAAAAAAAAACTATATGGTCTAGGCGCTTGCCGTCTGCGCTGCTGCGTTCCAAAAACTTTATCCAGCCTTCTAACATGTGCCTCGGAGAGGAAAAAGAACGTTTGTTGCCCTTTTAGCTCATTTATCATGGAAATGTGGTGCATTTTTTTTTTACCTTTTAAACTGTGACACCCCCACTGATGGCCCGATCTCCATAAAAGTTTGCACGCTTCTTTAGAATAATATGGCGCATGTGCTCAGCTAATTTGGTGAAGCTCTGCTCTTTTCCCCCCATTTTTCAGTCATTTAAATGTCATTTTGCATAGGGTAATACAGAGGCCTTCTCACCTTTATGACAGTTAAAGCGCCACCAATGGCCCGACGTCCATGAAAGTTTTCAAGCTTCTTCAGGATCACGTGACGCATGCGCATGCCCGATTTTGTGAGCTTGTATGCAAATCAGACAGCAAGATGGCCGCTTTCAGCCATTTCATGTGTTTTTTCCATAGAAATACATCATTTTGACACCCTTTTAACAGTTATAGCGCCACCAAGTGGCCAGTCGCTGCGCCCTTTTTCACGTGACCACAGAATGAGCTCGTACATGCGTGTGCTGAGTTTGGTGCAAAAATCTCGTTCCGTTCACGAGTTATAGCCAATTAAGCGAAATGGGCTCCTCCCACTTCGAACATTTTGGCGGCCCTTAGGGACCGTGAAGCGAAATTTACACTTTTTTTTGATAATTATTGACAATCAGACTCCAGAGAATCTTGCCGCACTGGTTTGGTTCCGGTCGGGCCAAAAACCTAGGACTAGTTCGCGAAAGTAGGTTTTTGGAAAAACCCCAAATACCCGAAAATTTTCCCAGGGTGACGAGCAAATCCGAGGCATGCATCTGGTCCGCCTCGAGCCAAGGATTCCAGCGATATAAGACACTTGAGCCTACGCCTCACGGTTGATGAGTTATGAGCCGTTTCGTACTTTTGCCCGCTGTAGCGCCCCCGTCAGGCCGATCGGGGCGGGCCTTGGTGACGCTGTAGGCGGTGTGAGTACTATCAGCCCCCAAAGTTTCAAGTCTCCACGACTTACGGTTTGGTCTGCCCGATCAGTTTTATGTCTGAATGTTGCATCATGGGAAAATTAACAATTACAATAGGTGTTCAGCACTGAAGTGCTTGAACCCCTAATAAGTGGCTAAAAAAGGGCCACAAAAAGGCCTCTAAAAAAAAAACTATAGGGTCTAGGCGCTTGCCGTCTGCGCTGTTGCGTTCCAAAAACTTTATCCAGCCTTCTAACATGTGCCTCGGAGAGGAAAAAGAACGTTTGTTGCCCTTTTAGCTCATTTATCATGGAAATGTGGTGCATTTTTTTTTTTACCTTTTAAACTGTGACACCCCCACTGATGGCCCGATCTCCATAAAAGTTTGCACGCTTCTTTAGAATAATATGGCGCATGTGCTCAGCTAATTTGGTGAAGCTCTGCTCTTTTCCCCCCATTTTTCAGTCATTTAAATGTCATTTTGCATAGGGTAATACAGAGGCCTTCTCACCTTTATGACAGTTAAAGCGCCACCAATGGCCCGACGTCCATGAAAGTTTTCAAGCTTCTTCAGGATCACGTGACGCATGCGCATGCCCGATTTTGTGAGCTTGTATGCAAATCAGACAGCAAGATGGCCGCTTTCAGCCATTTCATGTGTTTTTTCCATAGAAATACATCATTTTGACACCCTTTTAACAGTTATAGCGCCACCAAGTGGCCAGTCGCTGCGCCCTTTTTCACGTGACCACAGAATGAGCTCGTACATGCGTGTGCTGAGTTTGGTGCAAAAATCTCGTTCCGTTCACGAGTTATAGCCAATTAAGCGAAATGGGCTCCTCCCACTTCGAACATTTTGGCGGCCCTTAGGGACCGTGAAGCGAAATTTACACTTTTTTTTGATAATTATTGACAATCAGACTCCAGAGAATCTTGCCGCACTGGTTTGGTTCCGGTCGGGCCAAAAACCTAGGACTAGTTCGCGAAAGTAGGTTTTTGGAAAAACCCCAAATACCCGAAAATTTTCCCAGGGTGACGAGCAAATCCGAGGCATGCATCTGGTCCGCCTCGAGCCAAGGATTCCAGCGATATAAGACACTTGAGCCTACGCCTCACGGTTGATGAGTTATGAGCCGTTTCGTACTTTTGCCCGCTGTAGCGCCCCCGTCAGGCCGATCGGGGCGGGCCTTGGTGACGCTGTAGGCGGTGTGAGTACTATCAGCCCCCAAAGTTTCAAGTCTCCACGACTTACGGTTTGGTCTGCCCGATCAGTTTTATGTCTGAATGTTGCATCATGGGAAAATTAACAATTACAATAGGTGTTCAGCACTGAAGTGCTTGAACCCCTAATAAGTGGCTAAAAAAGGGCCACAAAAAGGCCTCTAAAAAAAAAACTATAGGGTCTAGGCGCTTGCCGTCTGCGCTGCTGCGTTCCAAAAACTTTATCCAGCCTTCTAACATGTGCCTCGGAGAGGAAAAAGAACGTTTGTTGCCCTTTTAGCTCATTTATCATGGAAATGTGGAGCATTTTTTTTTTTACCTTTTAAACTGTGACACCCCCACTGATGGCCCGATCTCCATAAAAGTTTGCACGCTTCTTTAGAATAATATGGCGCATGTGCTCAGCTAATTTGGTGAAGCTCTGCTCTTTTCCCCCCATTTTTCAGTCATTTAAATGTCATTTTGCATAGGGTAATACAGAGGCCTTCTCACCTTTATGACAGTTAAAGCGCCACCAATGGCCCGACGTCCATGAAAGTTTTCAAGCTTCTTCAGGATCACGTGACGCATGCGCATGCCCGATTTTGTGAGCTTGTATGCAAATCAGACAGCAAGATGGCCGCTTTCAGCCATTTCATGTGTTTTTTCCATAGAAATACATCATTTTGACACCCTTTTAACAGTTATAGCGCCACCAAGTGGCCAGTCGCTGCGCCCTTTTTCACGTGACCACAGAATGAGCTCGTACATGCGTGTGCTGAGTTTGGTGCAAAAATCTCGTTCCGTTCACGAGTTATAGCCAATTAAGCAAAATGGGCTCCTCCCACTTCGAACATTTTGGCGGCCCTTAGGGACCGTGAAGCGAAATTTACACTTTTTTTTGATAATTATTGACAATCAGACTCCAGAGAATCTTGCCGCACTGGTTTGGTTCCGGTCGGGCCAAAAACCTAGGACTAGTTTGCGAAAGTAGGTTTTTGGAAAAACCCCAAATACCCTAAAATTTTCCCAGGGTGCCGAGCAAATCTGAGGCATGCATCTGGTCGGCCTCAAGCCAAGGATTCCAGCGATATAAGACACTTGAGCCTACGCCTCACGGTTGATGAGTTATGAGCCGTTTCGTACTTTTGCCCGCTGTAGCGCCCCCGTCAGGCCGATCGGGGCGGGCCTTGGTGACGCTGTAGGCGGTGTGAGTACTATCAGCCCCCAAAGTTTCAAGTCTCCACGACTTACGGTTTGGTCTGCCCGATCAGTTTTATGTCTGAATGTTGCATCATGGGAAAATTAACAATTACAATAGGTGTTCAGCACTGAAGTGCTTGAACCCCTAATAAGTGGCTAAAAAAGGGCCACAAAAAGGCCTCTAAAAAAAAACTATATGGTCTAGGCGCTTGCCGTCTGCGCTGCTGCGTTCCAAAAACTTTATCCAGCCTTCTAACATGTGCCTCGGAGAGGAAAAAGAACGTTTGTTGCCCTTTTAGCTCATTTATCATGGAAATGTGGTGCATTTTTTTTTTACCTTTTAAACTGTGACACCCCCACTGATGGCCCGATCTCCATAAAAGTTTGCACGCTTCTTTAGAATAATATGGCGCATGTGCTCAGCTAATTTGGTGAAGCTCTGCTCTTTTCCCCCCATTTTTCAGTCATTTAAATGTCATTTTGCATAGGGTAATACAGAGGCCTTCTCACCTTTATGACAGTTAAAGCGCCACCAATGGCCCGACGTCCATGAAAGTTTTCAAGCTTCTTCAGGATCACGTGACGCATGCGCATGCCCGATTTTGTGAGCTTGTATGCAAATCAGACAGCAAGATGGCCGCTTTCAGCCATTTCATGTGTTTTTTCCATAGAAATACATCATTTTGACACCCTTTTAACAGTTATAGCGCCACCAAGTGGCCAGTCGCTGCGCCCTTTTTCACGTGACCACAGAATGAGCTCGTACATGCGTGTGCTGAGTTTGGTGCAAAAATCTCGTTCCGTTCACGAGTTATAGCCAATTAAGCAAAATGGGCTCCTCCCACTTCGAACATTTTGGCGGCCCTTAGGGACCGTGAAGCGAAATTTACACTTTTTTTGATAATTATTGACAATCAGACTCCAGAGAATCTTGCCGCACTGGTTTGGTTCCGGTCGGGCCAAAAACCTAGGACTAGTTCGCGAAAGTAGGTTTTTGGAAAAACCCCAAATACCCTAAAATTTTCCCAGGGTGACGAGCAAATCCGAGGCATGCATCTGGTCCGCCTCGAGCCAAGGATTCCAGCGATATAAGACACTTGAGCCTACGCCTCACGGTTGATGAGTTATGAGCCGTTTCGTACTTTTGCCCGCTGTAGCGCCCCCGTCAGGCCGATCGGGGCGGGCCTTGGTGACGCTGTAGGCGGTGTGAGTACTATCAGCCCCCAAAGTTTCAAGTCTCCACGACTTACGGTTTGGTCTGCCCGATCAGTTTTATGTCTGAATGTTGCATCATGGGAAAATTAACAATTACAATAGGTGTTCAGCACTGAAGTGCTTGAACCCCTAATAAGTGGCTAAAAAAGGGCCACAAAAAGGCCTCTAAAAAAAAAACTATAGGGTCTAGGCGCTTGCCGCCTGCGCTGCTGCGTTCCAAAAACTTTATCCAGCCTTCTAACATGTGCCTCGGAGAGGAAAAAGAACGTTTGTTGCCCTTTTAGCTCATTTATCATGGAAATGTGGTGCATTTTTTTTTTTACCTTTTAAACTGTGACACCCCCACTGATGGCCCGATCTCCATAAAAGTTTGCACGCTTCTTTAGAATAATATGGCGCATGTGCTCAGCTAATTTGGTGAAGCTCTGCTCTTTTCCCCCCATTTTTCAGTCATTTAAATGTCATTTTGCATAGGGTAATACAGAGGCCTTCTCACCTTTATGACAGTTAAAGCGCCACCAATGGCCCGACGTCCATGAAAGTTTTCAAGCTTCTTCAGGATCACGTGACGCATGCGCATGCCCGATTTTGTGAGCTTGTATGCAAATCAGACAGCAAGATGGCCGCTTTCAGCCATTTCATGTGTTTTTTCCATAGAAATACATCATTTTGACACCCTTTTAACAGTTATAGCGCCACCAAGTGGCCAGTCGCTGCGCCCTTTTTCACGTGACCACAGAATGAGCTCGTACATGCGTGTGCTGAGTTTGGTGCAAAAATCTCGTTCCGTTCACGAGTTATAGCCAATTAAGCAAAATGGGCTCCTCCCACTTCGAACATTTTGGCGGCCCTTAGGGACCGTGAAGCGAAATTTACACTTTTTTTTGATAATTATTGACAATCAGACTCCAGAGAATCTTGCCGCACTGGTTTGGTTCCGGTCGGGCCAAAAACCTAGGACTAGTTCGCGAAAGTAGGTTTTTGGAAAAACCCCAAATACCCTAAAATTTTCCCAGGGTGCCGAGCAAATCCGAGGCATGCATCTGGTCCGCCTCGAGCCAAGGATTCCAGCGATATAAGACACTTGAGCCTACGCCTCACGGTTGATGAGTTATGAGCCGTTTCGTACTTTTGCCCGCTGTAGCGCCCCCGTCAGGCCGATCGGGGCGGGCCTTGGTGACGCTGTAGGCGGTGTGAGTACTATCAGCCCCCAAAGTTTCAAGTCTCCACGACTTACGGTTTGGTCTGCCCGATCAGTTTTATGTCTGAATGTTGCATCATGGGAAAATTAACAATTACAATAGGTGTTCAGCACTGAAGTGCTTGAACCCCTAATAATAATAAAAATCAGCACAATTACAATAGGGTTTCAGCACTTCGTGCTTGAACCCCTAATAAAAATCCTTACAATTACAATAGGGTTTCAGCACTTCGTGCTTGAACCCCTAATAATAATAAAAATCAGTACAATTACAATAGGTGTTCAGCACTTCGTGCTTGAACCCCTAATAAAAATCAGCACAATTACAATAGGGTTTCAGCACTTCGTGCTTGAACCCCTAAAAATCAGTACAATTACAATAGGGTTTCAGCACTTCGTGCTTGAACCCCTAATAATAATAAAAATCAGTACAATTACAATAGGGTTTCAGCACTTCGTGCTTGAACCCCTAATTAAAGCTGCAAGCAGCATTTATCGGGGTTCAAGCAGTTAAGGCCTTTAAGGTATTTAGGCATTTAAGACATTAAGATTTATTTAGAAAGCTTTTAACCACTGAAATAATAGATTGAAAAGTCCATTTACAGCCAATACAGGCAATTTACCATAGGAAATATATGGTTTTAAAGCCTTTTAACAGTTATAGCGCCACCTATTGTCCGATCTCCATAAAATTTGGCATGCTTGTTAATGATGTTATGTCAGATATGCTCACCAATTTTTTTGAAGTTCTGAGTTTTCATTTAGGATTTATAGGCTTTTTAATGTATTTTGCCACGCCCATTTTATAAATTACCCTATTACAGCCACCCAAATGCAAAAGTTCAACTTTTTTTTGATAATTATTGATCTAGAGAGTCCAGAGAATTGTCCTAGACTGGTCTGGTTCCGATCGGGCGAAAAACCTAGGACTAGTTCGCAAAAGTAGCTTTTAAACATATTCATGAATAATTAATGAACAGTTTGATTGACAGCAATGGTTCTTGAGGCAAAGTTGTTCAGGATGAGGAGATCTATCAAATGATATGCATATTGTGTGGATATTTGTAACACCACGTGATTACAGAGCCATAAAACTCGTTAGCGCCAACTAGTGGCAGATTTCTTTCAAAATTCTTACAGACCTCTAGGGCCATGAGCCGAACATGCCCATTGAGTTTCGTTCCGGTCGACCTCCGTTAACCTTGTCTAATAGGTGCTCAAACTTCATTGGCCGATGGCGGCCATGTTTTTTGAGATACGCCAATGTCCTCATGCATAAACATGGCACCTTGGACCAAGACACTACATACCAATTTTCAAATCAATCGGACTAACGGTCAGGTGCTCCTGGCGGAAAATCTATCATGGCGGAAATGAAATCGGAGATATACGTTTTGTTCGCCAGGCATCCAGCTTTCCAATGATATAAGACACTTGAGTCTACGACATACGGTCTAGGAGTTATGAGCAGTTTCGCGCTTTTGGTTGTTATAGCGCCACCTATGGGCCAATCGGGGTCATAATCTCTGAACCTTTCCTCGATTTTTGTACTACCATCTGGCAAAGTTTCAAAGTTCCAGCTCTTACGGTTTGGGCTGCACGATGCGTTTTACGGCAGAATAATAATTATAATAATAATAATAATTAAAGCTGCAAGCAGCATTTATCGGGGTTCAAGCAGTTAAGGCCTTTAAGGCCTTAAAGCACAAAAGCTTTAAAATCTATTAAGTTTTATTTAGCAAGCATGTAACCACTGACATAATAGATGGAAAAGACCATTTACAGCCAATACAGGCAATGTAACATAGGAAATACATGGTTTTAAAGCTGTTTAACATTTATAGGATTTCTATACATTTCTGCACTGGTTTGGTTCCGATCGGGCGAAAAACCTAGGACTAGTTAGTAAAAGTACGTTGTTGACAAAATTCAAAATGGTGGAAAATTTATCATGGCGGAAATTAACATTATCTAAATCTCGAAGATCGGATCAGATCGGATCGAATAATGATAATCGATTCAAGATCTTGAGAATCGGAATCGAATCGATTCTTGAAATTTGAATCGAAACCCAGCCCTACACAACACTGTGTAGCATGTAGTGCGCAACTTGACTTGATGTGCTACACCTAGATATAGTATTCGGTAGGGCATAATTAAATCAGAAGCAAGGATCATCTACTGGAGGGAGGAAATGGTGCAACAGGAGAGCAAATAGTTGACAATTTTGTTCTGATTCAAAGAGAAAATGATATTGATAAATTAAAAAGTTCTCTTTGTAGTTTGTTTCAGAAAGATGAGTGACAAATAAGAACAATAGAGAGTTAGTAAATGAAAACAGACATCACCGACTTGTTTCTTTTTAATGATTCAACAGCCTAAAAGCTTCGATTAAATTAGGTGAAGTTCGAAAGTGGAGCTTAAAGTTAAAAATAATTACCACCTAGTTTCATCACATCTATCTTTTTAACGAATCAGTGTTTTTGAACATGTTTGTACATGTACGGTTTAATGACTCAAAGACAATCCGTTGCTGTAACAATGTGATTGTGATTGTGTAGACGCTGTTTAGTTTTCGCTACATTCGTTACAAAAAATGTCCTTGATTTTTGTGCATGCTATACACATCGTAACACTTATTTATATAGCAACACATAAATATAAAAAACAAAAACAAACAAAAGAAAATTGTAGTTATCCTACCAGTTGATGGTTTCAAATTACAGTTCAAATGGGAAACAGGTCCATGGGCACTGGTTAGCATTTGTGCATGTAATTGCATCCACTAGGCAGGCGATTCACCTTCACAGGATTATTTATGGCACAAAACAGGATACACTTGCCGATCACGTTCACATAGGGAAAAAAATAGAGAACAAGAAAACGCAGCCTTGGAAAACACAAGGCAAACGTACAATAATTAATTTCTGACTCAACATTTCAGTAACAAATGACATGCACAGCTCAAATGACACATTAATCCAAATTTATTTAACACATCAATTCGACACTCATAAAACAGTCACTGTCACAACTCATGATACAAAGATGTTAGCTACACGCGGTAGCTTTAGCACACGGCTAACTAGTTCAGCTCGCGCTGTGACTGCGGCCTAGTCAACTCAGCTCATATCAAATCATTTCTGAAATAGATATCTGTCATAAGATAACATATGACAAAAAAAAGTCACTCACCAAAACAAGACTGCATCACATATTCAATTAAAGAAGATTGTTCAATAAAGATTATCACACTATAAATCTTTACTCCGATTTCACCTTTTACACCTTTCTCTGACGACAAGTTGATGCATCCAAAGTTTCCAAGTGCACACAATCACAGTTCCCGATAGATTATGATGATCATTTAGTACAAGGAGTTTCTGAAGAAAGTTTCCGTGCTGCTGTCTCATCTGATCTATTCTGTTCTCTCATCATGCTGACAGCAGCAGCGCCTGCGCGAACAGTGGGCGGGCCTTAAGAATATGCCACTACTGTTGGCTCTCAGGGGTGGCAGTCACTGCAGCACAATCAGTGATTGGACGAATCGCGTGTTTTTGCCCAGTGGTTTTTACCAGTGCATCAAGTAAATAAAAAAAAAATGGATGTAATTGAAAAAATAAATTTGTCCAGAACAGAGCGACAGGACTGAATTTAAACTGTTATAGAAGAGCTAATATACTGAGAATGAACTGGTGAAGGATTGTCTCTCTGCTTTATTTTATAAGAAATATTTCTGTGTCTAGAGTTCCTAATGCGCTGTACTCTCAACTTTTGTATAATAGTACTAGTCATATTTTTTTACACCAGGCATGAATAAAAGGAATGTTTTTTATTTCCTGTTTCGAAAACCACTGGAAACCAACGGACAGTAATGTATAGAGGAATGAAAATATGGAATCATTTACTATTGATATCACACATTTTTACAAGAAAAATTAGTTTTAAAAAAATATTCAAAGGAATATTTAATGGCAAAATATATTAAATTGTTGATTTTGATATTTGGAATGGATGATGGGTTAGTGCGTTTCATTGACTTGACTTTTTATTGTTGTTGATTAAATGTAGTTTTGTATGATTTACTTTTTGGGACCCCAGGAAGAGTAGCCACTGCCTAGAAAGAGGCTAATGGGGATCCAAATAAACAAATAAACTTATAACATTGATGGAAAATACCATTTACAGCCAATACAGGCAATTTACTGAGGAAAGTTTTTTTGACAGTTATAGCACCACATCTTGCCTGATCTCCACCACTTCAAGTGTCCTCAAAGTGTGCCCATGCATGTCTGTCAAATTTGTTGTAAATATCTCATTTTGTTTTGAAGTTTAGACACTTCTGTTTATGAGAGAATAAAAATGATCCATGGGTGACAATGATTTAAAAATTTTATTTGTTTATTTATTTTTGTCAGTTCCTATCTTAATTGTGACATTTGGGCGTTATTGTTTAGCTATTGATCTATGTTTTCAAATTTCAAGAAATTTGGACTATCGGTTTCGAAGATAATTGCAAGTTTTTTAAGTGCTTAATGACAATGATACACAAACTATAAGGAGAAACCTGGCATATTTGGTATTGTTGGACTCGGGAAGGATTGAGGATTTCAAAGGACTAACGGTTGGGTGCGTTTATAGCCATTTTCATAAATTTTTTTCCATGTTGTAGCGCCACCAAGTGGCCAATCGTCGCGATTTTTTTCAAGTAATCTCAGATTGAGCTCATAAACACGTTTCCCAAGATTAGCGAAAATATCTCTTTCCATTCACGAGTTATAATTGTTTTAGTAAAAGTGGCCCTGGTGCCATCAAACATTTTGATTTCCCTTAGCGACCGTTAATTTAAATTAAGAATTTTTTTGATGATTATTGATAGTCTCTGTCCAGAGAATATTTCTGCATTGGTTTGGTTTCGATCGGGCAAAAAATCTAGGAGTAATTCGCAAAAGTAGGTTTTTCAAAAAACCTCAATTTACTCAAAATTGGCGCCGAAGGGCAAGCAAATCTGAGGCATGCATCTGGTCGGCCTCAAGCCAAGGATTCCAGCGATATAAGACACTTGAGCCTACGCCTCACGGTTGATGAGTTATGAGCCGTTTCGTACTTTTGCCCGCTGTAGCGCCCCCGTCAGGCCGATCGGGGCGGGCCTTGGTGACGCTGTAGGCGGTGTGAGTACTATCAGCCCCCAAAGTTTCAAGTCTCCACGACTTACGGTTTGGTCTGCCCGATCAGTTTTATGTCTGAATGTTGCATCATGGGAAAATTAACAATTACAATAGGTGTTCAGCACTGAAGTGCTTGAACCCCTAATAAGTGGCTAAAAAAGGGCCACAAAAAGGCCTCTAAAAAAAAAATTATAGGGTCTAGGCGCTTGCCGTCTGCGCTGCTGCGTTCCAAAAACTTTATCCAGCCTTCTAACATGTGCCTCGGAGAGGAAAAAGAACGTTTGTTGCCCTTTTAGCTCATTTATCATGGAAATGTGGTGCATTTTTTTTTTTACCTTTTAAACTGTGACACCCCCACTGATGGCCCGATCTCCATAAAAGTTTGCATGCTTCTTTAGAATAATATGGCGCATGTGCTCAGCTAATTTGGTGAAGCTCTGCTCTTTTCCCCCCATTTTTCAGTCATTTAAATGTCATTTTGCATAGGGTAATACAGAGGCCTTCTCACCTTTATGACAGTTAAAGCGCCACCAATGGCCCGACGTCCATGAAAGTTTTCAAGCTTCTTCAGGATCACGTGACGCATGCGCATGCCCGATTTTGTGAGCTTGTATGCAAATCAGACAGCAAGATGGCCGCTTTCAGCCATTTCATGTGTTTTTTCCATAGAAATACATCATTTTGACACCATAGCGCCACCAAGTGGCCAGTCGCTGCGCCCTTTTTCACGTGACCACAGAATGAGCTCGTACATGCGTGTGCTGAGTTTGGTGCAAAAATCTCGTTCCGTTCACGAGTTATAGCCAATTAAGCAAAATGGGCTCCTCCCACTTCGAACATTTTGGCGGCCCTTAGGGACCGTGAAGCGAAATTTACACTTTTTTTTGATAATTATTGACAATCAGACTCCAGAGAATCTTGCCGCACTGGTTTGGTTCCGGTCGGGCCAAAAACCTAGGACTAGTTCGCGAAAGTAGGTTTTTGGAAAAACCCCAAATACCCTAAAATTTTCCCAGGGTGACGAGCAAATCCGAGGCATGCATCTGGTCCGCCTCGAGCCAAGGATTCCAGCGATATAAGACACTTGAGCCTACGCCTCACGATTGATGAGTTATGAGCCGTTTCGTACTTTTGCCCGCTGTAGCGCCCCCGTCAGGCCGATCGGGGCGGGCCTTGGTGACGCTGTAGGCGGTGTGAGTACTATCAGCCCCCAAAGTTTCAAGTCTCCACGACTTACGGTTTGGTCTGCCCGATCAGTTTTATGTCTGAATGTTGCATCATGGGAAAATTAACAATTACAATAGGTGTTCAGCACTGAAGTGCTTGAACCCCTAATAAGTGGCTAAAAAAGGGCCACAAAAAGGCCTCTAAAAAAAAAACTATAGGGTCTAGGCGCTTGCCGTCTGCGCTGCTGCGTTCCAAAAACTTTATCCAGCCTTCTAACATGTGCCTCGGAGAGGAAAAAGAACGTTTGTTGCCCTTTTAGCTCATTTATCATGGAAATGTGGTGCATTTTTTTTTTTACCTTTTAAACTGTGACACCCCCACTGATGGCCCGATCTCCATAAAAGTTTGCACGCTTCTTTAGAATAATATGGTGCATGTGCTCAGCTAATTTGGTGAAGCTCTGCTCTTTTCCCCCCATTTTTCAGTCATTTAAATGTCATTTTGCATAGGGTAATACAGAGGCCTTCTCACCTTTATGACAGTTAAAGCGCCACCAATGGCCCGACGTCCATGAAAGTTTTCAAGCTTCTTCAGGATCACGTGACGCATGCGCATGCCCGATTTTGTGAGCTTGTATGCAAATCAGACAGCAAGATGGCCGCTTTCAGCCATTTCATGTGTTTTTTCCATAGAAATACATCATTTTGACACCATAGCGTCACCAAGTGGCCAGTCGCTGCGCCCTTTTTCACGTGACCACAGAATGAGCTCGTACATGCGTGTGCTGAGTTTGGTGCAAAAATCTCGTTCCGTTCACGAGTTATAGCCAATTAAGCAAAATGGGCTCCTCCCACTTCGAACATTTTGGCGGCCCTTAGGGACCGTGAAGCGAAATTTACACTTTTTTTTGATAATTATTGACAATCAGACTCCAGAGAATCTTGCCGCACTGGTTTGGTTCCGGTCGGGCCAAAAACCTAGGACTAGTTCGCGAAAGTAGGTTTTTGGAAAAACCCCAAATACCCTAAAATTTTCCCAGGGTGACGAGCAAATCCGAGGCATGCATCTGGTCCGCCTCGAGCCAAGGATTCCAGCGATATAAGACACTTGAGCCTACGCCTCACGGTTGATGAGTTATGAGCCGTTTCGTACTTTTGCCCGCTGTAGCGCCCCCGTCAGGCCGATCGGGGCGGGCCTTGGTGACGCTGTAGGCGGTGTGAGTACTATCAGCCCCCAAAGTTTCAAGTCTCCACGACTTACGGTTTGGTCTGCCCGATCAGTTTTATGTCTGAATGTTGCATCATGGGAAAATTAACAATTACAATAGGTGTTCAGCACTGAAGTGCTTGAACCCCTAATAATAATAAAAATCAGCACAATTACAATAGGGTTTCAGCACTTCGTGCTTGAACCCCTAAAAATCAGTACAATTACAATAGGGTTTCAGCACTTCGTGCTTGAACCCCTAATTAAAGCTGCAAGCAGCATTTATCGGGGTTCAAGCAATTAAGGCCTTTAAGGCCTCAAAGCACAAAAGCATAAAAAGTTATTAAGTTTTATTTAGCAAGCATTTAACCACTGACATCATAGATGGAAAAGATCTTGTTCTAGCATGATTTACCATGATATACCACATTCTAAAATTATTTACCATAGTTCATCATGATTTATCATGGTTTACCATGATTTACCCTGTTCTAGCATAGTTTACCATGATTTACCATGTTCTAGCATGATAAACCACGTTCTAGAAAGATTTAACAGGATTCTTACTGATTTACCTTAATACACCACATTCTACTATTTTTTACTATGACTTACCATGTTTCTAGCGTGATTTACCATGATTTACCACATTACTAGCAATTATGTGAAGTGTCAATGCAAATAAAGGGATAAACACTGACAAAATATGATTGTGTTATAATAGTTATTGTTATACAAGTGATTTTTTTAGTGTCTACCCTAAATATGAATTAATCCAAAAGCACATGTGAAAAGACTTCATTAATAAGTAGAATGGCCAGCAGAAGAAGACCACTTATTGGCTCACTTTCACTTTAAACTTCATGATTTGCACCAGTTTTCTGCACTAAATCAAACCAGTTTTTCCATGTCAACTCAATAATGCATGCTCACACACACACACACACACACACACACACACACACGCACACACACACACACGCACACACACACGTTTTTTGGATATGCTATTGAGAAAATATATTTATTTGTCTATAGGCATTTCTTTGTGATCTAATAATATAAAACTATGTTACCAGTATAGGGCTGTAACGATTCCTCAATTATAGTCAAGTACTCGATTTAAAAAAATCCTTGATTGCAATTTACCCCTAGAGTAATTGGCAAAATACCAAAAGTGGTGCATTCCACAGACGAGAATCAAACAACCGCAGAATTACAGTTTTCTAGGACAACGCGATATTTAAAACCATTTACAGTCATAGTATAGCATAGTGCCATTGTGAAATCACAAAGTCTGTGATTCAGTTAAATAAATATATCTTCTGTTTTTTGCTTGTTTGTTTGTTTTTTTCACACAGAAGACACATGGGTGCAGATTAGCCTACATGTTAAAATTACCTCAGCTCCATCCACAGTAAACGCTGCTCCAAGCAAACTCAGTCTCTGCAGTGCTGTTTGTTTAGGTTTCCAATAACGTGCAAATATGGGAACGCAAGTCGGACGCAATTTGTGTTTCATAGTTGCACTGTTATCATTTGTGGAGCACATCTGGGTTTCTCAAACTGCTGTCCATCGCGATTTCAAAATAAAAGTTTAAACTCTTGCTCTGAATTTGCATGTTTTGATGTGCACATGTTCTCGTTCAAGAAATTACAGTGACTGTAGCATTTCTATCGTACAGAAGTGGTCAAATATTAAAGTTTAAGTTGACATTTGAATTAGTTGTTTGGACAATATTAAACAAGGATTTGATAATGCCAGGCTTAGTGTAACAACCAGGCAGCTGGCGCCCTCTGCAGGCATTTGTTATTTATGTACATAAGTTATGTTTATATTAGTTTATATAATTTATTTTACATGGGTATATTTTAACAGTGTTCTTCAATAAAACCAATATAATTACTTACTTTGATACTTTACTTGAACCAATTATTGTTGCTTGTTATTATATATTTCTATTTTAAGTCATTTTAAAGGCTGTTGTTAACTTGAATCTATTTTTTACCACAATTTTTTTTATCCGATTACTTGAATAGAATACTGAAATACTAAATACTAAAATACTAAAATAATCGATAGCTACAGCCCTATCATAATAAAAAAGATTGCTTTTTAAAGCATTTGTTTGTTTCCCAATACTGAAAGCTAATGAAAAGGTAATGTGCAATCCTGCTGCTCCCTCGAGTGGACAAAAGTGGTATTAAAGCTTGCATTTTACAATTGAAGTGATTTAATGAATTAATGAATGGGAATTTATATCTCGGGAACCAGAAGGCGAAAAAGCATATATAGTGCTTGAGGAGGCCTGTTAAATGAGACCATCAATGTGTTTTTGGGCGATTGATGCTGGAAGTTATGACTGTTCAAATGCAAATATTTGGGGGCTTTTATCTCTGGAATGCGCAGGACAAATTACACCACATTTGAATCGAAGCTAGCCAAGGATGGGCCCTTTCCAACGAGCTCTCACACAAGGTTCGGGGTGGTCTGGATCGGGAGTTACGGCCGTTCAAAATCGGGGGTCCCGCGGACTAGATCCGCGCGGGGGGCGCGCTCCCGAGGCCCGCGACGACACGTTTCGATCAAGAGCCTGGAGAAGACCTTACCATCAAAATTTGAGCGCGAAACGACTTCCCGTTTTCGAGTTATGAGTGAATTTGTATTGGGGGCGTGGCTTAAATGCCCGTTTTACTTTCGTTTCATTTCATTAATTTACTTTAGTCCATTTCCATATCTCAGTGTGACACAATTGTCAAGTAATACTCCAATAGAGAATAGATACAAAATATGATTTAAAATGTTAAAATAATGATTTTATAAAGTCTAAATATGAATTATATGACAATATTAGGGAGCAGTATGATGAAATGGCAGCAGGGGGCAGCAAAATACCACTTATTGGCTTAATGACATGTTATATAATTTTTACCTTTTTAACTGTTATAGAGGCAAATTTTGTCTGATCTGTCTGAAATTTTTCATGCTTATTAAGAGTCATGAACATTATTATATGAGAATTATATGAACATAGATAGGAATAGGAATTTTTCCTAGCAAAAGACCATTCACAGCCAATACAGGCAATTTACCATAGGAAATATATGGTTTTAAAGCGTTTTAACAGTTATAGCGCCACCTTTGGTCCGATCTCCATACAAATTTCCAGGCTTCTTTAGCATGTTATGACAAATATGCGCATCAATTTTTGTGAAGTTCTGTGTTTTTGTTTAGGATTTATAGGCTTTTGAGTGCATTTTGCCACGCCCATTTTCTTTATGACCCAATATACCCATGCGAAAAATGCAAAAGTTCGACTTTTTTTTGATAATTATTTATCTAGAGAGTCCATAGAATTGTCTTAGACTCGTTTGGTTCCGATCGGGCGAAAAACCAGGGACTAGTTCGCAAAAGTAGGTTTTTAACATAATTACGAATATTTAATTAACGGTTTGATTGACAGCAATGGTTCTTGAGGCAAAGTTGTTCTCCATGAGAAGGTCTATCAAATGATATGCATATTGTGTGGATATTTGTAACACCACGTGATTACGGAGCTGTAAAACTCGTTAGCGCCAACTAGTGGCCGATTTCTTTCAAAATTCTTACAGACCTCTAGGGCCATGAGTCGAACATGCCTACCGAGTTTTGTTCCGATCAGCCTCCGTTAACCTTGTCTAATAGGTGCTCAAATTTCATTGGCCGATGGCGGCCATGTTTTTTGAGATACGCCAATGTCCTCATAGACATACAAGGCACCTTGGACCAAGACACTGCATACCAATTTTCAAGTCAATCGGACTAACGGTCAGGTCGTCATAGCCCTTTTCATGTTTTTTTCATGTTATAGCGCCACCTAGAGTTTAATCGTCGCGATTTTTTTACTGTGACCCAAGATTGAACTCCTACACATGTGGACCGATTTTGGTGAAGATACCTCATTTACATCTTGAGTTATAGCCCTTTTAGTAAAATAGGCTCCTCCCACAACATTAGTTTTGCGCCCCTTAGCGACTGTGAATCGAAATTTCAACTTTTTTTCGATAATTATTGATATTCAGACTCCAGAGAACATTTCTGCACTGGTTTGGTTCCGATCGGACGAAAAACCTAGGACTAGTTCGCAAAAGTAGGTTTTTGACAAAATTCAAAATGGCGGAAAAATGTGCATACCGGAAATGAAATCGGAGATATACTTTTTGTTCTTCAGGGTTCCAGCTTTCCAATGATATAAGACACTTGAGTCTACGACATATGGTCTAGGAGTTATGAGCAGTTTCGCGCTTTTGGTCGCTATAGCGCCACCTATGGGCCAATCGGAGTCATACTCTCTGAACCTCTCCTCGATTTTTGTACTACCATTTGGCAAAGTTTCAAGTCTCCAGCACTTACGGTTTAGGCTGCACGATGCGTTTTACGGCAGAAGAAAAATAATAAAAATCAGCACAATTACAATAGGGTTTCAGCACTTCGTGCTTGAACCCCTAATAATAAAAATCAGTACAATTACAATAGGGTTTCAGCACTTCGTGCATGTAAGCATGTAACCACTGACATAATAGATGGAAAAGACCATTTACAGCCAATACAGGCAGTTTACCATGGGAAATGTATGGTTTTAAAGCTTTTAACAGTTATAGTGCCACCTATGGTCTGATCTCCATAAAATTTAACCCATACACATGTGTACTGAGTTTGGTGAAGATATCTCATTTACTTCTTGAGTTATAGCCATTTTAGTAAAATAGGCCTCTCCCACAACAATTTACCACATTCTAGTATTATTTACTATGATTCTAGCATGATTTACATAGTTTACCATGATTTTATCTTAGTTTACCTTCATTTACCATATTGTAGCATGGTTTACCATGATATACTACATTCTAGTATGATTTCCCATTGTTTACTGTGATTCTAGCATGGTTTACCATAGTTTATCATGATTTATCATAGTTTAATAAGTAGAATGGCCAGAAGAGGGCAGTAGAAGACCACATATTGGCTCACTTTCACTTTAAACTTCTTGATTTTCACCATTTTTCTGCACTAAAGCAAACCAGTTTTTCCATTTTAACTCCATAATGCATGTTTACACACACACACACACACACACACACACACACACACACACACACACACACACACACACACACACACACACACACACAGACAAATGTTGTTGTTGTTGTTTTTTCAATGCTATTGGGATATGTCATTATGAAAATATATTTGAATGGTCTATAAACATTTCACAAAGTCTTTGCAAGCTATTAATCAGATGATTCAGAATTTATTCAGAAACCTAAGACTACACACACACATTATGTTGTAGATGCAGACATTTGAAATGTATGATGTGATCAAACTGTCAATACGAATACTTTAACAGATGGATTTTGACTAAATGTAATTGTAAATGTTAAAATAGTGATTTTATAAAGTCTAAATATAAATTATAGAACAATATGACAAAATGACTATTTTAAACAGCAGGGGGCAGTAAAATACCACTTATTGGCTTAATATACCATTATATTCATATCATTTTCACCTTTTTAACTGTTATAGAGGCAAATTTTGTCCGATCTGTCTGAAAATTTCCATGCATGTTCAGAGTGATATTTCACATGTTCTGACTTGTTTTTAAGAAGGTTTGAATATTCATTAAAGAGATATAGGCTTTCGGGGACACTTGGTAAAGGCCACATTTTGAAGTGAACCTATTATAGCTATCCAAATGAAGTAGTTCAACTTTTTCTGACAACTATTGTTCTAGTGAGTCCAGAGAATGGTTATGCACTAGTTTTTAACATTATGATATGAAAATTATATGATCAGACATGGAAAAGACCATTTACAGCCAATACAGGCAGTTTACCATAGGAAATATATGGTTTTAAAGCCTTTTAACAGTTATAGCGCCAACTATTGTCCGATCTCCATAAAATTTTGCATGCTTGTTTGGAATGTTATGACACATATGCTCACCAATTTTTGTGAAGTTCTGAGTTTTCATTTAGGATTTATAGGCTTTTTAGTGTATTTTGCCACGCCCATTTTATAAATGACCCTATTACAGCCATACAAATACAAAAGTTCAACTTTTTTTTGATAATTATTGATCTAGAGAGTCCATAGAATTGTCCTAGACTGGTCTGGTTCTGATCGGGCGAAAAACCAGGGACTAGTTCGCAAAAGTAGGTTTTGGACAAAATTCGACATAGCAGAAAATTTTCCTGCCTACATCCAAAACGGAGATAGCCATTTCGCCCGCCTTGAGCCAAGGATTCCAACGATATAAGACACTTGATCCTGGGACAAACGGTCTGAGAGTTATGAGCGATTTTCAACTTTTGGCTGCTGTAGCGCCACCTAAGGGGCCAATCGGGGTCATACTCTGATAGGTTGTCCCCAAATTGAGGCCTACCATCTGGCCAGGTTTCAAGTCTCTAGGCCTTACGGTTTGTCCTGCACGATGCGTTTTACGAATCCTTACAATTACAATAGGGTTTCAGCATTTCATGCTTGAACCCCTAATTAAAGCTGCAAGCAGCATTTATCGGGGTTCAAGCATTTAAGGCCTTTAAGCTCACAAGCATCAAAAGACATTAAGTTTTATTTAGCAAGCATTTAACAACTGTCATCATAGATGAAAAAGTCAATTTACAGCCAATACAGGCAGTTTACCATAGGACATATATGGTTTTAAAGCGTTTTTACAGTTATAGCACCTTTTTCTAGCAGTTATAGCAGTCTTCTTACAGTCTTGCCTGATCTCCACCACTTTTATTAGTAGTACTCAAAGTGTGCCCATATATATATGTGTCAAATTTGTTGTAAATATGTAATTTTGATAAGGAGTTTAGACAATTATAGTCAGTGGCGTAACGAGCCAACACTGGGCCCTTAAGTAGGATTATCAAGGCGGGTCCCTTGATGACGCAATTGATGATATTGATGATGCAATGTCTGCAAGTAGGCTACCATGAATAGGGCAGGATATGATCATACACAGCATATAAGAGATGAGATGACTAACAAAATCAGGAGTAGCCTCACCAAAAAAAAAAAAAAAACATGGTGTCAGCGCACGATAACACATTGTTAGGCCTAGGTCCAAATACATAAAAAAGATGCTCTCTTACATTTGGCGGGATTTTCCGGGCTTTCCTATGTGCAACTGCAAAGTTGTCGATTAGATCAGGATTGTGCGCATGGGCATTCTCAATTGACCCTTCGCAGGGAGTTTGAATGACAGGCGATCTGACTAATCATAATCCGCCATTTTCTCCAACAAAGCAGTCAGGAGAGTTAGTAGATTAACATTGGAGGATTTCAATTTGAAAATAAGTGTACTGACGTCTTAGCACTTTAAAACAACATTCCTTATATGTTCATTTATGTTTATTTTAATGCTATATGTTGGAGCTACATTAGTTTGCTTTCAGTAGTGGTAATTTGTTAAAGGAGAACTCCGGTCAATTTTAACATTGAGCTCATTTTTTTGTAAATTTGGAGTGCTGTCAATACAGAGAACAACGACAAAAATCGGTGTTGCCTACACCGAGTTATTCTATTTTTAAAATTTTCACCCTGTTGACTTCAATGGGGCAAGTACTAAACCTGCTTTTAGCCTCTTAACATCCTTGATGTGTCATTACAAGTGCACAGAAAATGTGAGTGATTCCTTCTGAGTGAACACGAGTGGATCTGACTGCAGTAGATGTAAAAGATATGTATAAAAATGATGTTATTTAAGCCAGCGCAAATACCTGTTTACATCCTGTTTTTCGGTTGAAGTCCAAAGTAGTCGATTGCCGAGTTCACGTGCATAGGTTTAGTTACCTATGATCACGCGCGTGAACTCGGCAATCCAAATGTACAATAAAATGAGCTCAATGTTAAAATTGACCGGAGTTCTCCTTTAATTGATTTGTTTACTATTATAATTTTGCTCACATTAGTAATCGCTGTAGACTCGAGGCTCAGTTAAAGCTGCTCGTGAACCGATCATCTCTTCCTTCTAGTTAATTTATTGTGTAGTGGCCGTTTGTCCAAAAAAATAAAAAAATAAAATGAAATCAAACTTTAAACGACAACTTCTATAGCACCCTGGGCAGGTAATGTACGCAGGCAAGAAATGAGTCCAATTCCAGACTGATTCAGAGTTGTGGCTGGTTTATTTTCCTTGAGCTGAGCAAACAATACAGCATCTCTCACGCTGGTAAAAAACCATATGCCCATCACCCAGGTGCTACAGATCACCTCCTACTTCCTACCTATATTCACCTTTACCTGTGCCCACTACTGCCCTCAGGTGTCTGAATCAAACATTGTAGTTAGTAAACTAACCAAAAAATAAAGACTAAACATATAAATAAAACAATTAACTAAATAAAAAACAAAAGAATATTACCTAAATATATATCTGTCAGACACATTAAAAAGTCACAAAACGGTATTTATTGTTTAAATGTCTCTAAAAAATGACTACATTTGAAAGGTGAGACTTTGTTTCATATCAAAAGTACTTTTCTGTCAGCGCGCAGTATCCTCTCTGATCCACAATGTATTTTTCACTGCGTGAGAACTTGGTGTGGTGTGAGAGTGGCGTCGCTTGTCAGACATAGCAACAGTAACTAAAGTGGGCACTAAAGTGGGCGGGTCTTTGCAAACGGTCATTGACAGTATAGAGCTGGTAAGTCCCGCCCCTTCCGCTAACCCCACTGGACCTCTAGGTTGAAAAATCGTCAATGCAAGTGAATGTGAGAAAATAATTATTTTCTGGTCTCGTTTGAATTTTGCCATGAATGTGAACATATGTTGTCTGTGAATTTTTAATATAATTTTTCGTGTGAAGAATGCTACAATTTAGCGGGTAGAAGTTTGATACGGTTAGACTTTGTGTGAGAGCACTTTGTGGACTACAACTAGTTTTTACATCAGACGGGAATCTGAAGAAAGAACAGCCCATTTGGTTTGAATGGTGATATTTGGGTACAAAACACAACTGTCACTTGATCCTGGGGCAAACGGTCTAAGAGTTGTGAGCGATTTTGAACTTTTGGTTGCTGTAGCGCCACCTATGGGCCAATCGGGGTCATACTCTGATAGGTTGTCCCCAAATTGAGGCCTACCATCTGGCCAGGTTTCAAGTCTCTAGGCCTTACGGTTTGTCCTGCGTGATGCGTTTTACAAATCCTTACAATTACAATAGGGTTTCAGCATTTCATGCTTGAACCCCTAAAAATCAGCACAATTACAATAGGGTTTCAGCACTTCGTGCTTGAACCCCTAATTACTACAACAACTGATTTCTGCTGCACACATAGAGGCTTTAGGCTAATAATTTGGCAAGATACCGATACAGTCCTAGAGACAGAAACAGTGGCATGGCAATGTTTTCACTTACTCTGTCAAACACAATGGAGGGTTAGGAAGACAACAGATTTTTCCCTGTCATCCGGTTCGTATTGAATTCACAGTTTTAGAATTATTTTCCAATATCCATTACAATAACAGCAAAATCGTTGCACGTTGTTATGCATTTGTGGTCTCCAGTTGGAGCGTTTGGAAAGATTTTGTGAAGTTTGGCCTGCTCGACATCGTTTCTTTTTGCAGCACTGTCAGTCTTAACAGTTCTCTTACCATAACAGCAACTCTTACGATATAAGATCGCCAGCTGCCTCAGATTGTTGTTGTTTAGATTTACTGTGACAAACTGTGTAGCATTAGAAAGTTTTAAGACTGCAGCTTTGATGTTTGACCACTGTTCATAATAAAAATAGGTGACAGTCCTTTCTTAATTTATGTCAGGAGTGTAAAATAACATGCAAAGTAAATTGTCTAAGTTACTAATGTAACTGGAACGGAGAAGTTACATCAGAACTGAACTGACGAATTGGAATCTCGTCTGAGAGCCCAATCACCCTCGAGTGTAAACACTCCGAGTGGAATGAGCCCTCAACCCCAGGGGGTACGACTGATATTGGGCTTGGTATAACAATACTATGGCGTCCCCTATCCAGTGGGCCAACCTTTGCTTGGAGACAGCCCGGACGGGAAAGAGCAGAGCCAGGGGCGGGGTCTGCCTCCTCCAGGGGCATAGCTTGCAGGTTCACCACCTGGTATTTATTTATGTATTTAAAGTACTTAAGTAACTGTACTCTTGACACCCTTAGTATGTATATTAATGGACAGAACTGGTTAAGACCTGAGCTTCTGTGGCTGTACAGTGACCATCTAACCCCCCACACACTAGGGATGTCCTGATACCACTTTTTCACTTCCGATACCGATACCGATGCCGCAGCTTTGGCTATTTGCCGATACCGATATCAATCCGATATTTTTATTTTATTCTTGAACTAATACTAATAATAATAAAATATAATGGAAGCACTTTGCTCAATTTGCCACATAAAAACATCTCACTCAAATGGAGAATAAATACTTCTCCAGTATATAGTCCACAACAACAGTTGATAATGAAAGACTGCCAGCCTTTATTCAAAAGACCTCGAGATATGTTTGGCAACCTGAATGAATTTAAATTAATTTGCTATATTTCAGATCAATATATTTGTTTCCTTAAAATTTTAATTAACTTTAATTTTATTCTCATCTGAATTATAAATAATTTATTTCTGTATAAAATAATACTACTTTTAAAAACACATTTGATTTTCTTTTTCATTCAATGTAGAATGTGTAACTTAAAAATAAACAGATTAGTGCTCTAATTTAGGACAAGAAATGAAAACCAATGCAATGACGAATGTCCAAAAGATGAGATAATTTTTGCTTTTAAACTGTGTGTGTGTGTGTGTGTGTGTGTGTGTGTGTGTGTGTGTGTGTGTGTGTGTGTGTGTGTGTGTGTGTGTGTGTGTGTGTGATTTTGGTTGGGTGACAGTTACAGTTTGACAAGAGTTTACAGTTTGACAAAAGCACAGTGTTGTGTTTTACACAAATATAAGTAGGCTAAACACTTTTTGCAGTTTTAACGATGTCCTGTATGAAAATGACGGAGTATGTTTTTATGTTTCCACTGTTCGATCGCGCCCGTGCCTCTCTCTCTCTGACACACACACATTCCAGCATTGCAATCTTGACATCGCAGCCTGTTCATTTTGCTGCGTTCACACCAAAACGCGAATAGAGCGTCAAATTTGCGTCTATCGCGTCTAGTTCGATGCTTGAACAGTTTGAATCCATTCGCGCGTCCAAAGCAAATAGGACGCGCTGCGCGCGTATAATGATAGAGTGAGCGTTTGAAGCGAAATAGACGCACGTTCAGAGCTAAGGCGGGCTACAGATTAGGTGTCCCTAAAGAACCCGCATATGCGCGTATCTAACAGTAGGCTAACGTTAGTTCCGTATTACATTAATTAATGTGCACGCGAGATTTATTTATTTTTATACCGTGTATTCTCTGTGTAAATCCATGCACCGAACGTACGTTAAGTACGAATACGTACCGTTACACCCCTAATGGGTATCGATCATAGGTATCGGATCAATTTTTTTCTCCCCTCCGATATCCGATCTAGCATTTTGGGCCAGTATCGGCACGATACCGATGCCGTGGATCGGATCGGGACATCCCTACCACACACACATGCCTTTTATGCCCCTAGGGACCGCTAGCCAGTTCAAAGCTAGTAATAGGTCACCAGTGACTTTTATCTTTTACCCCATTGGCTTCAGAGAAAGGTTTTAAATGGAAAGCTTGCTTTTAACTCAGAACAGGTGATCTTTATGTGTCCTTAATGCAGAATTTCAGGGCATAGGCTACTGTTACAAGGGATAAAAGGTGATTATTTTTCTTTTATATTAAAATACTTTCTCATACAGCTTAATATGCAGAGGTAATTACTGTACAAGTAAGCCATTTGAAGATTTGTTTTCATGAAGTGTAAACACAGTGGTGCTAGCAAAACATTGGTCTGTTTGTGTGAGCATCCAAACCAGCCTGACACTATTTTTTTATTAATTGCATGCCATTTAGCAACACAATCTTCTAGCTTTTATTAATATGAAATTCTAATAAAGTCAAGTCACCTTTATTTATATAGTGCTTTTTACAATACAGATTGTTTCAAAGCAGCTTTACAGAGATAACAGGACAATAATGCAACAAAGTTTATTTTTAGAAGAAAATAGCGTCACAGTCCAGCTTAAGTCAGTTCAGTTGCTCAGTTCTCCTCTGGCCAACGAATGAACAGTGTATGATTATGATTCAGGCAGCATTATAGGTCAGAAGTCAGATTGGATCGGAACATTCAGAATATTATCTAGTTCAATCTGGTTCTTCCGTCCATCTGGTAATATCGATCTAGCGTACAGCAGTGTATGCCGTGAATGAGCGTGGAATCATGGGAGTTGTTGCCTTCACCTCCACAGCCAATGGAAAGCAGTCCAACGGGACTCAAACAGAAATCGTGTTCATGGATGAGCTAATGTATTAAAGTTTTATTAACGTTACTGTGGTATGAAGCAGGACGGGCCGGAGCCTGGGATATTTAATTTATTTAGTTAAACGTAACTTTAATCGTAAAATTAAAATATACAATAAAATGAAAGTAGCGGCAGCAGCCGACTGCGGCATATAGGCATAATAAAACATTAATGTAAAATGTCCCAGGCTCTCGGCTTGCCCTGCTTCATACCAAAGTAACGTTAATAAAACTTTAGTACATTAGCTCATCCATGAAAAAGCTAATTTTTTTGTTTCATCTGACCATAGAACCCATCCCGTTTGAAGTTCCAGTAGTGTCAGTTACTTTTCAAACGTTCTGTGGTCAGATGAAACAAACAAAAAAAGAGCTTTTTGGCAGCAAACACTTAATATGGGTTTGGTTCATAAAGGGATAAAAAAGTACCCCATGTGTAAAATGAAGTACTCTGCTGTATCTTTAATGCTGTGGGCCTAATTTTCTGCTAGAGGTCCTGGAAATCTTGTTCAGATACATGGCATCATGGATTCGATCAAATACCAACAGATAAAAAATCAAAACCTGACAACCTCTGCTAGAGATCTTATAATGGGCCATGTCTGGATCTTCCAACAGGACAGTGATCCAAAAACAAACATCAAAATCAAAACAAAAATGGGTCACTGAGCACAAAACCAAGTTTTTGTGCTCAGTGCTATTTTTTTTTTGTGCTATTTTTTTATTTTTTTATTTTTTTCACTTTCAATTCTTTTACTTAAATAAAAGGTTAGATTTTTGCTCTTTTTTTTTTTTAAATAAAATATCAAAAGGATAAACAATGCAGATTTATTTTTTACAGCCATCTTTGATCATATTTACCAAGGGGGCAAATAATTCTGACCAGCACTGTAATTAGCCTCCTTTTTTGACATGAAATTACTTTAGCCTCTCTCTGCTTATCTTGGCCTCTCTGCGGCTCCTCTCTTTAACAACTCCTAACTCCTAACTGACAATCCAAATGGAGCTTAGAACAAATAGTCAATCTGAGTTGCCCAATTCTTCACTTACAGATGTATTGTATCAGTGTTAATCTGATCTAAAACATTTTAAATCTGTCTAGTAATCTTGGAGTGAAACTATTCGATGTTGCATTATTCCAAGTCTGTAAATTAATGGCAACCTGTAAATTACATAGACGTGGTTATTTAGAAATGAATATTCACATCAAGTTGTATTCTTTGTGTAATAGATTTGTGTGATTGACAGGTTGAGGTTGCCACCTTGTGGGTCATTATTGCAAAGGTAGTTGCTGTGTTAAGTTTTGTTGTGGCCAACGATTATTGGTGTTTTACCCAGCCAAGCGGCACCTGTAGTTTTAGTCTGTTCCCAGAAGTAACACAGTAAAGACGTGTTTTCGGTAGCCATTCCTGGCCTGTTTATTGTCTCCTGCACGATATGCCACAAATGGCGACGAGGATATTAAATGAATACCACTGCGTAAATGGACTGTAAGAGTCACCGTACACTGGTCGTCGTCGAAAAAACAGAGTTTTTTTTTTCTTTTTCGGAGGAACCAGGCATGCCAGTCGGTCGTGTGGATGAATACAATGATGCGAAGGAGGATTTTGAGTCATATCTGGAACGTCTGGAGCAGTGGATGTTGGCAAATGAAATCAAGGATGAAAAGAAGGTGTGCGTGTTTCTCTCTGTGATTGGGCCTGATGCTTATAAGCTGCTGAAGAATCTGGTGTCGCCGACAGTACCGAATACTATGCAGTAACATGTAATGGTGAGAGCACTGAGCACGCATTACAAGCCGGCACCGATTGTAATTGCGGAACGGTTTTGTTTCCAGAAACGTAACCAGAAAGAGAGTGAAACTGTCTCTGATAATGTGGTGGCTTTGAGGCAGCCATCAGCTACCTGTGTTTTTGGACAGTACCTGGATGATGCACTGAGAGATTGTTTTGTGAGTGGACTACGCTCGGATGCCGTGCAGCGCAGGTTGCTGTCTGAAAAGGATCTGACCCTCCCGAAGGCTTGTGAGATTGCAGTAGCAATGGAACTGGCGTCAAAGAAATCAATGAGGTTTTCTGGACACAGCGAGCCTCATCAGGTAAATGCCCTGTCAAGTGCAAGCTTTTCTGAGAAGGGGAGGAAAGGACAGTTTAGATGACAAAATGATAATAAAGCACAAAGCAAAGGCCAAAAAGGAGTAAAAAACTACTTTGGGACACAACAGACATGCTACCGATATGGGGGAAGACACTCAGCACGTGACTGCAGATTTAAAAATGAAAAGACTCAATACCTGCTCCAAAATTGGACACATAGCCCATGCATGTAGAAAGGGAAAAGCCACTTTTCAAACTCAGTATGTGGAAGCTGAAGGAAATACATCCAGAGGGGATGAAGAGACTGAACTCTTTGGAGTGTATGCAGTATACTCCACCTCAAGCTGTGAAAAGGGGTACACAGTGGATGTCGCACTGGGTGATAAGAGCACAACAATGCTGCTAGATACAGGGTCAGCTGGTATCTGAGGATTACTACCAGAAGAATCTGAACCATTTCCGTTTAAAACCAGCCCTCAAGTTAAAGCTGAAATCATATTCAGGCTAGGGCTGCACGATTAATCGTAATTTAATCGCGATAACGATATCTGTCTCTCTCGATTCGATTTTATTTGCCCACTCGTTTTTTATCCTGAAAACACTTTTTTTTTTTTTTTTTTTTTTTTAGATATTTGCATTATCTTGCATTGTTAATGTTAACAAGTCCCCATTAGCGTTGCTGTTTGCGGTTGCCAGATCTAAATAGCTTAAATCTCCCAAATCACCCAAACAGAGCTTTTCTCTTACATTTTATGCCCAGTGTTTTACTTAATCAGTGAAATCTGGCAACCCTGGGTGCGCGCTCTACACTGCCACAGCAATATTCTGTTTGCATGAAATTGTTATACAGCCAGTCTGTTTCTTCACAAGCCACTTGTGCTGTTTGTGTGACTAAATCTGTTTCTAAATAAGTTTCACTGTTCTATTTTTTGAAGTTTAAGTTTTTTACCAGTTTGTGAATCAGTTGAAAATGACAGCCACTGACCGTTTTCAGTGTGTATCAACAAGTGGATTATTTTTCTTTGCAGTACGAATTTGCTGAGCGATCTGGATCTGTACTTTGTACTGAAATGTGTCACTTAGAAGATCTAATGTGAAGACGCATCACAAAGCGCTCATCTAACATTAAATCATGCCATTTGTATTGACTTGCTGTCTGAGGAAGTTGTCATAGTTGGTTGACTGAGGAAGTGAATGAGGAAGGGTGGTGATGTTGGGATGACAGGATTTTGTTTGAATAAGAAATGAATGTATGAAATCCAAATTTGAATATAGCTTTATATAAATAAGCTGTGTAATTTCTTTTTTTGGCTAGTAGAATAATAATAAAAATAATTCATTACATTTATATAGCCTAGCGCTTATAGGCCTAAATAAATTATATAAATTATATAAACTTATATAAATAAATAAACTGTTAACTGTCTCTTCTCTTTCTCTGTAGTTTCTCAAATGAGAATAACCGTGATTAATTATCGTGATTATAATTTTGAGCAAAATAATCGTGATTATCAGTTTAACCATTATCGTGCAGCCCTAATTCAGGCCAAAGTATCACTGTTAGAGGATACATCATGATACCAGTGCAGTATGAAACACAGCAAGTCACCCTACCTCTTGTCATTGTAAAGGGAAGTAGACCAGCTCTGATTGGTAGGAACTGGCTGAAGGAACTACACCTGAACTGGAAACAGATTTTCACAGTACACAGGGTGCTTACACAGGCAGAGTGGACCCCAGGAGTCAACAAGGTGTTATAGCGCCACCAGGCAGTGTTTTCTGAGAACCAAGGCTGCATAGAGGGTTTTAAAGCCAAAATCCACATAAAACCAGGCACCACACCAATCCTCTGCAAAGCTCGCCCAGTTCCTTACGCATTAAAGGAAGCAGTAGAAAAGGAACTGGACAGGTTGGAGAAAATGAAAGTGATTTCAAAGACTGAGAAGAGTGAGTGGGCCTCTCCGATAGTCACTGTGCCAAAGGCAGATAAAACAATTAGGATTTGTGGTGACTACAAGGTCAGTATTAATCGGTGTATGGAAGAGCAGACAAAGTCAGAGAAGTATTTGACGGTCAACATTCTGTAAGGCCCAATATATATTGGTCCAACGCCGGTTCGCCAATACACGGGGAAGGTTATCACGTGTTCTGTCCTCACTCATGCAAAGTATTGGTTGGTTAAATTTGCAATACATTAATCATGTATTCTCTCGTTATTTCATCTGACTTCATAAATGAAAGGTTTTAATAATATCTGTGCCTCACTAAAAGTGAGCGAATGTTTGACTATTCCTTTTAACCATTAAATGAACAAAATCAAGATGTCAAAATCAGTTAGAATAATCACATGTAACAATTTAATATTTCAGATATCAGAGATCAATTCAAATATCTAGAACATGGTTATACATTGGTTACACCAAATAATCTTACCCAGCTTGTACCTGAGAGAGAGAGAGAGAGAGAGAGAGAGAGAGAGAGAAAGAGAGAAGAAGGGAAAGAGAGAGAAAGAGAGAGAGAGAGAGAGAGAGAGAGAGTGAGAGAGTTTGAATTTATATGCTCTTTATTACAAATCTACATAAAACAATTCATAAGGTATAAATTATCACAGAGAATAAAAATTACAGAAAATGTGTAAAAAATAATTCATCTTCAATCATAGAACACAAAGCTCCTTTGCTACACCATTTTAGTTCAAAAGAAATAAGATCATCCATAGATTTATAAAAATTAAAATCAATCAACACTCTAGACTTTATGAGATTTGAAACCAACACAGTAAGATTATGTCCAGTCCTTTGTTCAATCTTTTTTCTACTTGAATAGATTGCTAGTTTAGCTTGACCCAAGATAAAATTTACTAATTGACAATCAATTCGTCTTTTCTGCACATGTTTTGCACCCAAAACAAATATTTCCTTAGAAAAAGTTTCATTAAAAGCATCAAAAGATTTCTTAATACATCAAATAAGGGCTTTAATCTAGAGCACTCCATGAAAGCATTAAAAACAGTCTCTCTTTTAAAACAAAAAGGACATTCAGAGCTCACCTCAGGATTTAAAACAGAAATAAAAGCATTGACAGCTATTGCTCCATGGAGCACCTAATCTCCTACTCTTTGTTAACGGTGGCTTATACAAAACTCTCCATTCAGGCTTAACATTATCATCCAATTTTAAGAAAGAACGCCATGGTGTATCCACTTTGTCATTTAAAATCTTCTTGTTAAAAACCAAAACACAAGCTTTGTACAAGACTTTTCCTGTAACCGACAAGAAATCCAAACACAAAGACTTTCCAGGTTTTAAGAACAAACCCATACAATCATCCAAGTTGGGAGACAAGTATATAGTTGGAAAAGGGTCTTTAGTATTAGGAGTCTCGACTCCTGTACAATAGTCTGTTAATAGTTGTCTCTCTTCCTTTGAAAGAGCAGACTGCCACTTTGCCATCAGTTGAGCAACTATTCGAGTTGAAGAAATTCTCAAATGAGATGCTGTTTGCTCAATGTTTGTAAAATTAGGTACAGCCACATTTAGCAGAAGTCTTAAGGTGGTGATCCTGGATTGGCAAAGGATATTATTTAGTCCAGGAAAACTGCGTTCAACAGTAGAAATATCCAAGCGAGCTCCATGTACTATGGGTTCGTTTAACAACCAGGAGAGTGATTTCATACACGGTGTCTTTTGTTGATTAAAAAGACTCCATACTTTAAAAAGGTTTCGATAAAAAATTGACATATTGGAGGCATCCAGTTTTAGGGGGTCTAACAAAAAGAGAGATTTGTCGATTTGTCCATCTGTAGGTCTCCCAGAATCCGTAAAATAGCACATGCAGTCACTCTCCAACCAAAGTCACTTGACCCCGTAAGAAGTCTTTGTATAAATTGTAGACGGAAAGCTGCTGTTCTGCTTTGCAAGTTTATCAGTCCCTGTCCACCTTCTTCTTTAGGCAAAAATAAGATGCTCTTTGTAATCTAATGTTATTTATCCCAGAAAAAGTCCACCAGTAAGGCTTGAATTTCATTCAACATTTTCAAAGGTGGATCTATGCCAACTTATGCCAGAGAGAAGATGCAATTAAGTTATTGATAATTAAAGTACGCCCTTTATAGGACATGTTTGGGGCCAGCCATTTCCATTTGGCTAATCAACCTTTAATTTTTTCAACAATCCCTTCCCAATTTTTCTGTACAGTGTCCTCATCTCCTAAAAAGACCCCCAAGTATTTTAAACCTCCTTTACTCCAAAATAAACCATCAGGGATGTTTAGTTCCTCTCCAGTCCACTTTCCACATATTAAAGCTTCACTTTTGTTCCAGTTTATTTTAGCAGAAGATAAAACTCTAAAATCTTCAAGTAATTTCTTTAAAATCTCTATATCTTTCTGACTGTTGACTATTACAATCACATCATCAGCATAAGCGGATAAATGAATGTTACAGTTAAAACCAGGTATATTTAAACCAGTCAAATTTGCTCTTATCTGCTGCAATAATGGTTCTATGGCTAATGAATAAAGCATTCCTGATAGCGAACATCCTTGCCTGACACCTCTACCAACCTTGAAAGGAGTGCATAAGCCACCGTTCACTTTCAGCACACTCTCAACATCAGTATACAGCATCTTAACCATTTCCACATAATCTTGGCAGAAACCAAAAGCTGCTAAGGTTTTCCATAGGTAATTATGTTCAACTCGATCGAATGCTTTCTCTTGATCCAGAGAAAAACAACAACTTGCATCACAATAGGTGTAATTGTGATTGTCAAAACATTTGGTAACTAAACAGAATTTTACACACTTTTCACGATTTCAATTCTTGGGATTTGATTTCAATCTTGATTCATTATTGACTCTTTGGATAAATGTTAGGTAGGCTACAGTAGATAGCCTACATGTTAATTTTACTCAAGAAAAATATATCTCACATAATGCTGTAAACATACAGAGAGCCCTGTCAACTGATATTATTAAAGGTTAAAAATTAACAAATTAAATTAAATATAATTTGGTTTTCATTATAATAACAATTATGACACAAGTAAAAATATAATACAAATGTAATATAGTGCACATATTTAGCAAAATACTCCTTTTAAATGCACTCATGGCCTACAACTTCACCTATTGCTAAACAACAATCATCCACACTCACGGCAGCCGCCACCTTCACTGCATGACGCCGCGTGAGTGTGTTCAAAACTCGCGAATCCGGGACCGCCATGCTTCCTCAAGTGCAGGTAGCACACGGCCCAGATTAGCACTCCAAAAAACTATTCTTAGTAACTAAAACAGAAAAACAAAAAAGACAGTGCGAAGTAAAGTTCATTATCAATGACAGAACACAAAGCTCTTCTGTGACACCATATTCCTTCAAAAACATTTAAAGAGTCCATTACTTTATAAAAACGAAAATCAATTACAATCCTTGATTTGATCATAGTTGCAAACACCCTTTCAACATTATATTCACTTTTTTGCTCAATTTTGTCTCTTCTACTAATATAAATGGCCATTTTGGCTTTATCCAAAATAAAATTCAACAAATGGCACTCACTCGCCTTTGAACATATTTAAAACCTAAAATAAAAGTTTGCACAGAAAACTTCTCATTAAAACAATTAAAAAGATTCTGCAAACTATCAAATAAAGGCTTTAGTCTTGAACAATACAAAAAGGTATGAAAAACAGTTTCTCTCTGGAAACAAAAAGGACATTCTTTGCCAACATCTGGATTTAAAACAGAAATAAAAGCATTAACAGCAATAATGCCATGCAAAATTCACCATTGTAAATCTCCATCTCTTTTAGCTAACGGTGGCTTGTACAATGCTCTCCACTCTGGTTTGACATTGTCATTCATATGAAAAATAGTACGCCATGGCGTGTCAACTCTTTCATGTAGTCCCTTTTTGTTAAAAGATTTTACACAAGCTTTATAAAACATTTTTCCATTACTTTCACACAAATCCATATCTGTCAACTTTTCAGATTCTAGAAAAATTCCTGCATATCGTCGCTGTCGGGCGGAAACCTCGTATGTCCAAATTTGGTCAATTTCATATTTTTTCACAAATCGATGCTATTGGTCAATCCCCACGTGGTTCTGCGACGATATTCACCTAAATTTGGTGAAAGAAACAGATTTGGAAACAGATCCCTCTCATTAGGGATAACTTCCCCTTCACAGTAATCTTGAAGCATTCTTGTCTCTTGCGTTGTAAAAGCAGATTGCAGTTTCTGTAACACTTGTGCCACAATTCGGATGGATTTAACTCCCAACAAAACAGCTACATCTTCAACTTTTTCTAAACTTGGGCCAGCCACTCTAATTAAACACCCAAGTGTTGTGATCTTAGATTTAATAAAATTTGCAGACATTGTCCCACATGCTCCGAAAATGTCCAAACGTGACCCATAAAACAGAGGTTCTTTCAACAGCCAAGACAATGATAACGTAGAATCAGTTCTTTTAACTTGAAAGAGGTCCCAAACTTTAAAAAGATTCTTGTAAAACTCAGGCAATCTGGATGTATTGATTCTTCCAGGATTTAACAAGAACAACGACTTGTCCAAACATAGTCCTTCAGCAGTCTTTAGAATCGCACTGGCCACTGGCCTCCAGCTTAAGTTCTCTGGACTAGTGAGAAATCGCTGTATAAACTGTAGCCGGAAAGCTGCAGTCCTACTCTGCAAGTGTACAAGTCCTTGTCCTCCTTCCTCTTTTGGTAGATATAATACATTATGAGGTATCCAATGCATTTTTTCCCAAAAAAAATCTATTAAAAGGGACTGAATTTTAGAAAGTATCAATGCAGGTGGATCAATACAAGCCAGTCGATGCCATAGGGAAGAGGCCACCAAATTATTAATAATCAGAGTACGTCCTCTATTAGGGGTGCAACGGTACAGATAGCCCACGGTACGGTCCGTACCTCGGTTTTTGGGCCACGGTCTCGGTTCGGTTTCGGTACATGTTTTGTGTAGAAAGAGACTGCTATTTCATCCCAAAAATATGTTTTATTTTTCTTATGAGCATAAACAGAATGTCACAGTAGGAAGAACATCAATGTATGGAATAAATTAACACTCAAAATATTCAAGTGGATCCCAATTCCAAACCTTGATAACTGGTATATGAAGTGATCAATGTGAAAGAAAAAGTGCACTTTTACCTTTAACAAACATAAATTAGCTTGTGCTCTGAATAAAAAAAAGCAGAGCAAAATAATATAATAAAAAAATACTGCATTCAGGATACAAAGTGCAATGTTATTTACTCATCCACTATTGAGAGATTCTTGTGCAAAAAGATGAGTCTATCAACACTTTCTGGTGCAAGGCAAGACCGGTTGGCACTAACGATGTCCCCAGCAGAAAATTCTCAACTTTTCAGAATGCCGCAAGCGCACCGTAGGTCACGTGACAAGAACCAACCAGAGCGCAGCTGATGGTTGCTTTAGCAACGACAGACGCCTCCGGAGCGCAACCGCCCTAGCGCTTTGGAAAAAGGAGAACGCGGCGCGCCTAGCGTTTTCTACGCGTTTTTAGGCGCGATATGTGAACGGCGCCTAAAGCAAAAACTAAAATGATCAGCGCGAACTCAATGGCAAAACCGAAGTACCGCGGGACACGAGGGTAGATTGTCCCGTGCAGGGCTAACCGAACGGTCCGGGATTTTACCGTGTACCGTTGCATCCCTATCCTCTATATGATAAACTCTTTACAATCCATTTCCATTTCATTAGACGACCTTTAATTTTTTCAACTGTTCCCTCCCAGTTTTTTTGAACAATCGTTTCATCTCCTAAAAACACTCCTAAATATCTTAAACCATCTTTCCTCCAACTTAACCCACTTGGGAGTATTGGTACCCCTCTTTCCCACTTTCCTACTAACACTGCTTCGCTTTTACCCCAATTAATTCTTGCTGAAGATATAGTTTCAAAATCTCTCAATGTTTTTAATAATAAATCCACGTCATTTTGTTTATTAAGTATAATGACAACATCATCAGCGTATGCTGACAAACACAAAGTGCTGTTACAGGCTTGTAAAGTTACCCCTTCTAAAACTCTTCTCAGTTTATTTAAAAGTCGTTCTATTGCCAAAGTGTAAAGTATTCCTGACAGAGAACACCCCTGAGAACACACACTCTGAAAGGAGCACATAAGCCACCGTTAACTTTCAGTAGACTCTCAATGTCATTGTACAAAATTTTAATATAACCTATAAAATCAGAACTAAAACCAAATGCCTGCAAAGTTTTCCACAGATAATCGTGTTCTACACGATCGAACACCTTCTCCTGATCTAAGGAAATCAAACCCATGTCGACTCCCAATATTTTTGAAACATCAAATAAATCTCTTATAAAATGGATATTATCAAAAATTGATCTTCCAGGTACACAGTAGGACTGACCAGAGTGGATTACCTCCTCCAAAACCCTTCCTAGTCTAGTAGCTAAAACTTTTGAGAGCAATTTATAGTCATAGCACAATAAGGATACAGGTCGCCAGTTTTTTATCTCTCTCACATCACCTTTTTTGGCAAAAGAGTAAGGACCGCTCTTCTGCAGCTCAGCGGCAGAAGTCCTCCGACTAGACTGTCACTGAGAACTGCCAGCAGGTCCTCCCCTATCACAGGCCAAAAGGCTTTATAGAACTCAACTGGGATTCCGTCTATCCCAGGAGCCTTGCCATTCTCCATACTCTGGAGAGCTTTATGCAGTTCTCCCAGGCTTATAGCTCTCTTGAGTTCTGCATTGGAGTCTTCAGAGACCTTTGGTAGCCCTTCATAAAAACACTGCTCAACAACCCGATCTTCTCTGTGCTCACAACTATAAAGCTTTTCATAAAAACCATTTGCTCTTTTCCGAATTTCCATAGGGTCTGATTCAAGAGAACCGGTCTCAGAAAATAAAGAATGTATAAAGCGTTTCTGACCGTTCTTTTTTTCTAGACTAAAGAAAAATTTGGACGGTACATCCATCTGGTCTATATCTTTAAAACGTGATCGAACTAGCGCCCCCTGTGCCTTCACTTTTTGTATGTCAGAAAACAGATTTCTTTAAAAAAAGGGATTCAACATGTGTTTGATTTCCACTTGACTGTGCCGCTTCTTGAAATTTAAGAATTTCATCTTCTAATACTTTAATGGATTTGATTATATCTTTTGTGACATTGTGAGTGTACTGTTGACATAGTTGTTTGGTTTGTATTTTACCAAACTCCCACCACTTTTGTAAGGACTGAAAATTATCTTTTTCCTTCCTAAAATTCTCCCAAAAAAATGTGAATGTTTCTCTAAAATGTGCATCACTTAATAAATTTGTGTTAAAGTGCCAATAAGCACTTTTCGGCTTAACAGAGAGTAAAGTTACTGTACATATAACAAGACTATGATCTGAATAACCAACTGGGATTATGAAACAATTTTTAAAAGTACTAAGATGGTGTTTAAAACAATAGAATCTATCCAGTCGTGCTAATGACAACCTGTTATCACGAGCATGAACCCATGTGTACTGCTTTAAATCCCCATTTAAACTCCTCCATACATCGCATAAATCATTTGCTTTAATCATCTGAATGAGTCGCTTACGAGAAAACAAATGTGGCTCTACATGATATCTATCCATATTACTTTCTACACAGTTAAAGTCTCCACCTAAAAATAAATGCTCCTCACCATTACATTTATTCAACGTTTCACAAAGAGTATGTAAAAACACCATTCTTTCTGCTGGCAGAGTTGGAGCATATGCACATATAAAAATAAAAGTGTGGTTCTCAACCTGGGCTCGAATCTTTAACAATCTTCCGCTCACAACCTCTTCCATCTCAGTAGAACAGGGAGTAAAACTATTAGCAAATAAAATAGCGACACCACCACTAAGTGAGGATTTATGACTAAAAAAGGAGAGACCTTTAAATTCTTTCGCCCATTCATCAGCATTTGTTGTGTCGCTATGCGTTTCTTGTAAAAGTAAAACATCAAGTTGTTTCTGATTCATAGTAGGGGTGGGACGATACAGGTACCTCACGATTCAATTCTGTGGCGATATGTGGTCCACGATATGATAATATCACGATTCACGATATCTACGATATTCAATATATTGGAAGAAATTTCATCAACGATATATCACGATATATGTGACTGAAAAGAAAAAGAAAAAGAAGGAATAAGGAAATAAGGAAATTTTATGCATTTATTAATGCCAACATTTCCAACATTGTGCAAAGAAATATGCATTTGCATAATAACTCACTGCCTCCTGGTCTTAAATGTAAACACTGTACATCTAGACAGATAAAAGTGCATGAACATTACAAAACAACATGAACATTAACATGTGTAAACCATAATACTGAAACGTCAGTAGCGAACGAGGTGCATTTGCAGATTCGTAGTGTTGCTGTTATATTTTATCTTTGCAAAGCAGTTCTTGCAGATTGCATAGTCTTTATCCAGTGCCTTTCCGTCGACTGTCTCGTAAAACCCGAAGTGTCTCCACACTTTAGAGTGGAAACTAGCGGGTGGATCTTTGATTAGTTTTTAGCGCAATTTTCCACCGGTCAAAATTGCGATTGTTAACTCATGATTTCTGTTCTGTGCGTCTGTGCGCACCAATCTTGCACTTCTATCTACTCCTCAACCAGACCACCTAGAGACTTCGGGTTTTCGGCATTATGTTAAGGAAGGTCTAATCTCGGGAACGCACAAAAAAAATCCAGGAAAAGATTTACTATCTCTTAGTGTTGTCTGTTGTGATCCCATGACGTGAGAAAATTGCGCTAAAACACTCACTGAGTTTTTATTACTTGTTTATTGTTTTCCGCCATTCTTCTCGCTTCTCTTTTTTTCTGCTATTCTCTGTTGTTGTTAGTTAACTTGTGTTCTTCACCGGCCGCTGTTTGCGCCACTTTACCCCTATTTACTCGAACAGCGCCCCCGCAAACAGAATGGTAGATATTGGGTAGTGACAGTGACACTGACAACGAGTAAATTAATCATTTTGTGTTGTAATAAAATATCGATATTGGGCGTTAGTGTATCGATTATTTATTGCGACAGAGAGCACAACAATATATTGCAATATCGATTTTTTTTCCCACCCCTAATTCATAGTATTATATATTAATGTGCGTTTTATACATTCTCTTGCTCCATTCACATTTAAGGATGCAATGCGAATGTCACCCATGTGAAAATTATAAAAAAATAAACTTAAGCCATAAAGAAAAAAACAGCCAAGAAGGGCCAAAGTGTTAAGCCGATTTTCTGCCATTAAATATTCAATTGTTGTTGGCGTTTTGTCACAAATTTTTCAACCTATAGACTTCTTTATTTGTGAAACATCCCTCAGCCATGAAAGCCCTCGTATTTTCTACAAAACGTTTTGTGTCTGGAAAATAGTCAGCAACCTGTACTCCCCTCAAGTTTTTTGACAATTTTAAAAACTTCTTGATTTCATCAGTATCATACTCTAGGCATGTCCATTCACTCTGGGAACAACTAGAAGCACCGGAATCAGAGACATCACTCTCATTACCAACATCAACATCAGACTCTTTTTCATTTTCTGTTTTTCTAGCTTGTTTTGATTCAGAAACCTTTTTCCTCTTTAAAGGGGTTTTGAAAACTGCCTGATCTAGATCTGTCATTAAATCATCACTTAAGTTGACACTCTCTGAAGGAGACTTTGAGTCAGACACTATATTAACATGTGAAATATCCATGCCCTCATCAGCCTTGGGCTCACCTTTATCAACAACAGGGATAACTAAATCATTCTCCTCATTATTCCCATCTATGGCCGGATTCACCTCAGTCTGTAAATGAGGAATTGTTTCAGTTTGGCCGCTAGTGGATGGCCTGGGTTCAGTTTGAGTTGGATCAGGAACATTATCAGTGCCTACATTCCTGACTTGCCTACCAGTTTCACCTGAGACATCTTGTGTATTTGTACCATTATTATCTGGACAAGCACGTACTAAATGCCCAATTTTCCCACAGCCAAAACACTTCATCACATCAGTACTTACAAAAACAGTATAATCAAAGTCATCAACTCTGAGTTTCAAATTCAAGTTGAGTTCAGTTCGATTATCTTTCAGAATCATGTAAGTAAATCTCCGAAAAGATACCACGTGTTTGATCAGGTCTGATTTGCTACCAAGAACTATCTTTTTCACGGGGCTGACTATCTTTCCAAACCGTGACAGTTCTTTTGTCAGCATTTCGTCTTTTATGAACGGCGGAACGTTGGACAAAGTGACCTTCTTAGCGGGGGTAGAAAGGGGAAGCACTGGGGTGAACAAACCACTAATAACTACACCTCTTTCCACTACTTCGTTTGCTTTCTCAACAGAATTTAAAAACAAAACCATTGCATTATTCATCCTAGATGCCGCTAAAATACACTCATGACCAACAACGTTTCCAACGGCCAAAATGCATTCCTCCACATTCACCGCGGACACCACTTTCACTCCGTGACGCCGCGTGAGAGAATCTAAACAGGTGTTTGTGTTTTGGACTGCCATGCTTCCCAGTGATACACTGGTTGCTGACGGCCGAAACCCCCCCACCAAAGGAGCCTTACACCACCCGATACACCACAGATATCAAAACGAAAAAAAAAATAGAAAAGAATTGAAAGAGAAAAGAATTTTTCCGCCACAGCGGGCATAAACCATTCGCACTCACCACACGCACCTCACACTCGCTCAGCAAACGCTCACGCATGCGCAGAGAGAGAGAGAGAGAGAGAGAGAGAGAGAGAGAGAGAGAGAGAGAGAGAGACCACCTATTCAATTCCTGTCAGCCAAAAAGCGCCCACATTAGGGTGGTCCTTATTTATAAAGTCTCCAATTGTCATGCTCTTAACCCTTCAAATTGTTCCTTTATATAAGAAAATACAGCATGCCAATTTTTATGGCAGTAACATAATAATTACTGGTAGCTCAATAGCTTTAAACTTTCTGAGATTTTGATGATTTTCGTAAAAAAAGATCATTTCAATTGGTATTGTACCTGGCTAGTAAAATTCCAAAACAATCTCCATAAAAGCATCTATTACACCATATATTCCTAAATATGTATTTTAGATACATATCTCAGTTTACTTATTGTAGAAACTAAATCCAAATTAATCTATCCATGACCCGGTTTAGCAGATTTGCCTTTCCTGGTGGAATCAATACATATTTCTATTGATGATCACCTTGGTTATTGTTTGGGTTTAGAGCACATTTTTTGGTTTAAAAAATTACATTACGTTCCTTGAAATTGACCTGGAACTTTGGCCGAATCAAGCAGATTATCAGGAGGCACAGGCAACCATACATGGAATGAAAGTAGTCAATGATCACGCCGAGAGAGGAGTGGTTCTGATTCAAGAATATAATGGCTATCTCACACACTCTGAAGAACAATAGCAGTTTCTCCTTCATGTGGTGGAAGATCACCAACGGATCTATCCAGACTGCAAAAAGTCAACACTGGCTGCTGAGCATCAGAAATGAAGGGATTGTTGAAAACTTTGTGCTTTTTTTGAGATTGTTGTCATTGTTGTCATTGTTGTCATGTCAGTGTTGCTCTGATTTCAATAAAATGTAGTTCATTTGCAGCATCTTTTAATATTACTTGCATATCACAATAACGCTGCACAGCTTAACATAGGCAATCTTCCACATGATTGAGCTACCTCTAGATATCATTTTTTTTGTCAACATTTTTGCATATTTCTAATTTTGAAGTTAAGAGGAACAGTTTAAGAGGTTAAGACACTAACATTTTGCACACACAAAAAAAAATTGGACTTGATAAGGACCACCCTAGCCCACATGGGGGATGGGGGAGACCACCCTCAAATGGCTTAACCAGTTTTCTATAAACTTCTATAAACCTTATTACCTTTTATTTTATCTATCTGGATATGAGATATCTGTACCACTCACTTTGAGACATTTCAAATGACACCAAAAACATAACAGTCAATGATAAACATTCACATTAAACCATGTTCTTTTGTGAGTTCTTAGTAGTTTGTGAGAGGAAGTGAGGTTGTATGGGGGAGGTTGAATGTTAATTAGCCAGCAGGGCCCTTTTGTCTCAGACCAGGCCTCAACCAGTATTTTCAGTCTTACAGATTTCCCTCCTTGATCCCGTGGGTCACATTCTGATGAACACTTACGGGGTCACAGTAAGACGTTTTTTATAATCCTTGAAGATGTAGCACAAAAATTGTCTTGCAATGTTGGCATCTGTAGACGCTCAGTGGGCTGTGTTCACCTGCAGAACACCTGTTCTCACCAGGTGTATAGCTTAAGTCCAGCAGGTGGATGGATGCGTTCAGGTTCTCTTCCTGTAATCCTGTGACGTGTGCAAAGTTCATAGAGTCAATCTGGACCTTTTGTGACTTGTTCAGTTGACGTGTCATTCCTTCATGGAGAAACTTCCGCTTCCCTGGCACCTTCTCCACTATGATGATCTGACCCTTCTTGACCAACCCTGTCACCTCCAGCGGTACGATGGTCTGGGCAGACCTCAGTGGATGAAGGGGTTCTCCTTTGATCCACACTGCTTTGTGTGAGACACCTGAAAAGCATCTTAAACGTCTGCTTCACGATTGAGCACATGTGAACTTACAGTCGTAAGGAAATGCATAGGAACGCATAATGCAATAAAGCAAAATCATGTCATGTTCAATGTAAAACAGTATCATGGTGGCACTCTCAAATCCCTTAGTGAGCTGCTCCAGGTACACATCCAGACTGAGAGTGCATTGGCTGAAATGTCTGTATGTATTTTAATTCTTGTATTTGCTTTTTCTTATTGTTTGTTTGCTTGTTTGTTTTGTTTGTTTTTATCTGTCCTGTCTTGCGTGGCTTTTGGACATGAGTCTGGCAAATAAACTGAATTGAATTGAATTTAAAATACCATGTTCATGTCAGCAAATGTGAGTGGTACATTTGGTCTCATTAATTACCTGATTTTTAATTACCACGCCAATAGTACTCCTATAGAGGGTCAAGGAAGGACAAAGGAAGATCTTACAAGCTTTTACCCTGTTTCTAGAAACATTTAAATAAATGGCATTCTAACAAAACCAGTGCTGGGTTAAAACAACATTTGAGACTCATGAAGAGTGTCAGCAAAATTTTGGTGTAACCAAACATAGAGATTCAATTGAATTGATGTCCAAAAACATTGTTGCAAGTAAAATGGACAATATACAAATATGCAGAAATCAAAATAAGTTTCAGAAATTAAATCAAAATAAGTTTCAGAAATGTTTTTCTGAAATATTCAAAAGAAATGCCGAAATCAAAATAAGTTTCAGAAATGCAGCAAGAGGTTGGGGGAAACCAAATAATCAAATAAATGGTAGGATCAATGGTTTTGTGTGTTTGTGTGAGAGTGTTTTTTAGAATGTCAGAGTGTGTTTTTGTCTGTGAGAGTGTGTGTGTGTGTGTGTGTGTGTGTGTGTGTGTGTGTGTGTGTGTGTGTGTGTGTGTGTGTGTGGACATGTTTTTCTACACCGGTGGGGACTTAAACCTGAATGCACACAGACTCATGGGGACTCGTGTCACCGTGGGGACCTAAATTGAGGTCCCCATGGGTACAAAAGCTTATAAATCATACAGAATTAGTTTTTTTGAAAATGTAAAAATGCAGAATGTCTCCTGTGATGGGTAGGTTTAGGGATAGGGGCAGTGTAAGGGGATAGAATATACAGTTTGTACAGTATAAAAACCATTACGTCTATGGAGAGTCCTCACAAAGATAGTGTGTGTGTGTGTGTGCGGGCTAAGTCACAGTCGATGACAGGGTTAAATTGTAAATTTTGTAATTGATTGAAGCGCTCACACTTCAGATCTATCCGTTTTTTATGATGTTTCTGTTATTAGTGGTGTGTTGACAAATCAGGGGGCCTCTGATTTTCCAACCACTCTAATAACAATCAGAAAGTTTAAACATTTTGAAATTTAATAGCAGGTCTGTGTGGCATTCTTTTACTTGTTCCATTATCATGTTAGTTGCAATTTTAATTCCAGATGTCACATGAAACCGAGTTTCATTGACCAAGTCTGAATTGTTGCTGTTGTTTCAGTGTGTTGTGACACCTGAAGCTGCTTTTTCAGTTCAGCCTTCAGTCCGCTGCATGTGCAGTGCTCATTGCTTTCTCTCATTACAGCCAGATCTGTGGGTTGTCTGGTTAGCATTTGCTGTTTATGGTGTTGTTCACACATTTGAGTTCGTGCAGATATTTTTCGACCTGCAAAAAACTGTGGTACTTCTGTCTGCTGTTTAGCATTTCACACCCTCCTCGTAAGTTTACTTAATTTCACCCTCCTCGTAAATTTACTTCTCTGATTAGATTACATTTTAGTTGTTGCACAATTTGGTTTGCTATTACCTGTGCCACAATTCTAGCCGTGTTTTCTAACGGTGAAAAATAAAGGCATACCCCTCCCCTTTTTGGCACTGGGTAGCACACAAATGAAATTCTTTTTCAGAAATTCAGTTTTAATGACGAAAGTCACACTTCTCCAATTAATGCCTTGCTTGGCGATTATAGTATAATGTATATTATAATTCGAGTTATAATACAATTATTATATTTAAGAATATACATTAAATTATATTGCTTCTGGTCTCTGAAGAGTCTCTGGAACAACTTATTTGTTAAAGTGTTCGTTTTTCAAAAGATGATTTATTTTAAATTTGGCCCTGTAGTCGCAGCCGTACTGGCCAGTGCATTGTATGTGCAACACAGGTCAGGCTGAAAGCCAATGAGGAACTCTGTTGTTGTTGTTAACACCCAATGAACCGCCAGCACATGCTAAAACACATGGTCAAATCTCTGCTTGTTATCATGTCAATACATTTGAATATGAAGAGGCTTTTTGGCTCAGGGCTGATAAGATGTACATTCGCTGTTTCTCTTTTTTCTTTGCTATAGGTTTCAAATACCTTTTCTTCTTATTTAGTCTTTTTAAATGGCCATTTTAACGTTTTAATTATTCTATTTACTCTTACTTTATATTTTTCCGTTTATAGATCAGGAAACTATATCGCTTTGCAGTCCTTCTCCTAAGGATGCACGACACAATCTCGCCAGTCTGGTTTATCAAAACAGAGGTAATTGGCTAAATATCTGAGATTTGCCGTATTAACACGTACAGAATAACAAGACACTTACATAGCCCCCTTGAATGCCACCTCAGGAACTTAATTAAATCGTTTCCCTTTAGTAGAGGTCATGACCACCATAAAAAGACGTTAGTCGATCAACTTACTTTTCTTAAAATGGCTTTAGGTTAGTCAAGCCCGTGGTATCCCCACGTACACTTATCTAAAGGAACATTAAATTAGAACAGAGGTTATGGAACGCACCCAAATCTAGGTTGATCAAACAGCATTTGCTGATTCTAGACGGAAATAACTCGCCCCCCTCATTCAAGTACACTTGAATCTGATACCAGGTATTAGTCGTCACTAATGTCTAGCGCAGGCTTGCGGAAATATACGAATCCGGTAATCTGTTTTGCAAATTAATTGCAGAGCAATCCAGAATGAGTTCAAACGTGACAATATTTCGTTCTCTGAAGCCTTAAATATGAAAAGGTTTTTGTTTCAGGATTAATGAGATGCGTTCGCTGTTTCTGATTTTAAAATTCATTGTGAAACACATTATAGCCACCAAATTTAGCATAGACACACGTGTTTAATTCAGTTTACACAGGATACATGGCCTAGAATACAACATCTACAACCTTTACCTAAGTGTTCCAAATACACTCTCAGCAAAGCAATTCTGTGTTTAAAGAATAAACTTTAAATTAGCCTATGTGCATGTTGTAGCATAAACAACCAAATTGTGTTCTATGTGCACAATATAGCCACCAAATTTAGCATAGACACAAGTGTTAAATTCAGTTTACACAGGATACATGGCCTAGAATACAACATCTACAACCTTTACCTAAGTGTTCCAAATACACTCACAGCAAAGCAATCCTGTGTTTAAAGAATAAACTTTAAATTAGCCTATGTGCATGTTGTAGCACAAACAACCAAAGTGTGTTCTATGTGCAGAGCGTGTTAAAGCTGGGGTAGGTAAGAATGGTCTAAAAAACTTATTTTTTAAATTTGTTTAAACTTTATGTATATATCAATACATAATTAAAATGTAAGTATTCTGAAAAAGAAAGTATAAAAATCGAGTGTATGTAGACCTCTAACGACTGTTTTAAAGACACCTCATTATTTCCATTCAGTCCACCCTCTCCCTTCTGGGGTCCTTCCAAAGCCACGCCCCCAAAACACATGAACGCGCGACTCCGACAGCTGAGCTGGAAGACGCATTATTTACCTGAGACAAGCGGAGAGGAAGGAGCTCAGTGCATGTTTAAAATATATATTTTTGATTTGCTAACGAGCTAGTTATAACTATAAGGCAAAGCTAAAAACAGGCTGCATTGATACACGTTTTTTCATTTCCATTAGTTGCACTGCGAAGAAGATACATTTCGTGTAAGATTCATAACATATAACGTTAGGCCTACTAGCTGTTAAACATGTATTTTGTTATGTAAAGTTCCCCCCACAGCGGAGCCTGCCGTGAACGCGCAGGCTAGTAAACATGCAGGGTCACCGATGACGACGGATAAACAGTTATGGCACATTCACTGGTAGGGACGAAATGCTTTACATTGACTGGCCTGCCCATACTTTGACTACAAACTTGGTCCTCAAATCATTACGTATTATGCAATACATGTAATATAACTTTATAACGTTGCACTCTTTCTATGAGTTATAAATAGCTAGTAAGATAATATAACGGTAACTAACGTTGCAGTAGGCTATGTAAATAATTATTCTAGCGATATGTAATGCTAAATAAGGTTTGCTAGTACATTATTTTAGCAACATGACAAGCCAGTGAATTAGCAGGTTTCAATTGTTGCTTTGCACAGTGCGTGACATTTTATCTGTATGTTATGCGGCTAGAGTTTTAACACTGAGTCAATGGGCTCCGACGGGCTTGTTTATCGTCATCGGTCTTTTTCCGTTTACCTGTCTTTGTTGTATGAGCAGGTTCCACTCGAGAAATTGGTAGTTTTGGTTGTTTGTCCGCCATTAGCACAGCTGCTCGGCACACCGGCAATCTTGATTTTGAATGATGGTACGCACTGTGCAAGAGAGGGGCGATCAGCGCGTACGCGAACTTGATTGACACTGCTAAGACACTCCTCCTGGCTCTGAAGGCTTCTGATTGGTTCTTTACACTCGGACCGAGTGGCAGTGATTGGTCAGAGTTTTTACTGTCCTGCAGCTGCTAAAGAGGGCTGATTGTTTTCATTCCTTTTTCTGAACACATAATGTATTGACTACTCTCAGGATGGAAGGACCATTTCACCCAGTATAAAAAAAAGTGTTTCTGAACAGGATTACCTACCCTAGCACAATTTCAAATTTGAAAATTCACAGAATTATTGCATACTTTTTAATCCCATCGGTGTTAAAGTTTAAGCTTTTAAATGCAATATAGAGTTTGTCAAGATTAGTTTAGGTTTAGTATAGGATATTAATTAATTTCAATGTGGCTTTCGGGTCTACCAGTCAGCCAGTGACACAAAAGGGTTAAGCGTTTTGGACACAGCATGGCTTTAGCATTTAGCATTAACGTTAGCCTTGAGCGTTTTGAAAGCAACATGGACAATAGCATTTAGCATTAGCCTTGGGCGCAGCATGGCTTAGCATTGACAATAGCATTTAGCATTAGCCTTGATATTTGAGTTTTAGCCTGTAAATCATATCATCCTGTTTTCCCAAAATTTTCTTTTTATAAACAATGCATCAATCTGCCTTTTTATTTATAAAATCACATGTTTTCCGATCGTTTACAAACTTAGATTTTTCTTTCTCTGTTTTCTGTTAGTTTGCTCATTCTCTTCACATGTTGCTGGTTTGTTTTAACATGTTCAGATACAACAATGGCCGGAAAACATGCGGCTGATTTTAAAACTTTTTAGGCTTTACTTTTTCAGCTCTTCATCGAGTTATTAATTATTTGGAAGATGTTATTCTCACTTTAGGTTTCGTTTCTTGTTGCTTAGGCAAAACAAGGAGATCTTTAAAATCTATACACAAGGTTTTTCATTCTTCGTCTGGCTGCCGCATCACGTTTCTAAACAAAGGGCTTTAATTCTGACCCGTAATCAATGCAAACATTTCTTCAACACTTCTATAAAGGGCAGAAACAGTTTACTTACCATAGAAAAAGAGAAGAAAGAAAGAGAAGATGTTCAAACCTCGTGCTGATTTTAGAATCCCAAATACTTCCTGGAAAGGACGTTTCTCGTGAAACTGTTTGGATCTGTTTTGAGATCACGCTCGAGGTCACCATTTTGTAAGGCCTAAATATATATTGGTCCACCGCTGGTTCGCCAATACACGGGGAAGGTTATCACGTGTTCTGTCCTCACTCATGCAAAGTATTTTTTGGTTAAATTTGCAATACATTAATCATGTATTCTCTCGTTATTTCATCTGACTCCATAAATGAAAGGTTTTAATAATATCTGTGCCTCACTAAAAGTGAGCAAATGTTTGACTATTCCTTTTAACCATTAAATGAACAATGTCAAAATCAGTTAGAATAATCACATGTAACATTTTAATATTTCAGATATCAGAGATCAATACCACAATCAATTCAAATATCTAGAACATGGTTATACATTGGTTACACCAAATAATCTTACCCAGCCTGTACCTGAGAGAGAGAGAGAGAGAGAGAGAGAGAGAGAAAGAGAGAGAGAGAGAGAGAAAGAGAAAGAGAGAGAGAGAGAGAGAAAGAGAGAGAAAGAGAGAAGAAGGGAAAGAGAGAGAGAGTGAGAGAGAGAGACCACCTATTCAATTCCTGTCCAGCCAAAAAGCACCTAGAGAGAGGGCGAACACCTTCCTTTATCCTCCTGACCAGGTGACATGGGAGATGGGGGAGACCACCCTCAAATGGCTTAACCAGTTTTCTCTAAACTTCTATAAACCTTATTACCTTTTATTTTATCTATCTGGATAAGAGATATCTGTACCACTCACCTTGAGACATTTCAAATGACACCAAAAACATAACAGTTAATGATAAAAATCGAATGTTAATTAGCCAGCAGGGCCCTTTTGTCTCAGACCAGGCCTCAACCAATATTTTCAGTCTTACACTCATAAGGGCCTGTACAAATTTCGTCGTCTCAGCTATGGTGTTTCCAGCGCATCTGCAATTTTTCAGTCTGTTATGGACCAGATTCTACAAGGGCTGGACCATGTGACATGTTTTTTGGATGATATTGTCATCACTGCTTCATCTGAGGAGAAGCATTTAAAAAGACTAGATGAAGTGCTCACACGTCTGGAAAAACATGGTGTCCGAGTGAAACTGTCTAAATGTCAGTTATTTCAGAGCAGTGTGGAATATCTGGGACATCGCATTGACCAGGATGGCCTACACCCCACTGATGAAAAGGTTGTAGCCATAAACAAAGCGCCTTAGCCAACAAATGTCAAAGAGCTGAAGTCCTTCTTAGGTCTTCTTAACTACTACAGCCATTTCCTGCAAAATTCCTCCACCATCCTCCACCCTCTACACAACCTGCTGAGAAAAGAGGCTAAGTGGGTTTGGACTTCTGAGTGTGCTAAGGCATTTGAAGACGCAAAGCAGCTATTACAACAAAATATGGTGTTGGTGCATTACAACACACGTTTGCCACTCCGGATTGCATGTGATGGAGTAGGGGCGGTAATTTCTCATGGCACTTGCCATCATCTTTGGAGTAAAGAAATTCCATAAATATCTATATGGGAGGAAATTCACACTCATCACAAATCCCAAACCACTGTTAACTATCCTGGGACCAAAGTCAGCGGTTCCAACTTTAGCAGCTTTAAGGATACAATGCTGGGCTCTCATCCTCATGGCATACAGCTATGATATTGAGTACAGGAGATCAGCTGATCATGCAAACGCTGATGCTTTGTCTGACCTACCCAGAGCCTCAGTCGACAACACAGGAAAAGAGGGAGGTATTTTTTACTTCTCACACGTTGAGGAACTACCAGTGGGTGCAAAAGACATTGAGAGAGCTAAAAGATCCTATACTGAACAAAGTGTGGAGCTACACAATGAATGGATGGCCCAGTCATGTTCAGGAGGAAGCACTGCGGCCTTATTTCATACGCAGGCAGGAGCTGTCAGTGGAACAAGGCTGCGTTCTTTGGGGCTAGCGAGTCATCATACCCCCAGGTTATTGACAGCGCTTACTGGAAGACCTTCATCATGTGCACCCAGATATCTGCCGCATGAAAGCTCTCGCTCGCAGCTACATGTGGTGGCCTGGCTGTGATGGGGAAATTGAAGAGCTGGTGAAAGGTTGCTCTATCTGCCAAGCTGTTCAGAAAATGCCAGCAGTCGCACCGCTGCACCACTGGAGATGGCCACATTGATTTTGCTGAGAAGGATAAGCAGTATTTTCTGGTGGTCATTGATAGCCATTCAAAGTGGTTAGTTTTTCCCATGTATTCCATCACCTCTCACAACACCATTGAAGTGCTGCGAAGCCTGTTCTCTGCGTATGGACTGCCAGAAGAGCTGGTATCAGATAATGGTCCACAGCTGGTGTCGAGGGAGTTTACAAAGTTTCTGGAGAGTAACGGTATCAAACACACTGCTGTACCTGCATACCATCCTGCATCAAATGGAGCTGCAGAGAGGTCAGTGCAGATTTTGAAACGTGCGCTGACGAAGGATGTGTTGGAGGCAGAGGGAAAGGCTCCCTTGCCACTCAGTCATAGACTTGCAAATTTCCTGCTCATGTACCGCAGTACACCCCACACTGTGACTGGACGGACACCAGCTTATTTCTGAAACGCCAGATCCAAACCCGTTTCAGTTTGCTTAAGCCCAAGCTTGCCAGACGGATTGAAGAGAAACAAGCCTCACAGAAACGTCATCATGACCGTGGTGGCTCATCTCTTCGTTTCTTTCAGGAAGGAGAAGCTGTCCGCGTCCGAAATTTCAGGAGAGTGGAGAAATGGATTCAGGCAAAAGTACTTAAAAGACAGTGAACTGTCACATACCTGATACAAGAGGGTCAGAGGCAGCACACAGTGCATGTCGACAACATGTTGACATGGCGAGGAAAGGTTGAGACACTTCCCACCAAGCTTGCCCTCACCAGTGGCTGAGAATGAGCCACCAGTAACCATGGACTGTGCTTTTCCAGCTGTTTTGCCCAGTGCACCAGTGAAGCTAATACCACTACTGTTCTCACTAAACCAACTGAACAGGTTGTCGAGGTGTCATCATCACACACAGCAAACAAAAACTCACCTGAGAAACGGCGGTACCCAGAGAGGGTCCGCGTACCACCTCAAAGACTGACTCTATAACTTGCAGTATGTTGTATGTATGTAAATGTAAATCTGCACAGTGAATGTAATCTGCCAAGAGACATTTTTTGTTGATAATAGGAAGTTAATATTTTGCCAAGATTGAGAAAATTTTCAGGGGCAGTAGATTTATTTTTGTTGTGAGATTTAAATGCAGAGTTAGTTGTTGCTAATTATTGCTAAACTTAAAATGGTTATTGTTAAAAAAAAAAAAACTAAAAGGGGAGGAATGTAATAGATTTGTGTGATTGACAGGTTGAGGTTGCCACCTTGTGGGTCATTATTGCAAAGGTAGTTGCTGTGTTAAGTTTTGTTGTGGCCAACGATTATTGGTGTTTTACCCAGCCAAGCGGCACCTGTAGTTTTAGTCTGTTCCCAGAAGTAACACAGTAAAGTTAAAGAAAGTGTTTTCGGTAGCCATTACCGGCCTGTTTATTGTCTCCTGCACAATACACCACACTTTGAGTCCAGCCACCTTTTCTTGTCCTTGACAAATGTATTGTGAAGGAAGAGAAACCTAGATTGGTTTTGCACTGCAAGTCTTTGCATTCCAGTCTTAATATGCTACAAATGATTATCAGTTTCTCAACCCTTTTATGAGCACAACCGAGCACAACCAAGCACAGCCATTAGGCCCTCCCTCCATATAAAGAGGTGTGATCTATTTGTTCTCATGTGCTGGTGTGTAACAACTGACTTTTAAATCAGGAGAGAAACTAGTACCAGTGTTGGATAGTACCTAGAACCCATATTGGGGACTCTTGAAAACTAGAAAAGAGCATGAGAACAAAAGAAACCCATTGAGCTGGAGGCTATTCATCACCAATCCATAGTTTTTTGGGCCATAACAAATACTCTTGGGGAATGGTTCTCCAACCACATCTGAAAGTTGCTGCCCTTGGGAGTATTTGGGAAGAGAAATGGTGGTTCACTGGGTTTAATCTCAGGTTATCACGATGGTTTGGTAAGTCTAGAGGCTTTTCTCTCACCCTCTGTGGGTTTTTTTTTAACCCTGGATCATTTAGAAGCAATTGGAAAACTTGGAATTGCTACCTTCCAAGAAAAGGATTGAATGACCCTTGAATAATCTGCTGGAGTCTATTTCATATATAGATATTCATACATGCGTCTAATTACGGTTGCAGACGCTCAATCAACTTGCTCTCTAATGTTCACGGACCGCTCCAATATGGCGGACGGCTCACATAAAGCGCCAAATTGAAACGGCCACTAATGAGGCATCTATGTATATCTATGGTTCATGATACTCTAAGCATAAAATGTGGTGTAAATTAGTTAATTTAATATAATAAGATTTAATATAAGTTTATTTTTCATAAAGTATTTATCTGAACTCGACCGCCATCTTGGAATTTTTTTGTGAGCGTCTAATAATACATTCTGAAATTGTCTTAAAATACTGACTAGGTAAGCAGCTCTGTAAGTTTGGCCACTAGACAAATGATCATAATTCATAAAACAACAACTGAACATCCAGTCAAGACATTGTACAAAATAGTTAAGAGTTAGTTAGTCTAAAGCTCTAGTGCAGTTATTCACACAAAGCAGTTTGGCTTAAGAAATGTGGTTTAAAAAATGAAGCCATATTATTTGTTTTATTGACATTGTTTATTTGTAAATGCTTGTCCATTTCCAAAGGCTAGGCTTAATTCTTTTTTTACACACATGATATCATTGACCTCCCTCCAACGGTTTGGAGATATAGAGGTGAAAGTCCAACACAAGGCGTAAAGGGGATGGGCTGGCAGGAGACGTCAGTGCTTGTTGGAAAGTGTTTACTTTCAAAATGCTTGTATGGAAATGAAGGGCGAAAAATTAGTTTCCTCCTTCTGTCCTGCTGTTGACCTCAAGTTCACTTTTATATGCTGGAAGACACCGACTCTGAGCAAGTATGGGTTTATTGTTTGTCTGTCTTTTGACAGGTTTAATTAATCTTAATTTGGACCTTAAGAAAGTGCTCTTAAGAACGCATCTGTGAAGGCTTTAATTTAATGAGAAACTCTTCATGTCACATTTCCTCAGGACAAATGAGGTACATATTTAAAAAAAAATGTCTGTATAATAAATCAAGGTTATGTTAAGGTGAATACACCATTAGCTAATATTGTCTTTTTGTTAGGTTCAGTTCTGATCAATGTGGTTGTGAGATCATTGCCTAGCTAGTCAGAGTCTATTAATGTGCTTTGCATTATTACTTGTTCAGACTCTTCCTATTCCTAATCTTTTGACATGCACAAAATATGATTTTCAAAGGGCATGCATGCATTCCTGTCAAACTGAACGGTAGTTTTGAATGAATGTCTACTGTGAATTTCTAATCGCAAATGCTCCTTTTTCTAGCTAACAGACTTATTATGTGCACGGTTTAGGAAAGGATGAGTAATTTCATATTTAACCAGATACCAACCTAATTAAACAGTACTTTCCTAATACTTCTGATTTGATTGCTCATTCTGGTAACCTGCTGACTGTTAAATTTTGCAGTTATGACAATACATACCCAAGTAATGTCAAGTCTTTGTAAATCCTAATATTGATAATCCCTTGTGCACCATTTAGTTTAAGCAATAAGTACAATTTTCATTGTCTTGCTTCATAAACTAGCTTTTGAGCTATGTGTTGTGTATTTTGTGTAAAGATATTACATTATAGCTTAATAATACACAAGTCTTATACAGTCTGACTCAGAGATTTCATAAGATGGGTGTGCAGATAACTACAATCATTAAGACACTTTCTTGTGTTGTTTGTCTATTTAGATATTTCATGTACTATAATTCATGTTTCACTTTTGTAAAATTATATTGAATGTCATGAACAAAAATAGTGTTCATAAAAGTTAGTTAGGGGTGAATAGTATGACCAAAATCTTATACAGTATATCATTACATGTTAATTTTCACTCGCAGACAGTTATTTTGCGAGAACTCAGCTTAATTGAAATTAAAGGCACAATCTCATGTCTGTGACTTTAATGACACCTGCAGTGATGATGAGCCAAATAGAAAGCCACTATTAAAAATACATCCTAGTGGAGGGCCTGAAATTAGTCAGTCAGCCCTATTTGTAACTTAATTAACTGCAATTTTAGACTAGTGTTCTAATGGAAAAAGTAATTTTAAAATCGAATGAGGTGAATGTTTCATATACCAGCATGGTGACTTTTGGCTACTGGTTTGATAATAATGATTAGTCATTTCAGTTCACATGTTGTTGCACTATTGTTGGTTTGATTACTTCTGTTGTTCTCCTTATTTTTAAGTCGCTTTGGTTACAAGCTTCTGCTAAACGATTAAATGTAAATGTGTGAGAAATGCATTGTGATTGTCTGTGATGTGCAGATAAATCACTCTGTGTGCCTTTGTCTCTTTGTTTCTTCTTTAGAATCACCTCGGTTGTCCACTGCCTCTGTTGGCAGTAATGACCGGGCCTCCACTGCTACGCTGTCCGATTGCTCTGACTTCACAGATGTCCAGAGGCCCATAAGCGTGGTCTCCACCATCTCATCCGGGTCTGGTTCCTCTCGGGACGGCGTTCTCCTGTCATCCGCTGGTGTGCCCATTGAAGACAATGTGGATCTGGAGTTAACGTCTGCTGCCGATTCAAATGAGACTCAGGGCAATAATCTCGCCCAAGCATCCAGCCAATTTTTCCAGCAAAATAGCAGCAACACTGTTAACAACAACAACAGCTCCTCCGTTTCCAACAGTTCCTCTCCATTTGCTGCCAACACCATGGCACCCAACCCTGAGCTCACCTACTTGGACCGTGTTGTCATGGAGATCATTGAGACGGAGCGGATGTATGTGAGAGATCTGCGGAGTATTGTAGAGGTCAGCATGAGTCTTAACCTTTCCAAACATTTACAAACAACTGGGTCATTCCATGTCAAATCATCAAATTTCAGAAACTTTCCCTGCTCAAAACAAGAATCATTTCTAATTTCAGTATAATTTATTCTTCAGACATTTCTCTTTAAACACAATAAGTATGAGCTGTTTGAAAAGTTACCCAGATTTGTTTTTTGACCATTGAAAATAAGTAAAATTCAACAATTTGAGCATGCAGTCACAATGGAATCTCCATTTCTGTGCATTTGAACCATATAGGACCTTAAAAATTAAGATTTCAAAAGAAAATTGTAAAATCATATTGAGAAATCTATTCTTTTTGAGTTACAGGCATGTAAACTTTGGAAAAAGAATATTTATGACACTCAGACAGGTATATTCTATGCAATTATGTTGATAGAAAAAAGAAACGAGATACATTTCTAGTTTCCACATTATTTGTTCTTCAGATATTTCTCTCTGAAAGAAAAAAATATCAGATGTATGCAAAGTGACCGACATTTGGTTTTTGACCACTGAAAATGTGTACAATTGACCAATTTACTAATGGAGCTGCATTAAGATCTCCATTTCTCTGGGATTGAACCATATTTCAATCCCTTAAAATGAAGATGTGTTCCCCCAAAAGAAATGTTTATTTAAAACATAAAAGGATATTAAGATTATCTTTAATTCTTTAAGAGTTACAGGCATGCAAACTTGGCAAAAGAACACAAGTGCTTTTCCCCATTTTTTTTTTAAAGGGGTCATGACATGGTTTTTTCTTTTCTTTTATTGTGTTCCCTTAGGTGCAATTATAGTATTACTATAGTTTTTTGGACAAAAAACGTTTAAAATTTAGTGATTTATGACTTTTTCCCACCCTGTTTCTCATGCTCTGATTCAAACAGTCTGTTTTGGGGGTGTTTCCCCTTTAAGAGTTCAGTGTTAACATCCACTGTTATGATTGGATAACGTCAGTGCCTATGCATCAATTGTTAACGCCCCCTTTTCAAAACGTGCGGATTTTGCGGAGCTGTGTTTACCGTTACCATAGTAACGGGTGATGCGTGTGAGGCGATGGCGATTGCAATGATGTTTGAGTCGGAATCAGAGGAAATGAACCATCAACACAACTAAGAATGCATCTGCCCGTCCACATAGAAAGTGTGAAACTATTTTGTCAGTTTAACAGCCTACATCTTTTAATAGCCTACGGGGCATGAACATGACGGTTATAAAACAATAAGTAGGCTAAAAAACACGGTGATTATTCATAATGAATTAAACTGCAATTAAGTGTTTAAAAAAGTTTTAAGTTTTAAATAGCCTACATTACTTACAGTTTGCGTCGTCGTTGTGTAGCCCAGAATAGTCCACACGGCCTTATCTTGTACAAAAGTTTTCTGGCAAAGCCAGCATCAAACTGCGATTGTTCTCAACTGTCACTCATCCTTGAAATGTGTAGAACACACGCTTAAATTAACACTGCCGTGACTGGGACGTCCGCGAAAAATAAACTGCATCCATCTTCCCCTGACGTCTGGATCTTTCAGCAGCGTATTATTCAAACATGTTGTTTGTCCACAGCCAGGAACAGCACATCTGCGTGTCGCAATCTTCTTGTAAATAGACCCACTCGCTGCACGTCGACTGAACACATGTGAAGCGCGTGACAGATGCGATGATGAAATGAGGCTAGTTATCTTGCGCTTGAAGCGTAGTTGTCTACGCTGGAGGCGGTCATATGCAAACGACTGCTACGTCACTTCGTACCGTGACGTCACTTCATACCATGGATCCAGAACGAGCTGTATTTAGAGCTTGATTAAATAAATGATTCATTTATAATGGGGAGGACGTCTTAAGCTATGAAACTTGCAGGACGTTTTAATGGTACAAAGACCTCTTATATGCCAAAAGATCAAGGCAAATTTGGTTTCTCATGTCACGACCCCTTTAATGTCTCCGTTGGCATATAATACAAAAAAGATTGCTAAAGTAAACAGATTTTTGCTAATAGACCATCAATCTCTGTGTAAAAATCTAATAATAATATTGCCATCTTTCTAAAGTCATTTTGACCCCCTCGACAAAATAGTGGATTTCTCAGTCTATATACATTTATGACATTTCATATTTTGGCTTTCTTCTTCATTTGTATTTCTTTCAACAGAATTAAAAATGATCAAAATCAAAGATTTTAGCCGAGGACCTCTGGTTCAGTTGACACAGAATGACCCAACTGCTTATAATCAAGTGTCAATTGGTTAAAATGTGAGAAAATGTAATTTATTACGTTATATGGTAGATTCTTAATCATATAACAATTCACAGTTAATCCCATATATCAAGATTTACCTGTCCTTGTGATGTTCATTCATGTTTATTTAATGCTATAACTAGTAAAGAGGAAGAGACGATCAGTTCACGTGCACTCTGTTTTGCTTGTCACGGCAATCTTTCACGCTACATTAAAGAGCATCAAATTAACATTAAAGAGCGTGAATTTTGTAATAAAATTGAGAGAATTTGAAACTGAGACCTAGTTCTTATAAAAATAACAAAGCACATAGCTTATTGGATAATTGGACAGGATGCATGCACTTTTTGTCCGAATGTTTTGCATATTGGATACCCGTCTTCAAACACCTCTGAATCATTTTTTAGATAACCGGAATGCTCTCAAATAGCTTCTTTATTAAGCTTCTTCGGCAGATACAAGTCTGGGAGATCGCGTTGGTCCACCATGTTTTCAGTTTGAGAGTTTCATGTATGCTGAAAGCTCATGTGCCCCATCTTACCTATACAATCACCTAGTGAACTTACTATAGTATCAGCCTCACAGAGCATCCAGGCACGGCACACGGGTGCCTCAAGTAGTTGATCCCAGTCTGAAAGACTCATTTTCATAAAAATTCCAAATTTTTACAGTTTAATAACTGTGACTATCTTAATCACGGTTAATTGTGATATTGGGTAATCGTGACATCCCTAGTGCTAGATGGATATTTTTGGCCGTATTGTTGATTGATATTTAAGATGAGTTTTAAACAGTAACATTTTTTAAAACACTTGAGACCCTGCTTTCAGTTTTCTTTTCAGTTGTTCCCTTTGCGTTAAACCTTTAGAGATTGTTTATGGACATTTTGACATGATAACTTTCTACACTTCATGAAACAAAACCCAACTAAAAAAAAAAAAAAAAAAAATGAAAAAAGCTGTTTGTGCCTCTAGTGTAGAAAGTCCCAGTAATAGAATCCTTGCAGAATTTCCTGAAATGGTGTGGTAGTGAACACTGTTCAAACAGTGAAAAGTCACACATCAGCCATGATGGAGTTCCGCCAAAAATACTTTTTAGAAAGAAGGCACATTTTTGGAGCTTTAAAACATAAGAAATGTTCAGGATGTTGAATCTTATTACATGTGAAAAGCCAACAACAGTGTAGATTACAAACATGAATTTCCAAGCTGTGCTTTATCTACTAAATTGCAAATAAGGGTGAATTCTTGTTCATTGCAGCTCTAAAGGACCATTAAGGTGACCTGGCTTATTTCACAGACCTGCTACCAGAACAAGAACTTGCCAGGATCTTCTCAGTACAGACAGATCCTTTTCTCTAGATCAGTAAATCCAGGTATTAGACAGAAATACCATCAAGAACTTTAACCATTTCGCTGATGTCCACCAGACTTGGCAACAGAAGTAGACTCTTTTCAAAGTCCCACCCTCAAAGACAGCACCTTTAACAAGGGGAAAATGGCAAATTTGAGCTGTACTGTTCTCCAATCATTTAGTCCTCTTAAACCCCACCCCTTTCTTACAATTTGACTGCAAACTTGCATTCAGAGCTGCATCCATCCATTCAACAGCTGATGGATCCCCACCCTAAACAACACAGAAGAAAAGCTTTAAGAAAGTTCCTCAGCTTTAAGCTGGTTATTCCATTAGGAGGTCAGTTCAGTGCACTGTAGTCGAGATGGGTGTGTGGTCAAACCCATCAGGCCATATCACGTCTCACACATGTTCAATTCCCATGCTTCTGTATTCACACTTGAATAAATTTTTTCATTAGATGTTGAATGCATTTGAAGTGTAAGAATTGCTTATTATGACTCGTTAGCAGTCAGGCATCCAATGCACTGGGATTATCACATTACATAACAACAGGTTTGACAATTGGATTGTGCCAATTGAGTCCTCCAAGTACACAACACAATGACACACGGCTTGAAGTGAGATTACAAACAGTCATGAGGTGTAAACATAAAAAGCATTATCACATGCTTAAGTTGAGTTTAAAAGCACCACATAAACATGCATCACAATATCATTATTTATTTAAAAGGATGCACTTGGTGAGAGAATTTAACAGATTATTTTGATGATGCATGATACAGCCCTGAGATCATGCAGTCCTGAATAATCTGTCCACATTTGGATTAAAGGATATGTAGGTTTTAGGATTTGGCTGTATTCACAAAACATTTTATCTTAACACTAAGAGTTCTCCTAAATAGCAGGACAAGTTCTTAGGTAAGAGTTTCTTCTTAAAACCTATTTACAAAGCCTGCTGAGACTTGTGTAAATTGCTTGGGTGTTTTCCATAAGCATGTGAAACTTGAGGCTTCACTTTCACTTGCCTCATGCAGCTGGTTGCCATGGCATTTAGTCAAATTTCTCTGCCCTTGCAACAATGAGGTCTGTCAGTATCTGAATGACAATACCTGTAAATGTAATTTTCCAGGCAAGGGATAGTGTACTACAATATTTGAGTTATGGAGGTTATTAAAAGTGGTCTGGCGGATGAGTGTATGCACACTAGCGGCACCCAGCAATGACTTCAAAGGCTGCTTTAAATCCTGCTGCACCATAGAGCTACTCGCATAGTTTTCCATTAAATTTCATTATATTTGTCCCAAATCATTGTTAGTATCCTCACTGACTTCACCCTAGGCTGTATATTGCGTATAGACAATTTTTCAATTGCAAGTTTATGTTGTTGTTTGGCAGATTGAAATGTATATGGCCTGCATATAGCCTTAATATGGCCTGTTTCTGTTATTTACATATGTGCTGTTGCACCATTGTTTGTTTTTTTTAAACTCAAACTGATTGATTGCCACTTTTTTCATTCTTAAAGGGATAGTTCACCCAAAAAGGAAAATTCTGTCATCATTTACTCACCCTCATGTCTTTCTAAATCCGTAAGACATTTTCTTTCATCTTCAGAACAAAAATAAAGAAATTTTAATGAAATCTGAGAGATTTCTGTCCCTGCATTGACAGTCTACACAACTACCACTTTGACAAAAGTTCATACAGAGATCGTAAAACGAATCCATATGAATTGAGTGGTTTAGGTTTATTAGCCTGCTGTCACTTTAAGACCTAATGCACGGATCCAATAGATTATTGCACATATGTTTTCACTTAAGAAATAAACAATGTGTTTACAAGGATATTTTGACATTTTTTGTGTGTATTTGTCCATTCAAGTGCAAGAAGACTCGAAAAAGATAACTCAATTCAATATTCGTGCACTACATATGAGAAGTGTTTTTTTGTGCACAACTCTGAATGTGCCCAGCACAGAAAACAGTGCCCTGCTCAGGTGCCAAAATTAGTTCTCTTTCGCATCTTCTTGTGCTTGAATGGATTCCTAACTAGGGCTGGTCCGAATACCATTTTTTGAGCTTCGAAGCTTCGATAGTAATGAACATCGAATATTCGAAGCTTCAGAGAGAGGTTGCTGAACATATTCTTCTCTCTAATAAAGGCAGTATTCTCTGTGTCTTTCTGTCCGTTTGCATTTTGATTATTTCGAGAACCGTTAGTCCATTCGACTTCACAAGGGAGTGCAGTGTTGCATTTGGTGCAATATAGATAGACACGCGAGACGCGACAAGTTCAGAATTAATAAACTTTTAATAAATTACAGAACAACGCGAGCGGGAAGCGGCGCACCTCACACGGGCAGGGCTTATATGCTCCGAGAACGGACACTGCACTAGTGATATTAAACACATCTTCCCCATGAACAACACAAAGTAAATACACTCGCACGTAACACACACACACACAGGTCTGTTAACTTAAGCAATACTTTTAATAAGGTAGTCTAATATTTTTCTGACTAACAAATTACTGACACAGTAAAGGGTAGATTTAAATAAAGAAAAACGAAATTTAAATAAAGAAAAAAAAAACTAAATTTAAATAAAGAAAAACGAAATTAAGTTAAATTAAAAACGAGATTAATGTCCTGTAAGAATATAAAATCTGTTAGGACTTTGTGCAATAACAATCTTATAGTTGTTAATACTGTTAAAGCATGGTTTGCAGTGCGTAAGTTGGAGGGAAGATCTTTACTGACTCCTTTGCTTTCCCCAATACAAGGAAACCCTGACTTCGAGCCAGGCATGACAGATATAGGTTATGATATTTGGACACGCCAAGGAATTAAAAAGATGTGTGATTTGTTTGTGGGATCCTCCTTATCTTCATTTGAACAAATTCAGGCTAAATATAGCCGCCCTGGCTCTCATTTTTTTAGAAATCTCCAAGTTCGAGATTTTATATTTAAAAAAACTACATTTGCTTCTGAAGCCTCTTTATCTCTAATAGAGAAATTACTGCTCAAATGTTCAGTTAAGAAGGTGATTACTTCTTTTTATAATGTGCTTAATCAGACATCTGTCATACTGGCAGTCTCAGACGCAGCACTAACATAGCAAACTGAATTGGGTGTAGCTATTGATAAGGAGAAGTGGGATGTCATTTGAAATCAAACAAAACGGATATCTGCCTGTAATCGCGCCAGGTTGTTACAGTATAAAATTATTCACAGACTGCAAATATCTCCTAGCAAAAGACATAAAATGAATCCTCAAACCTCTCCTGATTGCCTTAAATGCAAATCAGCGGTGGTGGGTACATATACTCATTGTGTTTGGTACTGTCCTAAAATTCAGTTATACTGGCAAGATGTTCTGAAAGATATGAGCGCTATATTTGGAACTGCTGTGGCCTGTGATCCTGTCTCGCTGCTCTTGGGATATAGAGACAGTAAAATCAGTCCTGGTTCAGGCAGACTATATGATATCCTCACCTATGCTGCACGCAAGAACATTTTCCTGTCGTGGATCAGCGACAAACCTCCTTCTAAAACATCTTGGCATAAACTCATCATGGAGCTTTTTCCTTTGGAATACTTAACCCTCTGAGGTCTGAGCTGTTTTCTGGGCCCTGGAGGTGTTCTGACATGCTCTGACATTTTTGGTTATTTCTGTTACTTGTGACATTTTCATGGCTAAAGTCTAATTACACTGTATTCAGCACAAACTCTGCTACAATAATATATCAGCAGCATGTATGTAAAAGTTTGTAGTTTTGAGATAATGACATTTATGCGTGGTTTGTGAAAATACAAAACAAAATTCTCACTGAAATAAGGTCATAAAACCCATACTGATTATTTCTTCACAAGACTTTTGAAAATTGTATGACGTAGCCTAGAATATTTGCTGCAAAACTATGTGAAAATCACCCTGACTGCTCATTCAGATAAGACAATATATTGATTTAAAAAATTTACGACGTGTTTTGTGTGAAAAAGCTTTATGCGGGAGCTCATTAATATGTAAGCTTTTCACACCTGAGAAAGACAAAGAACCTCCCTTAACGGCCCTATTAGGAGCTATCAGGCCCTGTCATTCTGAGCAACCTTGCACAATACTGTAAATGAGGAGATTTAAAAAAGAATGGCTTTTAAATTGTTTGGATTTATTTACAACACAACATAATCCAAAGATACACAACAAATGCCAAAAAAGCACTTCAAAGACAGAGACCTTTGTGCCATTCCTAAAAACATTGTACATACCTTTCATTTCCAAGATTTTCACTTTACCATGTTCACGTACAGAGACTCATGTGAATGTTGAAGTCCTTAGTGGCATCTGGGCCCTGAAAAAAAAAAAAGTGAACATACTGATATCAAGAGAAAGGCCTGCACGATTTTGGAACTAAATATTAGATTTTTCTGGTTAAAATTGCTTTTTAAAATTCCTTTTTAAAATTCACAGAATACACACACACACACACACACACACACACACAAATGTTTCCAACAAAATATAATATAATGAACACCAGGTTTGTTGTGCCTTGTAGGCATAAGGTATATGCGCAGTGCCGGATAAAATAATAATAACAATAAATAACCTATAGCAGTATAAATCTTCCAAAAGATTTCAGTAACAACTAAGCTAGAGAAAAATATATTTATTATCATGTTACTTCAAATGTTTCCATCCGTTATGATGATATGAAATGAGATATTAATAAAAACATGAAGCCATTTGGTGCGTTTTGCTTTCATTCAAAATATGATACATTCAAACGCGATCGCGCTGCAAAATATGATACATTCAAACGCGATCGCGATCCAAAATATGATAGCCTACATTCAAACGCGATCGCGCTGCAAAATATGATACATTCAAACGCGATCGCTATCCAAAATATGATACATTCAAACGCGATCGCGCTCAAATATAAAACATTATGGTTACCATATACATATCTACGTTTGAGCAGATATCCACAAACACAGTAACAGTAAACACGGGTCTAAATATTATAATATTCCCCATATCTAGCAACAGTTCAACTGCAACGTGACATTTATGCAACAATAACAAACTAATATGTAAGAATTTCTTACCTTACATCTTTCTTGTCTTCAAATCGCGTTCTTCTTCTGAGGTAGCCTAAATCCAATGTAAGCTCAGGCACGTCTTTCAAACTCGACGAAAAGTGAAGTGAAGTGTTTTGTTGTTGAGGTAATGAGCGAGTTCGCGTTCCATGTGGAGATTTGCATGTGAATATCTTTTGCACGAGTGGGCGTGGCAAAATTAACTGTAATGAGCAAGCATTTGAGAAGCTGGGCATCTTGTTGGTTTTATACAAATTACTTAAACAGAGACTATTTGTTTTCGTTTTGAATCCGATCATTTAAATGTACACACTTAAATGTTTATAAAGGTATATGGCTCATAAATGTGTAACAAGTATTCGCTGAGTTTTGTTTCAGTTTATAGACGTGCTCAAGAAAAAAAAGGTCACCGCGACGGAGAGGCAGAACTCACACCCTGTTTATTTTCTTTATTTTAAGGTACACAAAGCACCTTGGGTTCACCGACGTCAGAATGAACCCAGAACATCCAAATCTCAAACCTTTTATCCTGTTACAGTTTACCACTCTTAATGTAAATTAAGTTGCTCTTATTGTAACAGCTGTGGTCTGTATGTTAATGAAGTTGAGACACCCCATTTTCTGAGAAGATTCTCTATGTCTCACACCCATTCCCATTCTACAACTGATTACCATTTGTTCAGGCTGTGATCAACCCAAATGGTCAACTCTTAATGTAAATGAAATCAGAACAGCAAAAGGTTTAGGTGATACAATCTATCTGAAGTGATCACATCTTTGATCTTCTGTTAAAACAGAACAGTCAAATGTTTAAGGTGACAAGCTATTTGAAGTCCCTGTAATCAAGATGGTTGTTGGTTGCCCTCTGTGATACTATTTACATATTACTGAGATTAGATGTAATTTTCTCCATATGATAATAAACTCTTTTAAGTGAAGGAACATTTTGATATATATATATATATATATTGGAGTGGAAGTTTTTGGGAACAGAACATAATTTCTTACACACCATACTAATACTGTGTTTGACCCCCTTTCGCCTTCAGAACTGCCTTAATTCTACGTGGCATTGATTCAACAAGGTGCTGAAAGCAAGTCAAGTCAAGTCAAGTTTATTTATATAGCGCTTTTCACAATACAGATTGTATCAAAGCAGCTTCACAGTATTAACCCTCTGGAGTCTGAGCGGTTTTCTGGGCCCTTGAGATGTTCTGACATGCCCTGACATTTGTGCTTTTTTCAGTTGCTTATAAACATATTAATGGCAAAGGTGTAAATTCACTCTATAAAGCACAAACAGGGCTACCATAATATGTGAGCCACGTGTATATACATGTTTTAATTTTTGAGAGAATAATGTTTATGCGTGGATATTGAAAAAACTAAAAACTAAAATTTCTGAAATAAGGCCACAAAACACATAGTAAATATGTGTCAATAAGACTTTTGACCAATGGATGTCGTCGCCTATAGTTTTTTCTTCAAAATTATGTGAAAATAGTCTTGCTTTATCGTTCAAATAAAACCATACATTGATTTAAATTGATGTAAAACAGGTTTTGCTTGGAAAGCCAATATGCGAGGAGGCGTGAACGAGGAGTGGTTTTCACCTGAATTACCACCCACTCTGCATAATGACTCTGTATAATGATGAGCCATTCACACAGGTGTGACACTGGCTGAGCCACAATGCTTGGACAAAAGATATTTAGAAGAAGACTTATATTGACCATTTAAGATTTTGCTTACATCTATCTTGTACATATGTTGTGCTATTTTATTAAAAAGGTAATAAAAAACAATAATTACAATTTCAACAATATTTCAAGTGTACTCTTTCTTTGTAAAAAAAGAGAAAGATTATAGGCCTACATTTTATCTATGTATTCATTACTTTGAAAATAGCCAACATTGGAACAGCTAACATCTTAGTTGATGACTTTATTTTTGACAAAAATATTAGGCTATTTTATATATAGAAATTGCTAAACAAAAGCTTATTTGACGAGGCAGTATATTCTACAGTAAAAACTGTACCCAAATCTACTAAACAAAATGTTGTCTTTCATATTTCGCCTGACTGTAAAGTTGTTTTCATGAAATATTAGGGCATATAAATGTTAATTTGCAGTTTACGTTGCTTATACAAATAGCCAACATTTTATTTCAACATATTTCAGTCGATTTTTACTCATCTCAGTATAGCAATACAGTTTGCTAAAACATCATTATTCGTTGACGATAGGCTTATTTACTTTAAATCCAGGAAAGTTGTTAATGAAAAAATTATTAAAATTAAGATACAATTGATACAAAACGAAATTCGTTTTAAAGAAAGGATTTGTACTTTTTGTTTTGAGGTCTCTGTGAAAGTTTGAAAGTCTTTTAGTGTTTTTTTTTAGAGCTCGCGTCCATAATGGAGAAAAAACAGAGCGCATGCCGTTCATTCGTCAATAAACAGAAACTCAGCTCGTATTCCTCGTATTCCTCATTATTCCTCACAGCGCTGCAAGACGGTGTAAGCAAGTAATGTTCTGAATAAACTTGTGTTTTGGTTTTCTCGAGCTGATGGGGGCGTTCACAGGATTGCGCGGATTACCTCAGCCATTTGCGTTTGAATAGCGCGCGCTCTCCGTGGGCGGAGTCACATTACATTTGAATTAGCTCTAATTAGGTCGACTGGAATCGCTCTCTTTTAATACAGATTTCACAAGATGAGAATATTTGTTTTTTATATAAATTACTTCATTTAAAAGAAGAGATTTCAAGCTGCATAAAGACATATATCACGTGTATGTGTGAGAAGTATTCACTGAGTTATGGTTCATTTTCGGACGCGTTTCAGAATGGACTACACGGACAGAGAGAAGGCAGAACTCGCTTCGTGTTTATTTTTCTTTATTTGTCGAAAAGCACAACACTATGTTTTTATTGTGAGTATACACAAAAATAATACACATTTAACAGAATCGATTGATGTATAGAACTCCTATGGAAAATCAAAGTCAACAGAGTATTCATGAGTTTCTTTTACACTGATAAAAAAAAGCGAGCTGGTATCGCCGGCGATACCGTCGACCTCAGGGGGTTAAATTAAAATAATACATCAATGTTTGTTTCTAGTGGAAAACGTCCACATTTGGTAATGCTGATCGATAGTATTGTTGATTGATTAATTAAATTAAATATCCCCAACTGAGCAAGCCAAAGGCAACAGTGGCAAGGAACCGAAAAACTCCATCAGATGACCTAATGGAGAAAAAAAAAACTTGGGAGAACCCAGGCTCAGTCGGGGGCCAGTTCTCATCTGGCGTTTATAAACTAGAGGTCGGATTTAACTGTAAGATTAAAAGTATTATATGAATGCCTGGCTGAAGAGATGCGTCTTTCATCTACTTTTAAACTGGGAGAGCGAGTCTGAGCAACGAACAGTATAAGGAAAGCTATTCCAGAGTTTTGGAGCTAAATGTGAAAATGCTCTCCCTCCTTTGGTGGACCTAGATATCCTAGGTATGACCAAAAGCCTTGAATTTAGTGATCTTAAAGAGCGCGATGGATTATAGGGCGATAGAAGATCCGTTAAATAGACTGGAGCTAAGCCGTTTAGGGCTTTATCAGTCAGTAGCAGTACCTTGTAATTAATACGGAAAGCATTCTTTAGAAATGTTGGCCCATATTGATAGGATAGCATCTTGCAGTTGATGGAGATTTGTGGGATGCACATCCAGGGCACGAAGCTCCCGTTCCACCACATCCCAAAGATGCTCTATTGGGTTGAGATCTGGTGACTGTGGGGGCCATTGTAGTACAGTGAACTCATTGTCATGTTCAAGAAACCAATTTGAAATGATTCGAGCTTTGTGACATGGTGCATTATCCTGCTGGAAGTAGCCATCAGAGGATGGGTACATGGTGGTCATAAAGGGATGGACATGGTCAGAAACAATGCTCAGGTAGGCCGTGGCATTTAAACAATGCCCAATTGGCACTAAGGGGCCTAAAGTGTGCCAAGAAAACATCCCCCACACCATTACACCACCACCACCAGCCTGCACAGTGGTAACAAGGCATGTTGGATCCTTGTTCTCATTCTGTTTACGCCAAATTCTGACTCTACCATCTGAATGTCTCAACAGAAATCGAGACTCATCAGACCAGGCAACATTTTTGCAGTCTTCAACTGTCCAATTTTGGTGAGCTCGTGCAAATTGTAGCCTCTTTTTCCTATTTGTAGTGGAGATGTGTGGTACCCGGTGGGGTCTTCTGCTGTTGTAGCCCATCCACCTCAAGGTTGTGCGTGTTGTGGCTTCACAAATGCTTTGCTGCATACCTCGGTTGTAACGAGTGGTTATTTCAGTCAAAGTTGCTCTTCTATCAGCTTGAATCAGTCGGCCCATTCTCCTCTGACCTCTAGCATCAACAAGGCATTTTCGCCCACAGGACTGCCGCATACTGGATGTTTTTCCCTTTTCACACCATTCTTTGTAAACCCTAGAAATGGTTGTGTGTGAAAATCCCAGTAACTGAGCAGATTGTGAAATACCGGCCCGTCTGGCACCAACAACCATGCCACGCTCAAAATTGCTTAAATCACCTTTCTTTCCCATTCTGACATTCAGTTTGGAGTTCAGGAGATTGTCTTGACCAGGACCACACCCCTAAATGCATTGAAGCAACTGCCATGTGATTGGTTGATTAGATAATTGCATTAATGAGAAATTGAACAGGTGTTCCTAATAATCCTTTAGGTGAGTGTATGTCCTGAATATTGTCCAGATCTATGTTGTGCTGAGCTTTGTTCTTTGTTCTTGTCCGTTAAATTTAAATTTGTTCAAAACAAAATAAAAAATATGTGAGAAAAAAAAAAAAAAGATTAATTTAATTAATTTAATTTATTGGTAATAACTGGTAAAAAGCTTAATAATTTTTTTTTTCTATTATTCTATTTTCCACAATGTCAAAGCAACGCAGCTTAAGCCAAAATACAAGCTCAGGCATGCACTTCTGTCCATACAAACTCTGCAGTTCTGCGCTCTAGCCAGAGAATACCCCCGTTGCAGGAACACTTTAGTAGGCCAAGAAGAAGCAAATATATTTATTAAGTATAACGAGTTTGGGTTCCTTCAACTGTCCATCCTATTAAAAATGGCTAGGCTATACAAGATAATGTTGTGGTACAATTCTTTTCAGGGGAATGACTTCAAAGATATCTGACATCAGAAAAAATTAGACTTTATTAACAAACAAAGCCGAGTGCCCCTCTGCAGAAAGACCCTCCAGAAAGACCCTCAAGCAAACATATATACCTACATCCTTCTCCCAAATATGGTAATGCATTCTATAGATTATTTTGAGAAATAGTTCGTACCATGTTACTTTACTGAAATAGAATTTTCTGCTGCAACAACACCTTGTGCTCTCAGGTTCCAAAGTCAAGCAAAAGTCACCCACAGACAAGGAAATAATAGTGTACAAAAAACAGTTAAATTACTTATTTTCTAAATAATAAAATCTTCAACATTCCCTCCTCTGGGGCTTATTTAAGCCCCACATTCACTATCATTTTCCAGAGTGTAGTTTCAAAATCCAGTCCCCTCCGTTATACTACCTTAGTGACTAAATTAAGTCACTCATTCTTATTTTCAATGACTAAAATTATGCCACCACACTCCGGAGGAGCAATCGAGCCAAACATCTTTCTTCAAACATTTTTCTCTTTCAGTTGTTTTTTCTTTTTCAATGGAGAAAGTAAAAGACTCGAATCCTCCCTAATCAACCATCAAACATTGTTACAAGTGTGTGGATGAAATTGGTTCAGCATTGTCTTATTGTCACAGTTATGTAGAACATGTCAAACACAAAAATCCCTTATACAATTAAAAGTTATTCTTGCGGTGTAGATATCCTCTTCGACCCAGACACCCAGGATCTGGCTTATTCATTTTCTTCTTCATCCTTATTCGAGGTACTTCAATCAATGTCCAATGATTGTAAATCTCAATTTGGGTTATAAGCCCAATCTTGATAATATATGATTTAGTTGCCCTCTAATATTAGTTTTCATTATCTTCTTAATATGGGAAGTACACAACTGAATAATAACCCTCTTTCAATATTGCAACTCCAAAAATATTTCTTATTTAGCAAATCAAGTTTTCCTTAACTTTTTGACTCAATCGTATTTACAAATTTTTCTCCAAACATAAGTCATTCTGTTTTTTTTTCTTTCCCTATGTAATTATTTTCATTATAATAAAGGCAAATCATTATAATAAGTCTCTGCTGATTATAATAGAATAATTGATTCAGTTTGCGTTTTTTCCCGCATATTCCATATGAATTAAAATAGGGCTGGGTAAAAATAATTTTATCTCTTTTTTATTTGCTTATTATTTTTATGAAGGAATATCAATTCTTAAATTTGAAGAATCAATCTTTTAGTCAGTCATTTTTAGTTGATGAACAACCATAACACTGTAGTGCCGCTACATTAAATCACAATTTTCTTTGTTATAACGTTTTACATTTCAAATTCTGTCTACTTTATTACAAATTTAACAATAAATACCATTTTAAAATGTTTAATCTCACGTGTTGCAGCTTTTTCTCATTATAGCTCCTCAGTTCAAGCATACCTTAACTGAATACCTTTTCTTCCTTTCTACTAATTTCTAAATGAACTATCATGAATAAACTTAATTATGTCACATGTAATCACTCAAACTAAAAAAGCTTCAAGAGCAATGTTACATTTACTTCATAAAAGTAATTCAATGAACTCATTAGACAATTAGAAAAAATAACTCTCGAAAATAACTTTTTATACTATCTTACATATTCATTGTACGGTCATTTCTTTTTTTCTGTATAACTAAATGAATCTATACGTTCTCAACCATTTCAAACATAAAGCATTATAACTTAATTATTGTTAAAACTTCCTTTCTGTATTTTAAGTTTTTGCATACAATTAATGTTAATCTTCAATTTTTCTGGAATGACTGCTGACCCATTATTTAACTTAATTCTGATAGAATTTCAAATCTAAGGAATACTTCTCTGGTAATATTTAATTACTTCTTCTGACCCTCCTCTGTTGATCTCATTGCCTTTACCCATTTATATCTTGTTCATATAATTCATTACCAAGAGTTTTATTATTTCTTCTGGTAATGATATATGGCCTATTTGTGTCACTGTTCCTTTCCTACCTTTATTTTTGTCACAAATTTCACTTGTGTACAGTCAAAAATTGCAAAAAAGGCCTTTTATTTAATTTTCCTTATTCTTTTTCCTTATTCTTAATTTAGCCTTTTAATTATTCTCCTTCCTTATTCTTTTAATCCCTCCTTACTCCCCCCTTGCGCACAGGTGAATACCAATGCGCATCTGGATTGTGAATATTCAAAAGTATGTTTTTGTGCAAAAACCTGTAATTCTTACCCCCCTCTGGTACCATATAAATTGTTCATAGGGCCTGTTTGTTATTGAGTTCGAACAACTTACAATTGAGGTGGTCGTTCCATTAGCACCATATTTAAAATACATTTAATTAGTCAATCAGCATATTGAATGAAAGCATAATTTTAGAATTTAAATTCAAATATTTGTTAATAGTCAGTGTTAATCTTTTCTTTAATTTTCAACTGTAGTCTTAAATTAATTATGTATACCCGTTTTATTGACAAATTGCGTCCGAGTACCCATTATGATCTTTTTAAAATGTCATTTTGGTTGATTTGTATTTTCCTTCATGACTTGTCTTAATTTTTACTGTGCTATCACAGTTACTTGACTTAGTCGCTTATCATATTTATTTTCATTTCTTTTCTGATTTTCATTATCTTTTCTACATTGTTTTTTATATATTCTTTAATTCAATAATTTTTACTTCCTGTGGGGTTATTATTAAGTTGCTACTAGTGTATTCACAGGCTTTAACATTACATTTAAAGAAAGTTTGTTTGATGTTGACTATTGTTTGAACTTGTACTCATCTCTGTTGATTCTCTCTTCTTTGCACAACTCCTTGTAAGTTTCCACATTCTGCAACTTTTCATCCATGTGTTTCTGGTCATTTGTCTTCTTTTTCCATTCATGTTGGTCATTGTGAGTTGTAATTGGCTTTTTCCTTTTCTCTCATTGGCAAGGGAAGGTCATTGCCAGCATGTCCTTGAACCCTCACTTGCTGTTGTGAGGGGTTTTTGGAGTCGTTTGGTGTATTTTAAGTTGAGAGCCATGGACTCAAATGTCACTTTGCTGATCAAGGTTCAAGCCTCTTCTGAGATGACAACACACAGTCACTGGTTCTTTTTGTTTGAATCGTCTCAGAAACCTTCCTGGAATTGAATTGCTCTCATCTGCGAATGCAACCTTCATTATTTCTTTTTAGTTCTGTTAGTGACAACAACATATATTAGATCATCTGCTCATCTGCTCCATTGTTCTTCTTGGTGTCACCTGTAAAATGATCATGTGGGCTGAGTGGTGTTCTGGCCTCTTTTGTGTGTTTTCTGCTTATTAGCAGTAGAGCTTTACCCCTATATTACTTTTTACAATTAGTCAATTCAGCTCAGTTTTCTCATTGTTTTGAGTCCCACTATCAGCATACTAGTTATCAGACATCTTAGACAACACTCAACCCACTTTGCTAAAAGACAAAAGTTACAAGACAATATTTCAGTCTTTTGACAAAACGTCAGCTCCTTCATGATATGCTGAAAAGAAAATCAGATGTGTTATGCTCCATCATGATATTCTGAAAGGAAAGTCAGATGTGTTAGGCGCTGCGCAAAATGTAGTACCGTTTTTTTTTTTTTCCATTTTTTTTTTCTCTATTGTCACTACAGTTTCGACCAGGATTTTAAACAAATCCATCCATGGTCATTATTTTATTGGGCAGAATATGCCCTGTGGGCCCACATATGAAATTTAGATACAGCTGTAGGCAAAATAATTGTTTGCCTTGGTGTACACCATGTCTCACTCCATTCATACTCAGTCACTCATTGGCCATCACACATTCTTCTTCCGCAGGTTGTGCTCTAAATGCGGAACTTACAAATTTAGCTGTGGAACTCCAAAGGTCTGACGGACAATGTCACAACAGCTATACAAACACTATTCAGAAGTGTTAGTTATCTTAATGCTTAGTTTACCACTGTTGTTATAATCCCTTTTTCCTTTTTTTTTCAAACTCTAATAGATTAAATATTTCAGAATAATAGGCCTAAGCATGGTGCAGTTGAGAGTAAGACAGCCAATTGTAATTTCTCAAATGCATTTTGTCATTTGTTTGGTCTACTTTTTCATATTCTTTTTGTTTTTGCTCATGAGCTGCTTTAAGAAGAAAACTGGAGATCTTTACTCAATCTTGGATCCATGGCCAATAACATTTCCATCTCATTATCCCAGTTTTGACATCATTGTTTATTTAATATTTTTGGACTTTTGGAGTTATTTATCCTTCTCTAATCTATCTCTATAAAATTATTAAAACAAGATGGAGTGACCAGTGTTTTTGTTTTGCAAGCAAAACTAACAATTCTTTGACATTTTTTTTGTCTATATTTTCCTTTGCCAGAGAATAATTCTATCATGCTTTTAGCAATGTTGTCTAATTTAATAGTCCTCACTATACCAAATCCAGCCTTAGTTTTAACTATTTGGTGAGTTGAGCACCCACTTCTCTGTATTTTCTTTTCTTATAGAGCTGGACTTGTACATATTGAAAAAGCAGAGGGGGTTAGTTTAGCAGAGAATATAAAGAATTGCTATGAGACCAGTGAATAATCAGAATGAATTGAGTTAATAATAATGAACTAAATTTGAAACAGTCTCTAGAGTGTTCATAAGGTTTATCACACCTGTGGTGCCGTAAGGGTCTGTTCTTCTTTTAGCTTGGCTGTTGCTCTGCGTGTTTTGTCAGCCTATAGGCTGTCACTCAAAGGCCCTTGCAGTGCGGAATATCCGTTGTTTCTCTGCTGGACTTTTGATCGATCCTTCTCAGTTTTGCATCTCAGGATTTCTCTTTGTCTTTAGGAAAAGTCTCAAGTGAAAAATTCACCTTTTCCTGCATTAATTCAGTCTTTCTGAGTCTTTTTGAGTGGTCAACTTCAGGAGGGGAGCTGAGAACCCCTCACCCACTTCTCTCTTCTTCTTTCTGCATTCTTGTCCCTGCATTCATGTCTTTGCCCTTTGCCCTCTTGTTGCTTCCACAGGACACTGAAGCCATCTGCAATTTGAACACTCAGAGATCTGCATGAGTCAAATTGAACTTTTACATATAAGCTATTAGCTCTTTATATACATTCCACTTTTTAACCTGCATCTTTTCACTATTTCTTTTATATAAAAATCTCACTGGTTGACCATAGCATTTCCCTCATTCTATTAGTAAGCAGTTCTTCATTGCAGGAAAAAAGCAAGCTAGTTCTGTTTTTCTATATCAGCAATAATATAACTCTTAGATTATCTGAAAATAATACAATTAAATAATCTTCCCTATCATAAAATCAGACTTCAATCTTTCTTCTATATTTGCATGCTGTGTTCACAATAATCTAGTATGTTTCTCAACAAACATCAATGAATTCCTCTTATTTATTTACTCTCATCAACTTCTGTAAAGTATTTTTGACTTTTGAAACTTGGTCACTCAATCTTGCTAACCTTCAGCACACTGCACCAGTTATTTTTCATGAAGTTCTTCACTGAGAAAATAGAAAACATCAGAACCACAATTGTAAACGTTCAATCCTCAATCGCGCCTTATAATTCAGCCTCAATTATCACGCCGCAAGAACAATTACAGTGCTTCACAACTATAGAACAAAAAGAGTTAAATAAACTTTTTACTTCATCTAAAACAACAACATGTTTATTAGATCCCATACCAACTAAACTATTGAAAGAAGTGTTACCTGTAGTGGAAGAGCCTCTCCTCAATATTATTAACTCGTCTTTATCTTTAGGTTATGTTCCAAAAACATTTAAACTGGCAGTTATAAAACCTCTCATTAAGAAACCGCAATTAGATCCGAATAATCTAGTAAATTATAGACCCATTTCAAATCTACCTTTTATGTCTAAAATACTAGAAAAGTTGTGTCCGCTCAACTGGGCTCTTTCTTACAAGAAAATGACACCTATGAAAAGTTTCAGTCTGGATTCAGGCCGCATCATAGCACTGAAACTGCGCTCGTTAAAATCACAAATGATTTACTTTTAGCTTCTGACCAAGGCTGTATCTCAATATTAGTTTTACTTGATCTTAGTGCTGCGTTCGATACTATAGATCATACAATACTCTTAGATCGACTACAAAATTATACTGGTGTTCAAGGACAAGCATTAAGCTGGTTTAGATCGTATTTATCTGACCGCTACCATTTTGTTTATTTAAATGGAGAAAAATCTATCATAACTCCAGTAAACTATGGAGTGCCGCAGGGATCTGTGTTAGGCCCTCTATTATTCTCAATATATATGCTACCACTTGGAAATATTATAAGGAAACATGGAATTAGTTTCCATTGTTATGCTGATGACACTCAAATCTATATTTCATCACGGCCAGATGAAAACGCTAAATTATCCAAATTGACAGAGTGTGTTAAAGATATAAAAGATTGGATGACGCATAATTTTCTTTTATTAAATCCAGACAAGACAGAGGTACTACTTATCGGTTCAAAAAACCACCCACAAAACCTCTCACAATACAACTTTAACATAGTAGGATGTCCTGTTACTTCATCCTCTACAGTAAAAGACCTGGGTGTTATATTAGACTGCAACCTGTCTTTTGAAAATCATATTTCATATGTTACAAGAACAGCCTTTTTCCACCTTAGAAACATTGCTAAGCTACGTAATATGCTATCAGTTTCTGACGCAGAAAAGTTAGTTCATGCATTCATGACCTCGAGACTAGATTACTGTAATGCGTTATTAGCCGGTTGTCCTGCATCCTCAATAAACAAGCTACAGTTAGTCCAAAATGCCGCCGCTAGAGTTCTAACTAGATCAAGAAAATATGATCATATAACACCGATTTTATCATCCCTACATTGGTTACCTATAAAGTCCTGTATTAATTACAAGGTATTGCTACTGACTTATAAAGCCCTAAACGGCTTAGCTCCAGTCTATTTAACGGATCTTCTATCGCCCTATAATCCATCGCGCTCTTTAAGGTCACTAAATTCGAGGCTTTTGGTCATACCTAGGATATCTAGGTCCACCAAAGGAGGGAAAGCATTTTCACATTTAGCACCAAAACTCTGGAATAGTCTTCCGGATACTGTTCGTTGCTCAGACTCGCTCTCCCAGTTTAAAACTAGATTAAAGACGCATCTCTTCAGCCAGGCATTCATATAATACTTTTAATTCTACAGTTAAATCCGACCTCTAGTTCATAAACGCCAGAGGAGAACTGGCCCCCGACTGAGCCCGGGTTCTCCCAAGGTTTTTTTTTCTCCATTAGGTCACCTGATGGAGTTTTTCGGTTCCTTGCCACTGTTGCCTTTGGCTTGCTCAGTTGGGGATATTTGGGGATATTTAATTTAATTAATCAATCAACGATACTATTGATCAGCATTACCGAACGTAGACGTTCCACTAGAAACAAACATTGATGTATTGTTCTAATTTATTACTGTGAAGCTGCTTTGATACAACCTGTGTTGTGAAAAGCACTATATAAATAAACTTGACTTGACTTGACTTGATAGTAGGTAGACATGTTATCAATTTCACTCAACGCCTCTTTATTATTTTATTATCGGATCAGCTCCTTCAATCAATGGTGTCCTGGTTACTAATGTAACCCCCATTCCCTGAAGGACGGAACGGAGACGTTATGTCAGGTGACTAACAAATTAGGATCTCGCCTGAGAACCCAATCCCATTCGAGTGGTAACAAAACAAGCCAATAGATATTGACGAGTGAGATTTGCATCGAAAACCACTCCCCATGAGACGTGCAAATAAGGAAGTGTGCGGGACTCACTCATTCAAGTTTTGTGCTTGGGGGCCAAGAGGTGCCCTGGTAGTTCAGCGTTGGCACAGCGATTGTGGCGACATGACGTAACGTCTCTGTTCTCCGTTCACAGTGCAATAAATAAAAAGTTCTGGCATGAAACTCTAGATGGCACAGGCTAATGGGTCCTTTTAACTCACCTGTTCAAAATCACATCGTTATCTATAGGGCACAGCTGATTGGTTCCTGCCGTATCAGTAGCCAATGAGCTTGCGTGCTCAACCTTCAAATACTAGGTAGCATTTGGTTCTGTAGTTATGTGCGTTTGAATATATGTGCGCAGGTTTGGAATTCCCTACAAACCAAGCCTAAACAAAGTACTGGTGTTTCCTTATAATTTTTGATACAGAATTTTATTTTATTTTATCAATTCGGGGTAGGTACGCGAATTGAGTTTCCTGATAACGCTTTATCTGTAGAGTGGTAAAGGGATCCTCCATAGGGAGAGACTAGTTGGCACTTCAGCACTGCGTTGTCATCGGGTCCAGGCGCAGGTCCTTCATCAGATCTGAATACGGCCTGGATCCGGCAGGCTGCGGGAAAACCTCGGGATAAACAAAGACACTAAAATTAGCGTAGATGCCATTCTTCTTATGATGTAACGAGTACATCAGGATTTATGGGAAGTGTTCCCGGTTCCAGCTGACCTAATCTATGCAGCCTAACATTGAATTATAGAAGTCTGGAATGTGTTATGTGAATGCTAGGTCAAGGAGATGTGTCTTTAGTCTAGCTTTGAACTGACAGAGTGTGTCTGCTTCCCGGACAATGGTAGGAAGACTGTTCACAAGTTTTGGTGCTAAATAGGAAAAGGATCTACCGCCAGCAGTCGACTTTGATATTCTAGGTATTATCAACTGGCCGGAATTTTGAGATCGCAATAGACGTGAAGGACTATAATGCGTTAAGAGCTCGCTCAAGTACTGCGGAGCTAAACCATTTAGTGCTTTGTAAGTGATCAGCAATATTTTAAAATTGATGCGATGTTTCTTAGGGAGCCAGTGCAGTTTTGACAGAACCGGGCTAATATGGTCATACTTCCTGGTTCTGGTAAGAACTCGAGCTGCTGCGTTTTGGACCAGCTGTAGTTTGTTTATTAAGCATGCAGGGCAACCACCCAGTAGAGCATTACAATAATCTAGCCTTGAGGTCATGAACGCATGAACTAACTGTTCCGCATTTGTCAATGAGAGCATATTACGTAATTTAGATATATTTTTAAGATGGAAAAATGCAGTTTTACAGATGCTAGACATGTGACTTTCAAATGAAAGATTGGTATGAAAGATTGGTATCAAAGAGCACACCCAGGTTCCTAACCAACAACGAAGACTTAACAGAGCAGCCATTAAGTGTAAGACAATATTCTAGATTATTATGTGAGGAAGTTTTTTTGTCCAATAATTAGAATCTCTGTTTTTTCAGAATTAAGTAGTAGGAAATTACGAGTCATCCAATTTTTTATATCAGCTATGCATTCCGTTAATTTTGTGAATTGGTAAGTTTCTTTAGGTTTTGAAGAAATATACAGCTGAGTATTGTCGGCATAACAGTGAAAGCTAATGCCATGCTTCCTAATGATATCTCCTAAGGGTAGCATGTACAGAGTGAACAGCAGCGGTCCTAGTACTGAGCCTTGTGGTACGCCATACTGAACTTGTGATAGAAGACATCTCTTCATTTACTGCTACAAACTGATAACGGTCAGATAAGTATGATTTAAACCATGCTAGTGCAATTCCACTAATGCCAACATAGTTTTCTAGTCTGTTTAAAAGAATGTTGTGGTCAATGGTGTCAAATGCAGCACTAAGATCGAGTAACACTAATAGAGAGACACAACCACGATCGGATGATAAGAGCAAATCATTTGTGACTCTAATGAGGGCAGTCTCAGTACTATGGTACGGCCTAAATCCTGACTGGAAATCCTCGCAGATATCATTTCTTTCAAGAAAGGAACACAGTTGTGAAGACACTGCTTTTTCTAATATCTTTGACAGAAAAGGTAGATTCGAGATCGGCCTGTAATTGACTAATTCTGTAGGATCAAGTTGCGGTTTTTTAACAAGCGGTTTAATCATAGCCAGCTTAAAGGTTTTTGGTACGTATCCTAATGACAAAGATGAATTAATGATATTAAGAAGAGGATCTATGACCTCTGGAAGTATTTCTTTCAGTAGCTTAGTCGGTATAGGGTCTAACATACATGTTGTAGATTTAGATGATTTAACAAGTTTAGTAAATTCTTCCTCTCCTATAGCAGCGAACTAATCAAATTTTCCCTCAGGGAGACTACAATGCACTGCCTGATGCGATACTGTAGTAGACGGTTGCATAGTTATAATTTTCTCCCTGATATTATCAATCTTATAAGTGAAGAAGTTCATAAAGTCATTACTGCTGTGTTGTTTGGAAACTTCGGTGCTTGAAGCTTTCTTTTCCATTAGTTTAGCCACCGTTTCAAATAAATACCTAGGATTATGTTTATTTTCTTCTAATAGGGTTGAAAAATAAGCAGATCTAGCAGCTTTTAAGGCCTCTCTGTAAGCAATGGAACTCTCTTTCCATGAAATGCAAAATACCTCTAATTTTGTTTTCTTCCAGTTGCGCTCCATTTTTCTGGCTGCTCTCTTAAGGGACCGAGTGTGCTCGTTGTACCACGGCGTTGGACTATTTTCTTTAATCTTCTTTAAGCGCAACGGAGCAACTGTGTCTAAAGTGCTGGATAGGAGAGAGTTAAAAGTTTCTGTCGCAATATCTAGTTCTTCTAAGCTATCTGGGATGCTGAGATGGTGAAACTGATCAGGAAGATTATTAATAAAGCAATCTTTAGTAGCAGAAGTGATAGGTCTAACATATTTATAACACGGAGTCGGCTTTGCAGCCTTGGCTAAATGAAGTTTACACGAGACTAGATAATGATCTGAGATGTCATCGCTCTGCTGCAGAATTTCAACGGCATCAACATCTATTCCATGTGATAATATTAGATCTAGAGTATGATTACGACGATGAGTAGGTCCTGACACGTTTTGTCTAACTTCAATAGAGTTTACAATGTCTTTAAATGCCAAACTCAATGCATCTTTTTCATTATCGATGTGTATATTAAAATCACCAACAATTAGTACTTTATCTGCAGTCAATATTAATTCTGATAGAAAGTCCGCATATTCTTTGATAAAATCTTTATGGTGCCCTGGTGGCCTGTATACTGTAGCCAGCACAAATCTCAAACGTGATTTATCATTTATACTATATATTTTTACATTAAGTACTAACACTTCAAAATAATTATATTTAAAACTTGATTTCTTAGTGGTTTTGAAAATATTACTATAAATTACAGCAACTCCTCCCCCTTTGCGTTTCAGACGAGACTCATATTTATAACAGTAATCTTGCGGGGTGGACTCATTTAAAGTAATGTAATCGTTTGGTTTTAGCCAGGTTTCTGTCAAACACAGCACATCTAGGTTATTATCTGAAATCATATCATTAACAATGAGTGCTTTTGAAGTAAGCGATCGAATATTCAGCAACCCAAGCTTTAGCATTTGCTCATCTGTATTATAGCTGTTTTTTATTTGTTGAACATCAATTAAATTTTTAACCTTAGATGGGTTTAAACGTTTTTTGGATTTCCAAATTCGGGGAACAGACACAGTCTCTATATGATGATAGCTAGGTGAAAGAGGCTCTATGTGATCGGATTTATCTGACTTTGGTGACGCGAGGCCACTAGCAGACGGTCGGTTTAGCCAGTCTGTCTGCTTCCTGACCTGAGCCCCAGATTGTCATGTTTGAGCTCTAAGACTATGTGCCATATTACTAGAGAGAAGAGCAGCACCATCCCAGGAGGGATGAATACCATCTCTTTTCAACAGGTCAGGTTTGCCCCAAAAACTTTTCCAATTGTCTATAAATTCTATATTATGTTGCGGACACCACTTAGACAGCCAACCGTTAAGAGAACACAATCTACTGACTATCTCATCACTCCTGCGAACAGGAAGGGGGCCAGAGCAAATTACAGTGCTTGACATCGTACTTGCGAGTTCACACACCTTAATATTAATCTCCGACTGGCGGAGTCGAACATCATTTGTGCCGACGTGAATAATGATCTTAGAGAATTTACGATTAGCATTAGCCAGCACTTTTAAATTTGCTTTGATGTCAGGCGCTCTGGCTCCCGGCAAACATGTGACTATGGTGGCTGGTGTCTCTATTTTCACATTCCGTGTAATAGAATCGCCAATAACTAGGGCACAATCAACAGAACTCTCAGTGGGTGTTTCACTGAGCGGGGCAAATCGATTTGTTATGGTAATCGGAACGGAAGAGTGGTTTTTTGATCCGTGACTAGAGCGATCCCTCACTGTCACCCATTTGCCCTGCTGCATGGGTTCTACTTCAGCTGGAACCGAATCATGTAAAGAGTTCACTATGCTAGGCGCATCCAAAATAGTATCTAAAGCTCTAGCACATTACTATCCTCAATTAAAGTTTGGATGCGTGTTTCTAGTTCTGAAATCTTCTCTGTCAGCCTAACTGTCTCCTTGCATTTATCACATATAAATCCTATATTGCCAACAGAGAAGGCTATGCTAAACATGTGACATCATGGTTTTTCCTACATTGAAAATTTTTTGGCGGCCGCCAAAACGATTTTTTGTCCCGCCAAAGCCTTATTTGATCTGTAATTGGGTTTTGTGAGTGAAGCAGGCTACTGACGGAGTGACGGAGAGAACGATCACAGCGCCCCACTCCCGCACGGGCACTCTCCGTCTTCAGTTCTGTCTTTGCTCTCTCCCTTGCATCAACATCAACTGATCCTAAAGGTCGGAAGACCGAATCCATGTTTCACGTGGTGCATTCGGAGAATATTTTTGCTGAATTAGCGCTGGGTGTGAATTGCATTCAAAAAAAAGTTGCATTCCGCACATGCAGCTGACATGACTTTAAATAAACGCAAAAAAAAAAAAAAAAAAAAAAAATCTATCCAGTTTGAAGTGGGGTTTTTTTTTGTGTGTTGACAAATCTTTCGTGATGTCCTAACAGCCAGGATTCCCACACAACACGTCCGCTAAAGTCCGATTCGCGACCTAATGACTCCTTTGAGCCGATTCATTATAATGAATAGTTAAAGCAATTGGTTTGCCCGTCAGTGTCTGAATCGGTGTATGTAATGTAATGTAATGTAATGTAATGTAATGTACTTTATTTATATAGCACCTTACATCGACCGATAGGTGAACCAAGGTGCTTTACAACAGATTTAAAAAGGCCCAGGTCAGTAACGATACGCATCTCACTGGGGAGCTTATTCCAGAGCTTAGGTCCAGAAACTGAAAAAGCGCGGTCTCCCCAGTGTTTAAGTTTTGACCTGAGCACTTCCAACATAAGTTGATTGGACGACCTCAAAGTCCTACCGTAATTGCGAATGGTCATCATGTCTGATATGTAAGATGGGGCGAGGCCGTTAAGAGCTTTAAAAACAAACAATAAAATTTTATAATGAATTCTAAAATGTACCGGGAGCCAATGGAGGGAATAAAGAATCGGAGTTATGTGCTCTCGTTTTTTAGTGCTCGTTAACAGACGGGCAGCTGCATTTTGGACAAGTTGAAGACGGCCAACAGAGGACTGGGAGACACCAGTATACAGGGCATTGCAGTAGTCCAGTCTGGAGCTTATTAGAGCGTGAATAGCCTTCTCAAGGTCATGACGGTTTAAAAAGGATTTTACCTTTGCCAGAAGGCGCAGTTGAAAAAAGCTCAACTTGACAACATTGTCAATCTGTTTGTTGAATTTAAAAGAACTATCAAAAATCACTCCTAAGTTCCTTACCGTCTGCCTGGCAGTTGAAGGCCAGGTACCAAATCCGTTAGACACAGATTCTCCAAACACAATATATTCAGTTTTATCCTCATTTAAGTGCATACAATTTTGGGCAAACCACTGCTTAATGTCCGCAATGCAGTCAACTAAGGTACCTTGTACATCACCAGGCTTCAGTGGCAGATAGATTTGCAGATCATCTGCATAACAGTGAAAAGATAGGTTGTACCTGGCTATAATTGACCCTAGTGGTAGCATGTATAATGAAAACAAAATAGGGCCAAGAATGGAGCCTTGCGGGACTCCACAGGAGAGAGAAGCACAAGAAGAAGACAAATCACCAATCATCACAGAGAAGGTTCTATTGGATAGGTATGACATAAACCACTTAAGTGCAGGGCCATGAATGCCAACATAGTGCTTCAGGCGTGACAGGAGGACTGTATGGTCTACCGTGTCAAAGGCTGCTGTGAGATCCAGCAGCACTAAGGCAACAGGACACTTGGTGTCAACAGAGAACGCAATATCATTGTGTACCTTTAATAATGCAGGCTCAGTGCTGTGGCGAGGCCTAAACCCGGATTGAAATTTTTCAAGGACAGAGTTGTTTTCCAGAAAGGGCTGTAACTGTATAAAAACAACTTTTTCCAAAACTTTAGAAAGAAAGGGAAGATGGGAAACTGGTCTAAAATTAGATGGCGCTGAGGAGTCAAGGTTAGGCTTTTTAAGAAGGGGCCTAACCACAGCATGTTTAAAGGCAGCTGGGACGGTTCCTAGACTAAGACAGCTATTGATAAAAACCACAAGCCCAGGCCCTACAGCGTTAAAAACCAATTTCAGCACTCTAGCAGGAACAATATCCAGTGGACAATTTGTAGGCTTCAAAGATTTCACTATGTCGCCAAGGGAAGAGAAAGAAACTAACTCAAACTCCTCAAACACAGCAGAATGAGCTGGGGCAACAGAAAAATCCCTATTAAAACCTTTCCTGGTACTCTGTCTAACAGAGTCAACCTTGTCAACAAAAAAGTGGAGAGAATTTTCACAGGTGATAGTTGAGACATTAGCCAGAGCAGAAATAGGTGGGTTTAAAAAAGAATGAATTGTAGTGAACAGGACCCTGGGACAGTGACTGCTGCTCGAAATTATATCAGAGAGATACTGAGATTTTGCCTCCCGTAGGGCCCTCTGGTAATCGGCAAGACAGGCCCGCAAAATGTCTAGAGAGACATGCAGTTTATCCTTTTTCCATCTCCTTTCAGCCTGCCTGCAACGTTGCCTAATGGTACGAGTATTGTCATTGATCCAGGGATCCGTTCTTGGTTTAGCCAATTTATGCCGAAAAGGGGCAATAGAGTCAAGAATCCCGGAGCAGGTGGAGTGGAAGGAAGAAAGAATATTGTCTGGACAGATAGGAGAAACCATGCCATTCAAGGCAAAAAACTGAGAGTCCCTGAATGCAGCAGTGAATTCATCTGCTGTGGTGGAAGTGATGATGCGACGCTGGCACGATGGAGCAAAAGACTTTCTAGCTGGAGGGGGGGCTGTATATTCAAAAACAATAGGAAAATGATCTGAGATGGCAGTCTCAGAGATCTCTTTAAGGGAAATTGAAAGCCCAAGAGAGATGATGAGATCCAAGGTGTGCCCTAGATGGTGTGTGGGTTTATCCACTGATTGAATTAAGTTAAAAGTTTCTAAAAGTCTTTTAAAATCAGTGGCTAATTGGTCGGACGGACAACAAACATGAACATTAAAATCCCCACAAATCAAGAGTTTATCATATTTTGGAAAAATGTCTGCCAAAAACTCAGAGAACTCATGAATGAAGTCCTTATTATATTTGGGTGGGCGATAAACAACGGCACATAAAACAGGACTCGTAAGTAGGGTTGGGTATCGGTTGGGTTTTATCCGATACCAGTACCTACTCGGTATTTTTCAAACGGTTCCGGTGCTTAAACGGTTCTTGAAACGGTACTTAACAAAACTAAACTGCACACACTTTATCAAAAAAATAATACCTGAGTGTGTGTGTGTGTGTGTGAGAGAGTGATTTTCTGATTTCTGATTAAATGAAAAATTGTGCCGTTTAAAAGAAACACTTGAGTTAAGATCAAAATTTTGTCTTCTAATATTATGACTTTTACAAAACAGAGCAATATCTGACACTGAGCAGAAATATTTAACACACACAGTATAGCCTCATATAAATATACTTGATATTGATATACTTCATACTTGATATGCAAGATTTGCAGTTGCCATTAAAATACTAGACTTATCCGAAGAGGAACACTGGCAGCTGAACTTGAACTTTAGTCAGGCGTGTCAGAGGTTTTGGGTTCTAATCCGCATTCGTAGTTTATTTATTTATTTATTTATTTTTTTACGATTATGCTCATCAGTGGTTGTATATCAAGCAGGGACACTTTGTGTCCATTATATTTTGTGATTTCACCAGAATGAATAGATAGGCGTCGTCTAGGGCTTAAAGGGATACTCCACTTTAAAATGAAAATTCTGTCATCATATACTCACCCTCATGTTGTTTCAAACCTGTATGAATTTCTTTCTTCTGCTGAACAGGAAGGAAGATATTTAGAAGAATGTCAGTAACCAGACAGTTTCTGGTCTCATTGACTTCCATAGGCTAGTAGGAAAAAAAAATACTATGGAAGTAAATGAGACCAGAAACTGTCTGGTTACTGATATTATTCTAAATATCTTCCTTTCTGTTCAGCAGAAGAAAGAAATTCATAAAGAATTGAAACAACATGAGGGTGAGTATATGATGACAGAATTTTCATTTTAAAGTGGAGTATCCCTTTAAATCAAACTTCATTCACGCACATATGAAACCCTTGCATACACATATAGGCCTACTAAGTAGTCATACATGTATACTGCTGAATGCTCAAACTAATATGAAATGCTCAACATCACATCTAAAGTCGCTCACGCACAAACACGCAAACTCTACACACGAGACGCGCGGAACTCTCCGCGCATACTCATCTGAGACGCGAGCACACACACACACACACACACACACACACAAACTCTCCGCGCACATAATCATATAGACGGCGCCTCATAAATAGATCGATCTCCGCAACGAAGCGCGCGTCCGAGTGACAGTGCGGTGTGAGCGCGCCACAAGAGAAAACACTGTATCCGCGCCACTGATCGCAGCGGCAACGAGCACTTTGATCACTTGATTTAAAAAACGCATTTCAGCGCTAGATCGCCTCTTATTTAACAAACGAACTAAATTAATGCTCGCTCTGCTGGTTTACTGGAGATGTTTTATTATTGGATCATTCGTGCCGCGAGATGTTTTATAGGTGGCGGTAAAAAAACGTCAGGCACCGAAATCAGGCACCGAAAGTTTCGTTCTTATTCGGTCTGGTTACTACCGTTTACGTCGGAACCGGTTCCCTATTGGAACCGGGTCTCGGTACCCAACCCTACTCGTAAGCTCCATCACAAACAATTGCTGCTCAAAGCAGGAGTAGGCATTTGTGGGAAGAAGCCGGCATTTAAACCTGTCATTAAAAACAGCAGCAAGACCCCCTCCACGACCAGATGATCGTGGGGAGTTGAAGTAGGAACAACCGGGTTATAGGAGCTCTGAAAATGTGCTGTTTTCACCTGGTTTCAGCCAGGTTTCCGTCAGCAGGAGAAAATCCAGGGATTGAGAAATAAAGTCATTGAGGATGAAAGTCTTATTCACAACGGACCGAGTGTTGATCAGAGCCGTGCGAATTAAACTCTTGTCCGTCCGTTCTGAGGCATGAGCGACCGGGCGAAGATTCTCCGGTACGCAGCCCCGTCTGCAGATCCTCATGGGCTGGCAGCACGGACGTGGGTACCCGGCCTCGGGAATAGCCGGTATCAGCCATCGGTAGCAGGGATCGGTCGATCCTCGTATGTAATAGCTGACGCACTCCCTGGAAAGCCCAAACGATGAGTGAAGGACGAGGCCATGAGCTCTCAATCTGCAACTTAATCCACCTCTCCTTCCTCGTCTTCTGCGGCGGCTGTTGCGCAACGACCCGCTAGGAGAATGCCACAGGTGGGGAGGTATGGACGCCAGAAGAGGCGGCGGTGTGTTTGGTCGTCCACTGAAGCCCTGGATCGGCAGTTTTTCCTCAAAATCACGTATATTTAAAAGGGTGAGGCGATCATACACCAGTAGCGGCGACACATCACGAATCAAAAACAATAAAAATAAAACAATACACAGCTCAGGTAGCAGGGGCAGACGGCTGGCCACACACAGGGGCGCCATCTTGTTTTCCTTCCTTGTATAACAAATCATTACTGAGAAGAACATACACATCTGAAATATGGGTGGGAGAAAAAATCGATTCTTAGATGCATCGCGATGCGGACGTGGACGATTCTGAATCGATTCACAAATGTCATAAAATCAAATCTCTAAAAAAACTTAATATTGACGGAATGCAAAAGGCGGAACTCTAGAGGACGTGCAGAGCGCGTGCAGTCTGTGGCGCACACTTAACAGACGCATGATGGCTGTGCGCCAAATTCGAACGGCACCCTCTTCGTTAAAAGCTAGCGTATGGAAAATTGGCAATTTCATTGTTACCTATTTAGTATTTTTTGTATGAAAGCTGCTTTCAGTAGCCTATTTAGTTTTCACATCAATATACTGTAAACCGATCTGTTATACGTACGTTGTACTGCCCTGCAATATGTGCAATGCCAGTCACAAAAAGTTACATTTTGACTGTGCTCTCTGCAGATGTTCATTCACTTTTTTGTGTTTTTGATTGTGGTATACAGCAAACATTTCAAGTCATAACTCTTCATTATTTAGTTGTGAATAAGAGAGGCTTTGTATGTTACTAAATATTCAGAATATGCGTAAGTCCACAAGCATTATATGAGAGCTGCTGGTACATAATTCTATATTTTTGAACAAAAACTGTTTGTGATTTTGCTACAGCAAATGTTTTTTTGTCTGAAGGATTATATTGCTCATTGGAAATAACAAGAGGATGTTGGTTAGAAGTCTATTATTAAATGCTAGAGATTCAGAATATGCTGAAGTTTGTATTAATTTACTGCAAGTACGCTGCTAGTACAGGCACACATTTATTTTCCTGTTGGTTCTTTGCAGTGTTCAAATCACTTCCATTTGTTTTATTAATAAAATGAATATAGGAAGATGGAAGTAAGTTCGTTATGGGTCATCATAAATACTTTGCTTTAAAAGTACCAAGTAAGTAAAAAAAAAAAAAAAAAAAAATCGTTAATAATCGATAATCGTTACCCTCGTAATCGCATCGAATCGTGAGGTGCCTAGAGATTCCCACCCCTAATCTGAAATGAGAAAGTAAGTGTGCTTACCTCATTTAGCAAGAGTGTTTAGTAAAATTTAGCCTTAATAATCCACAGTATGTATAGGCCTATGACAATGTGTAGTAAATTACCTAAAAAAAATCACAAACTGTTTCTTTGTATTTATTTTAAATGTAACATTTATTGTCAATATTGGGCTTGCGGATCATGTGGGTACTAGGGTACCCTGTCGGTCAGCCACCACCGAAGACCAATTTTGACCCAGGAAAAACCCTGGACATGAAGTGCAGGTGACAATAACAGGACAAGACATTACTCACCGTGTTTGTTGACTGATTCTTACTCACCTGAGCTTTTTATGAACTCAAAGGCGCGGGCGCGCGAGAAAAATAAATAAATAAAAATAGCTGAGCGCACGGGTGGTGTGTTAACAGGCTAGCGAATTACTAGCGTGTTGTGCTAGTAGTAACGGAAGCTAGCGATGTCAGGTTAATCTGAGATGTTGGGTAAGCTGTATTTAGTAGTATAAACCACTAGAAATTGTAGTAAATGATGGTTCAAAACAAGGAAATACGAGGCTAAGACAGAGCTTACAGCCCCGAAGCAAACACACTCACAGCAGGCAGCGAGGCAGACAGGAGCAATCGATCAGTGAACATAACAGCAGCGTAGCAGATCTATTCCGCCAAGACCAAACATACAACATTTTTATACCCATTACCATGCCATTCACTCCGAGAGTTGTCATGACAGAAATAATGTTAACAAATACAGCTTTTGATTTTAATGTATTAGTGTATTAATGTATAAATGTTGAAATTACCATTAATTAAAATGAATAAATGCTGTAGAAGTATTGTTCATTCTTAGTTCATGTTATCTAAAGTAGTTGACTAATGTTAACTAATCAAACCTTATTGTAAAGTGTTCCCAATGATCAATAATGCGCACCATTCCTGAGCGCGGCCTTATTGACTTCTCCCATTAAGACTATAGAGTTCAACATTACCTGCCCCCTTTTTCAGCTGCACTGGTTTCAGAAGTATTTTTTCCATTAATTTTTCAAAAATAGAGTTATAAGCCATGAACCAAGCCAATCAGCTACGAGGTAAATCATCACATTACACATTTTCATTTGAAGCAAAAGCATTTTTGAAAATCTGAAAAAAGACAAAGGTACAAGACTGTGTACTTAACAGTGGGGCTGGGCTTTGCTGGTGCTATGCAAATTTTTGATGACCTATAACCCCGGCAAGCCCCGCCTTAGTGCTGCCACTGGTCATTGTACTTTAATGCAAGTCAAAAGTATTCTTGAATATTCAAGACTGATTTTCTCTTGCAGGACTATCTTGCTCACATCATAGATACAGGAGATCTTCCCATCAAGCCAGAACAGGTGTGTGCTCTATTTGGAAACATAGAAGACATCTATGAGTTTAACAGGTAAGAACTTGCTTCAGTATTTGCTTGTTTTTTGCAACCAAACCAACACCAGCAGCATGGAAGCGTATACAGATATCAGAATGCCACACCTTTGCATAGATTGTGTACAAAGAAGAATCTTAAAGGGGACCTATTATGCCCCTTTTCACAAGATGTAAAATAAGTCTCTGATGTCCCCAGAGTGTGAAGTTTTAGCTCAAAATACCCAACAGATCATTTTTTACAGCATGTTTAAATTGTCACTTTTTGGTGCTCAGAAAAAATGCACTGTTTTAGTGTGTGCCCTTTCAATGCAAATAAGCTGCTGGTGCACGGCACAGGGGGCGGAGCTTCATGAGCTTGCGCTCAGTCTCAGGACAATTTCATCTCACGGAATGATGATGATAATATCAGAAACTCTCAGTAACGGTGTTCATTTCGACCCGGAGTCGGACAATAATGCCTACAGAGTCAGAGTGCTGTATGGAGATGGAACAGGTATAGTTTAGTTTAATTACGGTTATAACTTATTTGTCATCTGCTTGTATGTATCCACTATTAATAGCCTACAAGTCTGCTGTTTCGGACCAGGTCCGAATGATGATCAAAAATATACTGATGAGTTTAATAAAGTTTATTGTACATCACACAAAAGATGAAGCGTCAGTTTTACTCCAGAAAATCACCGTAAGAGCTGAGTAAACACAGTATAAGAAGTGCATAAGTACATAAACGAATTTCGGTAGAGTTGAGGGAGCATTTTCTTTGAAAACAAAATAATTCCACCTCGTCTTCAGCGGCTGCCTCAAATTTCGTGAGTAAATAGAGAGAGAGCTATGTGGATTAATACATCCAGCCACACAACACCTACAACGCTTAGGAGACATTCTCGTCAGTGCAGCAATGGCGGATGTGTACAACTCGCTGTGAACTTGATCAGGGCGGGTCTATGTTAAAACGGCAGTGTCTGTCAACACTCGTGGGCGCCTGTGGCTTTAGTGACGTCACTAAAGCCGCATTCTGAAAACAGGTCGTTGGGAGACACTGCTGATGATTTATGGGAATGTAAGTGGAGTGAGTGGATTTTTATCACTATTGGGTGGTTGTGTACACACACTGCCAACACACATTTATGTCCAAACAGCATGCAAAAGTGAATTTTGCATAATAGGTCCCCTTTAATTTTATGAAATTATGATGTTATTTTAATTTCTTATTTGAAAACAGGGGTGACTAAAGGCCTGTTCACACCAAGAATGATAACTATAAAGATGCATTTATTAGTGTCTTCACCAACAGAATTTTCATTGTAAGCGGTCACTACAGTAATGTCGTCTGCCGAGCTGAAGCTCATGCCTTACTCCTAGCCCTGGAAAATAGACAAGAACGAAATTTCTTAATCTTCACAGACTCAAAATCTGGACTTCAAACACTGAATCTGTAAAGACTGACCACCCCAAAATCATAAGTATCTTAGCTAGAGCTTTTCTGCAAGAAAAAACTTCTGTTATCTGGTAACGAGAAAGCAGATATCGCTGCAAAGATGATCTCAATATTTGTCAAATTCCACCCTCTCACCCAGAACCGGCACCAAGGCACATAAATAAGGGGGACATCGGCTGCCGAAATCATGCTCAACCGGGGGGCATATTTTGATTAAATATTACGAGGGGGCACATAACGTTGGTTCAACTTTGCATTTGTAGTGGAAACAAACCAACGCGCATTTGTAATCGCTTTCGAATTCATACTCGCTTGCTCTGTGCTTTCGAATTCGCTCGTGTTCAGCAGGGAGGGGAGGGAGGCAGGGGCACAGTAACTCGTTTGGGTGGGCAAGGTCCATGAATGTGGGCAAGCCACGTGAATAAAACGCACAAACATGAATATGACGCTGGTAGCACAATTGGAAAGGTAGCGTTTTTTCACTGCCGAATTGTGCTACCTACTGTTTTAATTGGAGGTAGCAAAATCTGAGTGGGTAGCATAAATCATAAGAAAACTGGCCCTGCTCTGACCGTAGACCAATAATAAAATCTTATATTAATAACAAGTGGCAGATGGGGATTTGATTGGATCATTGAATGGTTGTGGTTTGCAATTGCTATAATCTCATATTGGCTGTGTGATAGCTAATCTGTCTCAACAAAATGTTACCCAATTGATACATTCTCTCAAGTAATTTCTCATGAATCCTTTTCATGTTTTAATGTATATGCATCTGTTAGATGTTTCCAAAGTGGGTTGAAGTACATTTGACCAGTATATGTGTTCCCTGCAAATCAAAACCCATGACCTTGCCGTTGATACCGCCTTGCTTTACCTGAGCTATATGAAGATTGAAACCTTAAAGACCCAAGAAAGAAAGACACTTTTTTTTCTTTGTTTACATTTTCTATTGAAACGTGATTTCTGTGGCGCATAAAGGATAAGGATATAAGGATTTTTCAAATAGCAAATAGGCTTTAGGTACACCACAGGTACATGAACCATGATTTGTTAGGCAAAGAGACATTCTCATTTTAGAGAACAATTGTTTGAACAGAAATCTGGGTAACACTTTATTTGACAGTGTCCTTGTTACATATGTGTGACTTAGACTTAGTAATAACAGTAAATAATGCATAATTACATGCAACCAATGCTCAACCAAACCCTGATCCCACCCTAACCCTATAGTAAGTACATTTAGTTGCTTTTTATTATTAAAGTACTGAGTAATTAAATATTACTTAGTACTTAAATAGTGTAAATAATTACACTGTAACAATGACACCTTAAAATAAAGTGTAACCAAAATCTGTGTAGTGGATGGTAATCAATATGATCATCTATATTTTGATCTATTTTCTGGGAAGGTGCTGTGACTCAAGGCTTGAGATTTTACTGAGATGTGTATTATTTCTCTCTATCTGTCAGTTAGTGGCGGCATTTTTGCATGCTTTTCCATAAAAAAAAAACTAGCCAGTCATCAGTCCATTGTTTTTGAGCGTAATTGTCTCCTCACCTGTTGTCAGGTGTTGGTCTACCCCAGAGTGATACTTTTCTCCTCAATACCATACAGTAAGTGAGTGAATGGTTGGCGTGTTTCTGTTTGTGCTTCATCACAAATGCATGACAGAAAGTGTGGGCATAATTTACTTTGTTTGCTGTGGTGTTTGTTAGCTAATCCCTGAGTTGTGCTTTCAAATCCATTTTAAACATGGATTGAATCTGGACATGAACAGGAGATTCATATTTCTTATACCAGTGGCAAAGAAAAAGTGTCTTTATCATGTTTTTTTATTAGGTTCATTATGTTTTTATTTATTTTTGAAAAGGAATAAGCCTCTTACCACTGTTTATCACAGTGATGTTACTATTAAGGAAATGTTAGGCGCTCCGTACACACACTCATGGAGTAAGAGATGTTCTTTTCTCATTGGCCACGGATAAGATGAGTGACTTGCAGACTGCATTGCTGTCGAACAACTTATGACGTGGCTTCTTTTCTTTATCACAAGGTTTTACCAGCTTAATGCTGTAATGGCCTTAGGAGTATGTTTTGTCTTTACAGTGTTCAGAGCATGTGGTGTTTTAATGAACATTATTTTGATGTTTTAGGGTTGGTAAACATGTTTTCTCTTTTTTTAGTGAGCTGCTTCAGTCACTGGACATGTGTGACAATGATCCTGTGGCCATTGCCAGATGCTTTGTGATCAAGGTGAAGTTTATACTGACACAGTTCCTTGTATGGCTTAAGATCTGATCATATTTCAACTATATGTTTATGTAACTAAACTAAAGTGTTATGGGTATACTATGGAACTTTTTTGTTCAGAATTGACCAAATTGATATAATGAGCGAATACATCATTAATCCATCTTCCAAACCCTTTTTTTGTCTTATCCTGAATATCTACAGTTTGCCTATAATAAGTGTTTATATTCATAACATTTTTTTTAACGGGGTGGGACAACCCCTGCTGTGGAGTAGCCCAGTACCTGCATGACTCGTCGTATACATAAACAGAGAGAAGTAGCTCTGGCTACAGTATTCTTCCGCAAGACGCATGCAGTTACATGCAGTTAACACCAAAAGTTACATAGTGTACCTTTAATCATTAAATTCTTTAACATCGTTACATGAAAACAACCTCGTCATACTCAAACTCCAGAAGAACAGTGGGCAAATTATAGCATTTGATAACTTCCAAACCAAATAATGTAATTGGCGCTCATTTCTGCTGAATGTTTGCATTGTGTGATGTGGTTGTGTGTTGTTGTGTGCCTTTACAGACTTTGTTTTTTTCTCCTATATTTAGCATGAATATTTTGACATCTACACACAATATTGCACCAACTACCCAAAGTAAGTTGCAGTAAATAGCAAAGTAACGCATAATGCATTATGTTGAAGAGGCTTTGGCTAGGTTTTCAAATCTTCTGCATCAAAGAATAGCACCTTTGGTGTCTTGGTAATATTGTGTACAGTAATGTGATGCTGTCAGTTTGATTTAACCTTGGACTTGGCAGCTTATGTTAAAATTAAGAAAACAAATACAACTGTGATGTGTATTTATAACTATTTTATAATTTTAATACACTATAATTTTTTAACATTCCAATATTGAGAATTTTTGTGTGAATTTGCTTAATTTTCATTTAAATAATAATACTGTATTTTTTTTAGATCAATAACTTATATTTATATAGTGGTCGGATCAAATTCATGATCAGTAAGGTCTTTAATGCCTGAACAAGCACACAAATCCAGGGCCAAAACCAGAAATTGATGAACCCATGTGATGTATTAGATGAAATGTCACATAGGGTCTTTGAACCTGGTATTAAGATGCGTTTTGGTCGATCAGATCACAAGTAGACGAGGGAGACACATACCCGTTTACACATGGTGTTTAATCCGTCTCTTTTGTCCACTTTCAACCACTTCTTTCCTGACTTCTTCAAGGGGAGGGTCTATGGGCGGGTAAATGTATGGGCTATTACAGATCTTTCGATCTTATAGACGAAATAGGCTTGTGCAATTTACATATGAATGTGACCGGAGACGACTGAAAAACATACAAAGAGCAGTAGCTTTCGTTTCTGGTCTGATAGCCGCAAGACCAGTCAAACACTGTTAGTGTGTGTTAGAAATCAGGAATGGTGAGATAACGTTGTGCTTGGTACGTTTTTCAGCTTCAAACCAAACTTGGTTCTTCAGCCGACAAAGTTTAAATCCCATCTGGCTAGCGTGCTTTACGCATTAGTTCAGTAGGCGGAGAGAAGACAGTCTTTTGTGGCAGTTTGAACACATTCGAACACATGAGCATTTACAATGTGTTTTCGACTACCTCTGGAAGTGGTGGAACGTGGATAAGCTCAAAACGTTTTAGACCCCGTTTACACCAGTATTTAGCATCGTCCACTTGTGATACGATCGACCAAAATGCATCTTAATACCAGGTGTGAACAGGGCCACTAATGTTCTAAAGCACATTTGAACTTTGTAACCTGTTGGTTGTCTTTATTGTATGTGCAGCTCAATGCTGGTTTTTGAAGCATTATTTATTTCCCCTTGTCAACGTTGACTTATTTATGAATTATCAGAGGGATGCTATTTAATGTTGTATGGGAGTTACTCTTTATCAGTTTGTATAGTGACATATTTGTTAGTGTGAGCTGTGCTGTTTTTTCACTATTCATACTTTCTCCTTAGCTCTGTGGCTGCTCTAACAGACTGCATGAGAAACAAAACTTTTGCAAAATTCTTCAGGGAGAGGCAAGCTACTTTAAAGCGATCTCTGCCTCTGGGATCTTATCTTCTCAAGCCTGTCCAGAGGATCCTCAAATATCATCTGTTACTTCAGGTTAACCAACCATTCCCTGAATAATACTGTATAGAATAGTAAAGGCTTCAGATCACCTGCTGTGAGCTATGCTTCCATTATCATGCATGATCAGTTTCTTTGGACTATAATTGTTTTTTTGCGCTGATTATTGTTACATTATGTGTTTAAAAGACAGTTATTGAAAGAGTTAGATCAGTGGTTCTCAACCAAAATGGATCACAGAATGCAAAATGCATAAAAGGAGCATTTAGAGGGGAGAAAACACTTCCAACATTATTTGTTGTTGGCATCAAAGGCTGTGTGTCCAATCAAAATCTACAGTATTTTAGTGCAAATTCATTGATCACCTTGTACAAAATCACACTTCTGCTGTTGTTTATATATTTACAATTTTGGTAACACTTTATTTTACAGTGTCATTGTTACACATGTTACATGTAGTAGTTACTGTGGTAATAACTATAATTAACCCTGAACCAAACACCCATCCTAACCTTAAACCTATAGTAAGTACATGTATTTAACTAGATGTACCGCATCGCGGTACAAAATATGACCGCCGCTCAGGCCTGCACTGGCTTTCCACAAAAATAAATGACGTGGAGTAATTTGGCTGTATTGCGTGTTTATGTATATACCTAAAAAAAGTAATAATATGTGCATGTCTGTCTGTGTGTGTGTGTGTGTGTGTGTGTGTGTGTGTGTGTGTATGTGTGTGTGTTTGTGTATGTGTGTGTCTGTGTGTGTGTGTGTGTGTGTGTGTGTGTGTGTGTGTGTGTGTGTGTGTGTGTGTGTGTCTGTGCGTGTATGTATGTGTGCGTACATGTGTGCGCGTGTGTGTTTGTGTGTGTGTGTCTGTGCATGTGGATTTGTATGTGTGTGTATGGGTGTGTGTCTGTGCGTGTGGATGTCAGTGTGTGTGCATGCTTGCGTTTGTTTGTATTCCTGCATGTGTGTGTGTGACAGTATCATCCTAAACCAGCAACCCTTCGCTCAACAGCACCATCTACAGGCCGATGAGTGTACAGTCACTAAATGTGCACATAAATGAATTTATTTTATACCCCCCCATGGATGAAATTCTACAAAACTTAGCAGAGGATACCCCCAGAGGATGTCAAATTAATCATACACATGAAATATGGTGCAGTTCTGAACATCTCCACTGAAGATAGGGGCGATTAAAGCAGAATAATATTGCATTTTCATTTTTTTATGGGAGGGGCGCAAATCACAAATGAGTGATTATGGGCTAGGTTGATGTGGGCCCTTAAGAGCAACATACCAGAAAAATTTCTTCATCCTCGGTGCCACGGTTCAGGTAGTTATTTAGGAAAAACTGCATTTTTTTTAGTTTGGGGGGGCCCAGCGCGGGGGGGGGGGGAGTGGCCCCCGGGGACCAAACGAAATTTTTCTGTAGAAGTCTAGTGGGGCTACATGCCCACCAAATTTCATGTTCCCCGGTGTTTCGGTGTCCCTGGTATCGTTGACGAAAAATTTACGGGGACCCCAGCGCGGGGGGGGAAGTGGCCCCCGGGGACCAAACGAAATTTTTCCTTAGTAGTCTAGTGGGGCTACATGCCCACCAAATTTCATGTTCCCCGGTGTTTCGGTGTGGCCCCCGGGGACCAAACGAAATTTTTCCGTAAAAGTCTAGTAGACGAACATACCATAAAAAATTCTTCATCCTCGGTGCCACGGTTCAGGTAGTTATTTAGGAAAAACTGCATTTTTTGGGGTTTGGGGGGGCCCAGCGCGGGGGGGGGAGTGGCCCCCGGGGACCAAACGAAATTTTTCCGTAGAAGTTTAGTGGGGCTACATGCCCACCAAATTTCTTGTTCCCCGGTGCTTCGGTGTCCCTGGTATCGTTGACGAAAAATTTACGGGGGCCCCAGCGCGGGGGGGGAAGTGGCCCCCGGGGACCAAACGAAATTTTTCCGTAAAAGTCTAGTAGACCAACATACCATAAAAATTTCTTCATCCTCGGTGCCACGGTTCAGGTAGTTATTTAGGAAAAACTGCATTTTTTTGGGTTTGGGGGGGCCCAGCGCGGGGGGGGGGATGGCCCCCGGGGACCAAACGAAATTTTTCCTTAGAAGTCTAGTGGGGCTACATGCCCACCAAATTTCATGTTCCCCGGTGTTTCGGTGTCCCTGGTATCGTTGACGAAAAATTTACGGGGGCCCCAGCACGGGGGGGGGGGGTGGCCCCCGGGGACCAAATGAAATTTTTCCGTAAAAGTCTAGTAGACCAACATACCATAAAAATTTCTTCATCCTCGTTGCCACGGTTCAGGTAGTTATTTAGGAAAAACTGCATTTTTTTGGGTTTGGGGGGGCCCAGCGCGGGGGGGGGAGTGGCCCCCGGGGACCAAACGAAATTTTTCCTTAGAAGTCTAGTGGGGCTACATGCCCACCAAATTTCATGTTCCCCGGTGTTTCGGTGTCCCTGGTATCGTTGACGAAAAATTTAAGGGGGCCCCAGCGCGGGGGGGGGAAGTGGCCCCCGGGGACCAAACGAAATTTTTCCGTAAAAGTCTAGTAGACCAACATACCATAAAAATTTCTTCATCCTCGGTGCCACGGTTCAGGTAGTTATTTAGGAAAAACTGCATTTTTTTGGGTTTGGGGGGGCCCAGCGCGGGGGGGGAGTGGCCCCCGGGGACCAAACGAAATTTTTCCTTAGAAGTCTAGTGGGGCTACATGCCCACCAAATTTCATGTTCCCCGGTGTTTCGGTGTCCCTGGTATCGTTGACGAAAAATTTAAGGGGGCCCCAGCGCGGGGGGGAAGTGGCCCCCGGGGACCAAACGAAATTTTTCCGTAAAAGTCTAGTAGACCAACATACCATAAAAATTTCTTCATCCTCGGTGCCACGGTTCAGGTAGTTATTTAGGAAAAACTGCATTTTTTTGGGTTTGGGGGGGCCCAGCGCGGGGGGGGAGTGGCCCCCGGGGACCAAACGAAATTTTTCCTTAGAAGTCTAGTGGGGCTACATGCCCACCAAATTTCATGTTCCCCGGTGTTTCGGTGTCCCTGGTATCGTTGACGAAAAATTTAAGGGGGCCCCAGCGCGGGGGGGGAAGTGGCCCCCGGGGACCAAACGAAATTTTTCCGTAAAAGTCTAGTAGACCAACATACCATAAAAATTTCTTCATCCTCGGTGCCACGGTTCAGGTAGTTATTTAGGAAAAACTGCATTTTTTGGGGTTTGGGGGGGCCCAGCGCGGGGGGGGGGAGTGGCCCCCGGGGACCAAACGAAATTTTTCCTTAGAAGTCTAGTGGGGCTACATGCCCACCAAATTTCATGTTCCCCGGTGTTTCGGTGTCCCTGGTATTGTTGACGAAAAATTTAAGGGGGCCCCAGCGCGGGGGGGGAAGTGGCCCCCGGGGACCAAACGAAATTTTTCCGTAAAAGTCTAGTAGACCAACATACCATAAAAATTTCTTCATCCTCTGTGCCACGGTTCAGGTAGTTATTTAGGAAAAACTGCATTTTTTGGGGTTTGGGGGGGCCCAGCACGGGGGGGAGTAGCCCCCGGGGACCAAACGAAATTTTTCCTTAGAAGTCTAGTGGGGCTAAATGCCCACCAAATTTCATGTTCCCCGGTGCTTCGGTGTCCCTGGTATCGTTGACGAAAAATTTACGGGGGCTCCAGCGCGGGGGGGGAAGTGGCCCCCGGGGACCAAACGAAATTTTTCCGTAAAAGTCTAGTAGACCAACATACCATAAAAATTTCTTCATCCTCGGTGCCACGGTTCAGGTAGTTATTTAGGAAAAACTGCATTTTTTTGGGTTTGGGGGGGCCCAGCGCGGGGGGGGGGGGGAGTGGCCCCCGGGGACCAAACGAAATTTTTCCTTAGAAGTCTAGTGGGGCTACATGCCCACCACATTTCATGTTCCCCGGTGCTTCGGTGTCCCTGGTATCGTTGACGAAAAATTCAGTAAGGTGACGAAAAAAAAAAAAAAAAAAAACTTTGACAATCCCTATATGACCGCTTTCGCTAGCTACGCTAGCGGCGGTCATAATTATTATTACTCAGTAATTAAATGTAAAATTACACTGTGACACTGACACCTTAAAATAAAGTGTAACCACATTTTTTTTCTATTTAGCCTATGTCATGTAAAAATGTGCATATTGTTGGGTCTATATAATTCATGGTAATGTTAAAATGTGTCATGATTGGTTTTAAGGACATTTTTATAATCTGGCCTTTGAAGCAAAGATTATTAAATTGTATATATGCAATTAGTAGTTATTGTATTTAATCACAATTAATTTGGATGTGTCCTTTATGTTGTAGGAGATTGCCAAGCACTTTGATCCAGAGGAGGAGGGTTATGAGGTGGTGGAGGAGGCCATATACACCATGACTGGTGTTGCGTGGTATATAAACGACATGAAGAGAAAACATGAACATGCAGTCCGTCTTCAGGTTGGCTCACAAACACACATCAAAGAGTTTGTGTTATGAGCCTGTTTTACAGCTTTCAACTGCCGCTCTCGTGCCCCCACTTCACACTCACAATTAAACACAATCTTTGAGATGCATGTGAAACACTGGAGATTTTGTTTATTGATAGAATTGCTCTAAAATATGTCCAAATGTCAACAAAAAAAAAATCTCTCTTTCTGCCTAGTTCGCCTCTATAGGCACATGCCGGCCTGCCGGACTCGGTTGTGTTTTCCACATATTTAATAAAGATATGAACCAATTTACAATATCTGTACATCCCTCATCTATCTCAGGAAGTCCAGTCTCTGCTCATAAACTGGAAGGGACCTGATCTGACTACATATGGAGAACTGGTTCTCGAGGGCACCTTTCGTGTCCAACGTGCCAAGAATGAGCGTACTCTCTTTCTCTTTGACCGCATGCTCCTCATCGCTAAACGAAGAGGAGAACATTATGTCTATAAGACCCACATCTCGGTATGACAGCACAAGTTTCACAAGAAAATTATACTTAATTTTTCAATCATGTCTAGTCTGAACAGTCAGCACTAATGTAAAGCCCCCATTAAAATTGTTGTTTTCTCTTTCCTCATGCAGTGTTCAACGCTCATGTTAATTGAGAGTGCCAAGGACTCGCTATGCTTCAGTGTCACTCATTACAAGCATCCCAAACAACCTCATACTGTCCAGGTGTGTCCTCAATGATTTGTGTCTTTACATGAATAAAAATCGATTTTTATTCATGTAAAGACACAAATTCTGATTAATGTTAATTAAGTACATGTACTTACTATAGAGTTATGGTTTGGTTTAGTGTTAGTTGCTTGTAATTATGCATAATTCACTGTTATTACTGTAGTAAGTACATGTAGTAACATGTAACTACGTCACATTAAGATAAAGTGTTACCAGATCTTTTATTCATAAAGGGATAGTTCTGCCACTGCCATGTTCAAACATGTATTTTGTGTACACAAATGCAGAACAAAAATCTTTACACAGTCCTTGCCATACAACAACATTTAGAAAAACACAAAAAGTCCCATAGAAAGAGTCCATTACTATGCTTTGGTCATCTGAAGTCATATGATAGCTTCACCTGCACTGCACATCTTAAATCAATTATGACAAAAGCTTAGCATTGTAATGTTTGGTTAAAATACATTTGAATACAATAAAATATTTAGCTGTTTCTCACCCAAAGTTATCCCAATGACTTTAGAAGACTGTCTATATACAGTACTATGAACTATATACAGTACTATGAACTACTTTCATGGTGTTTCAATTCCCCCTTGAGTGTTCCCTCTACAAAAAAAAAATAACATGGAATGGCATGGTGTTGAGTAAATAATGACAGAATATTTTTTTTTTTTTTTTTCGAACAACTCATTTAATGGTTGATTCTCATTAGGCTAAAACCGTGGAGGAGAAGAAATTATGGGCTCATCATATTAAACGGCTCATTCTAGAGAATCATCAGGCTGTGATACCACAAAAGGTATGTAATGATTATTGGGTTTTGTATTTATAAAACATCTAAAATTAATTTGGACATTTTGGATGGTTCTCTTTTAGGCAAAGGAAGCAATCCTGGAGATGGATTCTATTTGTAAGTATTTAAAACCACTCATGAACATGTTTCATTTTTCAGTGTAAAAAATCATCATGGGCCTGTTTTAACAGAGTACTTTTTTTTTTTCCAAGACAAAAAGTATAAGTACAGCCCTGAGAGACTCAAAAAGTCAGAGGAGTTTTCTAACTCTAGACAAGGCCGGAGGCAGTCAGGTAGGTGCCCATATATGTCTTGCAATTGTAAAATTTAAATCTTGAATTTATTTTATTAATTTACTTTTTCCAATGGACTGCTACTTTATCTTCCAACAGAACCGTCTAAAGAGATCTTGAAGAACTCTAAAGGTAAATCTCCATGTGTCCATTCTGTTCTAACCGGATATAAAGATATAATTTTGATGTTTTAAATAAAGATTAAAATAGTGTTAGCTGTTGGTATGTAATAAAGATATACAGTGGGAACTGACCATAGACAGTATAAAAAACTGGACACAGCGACCCCATTGGATTCAACGGAGACAAGTGAAGTCAATTAGAAGCACTAACTTCCTGATGGTCGAGCGTACTGCGCAGACTCACACTGAGCTTGGCGACGTAGATGTGACGTGAGCAACCCGTCTGTCTTCTAATAGCTGTGCCAAGAGAAATCTGAATCATTCCCTTCCGAAACTTGCAGAGACGGAGAGTGTGAGTAGGTGTCCATGAGCTAGGAGCAGGAGTAACTTTTGCTAAGTATTCTGATTAATTACTTTGTCATTTTGCCTCCACGTCCCCCCGATTGCGCGCGAGCTTCTCCTCCTGTCCATACGGTAATCTCTCTACTGTGCGACAAGGAGTCGCGTGGTTATGACTCAATCGTTAGCCTATTTTTACAAAAACTGCATCTATGGGGCCATAACATAAGATACAAGGTAATGGAGCCTTTTATACATTTTCTTGTTTCTTTAGAAATAAATAATGGACAAATGGAGTCTTTAAACGCCTCAGATGTAAAATTATTTGCTGTCAAAGTGACGCCAAAATGAATTGGAGTCAATGGGATGCTAACAGCAGGTGATGGTCCGCTAGCCAATGGCGGCACCCGGGGAAACTTCAAAATAATATGAAACCCTACCCCCTTGGAACTGACACCTCTTGCTTCTATTTTGCATTTTGTAGTGTAGTACGACATTTTTAATTCAGAATTATATTAACTTAAAGGGTTGGTTTACCCAAAAATGACAATTCTGTCATCATTTACTCACCCTCAGGTTGTTCCAAACCTGTATACATTTCTTTTTTCTGTTGAACACAAAGGGAGATAATTTGAAGAAAGTTTGTAACCAGGCGGTTTTGGTGCACCATTGACTTTCATAGTAGGAAAAAAAAATACTATGGAAGTCAGTGGTGCCCCAGAACTGTTCAGTTTCCCACATTCTTCAAAATATCTTCCTTTGTGTTCAACAGAAAAAAGAAATTCATACAGGTTTGGAACAACCTTAGGGTGAGTAAATGATGACATCATTTTCATTTTGGGGTGAACTGTCTTCATTTTAATTTCTTAGTATATTAAATGTAGTGGTGTAAACAATAATCGATTCGGTGATGCATCGCAATGCGGGGCATGCACGATTCAGCATCGATGCGGCAAAGTGCCATAATCGATTATGTCACTGTTTATTTTCTGGCCTTGAGTTGGACAATAAAGTTGTTAAGTTTCAATTACTTCCGGGGGCATAACAACAACAACAACAATCAAGATGGCTGAGGCGGAGGGAGATGACCGCGATAGACGGGTAATTAAAAACGCACCCAAAGCTTGGAAAGCGGACATCTGGGCACATTCACATTTCAAGTTAATGGGAAACTAGACAAGACTTACGCGGTGTGTAAAACCTGCCACACTAAAATCAAGCACGTTGGCAATACAACTAACTTCACGAACCATGTTGATCGTTGGCATCCTGAATTGGCTTCAACAACAACACAAAAAGTCGACACATCCCAGCCAAGAATTGACAAGTCGCTAGTGTCAACGTTGCCACACAACTCCGAGAGAGCAAAGAGGATCACACGATCGGTGGCATGTTTCATAGCAAAGGATCTACGACCCTATTATGTGGTAGAAAATGCGGGGTTTCGCCACATGCTTAAAACAATTGAGCCCCGGTATAAGCTACCGACAAGAGCTACCTTCACTGATTCTGCGCTTCCCGCATTGTACAAAGAAACCAAAGCAAAGGTAATGGAATCAGTGTGTAAAGCCAGTCGTGTAGCCATTACAAGTGACGCCTGGACTGAAAGCAGTGATTTATGTTTTCTTTTTCAGGTTTGAAAATGCCATATCCAATACCCTGTACCATTCAATTTTATTTTATTTAATGACATTTATGTCAAAGATACAGGAGAGTGATAATACACACATGGCAGCCAATAAAATCTGTTGTTCAATATCTGACTGCTTGTATTGCCTCATGACTGATGAAAAATGTGCCTTGTTGTGTGCAGTAGAATTTTGACGCATCGCAATGCATCGTAGAATCGAATTGAATCGAATCATTACCTGGTGAAATCGCAATCAAATCAAATTGTGAGGACAGTGCAAATGCACACCCCTAATGAAATGTCTCCCTTTTGTTTTAATGAACCCCCAAAATGCAAAACCTGAAAATCCATGTTATCCAGCATGATTTGAGAATGTTCACAAAGCATCATGTGGAAGCAAGACATTTTACAAAGGATGGCTAATGTCACTAATTTGCCTACTTTTTTTTTTTTCTTTTCTTTTTTTCATCTGGCTGATCTGGTGTCTGGGTAAATTCTTCAGCAATACTGAAGGTAAGAAGCCAATAAATCAACCAAAAATTACCCAAAATGGCTAAAAAACACACATGGTGTACAGTGTACAATTTGTTCCTTTTGATTTGCTTTTTATTTTTTTGTCCATAAGCTTGTTGAAGTGTTAAACAGTGATGGGAAAAAGAACAAATACTTACTAGTAATTGAAAAAGGAAAAAAAATCCCATCATTAAATCCACTTCAAAAAGTACATTTCCAGAAAAGAAGTAAATGTACCACGTTACTACCCACTTCTGGTTTTAGAGTGAGCTCAATAATGTAGAGCACCTTTATTCCCCAAGGGAAATTCTTTCTCTGTTACTTTGGTTCATGTCGTTGTACCTCATAAGAAGAAATCTTTGTGACTTCATTGTGACTCCAGCATTCTGACAGCATGGGGGCGTTGGCCGCTGACAAGTGGCCTTTACAAGCCACTTCTAGTGTTAGTGCTCTTGGCTTGTGCGAATCCTCAGCTGAGATGCCTGTCGCACAAGAAGAAAACTCTCTTGAAGGCCTGATTCCCAGTGATAATGATGAGGCGGTCCGTAGCTCGCCATCTCTGAAGGGCAGATTGATGCAAGACAATGAGGACGAAGCAGAAGGAGAGGAAAGTGACTCTGACGATATTCTAATGGAGGACAACCAGGTAGCTGACTTTGCCAGTTCCATGTTGGCTGCCATTTCCTGCTGGCACTATAGAGCCCGAGCTTTGCTTTCCATGGACTTCACAAGGGTGAGGTTCTCTGCCACAAAGGGAGATTCTATCATACCCCGACCTGACCTGCAACCTGACCTGCATGTCTGCCAGACCTCCCTGCCATGTTGCATGTGCTCTCACAGAGTGCCTTAATCCACTAACAGCGCATACAAGCTGAAGCTAACTCTGTAGATCAACAGCACTGCTAGAGGAACTAAACAAAATTGTAACAAGGAATTACCTTATTACAATTCATCAAATAATGCATATGCTGTACAGTACTTATGATTAATTTTGTTCACTGCATTTCACTTTGTTGAGAGAAACATCTAGTTAACAGTGTTATTATCGTTAATGATAAAAGTTTGATGAACTGTTTTTAAATTTTTTTTACGGTTTTCAAAATGGTAATAACCCCTAAAAAATTGGCCCACCCATCCATTTAGATTTAGCATAGAATAATGTTTTATTTTTATTATTTTCGTGCATTTTACTTGCATGCAACTTTAATCATACTTTAATTCATGAGAGGACCGCTTTGAATTTGACACAAGCATGTATACAACATGTTTAACCATGTTTTATTTACCTTGTAAAATCATTAAAGAAACCATAATAGATTTTCGAAATAACAATTTCAGGTTACCCCATTTTTCAGTGTTCGTTTTAGTTTACCACTATGTCCCTCAGGCCACCCCATTAAACATTTCCTGGAGACAGTCAATAAAAAACACCCAGTCAGAACTATTCTCTCTGATCGCAAACACTCTCATACTTGCAGAACAACACACTGCAACTGTATGGCGTTATTTTCCTGTCAAATGTCGAGAGCGCATTATTGTAGCGCGAAAGTACATTAATATAATGCGCGAGCGCAAATCTCTCTGCTCGCACGCGGAATATAATGCGCGAGCGCGAATCTCTCGTGCGGGAACTGGGCGCGCGCTCTCAGATACACGCTGCTCTTGTAAGAATTTTCTCTGGGCTCGCTCAGAGAATATGCCTGCCCTTAAAACGTGTTCAGTGCAATCGCGAATCTCTCCTCTTCGCTTAAAGTAAGCATGTATGTGCTTTAGACTGTGTCCCGTGCATTCGCGCATGCCTAAGTACTTTTATCTTCGATTTTTTTCTCTTTGCTCTTGGCATAAACGCTGTCAAAACGGCAACAACCAATCCGAAATAGGCTTCAACGACTGACCAATGAAAACGCGGCATCGTACATGGAATCTTATTGGTTGATATTGAACCGCACATGGAATAAGTTCACTTAAGTTCAATCAAGATCGCAAAAGCTGGCATGAATTTCTAAATAATCCATTGGAAAATTATTTAGACAGTGGACAGGCAGCCTAAAAACACAATAATGCAATCAGCCAAGAAAACAAATTACCAAAAAAAAAAAACTATACATACAGTGAGGAAAATAAGTATTTGAACACCCTGCTATTTTGCAAGTTCTCCCACTTAGAAATCATAAAGGGGTCTGAAATTGTCATCGTAGGTGCATGTCCACTGTGAGAGACATAATCTAAAAAAACAAATCCAGAAATCACAATGTATGATTTTTTAACTATTTATTTGTGTGATACAGCTGCAAATAAGTATTTGAACACCTGAGAAAATCAATGTTAATATTTGGTACAGTAGCCTTTGTTTGCAATTACAGAGGTCAAACGTTTCCTGTAGTTTTTCACCAGGTTTGCACACACTGCAGGAGGGATTTTGGCCCACTCCTCCACACAGATCTTTTCTAGATCAGTCAGGTTTCTGGGCTGTCGCTGAGAAACACGGAGTTTGAGCTCTCTCCAAAGATTCTCTATTAGGTTTAGGTCTGGAGACTGGCTAGGCCACGCCAGAACCTTGATATGCTTCTTACAGAGCCACTCCTTGGTTATCCTGGCTGTGTGCTTCGGGTCATTAAGACCCAGCCTCGACCCATCTTCAATGCTCTAACTGAGGGAAGGAGGTTGTTCCCCAAAATCTCGCAATACATGGCCCCGGTCATCCTCTCCTTAAGACAGTGCAGTCACCCTGTCCCATGTGCAGAAAAACACCCCCAAAGCATGATGCTACCACCCCCATGCTTCACAGTAGGGATGGTGTTCTTGGGATGGTACTCATCATTCTTCTTCCTCCAAACACGTTTAGTGGAATTATGACCAAAAAGTTCTATTTTGGTCTCATCTGACCACATGACTTTCTCCCATGATCATCCAAATGGTCATTGGCAAACTTAAGACGGGCCTTGACATGTGCTGGTTAAAGCAGGGGAACCTTCCGTGCCATGCATGATTTCAAACCATGACGTCTTAGTGTATTACCAACAGTAACCTTGGAAACGGTGGTCCCAGCTCTTTTCAGGTCATTGACCAGCTCCTCCCGTGTAGTTCTGGGCTGATTTCTCACCTTTCTTAGGATCATTGAGACCCCACAAGGTGAGATCTTGCATGGAGCCCCAGTCCGAGGGAGATTGACAGTCATGTTTAGCTTCTTCCATTTTCTAATGATTGCTCCAACAGTGGACCTTTTTTCACCAAGCTGCTTGGCAATTTCCCCGTAGCCCTTTCCAGCCTTGTGGAGGTGTACAATTTTGTCTCTAGTGTCTTTGGACAGCTCTTTGGTCTTGGCCATGTTAGTAGTTGGATTCTTACTGATTGTATGGGGTGGACAGGTGTCTTTATGCAGCTAACGACCTCAAACAGGTGCATCTAATTTAGGATAATAAATGGAGTGGAGGTGGACATTTTAAAGGCAGACTAACAGGTGTTTGAGGGTCAGAATTCTAGCTGATAGACAGATGTTCAAATACTTATTTGCAGCTGTATCATACAAATAAATTGTTAAAAAATCATATATTGTGATTTCTGGATTTTTTTTTTTTTTTAGATTATGTCTCTCACAGTGGACATGCACCTACGATGACAATTTCAGACCCCTCCATGATTTCCAAGTGGGAGAACTTGCAAAATAGCAGGGTGTTCAAATACTTATTTTCCTCACTGTAGATATCACTTAAAGCTAAAGTGCATATTATTTTCGATGTTAAAATACTCATATACTCACATTGTCATAGGCTATGTAGAAACTATAAATATGAAATTCATTAGCTGATTTCTTTGCTAACTGTACACATTGTCTCTTTATTGCTAAATAAATATTATTATTGCTATATTTGAGTGACCTGTCCATCTGCACACAACAAATGAGTTTGAGTTTGTCTGTATGTTCATACAGTGGTGCAAAAAAAACACACAAAAAAAAACACACTTCAGCTTTAATGATTAAAGAACTCTATATGCTGGGTAGTAGTGCAGTATTGTTCATTTGATACCTCATTGTTTGATTTATTAGTGCTAGTGCTGGCTTCTGCCGAGGACAATCCATCAGTAGTAGCTACAGGAAAAGACTGCAATGAAAACATACTGTATGTTTTAAGAGTCATCAGCAAGTCAATCAATCCACCACTAAATATCATGAAAATAAATAAATAAACATATAATCAGTGTTAGGTAGTACTATTTATTGCTAAAAGCTTTATTGTTAATTTCATACTGTTATTGTTAACAAGATTCCATGTACGATGTCGCGTTTTCATTGGTCAGTCGTTGAAGCCTATTTCTGATTGGTTGTTGCCGTTTTGACACCATTTATGCCAAGAGCATTATATTCCACGCGTGAGCAGAGAGATTCGCGCTCGCGCATTATATTAATGTACTTTCGCGCTACAATAATGCACTCTCGACATTTGACAGGAAAATAACACCATAAACCTCGAGTCAGGGGGGAGGGGGAGGGGATACACCGCTCTACAGTAATTTGAAAGTGATTGCAGTATCAGTTTTGGCCACAATCTTACATACGGGTCCTTTAACATTGAAAATAATATGCACTTTAGCTTTAAGTGATAGTTTTTGTTTTTTGTTTTTTTGTGGTAATTTGTTTTCTTGGCTGATTGCATTATTGTGTTTTTAGGCTGCCTGTCCACTGTGTCTAAATAATTTTCCAATGGATTATTTAGAAATTCATGCCAGCTTTTGCAGTCTTGATTGAACTTAAGTGAACTTATTCCATGTGCAGTTCTCAATATCAACCAATAAGATTCCATGTACGATGTCGCGTTTTCATTGGTCAGTCGTTGAAGCCTATTTCTGATTCTGATTCTGATTCTGATTCTGATTATTTCTGTTGCCGTTTTGACAGCGTTTATGCCAAGAGCAAAGAGAAAGAAATCGAAGAGAAGAGTACTTATAGTTAGGGAAAGTTAGGAATTTTTTTTTGCCAATCTGCAAAAAAATTTCTTACCAATAGCTTTTTTTACCATGTGTTCCTATAGGTGTCTAGTAACACCTCCCAATTTATCCACGGCCAAATCCTCGGGGAAATGCCTGGAGAGGCAATCAAAGTTGGGGTGCCCAGACGGCCTGGGTAAAAATAATGATTTTTTTTTTCTTTTTTTCAATATTACCTTTTGAGATGTCTAACTAGGGGTTTTTAGGGGTGCTGAATCTATCCCAGCCATTAGTTTTGAGTAAAAATGACTCCAAGTCCATACAAAAACCACATAAAAATGGTTTTATTGAACAATTACAAAACAAAACTTACTAAATCGGTTTAAAATTTAACAAACCTCATCCAACTCCCCTACATCTCACTCACTCCTGTTATCATCTGGCTGGTTGATGTTCTGGCAAAAGTTACCATGACAATTCCCACAAACAGAAATACGCTTGACGCCTTGCTTTTTACAGCAGCACCTGAGAGTGTCACAGTCCCCTGCACAGTTGCAGCTGACAAACTTCAGAAGGTAGTGCAGTGCAATGGGATCTGTTGTAGGGACTGGTGCATAACTTTGTTCTCCTCGTTTCCATCCATACTCAAGGACATCCAGTGATGGACTTTGTAGCAGTAGCCGATCTCTGGTCTGGAGATATGCCCGCAGAGAGTGTTGTGCTGCAGCTCCTGTAGTCGGAGGCAGTTTCTCAGGCTTGATGCTCCCAGCTGCGACCCGCTTGCTGATGATATCAAATCTTAAGTCTTTCAAATCTTCAGGTGGATTTCCGCAGAATGTGAGCTTGAACAGTTCGCAGCCAGCTTTGATGATGTCACTTTTCTTGGCTCTGATGTCATTGAACACATCCATGGCCCCCTCTGCTTTGTCAGTCTTGCAGAGCTTGGTGAGCAAAGTTGGTTTGCTAAACCCAGAAATTGCTGATACGGTATCGTAGCCAGTGAAGCTGTGTAGGAAGATCAGGTATTTACGGTATCTCTCCGGGAGGGCCTTCCGGATCTTTCTGACATCGTAAGATGTGTATTTAAGGTAGTTTGTGACGTCAGAAACACCAGTGATTTCAAACCACGTTTTGAAACTATCTTTAGTTCACTGCAGATCTTTTTCGACCTCACTCAGACCGTCACCACGGTCTTCCCTTGAATGACGCCATTCTTCCACCTATCCTCGAGAGGCAGAGGTGGACAAAGTACACAACTTCCTTACTTGAGTGAAAGTACAGATACTACTGGTCAAATAATACTCCGTTACAAGTAAAAGTTCTAAAGACCGATTTTTACTGAAGTAAAAGTACAGAAGTGTCAACAATGTCAGGTGACTGACCTTAGGTCAGTCACCTGACATTGTTGATATTAGGGCTTGAGCAGAGGTGGACAGTAACAAAGTACATTTACTTGAGTACTGTACTTTAGTACACTTTTTGAGTATCTGTACTTTACTTGAGTATTATTTTTTATGGAAACTTTTTACTTCACTACATTTGAAAGACAAATATCATACTTTTTACTCCACAACATTTCTGTCAAGGCCCTTGAGTAGAAAGTAAGGGGATGATTTTGGTTGCAAGGGTTGCATTTCGGTTGGAAATGAAAGTCGGGTTGACGTCAGAACTCGACTGATGTTGGTTTCTGACGTCAACCCGTCTGTCCAACATTGGAGATTAACGTCAATCTGCCGTTGGATTCTGACATCAACTTGATTTTCATTTTCAACTTTGGGTTTGGCAAAGCACCCATTTGAGTGTCCGAAACCATTGTGGACATTATTGAGTGCACTTATTCAATCTCACATTCAATCCCACTACTGGAACAGTGTACTAGAAATAAATGTGATATTGATATGAGGGTAGGCAGGCATAGATTCAGAGGCATAAGGTACTGTACACAACAATGCGACAATAATAAAACAATGCATTGACATTTACTTTTTACTTATAATACTTAAGTAATTTTAAAGACAGGAACTTCTGTACTTTTACTTCAGTAAAAATCGGTCTTTAGAACTTTTACTTGTAACGGAGTAATATTTGACCAGTAGTATCTGTACTTTCACTCAAGTAAGGAAGTTGTGTACTTTGTCCACCTCTGCCTCTCGAGGATAGGTGGAAGAATGGCGTCATTCAAGGGAAGACCGTGGTGACGGTCTGAGTGAGGTCGAAAAAGATCTGCAGTGAACTAAAGACAGTTTGAAAAACGCGGTTTGAAATCACTGGTGTTTCTGACGTCACAAACTACCTTAAAGACACATCTTACGATGTCAGAAAGATCCGGAAGGCCCTCCCGGAGAGATACCGTAAATACCTGATCTTCCTACACAGCTTCTCTGGCTACGATACCGTATCAGCAATTTCTGGGTTTAGCAAACCAACTTTGCTCACCAAGCTCTTCAAGACTGACAAAGCAGAGGGGGCCATGGATGTGTTCAATGACATCAGAGCCAAGAAAAGTGACATCATCAAAGCGGGCTGCGAACTGTTCAAGCTCACATTCTGCGGAAATCCACCTGAAGATTTGAAAGACTTAAGATTTGATATCATCAGCAAGCGGGTCGCAGCCGGGAGCATCAAGCCTGAGAAACTGCCTCCGACTACAGGAGCTGCAGCACAACACTCTCTGCGGGCATATCTCCAGACCAGAGATCGGCTACTGCTACAAAGTCCATCACTGGATGTCCTTGAGTATGGATGGAAACAAGGAGAACAAGGTTCTCCAGTCCCTACAACAGATCCCATTGCACTGCACTACCTTCTGAAGTTTGTCAGCTGCAACTGTGCAGGGGACTGTGACACTCTCAGGTGCTGCTGTAAAAAGCAAGTCGTCAAGCGTATTTCTGTTTGTGGGAACTGTCGTGGTAACTCTTGCCAGAACATCGACCAGCCAGATGATAACAGGAGTGAGTGAGATGTAGGGGAGTTGGATGAGGTTTGTTAAATTTTAAGGCGAGACACGGCAGGCAAAAACATCGTGTTTTTTTTTCCTGGTCAATTTTGAGATTTTTGGATATTTGTCTTCAATAACATGTCTTCTTTCAGACTTGTGGTGAAAAAAAGTCCGAAATACACATTTAGGTCTTTATTTTACTACACTTTGTCTGTTTGCGTCTGTAGATTTCTCACAAATTCTTAATCAACATGCTGCTCCGCAATCTCTGCCATCACCCTGTCATCACACACACCGTTAGGAAGCTCTCTCTCTCCTGTACAATGCTGTCGGATCCAAATATGGTAATTTCCTTTTTATCAGCAACCAATCGTGAAAGTAAAAGGGCTGAATGCGCAATCTCATTGGCTGATGATAAATCTTTAAAGCCCGTTTTCTCAAGATGACTTTTCTCTCATAGTCCAAGTCCGAAATCTCCACTTCAGTAGCACCTATATACACCAAACGTTCCAGTCTTGTACCTAGTTATATTATGAAGACATATACAGAGGGATTTGTAAATATATTATTCCTAGCCTGATTTATATAACATTTTATTCCAAAAAACATGGCGAAAATATTTTTTTTAAGGCTATTGACAGTATTTTCGGATTTACAGGATAACAAAAGTAGATATCCATAAATCCCTCTGTAATTTTTTCCCATCTAATATGTGAACACAATGAAAAAATTACTTTTAACCTGGCTTTATCCAATACTCAGAATTAGCGCATATTTAATTAGATATTGCCTAATTTGCATATTTAAACATTAAATTACAGAAAACTTGCAATACATTTTTTTCTCATCTTAATATAGGTAATCAACTGGGAAAGTTTCATGGTGATATCTGCTAGTTAAAAATTTGACTCTATTCACCTGTAGTGTCTCGCCTCAAACCGATTTAGTAAGTTTTGTTTTGTAATTGTTCAATAAAACCATTTTTATGTGGTTTTTGTATGGACTTGGAGTCATTTTTACTCAAAACTAATGGCTGGGATAGATTCGGCACCCCTAAAAACCCCTAGTTAGACATCTCAAAAGGTAATATTGAAAAAAAGAAAAAAAAAATCATTATTTTTACCCAGGCCGTCTGGGCACCCCAACTTTGATTGCCTCTCCAGGCGTTTCCCCGAGGATTTGGCCGTGGATAAATTGGGAGGTGTTACTAGACACCTATAGAAACACATGGTAAAAAAATCTATTGGTAAGAATTTTTTTTGCAGATTGGCAAAAAAAATTCCTAACTTTCCCTAACTATTAGGCATGCGCGAACGCACGGGACACAGTCTAAGCACATACACGCTTACTTTAAGCGAAGAGGAGAGATTCGCGATTGCACTGAACACGTTTTAAGTGCAGGCATATTCTCTGAGCGAGCCCAGAGAAAATTCTTACAAGAGCAGCGTGTATCTGAGAGCGCGCGAGCAGAGAGATTCGCGCTCGGCACATAATATTCCATGCGCGAGCAGAGAGATTCGAGCTCGGCACATTATTCCGCGTGCGAACAGACAGATTCACGCTCCCGCATTATATTAATGTACTTTCACGCTACAATAATGCGCTCTCGAAATTTGACAGGAAAATAACGCCATATAACTGAAGAACGTAAAACTGAGAACCATGAGTAACACGATGCTTCGCCAGACGACAAGTTTTTTATGGTTTTCCATATGAGATTTGAGGGATTTGTCATATTATAATGATATCCTATTGTGGTTTTACATTTTCACTATCAGTCCCTCCACAGCCCGGTTTGATGGCTAATATTCTTGAGGAGCGGTACTTCAGGTCCAATGAGATTTCGGAAGCACTTTATTTTACAGTCCTGTTCCACATGTACATTCTTATTCTTATTCTTATTATTATTATTATTATTATTATTATAGTAATTACAATAACTTGTTAATAACTTGGTACTAACCCTGAACCTTCCCCTAAACCCTAACCTTAACCCATGTAGTTACCCTATATTACCCAGTACTTTCTTAGAAATTAAATATTGTACTTGAGTACACTGTAAATACATGTACAGTAAGTGCACATACTGTAAAGTGCAACCAAGATTTCTATGTGTGCGTGGCTCTCTAGTGCAATGTCACAGAAATAGAAAGTAATACTATTTTGCAAAATAATTCTAATTAATGACCAGGGACAGTTTGCACCAGCTGTGCTTAAGTTACCTCTTAGCCTAGTTTTGACATAAAGGGGCACTAAGTTTATAACTTATGCACTAGTAAATATTTGTTGCATTGCACCATTAAACTTAGTTGAGATTCATCTTTGCGTAACTATATATTTACGGAAACCTCCGGCCAGAGTAATGGTTGGAATAAACTAGACTGACTGAATTACATCAATAAGCTCTATGTTTTACCTGACAGACTTTAATCGTTGTATGATGCTGACATATACACTCACTTACATTTTAAAAGAGAGAACATTATGTAAATAAATAACTTTCTTTGTGGCTCGTCAACAGTATTTATTTATTGATCCTTATTCATTTCAAATACAGTTTCAGACTGTTGTGTATATACTTAATCTATTATGTTATTCATGATTAAGTAATATCGTATTTTAATGGAAACGTATTTTTACCATTAGTTACTTGAGGCATAAGAAGTTACTTTAGAATAAAGGATAAACTGAAATTGACAGCATTTCAACACAACCTTTTCTCATGTATTTGAAGGCTGCTATTGCATCACTGAGGATAAACGTCATATGCGACTACGCGTTACTTTACGGCAAGCTTACAACCTACTAGCCATGTTCTGCCTTAAGAACAAATGGTGCAACTGAATAGTTACAAACTAGCTAGTAGTTACTAAGTCTCTAATGTGGAGTTTATGTTCCAGTTTAAAGGTCCCATTGCATGGATTATTTTATTATTTTAGAATGTTTCCTGGGGTGCCCTTATAATGTTAGTATGTTTTTTAGATCAAAAGTTGTTATCATTTAGAAATAAAAGGCATATTTCCTAGCCTGATTTTAGCCTCTGATTTGAATGCTCTGTTTGAAGGGGCGTGTCTGCTGTGAGACCTGTGATTGGCTGACATGCTTGCAGAAATATCTTGCATTACATGTGGAACTCTCTCGAAAACTTTTACTATTACAGCTATTATACGTTTTTACTATTATAGCTATCGGGATTAACGAATCGTGAGAAGTTTAAGTATTTAGATCTATTCCCATCACATAAAAGGTTGCAGTAATGGGCATTGAGCAGATGACAGTCTGTTGATCGCGTGAATGAAGATCTTATCATTGGAACGCAGTTTCTGCACTCTCACTAATGATTTCACAAATGCAAAAATGAGGTAAGTACAGTAAGAGCTTCGTTGTGCAGTGTAACAGCGTCATTGATTTCATAATGAGTTTTGGCAAGTGTCCAGATAAACTTGCGCTGTGTGTGATTGACAGCTTGGGCGATTGGAAAGGGATTGTTCTTTGATCGCTTTCTGTATATATATTAATCACAGTTTAAGTAAGATTATTTTCATCCTACTAAGAGAAACGACGTGAAGTTCATCGTTTAGTCACTGGCTTGATTTACTGATGCATAAACAGTATTGAACAACTTTGAGAGAAAGATTATCTGTCTGAACTTGAACAATTACACATCATGCGTCGCGTCTGAGCGCGTTGTTGTCTTTGGAGCTCCATCGATTGATTTATAATTCTTGATTTCTCTTTAAATTCACTTACAACAAACATTTTCTATTTTTCTCACCTCATAGTTACAACGCGGATTGTTGAGCAGACGCGTCTCAAGCCTAGTGATCCAACGCTGGATACTCTTATAGGTTACGTCCGTGGATCACGGCTGAACGCGTCTTCTCCGCACTCATTTACAAACAAACATTTTTTTTTTCGCGCCTATCGTGCGTCTACTCTACACCCGTACCCGTAAAAAGACGGATTATATCCAAGACTTAAGCCATAAATTAGTATTAATATTGATAGCATCACTGGTAGCGTCGTTGCTAACTTAACTTACTGTCCATCTGTTAAAATGGCGAATATATCAAATGTAAGTAGTTTACCTTTTGGTGCAGGTGAGGACACATTTGAGCTGCACGCGGTGCAGTCTGAGCTGGAAGCTGTTGAGAAACAGATCCACGACCTTTTAGTGAGAAAAGCCGAGCTGATAGACCGGCGGTTAGCTCTTGAAACATCGCGCGCCGAGGCACACAAATCAGAGACTAACGTTACTAACCCGATGACTCCGACCTCGTCTACTCCGTGCGTTCCTCAACATCGGTCCCGAACGTCGAGGTCGCGATCAGCCATGGTCTCGTTCACCCTGGCTCCAACATGCCATCACGAAGCCTGGATTTTTCCGCAGCGGAAGACGCGAGCCAGGTCTAGACCAAGAAAACTCTCTCCGACCCACCCGGTTTTCGAGATATCCACACAAAACCGTTTCTCCCCTCTTCGCGAAACAGAACGCAATGCTGTGATCATCGGTGATTCCATCGTTCGACACGTACACGCTACGTTAAATAAAAGTAAGGTGCATAATCACTGCTTTCCTGGTGCTCGTGTTTCTGAAATCGCTGCTCACGTTCCCGAGATTCTGAACGAGCGCGTCGGAACTGTGGTCCTTCACGCGGGAGGGGCAGACATCAGACTGCGCCAGACGGAGGTTCTGAAGAAAGACTTCAGGAATCTGATCGATACGGTACGCAGCACATCGCCTGATATAACGATTATTGTGTCAGGACCGCTTCCCATGTACCGACTAGGTCATGAAAAGTTTAGTAGATTATTCGCGCTAAATGAATGGTTAATGTCATGGTGCAATGAGCAGAAACTGCTCTTTGTAAATAATTGGAATCTGTTTTGGGAGCGTCCTAGGCTTTACCGTGCTGATGGCTTACACCCAAGCAGATTCGGATCGGATCTTCTGTCAGATAACATCTCCAAAATGTTAAATACCTTTTGACTAGTAACCAAAAGTCCAAATCATAGTCTCTGCTGCACCAATTTAACTGATATAAATAGTGTAGAACATTGCATAGAAACTGTGTCTATTCCTCGTTTAGTGAGATCAAATAATAAATCTACTGCAGGATCTAGAAAAAATCTAATTGTTATTAAACCAGAAAATGTTGCTATTGGTAATCAAAAACAATTTCTAAAGCTAGGTCTTCTAAACATTAGATCACTCACACCTAAGGCAGTTATTGTAAATGAAATAGTCACAGATAATAGCTTCGATGTACTTTGCCTTACTGAAACCTGGCTTAAACCAAATGATTATTTCGGTCTAAATGAGTCTACTCCATCAGGATACTCCTATAAGCACGAGCCCCGTCTGAATGGTCGTGGCGGCGGTGTTGCAACAATCTATAGAGATTTTCTCAATGTTACTCAGAAAACGGGTTATAAGTTTATTTCATTTGAAGTACTTGTACTAAATGTTACGCTCTTAGATGTTCGAAAAACATCCTTATTATCTCTAGCCTTGGCTACCATATATAGACCGCCTGGGCCTTACGCTGATTTCCTAAAAGAGTTTGCAGATCTTCTCTCAGACCTATTAGTTAACTTCGATAAAGCATTAATTGTTGGAGACTTTAATATCCATGTAGATAATCAAAATGATGCGTTAGGGGCTGCGTTTACAGATTTATTAAACTCCTTTGGGGTCAAGCAAAATGTTACCGGACCAACTCATCGATTTAATCATACACTCGATTTAATTATATCACATGGAACCGATCCAACCGATATAAATATCATTCCACAAAGTGACGATGTCACTGACCATTACATGGTAACTTGCATATTACGTACTCCTGTAATATATCATGCTGCGCCGCGTTATCGATTAGGCAGAACAATCCTTCCATCCACCATAGATAATTTTTCAAATAGCTTATTGGATCTGTCTCAGCTGCTCAGTGAACCCAAACAAACAGATGAACTTGAGGAATTAACTAGCACTATGAGCACCATTCTCTCTGGATCATTGGATATTGTTGCGCCCATTAGATTAAAAAAGGTCAGAGAGAAAAGTAAAGCACCATGGTACAACAATACTACGCGTGTTCTAAAGAGAGAAACCCGTAATTTAGAGCGTAAATGGAAACAAACTAACTTAGAGGTCTTTAGAATCGCATGGAAAGACAGTATGTCACGTTATAAAAAGGCCCTAAAAGCGGCCAGGGCTGAGCACCTCCGCAAACTAATAGAAAACAACCATAACAATCCTAAGTTCTTATTTAACACCGTGGCGAGACTAACAAATAAACAGATGTCTCCTGAACAAAATATTCCATTACAGTTTAGTAGTAATGATTTCATGAAGTTCTTCACTGAGAAAATAGAAAACATCAGAACCACAATTGTAAACGTTCAATCCTCAATCGCGCCTTATAATTCAGCCTCAATTATCACCCCGCAAGAACAATTACAGTGCTTTACAACTATAGAACAAAAAGAGTTAAATAAACTTTTTACTTCATCTAAAACAACAACATGTTTACTAGATCCTATACCAACTAAACTATTGAAAGAAGTGTTACCTGTAGTGGAAGAGCCTCTCCTCAATATTATTAACTCGTCTTTATCTTTAGGTTATTTTCCAAAAACATTTAAACTGGCAGTTATAAAACCTCTCATTAAGAAACCACAATTAGATCCGAATAATCTAGTAAATTATAGACCCATTTCAAATCTACCTTTTATGTCTAAAATACTAGAAAAAGTTGTGTCCGCTCAACTGGGCTCTTTCTTACAAGAAAATGACGTCTATGAAAAGTTTCAGTCTGGGTTCAGGCCGCATCATAGCACTGAAACTGCGCTCGTTAAAATCACAAATGATTTACTTTTAGCTTCTGACCAAGGCTGTATCTCAATATTAGTTTTACTTGATCTTAGTGCTGCGTTCGATACTATAGATCATACAATACTCTTAGATCGATTACAAAATTATACTGGTGTTCAAGGACAAGCATTAAGCTGGTTTAGATCGTATTTATCTGACCGCTACCATTTTGTTTATTTAAATGGAGAAAAATCTATCATAACTCCAGTAAACTATGGAGTGCCGCAGGGATCTGTGTTAGGCCCTCTATTATTCTCAATATATATGCTGCCACTTGGAAATATTATAAGGAAACATGGAATTAGTTTCCATTGTTATGCTGATGACACTCAAATCTATATTTCATCACGGCCGAATGAAAACGCTAAATTATCCAAATTGACAGAGTGTGTTAAAGATATAAAAGATTGGATGATGCGTAATTTTCTTTTATTAAATCCAGACAAGACAGAGGTACTACTTATCGGTTAAAAAAAAAACCACCCACAAAACCTCTCACAATACAACTTTAACATAGTAGGATGTCCTGTTACTTCATCCTCTACAGTAAAAGACCTGGGTGTTATATTAGACTGCAACCTGTCTTTTGAAAATCATATTTCATATGTAACAAGAACAGCCTTTTTCCACCTTAGAAACATTGCTAAGCTACGTAATATGCTATCTGTTTCTGATGCAGAAAAGTTAGTTCATGCATTCATGACTTCGAGACTAGATTACTGTAATGCATTATTAGCCGGTTGTCCTGCATCCTCAATAAACAAGCTGCAGTTAGTCCAAAATGCCGCCGCTAGATTTCTAACTAGATCAAGAAAATATGATCATACAGTATAACACCGATTTTATCATCACTACATTGGTTACCTATAAAGTCCCGTATTAATTACAAGGTATTGCTACTGACTTATAAAGCCCTAAACGGCTTAGCTCCAGTCTATTTAACGGATCTTCCATCACCCTATAATCCATCGCGCTCTTTAAGGTCACTAAATTCGAGGCTTTTGGTCATACCTAGGATATCCAGATCCACCAAAGGAGGGAGAGCATTTTCACATTTAGCACCAAAACTCTGGAATAGTCTTCCGGATACTGTTCGTTGCTCAGACTCGCTCTCCCAGTTTAAAACTAGATTAAAGACGCATCTCTTCAGCCAGGCATTCATATAATACTTTTAATCTTACAGTTAAATCCGACCTCTAGCTTTTTTTTTTAATCTTACAGTTAAATCCGACCTCTAGCTTATAAACGCCAGAGGAGAACTGGCCCCCGACTGAGCCCGGGTTCTCCCAAGGTTTTTTTTTTCTCCATTAGGTCACCTGATGGAGTTTTTCGGTTCCTTGCCACTGTTGCCTTTGGCTTGCTCAGTTGGGGATATTTAATTTAATTAATCAATCAACGATACTATTGATCAGCATTACCAAACGTAGACGTTCCACTAGAAACAAACATTGATGTATTGTTCTAACTTATTGCTGTGAAGCTGCTTTGATACAGCCTGTGTTGTGAAAAGCGCTATATAAATAAACTTGACTTGACTTGACTTGACATCAGAAATTCACAAAACCCACTGGTTCTTCAACCAATCAAAAATACTTTTGTGTTCATTTGTACATCCAAACACTGAGCAACTGCCATGCTTTGCTCGTTTTCAAGCCATGATGTCTCTCGAGGAAAAACCAATATCACACTCGCCTAGCTCATTTTCTCATGGGCGGGCCAAATTCTTTTTGCGGCCAAAGAAAAGAAAGGGGAGGTAACCTTTCCCCTTATGACGACATAAGGAGAAGATTTCTAGATTCGCCCGTCTGAGCTTTCATTTTCTCAAAAATACCCAGGGCTTGGTTTACACCCATCAAAACGTCTGGCCACTTGGGGACCATAGGCAGGCTAGGGAATCTCATATTAAAGTTAGAAAACCTCATAAAATGAAATTTTCATGCAATGGGACCTTTAAGAACTTACAAATGGCTGGTGCGACCCTACCCAGGTCCACAAGGTATCTGCATGCACAGAATTATGTGGGAAAAGTCCACAGATTTCCACAGAATTGCACAACCCATCATTCACAAAGTTCTACATATCCTCCACCCCTTGTGTGTTCACTTATTAAATAGTGTACTTAATTTGATTTTGCTTTCAGCGGTCAATACAACTGCATTACTGTTAGTTCCATTTAATAAATTTTTAACAAGACTTTCCTCCCAAAATCAGCACAGAAAAATGGGGAAAATTCTACTTCATCTGGTCGGGCTAATGAATCTTAAACGAATTAATGAAACTTATTTGGACTGAGAATAATTGTCTTACTTAATAATTGTCTTGCTTAATAATTTGTTCCTAATGATATTGCTTATTTAACAGTGTAAATATTCTTATGTATTGTATTTAAAGTGAGTTGTTTTAAAGTATCAAACACCCATGAATGCTAAAAACATGTTTTTATGTTAGGAGGAAGAGGGGTGTGAGGTCACTGAAAATAATTTTAATAGAGAAAATGGCCCATCAGTTGAACAGGTGGAGGCATATCTTACAGATGAAAGATATATCTCAGAACAGGTGAGTTGTTTACTTAACTTATTGATTATATACAGTAATTGTATTAGTTTTAGTACTTGACACATAGAACTAGAATTGTACTGACTGGTTATAAGTTAATTTAGTAAGTAACAGGTTACCGTAAAGCTTATCACTGTTTTGAACTATGGTATGTATCGTTTCATGAGGTTATTGGCGATACCCAGTCATATTTTAAACAAACCCAGAAATCAAGGGATTCAGCTTGTAACTGTAATTTGACATTCTCTTCTTACCCTCTCAAGGACAAATCTCAAAACCTGAAAATAGCCTCTTACTGGGGATCAACTGAGAAATTAAAGCCAGACAACTTTAGTGATCCAGAGTCCATAGAGATGGACCAACAGGTTCCAAATATTCAGGATCTGGAATCAGCAAGGGAAAAAGATGATCAGAAAGGTCCCAAAGAAGAGACAGAAGAGGCCTCATCTCTGTCACAGCAAACCGACATCCCTGGTGAATCTTCAGATGAAGAGGAGAATGCAGAAGAGAAATCAGACTCCACTAGCATTCTACCATCATCTGTGCTTGATAAGGCCAGCGCCATTGCTGAACACTTTGTCTGTGCCACACGTCGTAGTAGCATAAGCGCGGATGTTTGCCCATCTCCACGTCTTCCCAGCAGGACTGGAAGCAGTCTAAGTCTGGGAGATTCCCATGATCGTCAACACCGCCTTGCTAGCACCTGCTCACCTGAGTCACATGGCATTCCTTTGACCCAGGAAGCCCTTGCATCAGCAGACTTCATGATCGGGTCATTGGGGGATGACAGACTTTTTGACCCTGATCGAAGCATCGACAGAAGAAGGGATTCAGTGCTATCCCGGCAAGATCAACTACTCATTGACAAGATAAGGAGCTACTATGAGAATGCAGAACACCAGGATGCTACTTTTAGCCTAAAGCGTAGAGAGAGCCTCACTTACATTCCAAGTGGGCTTGTAAGGAATTCAGTTAGTCGTTTCAACAGCATTCCTAATGATAAAGGCCTTGCCTTAGAGAAGACCTCCAATACATCTGGACCTGATGAAGCTATAGAACCTCTTTTTGTTACCTCGGCTCTATCAGAGACCAATTTGAGTGCAAATTCATCCTCTCTGGAACAACCTGTTAGTGATCCCACAGATTTCACTAGGCTTGACTCTGATGTAGATGGTTTCATGAAACCTCAGTCCGTCTATTACCAAACTGAGAGTAATCCGGAAGAGGTTTTCCGTCCCTCCTCTGAGATGATCAAAGTCTGGCAAGAAATGGAAAGAGAGGTCAATAGATGTCAAGGGGACCTCAAAGCTCTGAGGCCCAGAGAAACTCCTTATTATAGAGGAACGAGTCCCAGTCTCCTCAGGAAGAGTCCTAACCTGGGTAAAAAGACACAAGGCAAAGGTGTTGATGGACAGGTTATATCTGAAGATTCAAATCTGAGCACTATCAGAGAGGAGTCCTTCACACCATCACCTTTGAAAGAGAAGGAAAACCGTGCAGCCAGTGAGAATGATGCCACCAGACCCAGGCAATGTGAGGATGGATGTAGACCCCTTACATCTCTAGCCCCCAGAGTTATCAGGTTGAGAGGAGAAACTGAAGATGAGGGAGATGCAGGAGCACAGTCAGAAGAAGATGCGGATTCATCCCAAAACAAAGTTTTCCATCTTGCAAGGAAGTACAGTCAACGCATTAAGTGCACACAACCAGTGCTGAGACAGAGGAGTGAGGAGTCTGGAGATACATGGTCGGCCACGAGGAACCTTCTGTCGGTGGTGGAAGAAAAGCCAGAGGAGACCAAAGGTAAGATGGATCTTTTTGACTATAATCAAATCTTTATTTTTAAAAAGTGAATGCATTTTCAACCAATTTTCTTCCATACCACAACATATTACAAACAACAGAATAGAACAACAGAACTGAGACTTTTGACTTTTTGCCTTGCTCCTTGTCTGTATTTGCGGCAATCCTTTTATTAGTGGAATCTTTTTGTCTATTATTAATGAGTAATTTAATCATTTATTTGTTCACTGAATTCATTTAAAAACACTGCTTTCGAGAACGAAAGACCACTACTGTGTGTTGCAATTTTTTTTATCCGGCTTTTTTCCCTCTGCACCCTGTGGCTTTGTGCAAACCTTGTGCAAACTTTCAGAATAGATTCACATACACAGATATACAGGATACAACCAGCAGTGAAATGTAAATATGGTTTGCTCCATTGACTGTGCATAACATAACAAATAAAGTAAACCTAAGTGCAAAAACATTATAAAATAAACTGACAAATGTAATATTATTTAGCAATATATAAAATCTCCAAAAAATAGAGAATGTTTAAAATGCATGTTACATTGCAGCAACAATACAAGTGATATGTGCAACTGACGCTTAATATACCCGAATATACTGAGCGAGAGACTTATGAGATGAGTGATACAGGCAAGTCCAAGTTAAGGAGTCTATTAATCTGAGGGAAGAAGCTTCTCCTAAGCCTCTCAGTTTTTGTCCTCAGACTACGGAAGTACTTACCAGATGGAAGCAGGCTAAACAGACAGTTATCAGAGTGTTGGAGTCCTTGATGATTTAACAGCTCTATTCCAGGCAGGCCAGCGTTTCACCACCCTCCTCTCGGGGGGTTCTTGCTTAGATTCCGGTCTGATTATATTCCGGTATGAGGAAAATGGCAGCATAATCTGATTTACCAAAAGCCGGTAGCGAGCGAGCTTTGTAGCCAATCCTAAACTGAGAATAACAATCTAGTTGGGCAGGCAGGAGACATGTTGGTAAAATTCGGCATAACCTACCTGAGGTTGGCTTTATTAAAGTCCCCTTTCACAACGAAGGGAGCATCTGGATGTGTGTTTATGTAGACACTAAGCACATCATGAATCTTGGACAAAGCCAAACCTGTGTCTGTCTGAGGTGGGATGTGTACAGCAGCAGCAATGATGGATGTGAACTCACGGGGCAAATAAAATAGATGGCAAATAACAGATGTTCCAGATGAGGTGAACAGGAGCAGGAGAGAGTGGAAATGTTCCTGGGATCACACCATTTATTATTAGTCATAAAATAAAATTTGGATTTACTGTCCTCCATTGTTCTAGCCATCCGTAAAACTGAAAAGTTATCGGATGGTGTAACAGCCGTGTCCGACACCAAAGGCATCAGCCAAGTTTCAGACAGGCAGAGTATGTTGCAGTCTCTAATGTCACGTTGAAATCTTATCCTGGCTCTAAGATCATCCAATTTATTCTCAAATCTCAGAGTAACTTAGATGACCATGATGGGTTACAGGATGAAATGTCTTGAAATAGATAGGTATAGTGGTATCCAATCTACTTTATCATAAGTAATCAGTGCAGATGTTGTACGTACAAAAAATAACTTTGAGTTCTACTCGTGTTGGTTTCCAGTTTAAAGTGGTTGACTTCAATAAATATAAATTGGTTGCTGAAATATATATTGGTTGCAGTGATTCTACTTAATGTTGTTCAGTCTTTAATGTACTGTATAACCAAACATAAAATGATCTTATGTTTTGCTGCTCCACAGGTAAACCAGACTTGATGCTGCCCATGACTGCAAATTATCAGGCTGATTATGAGAGAGACCAGAAGTCCCAGCTTGTGACTCCCAGCCCAGACCACACTCCTAATTCTGTCAGTAGCCCAAAGGTCTTGTCCCCACATCTGTCCCATTCCAGGAGTCCTCTTAGTCCTCCACCTGAGAACTTCAACTGGCCAGACGTCCGTGAGCTTCGCTCCAAATATGCACACTTCGGCAGCTCATCTTCTCAGTCACCAGCAGGCCAAAGTCGTTCTGTGGCAGAGAGGATGTTCGACGGCACTTCTAGAAGACGTTCTAGCTGCTCTTCTAGCCGCATGCTCACCTCTTATGGCTCCACAGACTCTTCAATTCACACACTTTATCCGGAAAGGGATACGGGAGAATTGCTGACTCGGAAGCATCGTACTGGCTCTCTCGACCAAAAATTGTGTAGTTTGTATTTGAGTGATCTGCATAGTCTTCAGAGTAAAAATGCCAGCAGTGGCTACTATGTCTCCGCTCAAGCTACCCTTCCAAATGAGAAAAATATAATAGTGGTTGAGAAAGTACCTGAGGATACACCACCAGTAGAGATGGACCTGCCTACCAAAGAGTGCATGAAACAGGAAATGACAACAGATGACGGCTACGTCCAAATTCGTTCTCCAACTTCTCGTGAGAAGATCTCAATCATGGCTGTCATTGACCGCTGTCGGGCGTATCAGGAGTCAGAGGAATACCGTCTTAGGGAAGAGGGAGGATCTAAGACAGAGAGGAGCAAAAAACTTGAGAAAGCTCCATCCCCTAGTGATTACTTAGATGATGTTGTTAAAAATACATTGGATTCTGGGAAGAAGGCTGACACAGCTAGTCAACACAGCGTTGTCAAGAACCTCAGAGAAAAATTCCAAAGCATAAGATAAAATCACTCGTTTTATCGTTATGTATTTTATGTTTCAGAAATACTGGAAAGTTGTTGGCTGTGAAATATTTTGCTTCATTAATTTCTCTCTTTTTTTTAATGTCTTGACCACTGAAGGTATGGTCAGTATATATTATGCTGTAGCCAAATAAATCATTTGGCGAATTTAAACCTCAAACCTAATATTCTGTACGTTTTGTATGCTACTTTACTGGTATTTTGGACACTGTTTGATTTATGTTGCCTACTGTTAAACCTATGAGAAACCAATGTTTTTTTTTATGGTCTGGATGCTTGGCAGCAAATGTAAATATTGTACATTCTTGTACATGTATGTGTTTGGTAGTCATTTTACATAAATGTAAAGGTAATGACATTCTTCTTCATGATTGTTTAAATTTTAGCAAAAGTATTTCAATTCGTGTAATACAGCATACTCTGCCAGTATAGACTTGACTTTAGTGTAATTCAAGTCTAGACTCTAAATGGAACAGACCACTCGAAAACTGGGTTTTATTTAACTTTTAACTAAAAGATATGTTAAAGCTTGTTCATAGATGGCATGCATGGGCCAAGTGTATATATGTACCTTTGTACCAAAGTGGATTTAGTCCCTTTTTTCTAGGAAACTAGATCCTAATGTTTAAAGACATACTGTAAGAAATAGTACAGTATATTTTGTCTGCAATTTTAAGCTTACCATGTGTCATTGTGGTGCATGATAAATCTGCCACTAACATCAGACTTTGGCTGATGCCACAATTTGGTAAACACTATTGGTTAAGCAGCCCATTCTGATAGACTGGTCTTTGTGAAATCTGTCATTTTCTTCATAACTGCTCTCTTATTGATCATTGTGTGTGTCTCTCTCTCTGTTATTTATTAAGATTCTATTGATTCCTCTTGTCTGTCTGACTTAATACAAATGCACCAAAAAAATACAGTTCATAAAGTGGAAAGTCTGGAAAATTCACTCCATAATAAAACCGAAGGAAATTCAATTTTGATTGATTTTGTTTATGTCCCATTTGAATGACTCTGATCTATAGGCCTCAAATGCAAATCTTAGATAGTCAAACCAAGAGCATATGACTCCTTTCAACACTGTTTCCGAGGTTTAATCAGATCAAATCAGAACTTGATAAAGCCTCCATGTCAGTTTATGGTTTGATATTAATACGATATTCATGCAAATCTGTTTTTCAGATATGAAACCCAAATATTTAAAGAGTTTTTTCTAAGTTCGACATGCAGCACTTGAATTACTTTAGCCATTCAACATTAGCCATCACTGTGAGCAACTGTAGCAGAATTTCAGCATTTAAATATGTCTAAACGTAATGGCACCTCATACTTCGTACAATATTTACAATTTGAATCCCTCACCTAGCCAAAATCATACAACATTCTTTGGATTTACAAATTTAGCAAAATTTTAAGAGATTAATAAATGCTGAAGAAGTATTGTTCATTCTTAGTTCATGTTAACTAAGGTAGTTAACTAATGTTCACAAATGAACCTTATTGTAATGTGGTATTCCTGTATCATGAAGGGCAAAGGGTCCGTGTACTTTTTCGTTCATTCATTATTCTATTTCGGAATGAAAGATGCAATTTAAAAAAGGGTGCAGCTTTGTTTTTTGTTTAAAAGAAAAAAAGCAGAAATGGCTATATTTTGTTTTCCAAATGTATTGTTGCCATCAAATAATAGTATCAGAAAATTGGACGACATTTCTGATCGTTTTTTAATTTGTAATATTTATTTGTACGTTTATTGTATTTCATTTGACTGATCCTATCTGTACCCGGAAGTAAATTACACCGTCGTGCGAAGTCATAGATAGCCGATATGTCGGACATGTAACCTATTAATGTCCGACACGGTCAGACATGTATTTATCATTGAGTTAGTTTATTAGTCACATTCTTCCACTTGAATAAACTTAGAATGAACTATCGCTACTTATATATATATATATATATATATATATATATATATATATATATATATATATATATATATATATATATATATATATATATAAGTAGCGATAGTTCATTCACATATATATATATATACATATATATATATATATATATATATATATATATATATATATATATATATATATATATATATATATATATGGGTGCGATTTGAGAAAAAACAGAGGGGGGGGGGTGTTTTGAAACATTTATTCATAAAAATAAATCATGAGAACATGAACTTCATCACTGCATTTGCAGGAATTGTAAAATCTTTTTTCTTATTAACTCATGAAGTAGCCTAACGCAATATTTTTACTCTAATAGCTTATCTTTCCCAACACTGTGGTCCTTGTTCATTTGAGTCAAACTGGGACTGTGAGTTCTGCTGAAGTTGGGAGTTGCCGTCCATCGTACTTGTAGTAACATTCTCATTTGCATTTTTTTTTTTTTTTTTGTGACGGTCCTGTAAAATATGATGATGCTGCTCTGGACCCTTTTCATTGTTCCCAGCTAGCTAGCTAGAGTTTTCGCGCTGAAATATTACATAGGCCTAAATATTTGTACTTGGTGACATTCTGAAAAGCCGTACATGGATCAAAGCTAATGGACAGGATCAGATAAATTAGCCGCAATGTCATCTATTGTCATATCGGCCTCTGCTGAACCACGGATTGATTGCAAAGTTAAACCATCACAGTAGAAACAGTTTTACTGCTGCTGTTAAAGTAATAACGTTAACTTTACATCGCGATGCTGAGATACAGTGAAATGATAGAAAAGACAGATGCATTATAAATCTGTGTTAGTCAATTCGCCTCATTCGCGTCTACCGCTCCGCGCTAAACGCCTCATTCAACGCCTCATTCAGGACATTTAGACGCGTGTAAACGCGTCTTACATTGACTTAACATTGAAATCACTCGCGCCAGACGCTCAAGAGTGAGTGAGCAGTCAAAAAAACTTTGCTTTAGCCCAGGCACGGCGCCAGGATTCCAGTTTTGGATGGGCCAGACCAATTGTGGGTGGGCCTTAAATTAAAAACTTTAAATTAAAAACATTATCCAATCACTGTTTAACCTAATAATAAAAAAAAGACTAATATAGCTTACTGTTATATTATCTGTGCGTATACGTAATCTAGATTTTAATAGCTTGATGCTCTTTAAATATTTTGTTGCATAGTTAAAAGTTTCGGTGCATAGGACGGACCTATCCGCGATCGCTCTCCATGGTTCTGACCAAAGAAGAGCGCTCTGGAATCTCCATTACGCATCATACGCATCATACCTGGGCTGCGTTCTCTTAGCGCGCTACTAAGACTCTTAAGGTATAACTTAACTAAAGGTATACTACCACTAAAGGTATATCATTGCTAGGCGTCTTCAGGGCTATCATCCACTCGCGAGGCAGAGGCGCTGGCGCCCTGCGCTGTTTTTGGTCAAACATGATTTTGACCACTTCATTAAGTTTTTTTTTTTGTAGAAAACTCTTTTTAAAAGATTTTCGTTTTGTATAAATTGTATCTTAATTTTGATCAATGTTTTATCAACCAATTGCATATTTATAGCATATTTAAGTAGGCTAATTAAAAGAGGCGATTGTCCACGAATGGCTTAAAATGAACAACTAGCCTACTAGTCGTCTAGAAAAAAAAAATTAGTCGGAGGCAGCCCTTATTCCACATATTTTCGAACCAGGCTCAGGCCATTCTGGGTTGAGCGAGCTAGCGACCCTGAGCGGAATGAGCGAGCGGAGCGGAATATTCAGCTCTCCGCTCACGAGCTCTGATCGGAACAAACCCGAACCTCACTGTCTGCTGAACTTGTGCAGAAACATCATTTAATAAATTTATTTTAATTTTTAAAAATAAAAAGGGCAGCACACAGCCATTCATGAGACACCACAACACATGCTAGCCCCGCATTAGCAACCAAATTTTCTCTGGACTCAATGATAAATACATGTCTGACCGTGTCACATGTCCGACATATCGGCTATCTATGACTTCGCACGACGGTGTAATTTACTTTCGGGTACAGATAGGATCAGTCAAATGAAATACAATAAACGTACAAATAAATATTACAAATTAAAAAACGATCGGAAATGTCGTCCAATTTTCTATTATTATGATTTGATGACAACAATACATTTTGAAAACAAAATATAGCCATTTCTGCTCTTTTATTTTAAACAAAAAACAAAGCTGCACCCTTTTTTAAATTTCATCTTTCATTCCGAAATAGAATAATGAATGAACGAAAAAGTACACGGACCGCAAAGGAATAGTCTTGATCTCAATTTCTCAATCAACTCCATGTACTTGAACTGTAAGTGAACTCTCACTAAATATCCTGACAAGAAACAATGCGGATGTGTTTATTTTAAAAGGCGATGAAAGTACGCTAGGGAATTATATTTGCTTCAAAAAAACTGAACGTAACTTTATAAAACTGAACGTAACTTTTTCAGAAACTATCAAAAATGTGCCACTACAAAAGAAGAAAAACACAATGAAAATGAAAAAAATGAACTCAGTCGCACAAATATAACAGTCCGTGTACTTGGCGGCCAACGGATTTTCGTTTGGAAAGGAAAAAAACAAAAACGAAAAACGTCCGGTTTCCCAATTAGCCTACCATTAGTAAATAGGAAAACGAAAAACGGAAAACAACCCATTATTAGTTTTTTGTTTTGATATTAAAAAAGGAAAACGAAAACCAATCTCGTTATCCGATTGTCCTTGATGTGCTTAAAGATGGAAATCGGAAATCAAAATACGTATGTATAAAGTCGTAATCCTTAATTCTGCATTGGTTAAATTTTTCGTGACCCGGAAGCGATATTAAGTAGTAAGCAGTTGTCATATGAGCGGTTGTATGCTAGATGTCGCCTTGGCTACGGCATTGGAAGATTGGAACGAATGCGTATATATATTTTAATGATCACAATTAAAGTTTTAATTTTATTAAATAGAACAAGCGCAACATTCAGCATTCAATCAAATAAAAGATGTATTATTAATAATAATGTTATTTCAACATAATATCTCGTTATTTCGACATAATATGTGCGTGCAACAAGCAAGATGTGCATTTGTAAATCCGGTGACGCATGCATTGATTTTTATTAATAAATAGTGTTTTCTGACAGTGTCGACTGCAAAGATGAAGTTGACGATCGCCATATTTGTAGTGAACGCGCCTATAGAGAGAAATGCACATAATGGATTACATAATCAGAGAGTAGTCTTTTTCTTTTCGTTTTGAATTTTTTCGTTTAAAGACATTTCAAGCTTTGTGTATTTGATGTATTTCTCATGTCTGTGTGAGGCATACCCTGAGTTTCGTTAAGTTAGGATGAGATGCGCTCCAGTTCACGTGCAATGCAAGGGACCGCGCGAGCGCCTCCATGATTGTATTATATTATATTATTTATTCAATCCAGGCAATTGGTTGATGAAAAAATTATTAAAATTAAGATACAATTTATACAAAACGAAATTCATTTTAAAGAAAGGTTTTCTACAAAACAAAACTTAATGAAGTGGTCAAAATCATGTCTGACCCGCTCCATGTCTCTCAATATATTGCGTATCCTATCTTAATCATGCTGTTCACTTTTCATAAATCAGCATAAATGGAAAAAAATAACATTATAATATTTTAACAAATATGAAACTAAATTAGCTAATTTAATGGCTACAACAGTATAATAGGCCTACAGACTCTCCATTTGTACAAATTGCTGCACATTTATTTAATTCTGAATTTTGCACAAATAAGTTGAAAGGCATTTGTTCAAATCAAGTTCACGGATAATTGTGCGTGCATTTATTAAAGGTGAACTAAGTAACTTTTTTTACCTTAACTGAACAGCTTCGGAGTCATTGGAATGGTTATATTACTTATTTCGGGTTGAATGGTGGTCATTTCGCACCCCCCTGGTGCCCGTGAGCGGAAAATACGCACTTGCAACTTTGAGCCGGCGGGCCGCTGGCCGCCGCGTCAGGAAGTCTCGCGTGATATCAGGTCTCGCGATGTAAACAATTGCTTTACGGCCAAAATAAATCTGCTAAAATGCTGTCATTATTGCGCTCCCTCACGCTGTCCGAACCCGAATGAAGAAGACGTTTTAAAGAATGTTCCATCTGCTTTGATGTCGTTGATCTATAGCCTCTGGTGTCTGTTTTTACAACAGTGTTGTCAAATATCTATTCCGAAGCTGTGGGAGGAGCTCTAGAGAGAAACCTGCGAGCAAAAAGCGAGAATACAGCGAAGAAATCCCGAAGCTACTGAGTGCTGCTTTAATCATTATGATACTAAAATCATAACAAAGTAGGCTATGCTATGTACAAAAAAATCAGATGAGCCCAGAATATGAATGCAACGTTTACTTGTTCAATTTAATAAGATTAAAACTTGTGATCATTAAAATAATTGAATATATATAATATTTAGTGGCCAAGTTTTTCTCATTTATATATATATACGCATTCGTTCCAATGAACTGCCGTAGCCAAGGCGACATCTAGCATACAACCTCTCATAGGTGTATCTATGACAACTGCTTATACTTAACATCGCTTCCGGGTCATGAAAAAATACCAATGCAGAATTAAGGATTACGACTTTATACATACGTAGGCTATTTTGATTGCCGATTTCCATCTATAAACACATCAAGGACCATCGGATAACGAGATTGTTTTTCGTTTACCATTTTTTAATATCAAAACAAAAAACGAATAATGGGTTGTTTTCCGTTTTTCGTTTTCCTATTTACTAATGGTAATTGGGAAACCGGACGTTTTTCGTTTTTGTTTTTTTCCTTTCAAAACGAAAATTCGTTGGCCGCCAAGTACACGGACCTATAACAGGCTCTTCAAATATGCTTCGCGGTGATTTGTACGTCGTGCTTTGCAATGTATTACTAGATATGTAAATAATATTTGACATTAGATCGTCTCTGTCTGTAAAGATGAGCTCTCAGGAGAGACACGGAGCGGCATCATCTTCCTACTCCGCTTGTCCTTCAAGGCAGCTTGAAGTAAGTTCGTGTTACTGAAGTAACGTTAACCAATAACATCGATCAAAGTTTTATTCATGTACAGTGTGCAACAGTTTGTTGCGGGTTATTAGTGTCATTCACAAGTTAGCAATGCACTGATGTCATGTCATGATTGTAGTGTTTCTTCATGTGCAGTATATCCAATGAACTACATACACAGAGAGTCACCGGAAAGAACCGACCATTTATTCATACAAACAAAGCGGCTACTGCCGCTAACACATGCAAGCCAGACTTCTTCACCTTCACACTCCAATAACCCCCTTTAACCCCCAGGTGGCCCTCTAGTGGAGACAATAGGTAATTACATCACAAATGCATTATGCACAGCAAATGCATTAAACACTACACCACATCCCCCTTTTTTCACAGCAAACAATACAAGCTATAAACAAGATATATGAACATTTAATTTCCTTCTTATTTATAGCAAACATTTTGTCCATTAAGCAGTTCAAAGCTAGTTCATACAATAGTCCTGAAACCTCACCGGAAGTTTCACAACTCGACCACTCCTGGTGGTTGTGGGACTGCTGTTATGAGAAGATTGCTCTGGCACATACTGTACAGACCGATCCATCTCTTCATGTGCCTCTGGGACGTGAGAGTGTGCATTGTCATGGGTCTCATCCGCTACTTCAAATGTTTCTGTGTGTTTGTGATTTGTTTTCCTCAGATGGCGCCTGTTGCGACGGAAATGTCGTCCTGCTTCATTGATGACATCATACGATCTTGGCTCATCACGTTTTGAAACAATGAGACCTCGTTGCCACCCCTTATCTGTTTCCATGTGCACAGTATTTCCAGCACGTAGTTCTGGCAGGACTTTTGCTCCCACATTATAATGACACGCTTGCTTCTTTTGCAGATATTGGAGCGCCTGATGAACACCTTTAGGAGTGACCGGTCGTAGAACTTCACTGGACACTGGTAAGATGCTCCTCAGAACTCTTCCCATCAGTACCTGAGCTGGTGAGTAGAATGTACCAGTGATAGGCGTATTTCTCAGTGAGAAAAGAGCAAGATGATGATCCACCCCTGATAATTTTGCTTTTTTCAGGACATATTTAACAATTTTGATTGTCCTTTCCGCCAGGCCATTTGATTGAGGATAGGCCGGACTAGAGTGTGTCAGCTTAATCCCCCACTCTGCAGCAAAAGTCTTCATTTCATAGCTAGCGAAGGGCACATGATCGCACACTAGTTCTTTGGGAATGCCATGCCTTGCATACACTGCTTTCATCTTTTCAATCACTGAGCGCGCTGTCTTGTCTTTGATATTCATCACCTCTGGAAACTTTGACATGTAATCGACAATCAATAGATATGACTGACCTCTGATTTCAAAGATGTCGGCAGCTACTTTTAACCAGGGGAGCTCTGGAATTTCATGAGAGATGAGTGGCTCTTTCTGGTTCCTGGGCTGGAACTGTTGGCATGTTAAACACCTTTCAACCATCTGTTCTATGTGTTTTGTCATTCCAGGCCAATACAGAAATTTTCTGGCATGTGCTTTTGTGCGCTGCATTCCTTGGTGTGAGATATGTAATTTCCGCATCATCTCTGTTCTCATTGACTCAGGAATCAAGATTCTACCTGATACCAACATTATGCCATCCTGCACAGCCACAGTGTGTCTAATAGGCCAGAACTGATGAAGTGAGGGGTTGAGTTTCTTTCTATGTGTCGGCCATCCTGTTTTTTGCATTTTCACAAGCAACTGGAGTGTACTGTCTCCTGCAGTAGCATCTATAAGCTGTTTCAGCATTTCTTCACTGAGAGCCTCTGTAGCCTGAAGTGAATATACAACTCTCTCATCACTGAGATCATCTGTACCTGTGTGTTGGCCTTCAACGACAGCACGTGACAGTGTATCAGCAATCAACATGTCTTTACCAGGCTTATATTGGACAATAAGATCATATTTCTGTAGCTGTAAGAGCATACGTTGGAGTCTCGCCGGTGCTTTGCTCAATGGCTTTTTGAAGATAGCCTCCAATGGCTTATGATCCGATTGGACATTCACACTGGATGCATATGCTATTGGTTGCCCCTCCTGCAGCAGACATGATCCTAAGCCATCTGATGCCTCACCTGGAATAAATGGCGCAAGGTATCTTATCATACCCAAGACCCGCTGCAAGTGCTTGTTTGTCAGTGGGTGCTGGCATGCTCACTACTGCCTGTATTTTGCCGTCATCCGCTTTCACACCCTGTGGAGTAATCACATGGCCCATGTAATGTACGTTGTTCACCTTGAACTGGATCTTGTCAGGGTTGAACTTCACATTGTGTTCTTTTACTCTCTCCATAATTTTAGCAACTATGACATCATGTTCTTGTTCTGTGGCAGCTGCAACAATCATATCATCCGCTACAATGTGTACACCGTCAATGTCTCCGAACACTTCATTGTTGTACTGCTGGAAGACCTCACTAGCAGATTTGACACCAAACGGCAGACGTTTAAATCTGTATCTACCCCATGGCGTGTTGAATGTGCATAGCAGGGAGGATTCCATGTCAAGTTTGACTTGCCAGTAGCCATCCTTTTCATCAAAAATAGAGAAAATTTTCTTTCCAGCAAGCTTACACAAGACATCTTCAGTTGTCGGAATAGAGAAGTGTTGACGAAGAACGGCTTTATTTAGATCCCGAGGATCCAGGCACACTCGTAATGACCCATTCTTTTTTTCGGTGACAACCAGGCTGTTAACCCATGGAGTGGGCTGGGTGACTGGCGCTATAACGTCTGCTTGCAACAGCTTCTCCAGTGTGTCCTTCAGTTTGCCCAGCACTGCTAAGGGAATTTTTCTGCAGCCATGTATGACCGGGATTGCTTTCGGATTGACATGTATATGATGTTCACGTGGAAACTGACCGAGCCCTTCAAAAGCTGTTGGATGTTGTGCTATCAATTCCTCTTTGGAGGTAGAATGCTTGATTACAACAGTCTCAACTCTTTTCAGCAGTTGCATCCACTCACATGCTTCTTTACCAAGTATTGGAATGGACGAGTATCTGGTGATGTAAAAGGGTAAGCAAACTTGTACTTTAGGTGTGTTACACTGAAGATTGACCACACCTTCTGGTTTTAACTTAGCTCCACCATATGCCACCAGCATAATCGAAGTCGGTTGCAACACCACTGTTTTGTCAAGTGATTGATAAATATCCAGTGGTATAATATTGGCTTCGGCCCCAGAGTCCAGTTTGAACTTCACAGTCACATTTCCAATATTTACATCGGTATACCATGCTTTCTGTACAGAGCTGAAGGCCTGTTTCAGTTCAACTGATCCGATGAATAATGAATCAACAGTGACATTTCTATCATATTTAGGCTTCTTGTCTTTTTGTTCAGACCTGCACACTGAGGCAAAGTGATTACGTTTTCCACAGGCATGACATGTTGCACCAAAAGCTGGACACTGTCTTAGAGGGTGAGACTTTCCACACTTTTTGCAGATAAAATAATCTGATTTGTATTGTTGAGATAATGGCCTTTCATATCTCTTTATGTTCTGTTTTACATCTTTTGTCCTATTTTTAATGGCATGAACAGTTTTACTCTGCTCTCCCATTGCTTGGATCTGTGTCTTTGCTGCCTCTGCCGCTCTACAAATGTCCACAGTTTTTTCAAGGGTCAAGTTCGTTTCTCTTAAAAGCCTCTCCTTTAAACGCTGATCGCTGACACTGAACACAATCTTATCTCTTATCATGTCAGATTCTGTTGGGCCAAATTCACAGTCCTTAGCCTTTTGCTTTAGTTCTGTGACGTACTTATCGATGGTAATCGTATCGGGCATAGGGTAGGCCCAGAATTGATGCCTTTCAAAAACAACGTTCTTTCTCGGTAAGCAGTACGTCTCTAATGCAGTTACTATATCTTGCATTGTTTAATTTTCCCCTTCTGGCTCAATAGACAGTGAATTGTAAACTTCTAAGGCCTCCTCTCCTAAAGCATGAAGGAGAATGGCGATTTTTACCTTTTCAGTTTTTGAGTCCGATCCTGAAGCAGTCATATAAATGTTGAAACGCTGTATCCATCTTCTCCAATTTTCACCTGTATTCCCCGACAGGACTAATGGAGGTGGTAATCTGAAATTATCCATGTGTATTTTCTCAGTATGGCAGACTCACTTCAATCAGGATGCACTTATTCTCTTCGTCGTGTCTCAGGCAGACGCAGGCTCGAGTCTTCTGACACCATGTAGTGTTTCTTCATGTGCAGTATATCCAATGAACTACATACACAGAGAGTCACCAGAGAGAACCGACCATTTATTCATACAAACAAAGCGGCTACTGCCGCTAACACGTGTAAGCCAGACTTCTTCACCTTCACACTCCAATAACCCTCTTTAACCCCCAGGTGGCCCTCTAGTGGAGATGTCACCGGGGCGGACTCGGATGACCGGCCACCCCTAACTTAAACACCACCGTGAGGAGCCGACACCACAGGTCCGCAATAGATGGACGACACAGACACAAGATAAGTTCCAAAGAATGACAATCTTTATTTAGCACAAGATATCAAAGGGCACAGAACGTAATAGAATTCGATGTCTTCTAGGTCTTCGTCGCTACGGAATACTTTCGTCGATGCACAGTAATGGGACGATGACTCAAGAGCTTACTTCGTCAGCAATGCTGTATTCTTCAAGGCTCAGACGGTAGGTAAGAAGGTAAGGTTTCTTCCCGGTACAGGATAACTTCGTCGATGTACGACAATGAAACAGTGATTTGGAAGCTTACTCCATCAGCAATGCTGCATTCTTCAAGGCTCAGACAGTAAGTAGAAAGGTAAGGATTCTTCTCAGTACAGAGTACTTTCATCGGTGCACAATAGTGAAAGTATTTTAAAAGCTTACTTCACCAGCGATGCTGCATTCTTCAGAGATCAACGGTAAGTAGGAAGGTAAGGATTCTTCTCAGTACAGAGTACTTTCGTCGGTGCACAATAGTGAAAGTGGTTTAAAAGCTTACTTCACCAGCGATGCTGCATTCTTCAGAGATCAACGGTAAGTAGGAAGGTAAGGATTCTTCTCAGTACAGAGTACTTTCGTCGGTGCACAATAGTGAAAGTGGTTTAAAAGCTTACTTCACCAGCGATGCTGCATTCTTCGGGGATCAACGGTAAGTAAGAAGGTAAGGAGTCTTCTCAGTACAGGATGCTTTCGTCGGTACACAGTAATGGGACCATAATTCAGAAACTCTTTTCACCAGTGATGCTGCATACTTCAAGACTCGGCCAGTAAGTAGGAGGGCAAGGATTCTCCTCAGTACAAAATACTTTCATCGGTGCACAATAGTGAGAGTGGTTTAAAAGCTTACTTCACCAGCGATACTGCATTCTCCGGGGATCAACGGTAAGTAGGAAGGTAAGTATTCTTCTCAGTACAGAGTACTTTCGTCGGTGCACAATAGTGAGAGTGGTTTAAAAGCTTACTTCACCAGCGATGCTGCATTCTTCAGGGATCAACGGTAAGTAGGAAGGTAAGTATTCTTCTCAATACAGGATGCTTTCGTCGGTGCACAGTAGTGGGACAATGATTCAGAAACTCTTTTCACCAGTGATGCTGCATACTTCAAGACTCGGCCAGTAAGTAGGAAGGTAAGGATTAATGTTCCCACAGCAATGGATTCCTTCAAAGCTCAAGCAGAGAAGTTAATAACACTTCACCAGTATATCTGTACACTCACAGGGCTCAAGCAGAGAAGAGGTGGATGGCACTTCACCAGTATAACTGTACACTCACAGGGCTCAGGCAGAGAAGAGGTTAATGTTACTTCACCAGTGTATCTGTACACTCACCGGGCTCCAGCAGAGAAGAGGTTAATAGTACTTCAACAGTGTATCTGTACACTCACAGGGCTCAGGCAGAGAAGAGGTTAATATTACTTCACCAGTGTATATGTACACTCACCGGGCTCCAGCAGAGAAGAGGTTACTCGTACTTCAACAGTGTATCTGTACACTCACAGGGCTCAGGCAGAGAAGAGGTTAATATTACTTCACCAGTGTATCTGTACACTCACCGGGCTCAGGCAGAGAAGAGGTTAATCGTACTTCAACAGTGTATCTGTACACTCACAGGGCTCAGGCAGAGAAGAGGTGGATGGCACTTCACCAATATAACTGTACACTCACAGGGCTCAGGCAGAGAAGAGGTTAATATTACTTCACCAGTGTATCTGTACACTCACCGGGCTCAGGCAGAGAAGAGGTTAATCGTACTTCAACAGTGTATCTGTACACTCACAGGGCTCAGGCAGAGAAGAGGTTAATATTACTTCACCAGTGTATATGTACACTCACCGGGCTCCAGCAGAGAAGAGGTTAATCGTACTTCAACAGTGTATCTGTACACTCACAGGGCTCAGGCAGAGAAGAGGTTAATATTACTTCACCAGTGTATCTGTACACCCACCGGGCTCAGGCAGAGAAGAGGTTAATCGTACTTCAACAGTGTATCTGTACACTCACAGGGCTCAGGCAGAGAAGAGGTTAATATTACTTCACTAGTGTATCTGTACACTCACCGGGCTCCAGCAGAGAAGAGGTTAATAGTACTTCCACAGTGTATCTGTACACTCACTGGGCTCAGGCAGAGAAGAGGTTAATATTACTTCACCAGTGTATCTGTACACTCACAGGGCTCAGGCAGAGAAGAGGTGGATGGCGCTTCACCAGTATATCTGTACACTCACAGGGCTCAGGCAGAGAAGCGGTTAATATTACTTCACCAGTGTATCTGTACACTCACCAGGCTCAGGCAGAGAAGAGGTTAATCGTACTTCAACAGTGTATCTGTACACTCACAGGGCTCAGGCAGAGAAGAGGTTAATATGGAGAGCAGATATCGTAACTTTTCACACAGGTGTAAACAGAAGTTGAAGCAGCTGCTCAGCAAAAGTACACCGCACTTGTGTTCACTTCAAATCCTCAGCAATGCATTAGTGTATATCAATAAGGCAAAAGCACTGCAATTCACTCACACAATAGGGCTGATCAGAGACCTCAATCCATTCATTACATTCCCGTGAGGGATACTCGATCCTCGGTTCCTCTTCAACACACTCTGAAACACATAGCTTTCCCCACCGTCAGATCTATATTCACTGCATCCTCTTCAAACTTTGCGATTGTTGGTAAGATGAAATCAGTTCATTTATCTTTTCTCTTTCTCTCCTCAGCACAGATCCAATCGATAAATCAGTCTCACAGACTTCAATGGCCGTCTTCTCCCAACGAGGCTTCGCCACAGCCGATTTTAACTCCCAATATAGACCACTTCGACAGGAGACCTTCTCACCCCGATCACTTCACTGCCGAGGATGAACGAACAGAACCAACAACGACGACGACCACAACAACCACGACCACAATCAACCAACCACGCTTCTCTCAATGGCTCTTTTATGTTTGATTTGTAAAGCGGAAAGCCTATGTGAAGGCTGTGTCTCTCTCTCTCGCACCTGCAGTGCATCAGCGCCAATCAGGCCGGGCAAAATTCCTGCCACACCCGGAACCGGAGTCGGATGTGTTGCATACAAATCGCTCCCTCAGGAAACTCGTGGTTCAGAGGAAGGGTTCCGCTCGCTAAGCGCTTTTGTCACCCGTGACAGAGACAATAGGTAATTACATCACAAATGCATTATGCTTAGCAAATGCATTAAACACTACACCACAATGATGTTATGTAGTTTGATTGTTTGCTCTTTTGTACAGTTATTATATTCAAGGTTGTGTCAATGTAGTGCAGATATCAAACTGGTCTTTATTCTACAGCAAGGCAGAAATCTTGGTGCAGATGCTGCATCTGCAGCTGTACATAACATCCTTGAAATTCTTAACCAGTCGCTCGGGAAAACCAGCACAAGGCAGGGTCAGCAGTCCGTTCAGCAGTCGGGGCAGAGTCAAACAGTGGACCAAGAGATGGCCAGGTTTCAGTTTTGCAGTCATGACAATGACAAACAGCAACATTATATTTAACATGTATTTACAATACATTTTAGCACTCATAATTAGAGCAGTGGTAGTAGTCAGGGGCCATGTTGAGGTTCACTGTGTTCCCAATAAACACATTCATGTAATAAAAATAATGCAATACTAATTTTTATTTTCAAACTATTGAAGGTCTTTCCCTGGATTTTTTAAGCGTGGTTCAAAAAGACGGCTACCCAGCTGTAGTAGACCAGCAAAGCTCAACAAACTATGGAAACCCTTTGTGTTTTCAGTGTTTCTTTTAAACAAAAATTCGACTTAGGTAAAGTTGGTTTTACAGGTGCTGGTCATATAATTAGAATATCATCAAAAAGTTGATTTATTTCAGTTATTCCATTCAAAAAGTGAAACTTGTATATTATATAGACTCATTACATGCAAAGCGAGATATTTCAAGCCTTTATTTGTTATAATTTTTATGATTATGGCTTATAGCTTGTGAAAACCACAAAATCAAAATCTCAGAAAATTAGAATATTACATGAAATCACACAGTAATTACACAGTAATCCCATGGTCATTGAACCAGGTTTTGGTTATTTTGGCAGTGTGGGCAGGTGCAAATCCTGCTGGAAAATGAAGGAAGCATCTCCATAAAGCTTGTCTACTGAAGGAAGCATGAAGTGCTCTGGAAATGTCCTGGTAGACAGCTGTGTTGAGTGGACAGCACAGTGGACCAACACCAGCCAATGACATGGCTCCCCAAACCAACACAGACTGTGGAAACTTCACACTGGACTTCAAGCATCTTGGATTGTGTGCCTCTTCATTCTTCCTCCAGACTCTGGGACCTTGGTTTCCAAATGAGATGCAAAATTTACTCTCATCAGAAAAGAGGACTTTGGTCCACTGTGCTTTATTAAATCCAGAGTCAACGCAGCCGTCTACCAGGACATTTCCAGAGCACTTCATGCTTCCTTCATTTTCCAGCAGGATTTGCACCTGCTCACACTGCCAAAATAACCAAAACCTGGTTCAATGACCATGGGATTACTGTGTAATTACTGTGTGATTTCATGTAATATTCTAATTTTCTGAGATTTTGATTTTGTGGTTTTCACAAGCTGTAAGCCATAATCATCAAAATTATTACAAATAAAGGCTTGAGATATCTCACTTTGCATGTAATGAGTCTATATAATATACAAGTTTCACTTTTTTAACGGCATTACTGAAATAAATCAACTTTTTGATGATATTCTAATTATATGACCAGCACCTGTATATTCGCACATTCGCGGACTTCCGCGTTCAATAACTCGTGAACTAAACGTTGTTGCTACAGAAAACACTTATCACATATAACTACAGATAAAACACCAGAAGCTACAACATAATTTTCCTCAAAACGATCTTTCCTTCGCACTGGACAAAATACATTGATCTCTATGCGCAGGCTGCTAAGAAGGGACCATCTGCATAGTGCAAACCCGAAGCAAAGCTCGTTTTGAGGAAGATTTAAATATTAAAACAATGTTATTTGTGTAGTAACAATATTCAGCTCACGAGATACTCAACGCGGAACTCCGCGAATATGCAAATATAAAACCAACTTTACCCAAGTTGCAGACTTGATCATGTAGGACCTCAGTACCACATACGTGGACAGCACCATGAACATAGTCAAGTAAAAAAAAAAGTTGTCAACCAGGGTAAAAATAGTGTCAGGTTTGATATTTGCTGCGTATTCACCTAGACTGCTTTAGTGTACTTTTGTGTAGGCTACTGTACATACAGTACGCAAATATGTTTTATGTAAAAGTTACAGTAATTCACCAAAGGGATTTTTTTCATGTTCCAAAGGTTCTGCTTTCCTATTGACCAGACTGACTTACTACAGGTGAAATTTTGACAATACCTCCTTTACTGTACGTACAATAAACAAATAAGTTTAATAATAAATTACAGTAATTCACCTAAAGTATTTTTTCATGTTCCAAAGGGTGTAGTGCTTTCCTAGTGACCACACTGACTTACTACAGGTGGAACTTTGACAATACCTCCTTTACTGTACGTACAATAGACCCCTTCAATGTTTGTAAACATCGAACGCCTAGGTTGGGTGCGCGCGCAGCATGGGGTCAGAAAAATGGTGCGGCTAATAGACCGGCATATTGTGTCAAGGTTATGCACTGTCTTTGCCATCACAGGAACGGGAACAGAATCATAATAAACTTGTTCTCTTATGAGAGGTTCTCTCGTACTGCGTAAATCTTACGCTAGGGGAAAATCTCTTTTCCGCGAGATACTGAAGCCAAAAATTATCCTTAATTTTGAAATAATGTAAAACGCGTTGCAGCAGCATGCAGACATAGGCGAGACAGCTCGCGCGCCTATTGGCTGCCCTGCGGCAACTGCAGCAGCCTATCGACAAGGCCCTATCGTGACGTCAGCTCCAATGGGGGCGCTCCGTGCCCAATACGTCACGTCCCGCCGAAACGGGCGTGGCCTAGGGCTATAAATATAGCTTCGAGAGGCTAGCTCACTGATTTTGCATCTCTTCAGCGGAGCATACGCATCGCTGGATCCAGGGAGAAGAAGCCGCGCCGTTAGAGAAAGCCTTTCAGCGGGACGAGCCTACATCTGGAGTCGCTGGCCGCGCCGCCTTCAGCCGCCGTTCCTGCTGCGCTATCCGGCGTTATATCCTTTCTCTGCTACTGTGTTTTGTGTATGTATGCGTGCTCGCTGCCGCGACACACACTCTCATTGCACTAAAAGAGCCGGGTGTCTTTTTCAAGACGCCCCCTTTCCTAGAGGATTACGCAGCTCTCGCGCTCGCTGACGGCGACTGCCCTCACTGCGAGCCAATTGCCTATGGTGACTCTGAGGACTCACCTGGCATCCTTCTCCGAGGCTGCTCCTCCTGGAAGCGGACGGTTGGGGTTAGTTTTTCTTTACGTTACAAGAAAGTTACCCTGCCCCTGCGCGTGTCACACCGGCGAAAGGAGAAAAGAGTGTTTTTTAGTCCCGCCTCGGCCGGACTGGCCTCTTTTCTCTCACATTTCTCAGTTCCCTGATCGGCGACTGGAAATATCAATATTGCAGCAAGCGAGTCTGTTATAAACACGCACGCCTGCCAGCAAACGCCGAAGAATACATGTTGACGCTCTCTTATATGCTCAGCGCACCTGAAAGCCTGTGTGTTTCCCCCTGTAGCTCAGTGGCGGAATCATTGGTTTTTCGCACGGGAGACCGGGGTTCGAATCCCGGTCTAAGCGGCATATATTTATGCCGCCAATGCTTCGCTCTGTCAGTTCCCTGAAGGCGACTGCAGATGTGCATTTTGCAGCCAGCGAGCGCATAGTAAAACCCGCTCGCCTGCACCTAAACACCGTTTCTACGGTCCCCGCGCGTCACTGGCGAAAGGAGAAAAGAGTGTCTTTAGTCCCGCTGCGGCCGGGCCGATATCCACTTTTCACTCATCTCTGGCACTTTTTCGGTGACCGAAAATGTCAATATTGCAGTGATCGAGCCTGTTGTGCTACCCGCACGCCTGCAAACAAACGCCAGCGTGGATATACTCGCACTAACTGAATACCAATGTGTCTTCCCCAGTGGCCACTGTGTTCGAATCCCGGGTCTACCGGCAAAAAAAAAATAATTATGCCGTCAAATGCTCACTCTGTCAGTTCCCTGAAAGGCGACTGCAGATGTGTATTTTGCAGCCGACGAGCACGTGGTACAACTCGCGCCTGCACTCAAACGCCGCTTCAAGGGCAACTTCTCGCTCCGCTTCCACCGAAGCCCGTCGCTCGTTCAGTTCCAAGAAATGTGACTGTTCCAGTGTATTCTGCAGTGTACAAGCCGGAACAGCTGCCCGCTTGCCTGCACACAAAAAAAACGTTTTTACGGGTACCCAGACAAATTCCATAGGAATGTATTTTCTGGTGTCCCGGCCACGGCCGATGGTGCTATAAGTGTACATATTTGACGTGCCCACTGCCCAGTGCCCACAAACACTATGTTCTGCATGTCTCACGGTTTCTGTAAAAACGAAACCTGTGCGCATTCGCTCTGCTCAGGCAGACAGTGCGCTCAAAGCAGTAAATGTGCCCGCTCCCCCGCGCCCACTCTTACTCACAGACATTATATGTCCTACGGGACTCGCCCAGCCCTCCCTCGCTCGGTTAAACACCGCAGCGGGGTCGAGCACGGGCATTCTGAAAATTCTAACGGCCACGGCCGATGGTGCTATAAGTGTAGAGCAGATGCCCACTGTCCAGTGCCCATCCCTACGCACAAGCACAGCCCTTCACACAGGGCCCGCGCTCACAAAATCGACTCAGGTCGATCGCGCACCCAACATAGTAAACGTGCCCACTGCCCAGTGCCCACAAACACTATGTTCTGCACATCTCACGGTTTCTGTAAAAACGAAACCTGCGCGCGCTCGCTCTGCCCAGGCAGACAGCGCGTCCAAAGCAGTAAATGTGCCCGATCGCCTCTATGAGGCGGCTCTATTCCTCAAAATTGTCTGTGTTCTCCAGCTGGTGCACAGCACGTGGCTTTCCACCCCAAGACTGTGGAGTGACGGAGGTTCTCTCCTTCCTACAAGAGCTACTGGATAAGGGAAGAGCCCCATCCACGCTCAAAGTTTATGTGGCGGCTATAGCAACGTTTTCAAAACCAACGCTTGGCCAGTCACTAGGAAGGAACGATCTGGTCATTCGCTTCCTTAGGGGAGCTAAGAGGTTAAATCCTCCCAGACCTCCCTCAGTTCCCATATGGGACCTTTCTACAGTCTTGGAAGCCATGAAAGGTGCCCCATTCGAGCCGATCCAATCAATAGATATTAAACATCTGTCTTTCAAAACAGTGTTTCTTCTGGCTCTCGCTTCAGTAAAGCGTATAGGGGACTTACAAGCGCTCTCAGTGAGCGCGATGTGTATGGAGTTTGGGCCAAATGACTCAAAAGTCATACTCAAACCGAGGCACGGGTACGTTCCTAAATCCCTCAACGCACCATTTAGGGGGCAGGTCATTTCCCTGTCTGCCCTGCTGGTCTCTAACGAGGAAAAGGATGCCATCTTCCTTTGCCCGATCAGGGCATTAAAGGAGTATGTGTCTCGCACGTCTGTCTTCAGACAGACAGAGCAGCTCTTTGTTTTCATTATACGGACGTTCTAAGGGACTTGCCGTGTCGAAACAAAGCCTATCCAGATGGATAGTCTGCTATAGCGCTGGCTTATACCTCTAAGGGCTTGCAGTGCCCATTAGGTGTCAGAGCGCACTCCACGAGAGGTGTGGCCTCGTCGTGGGCTTGGTCTAGTGGGATTGCCTTGCAAGATATCTGTATGGCGCCAGGCTGGGCCTCCCCGTCTACATTTATAAGGTTTTATAACCTAGAGGTTCAGGCTGTTTTCGGTAAAAAAAAAAAAAAAAAAAAAAAAAAATCGGTACTGTCTGCCCCGAGGTTTTCGGCCCAGAATACTGAAACTACTTGAGAAAACGCTCGCTGTTTGATCGCGCAGCTACATGGGCAGTGTATAAGACCCACTATATTCGTCAGTTCAGGCCGGAGGTCGCCCTGACTGTATGAAACATTATAACCGCTCCTATAGGATGTTATGTTTTACAGGAATGATGCTATTTTAGCCACTCTTTCCTGGACTCTCTGTGAGTCCCTTATGATCATGTACTATATGAGCCCGGGCACTTGCCCTTGGGACTTTGGTGCTGGATCTTAGCATGCACGGCGTTTTACACTGTGTTCCCCTAGCGTAAGATTTACGCAGTACGAGAGAACCTCTCGTAAGAGAACGTACTTGGTTACTAACGTAACCTCGGTTCATTTTCACATTTAGCACCAAAACTCTGGAATAGTCTTCCGGATACTGTTCGTTGCTCAGACTCGCTCTCCCAGTTTAAAACTAGATTAAAGACGCATCTCTTCAGCCAGGCATTCATATAATACTTTTAATCTTACAGTTAAATCCGACCTCTAGCTTTTTTTTTAATCTTACAGTTAAATCCGACCTCTAGCTTATAAACGCCAGAGGAGAACTGGCCCCCGACTGAGCCCGGGTTCTCCCAAGGTTTTTTTTTTCTCCATTAGGTCACCTGATGGAGTTTTTCGGTTCCTTGCCACTGTTGCCTTTGGCTTGCTCAGTTGGGGATATTTAATTTAATTAATCAATCAACGATACTATTGATCAGCATTACCAAACGTAGACGTTCCACTAGAAACAAACATTGATGTATTGTTCTAATTTATTGCTGTGAAGCTGCTTTGATACAGCCTGTGTTGTGAAAAGCGCTATATAAATAAACTTGACTTGACTTGACTTGACTTGACTTCTCTCTAGAGAGGGAACGAGTACTGCTTATCTTGCCGTGCCTGCACACGCTCTGGTTCGCTTCGGCGATGAAAAACCAGTGAACTAGCCTCTCGAAGCTATATTTATAGCCCTAGGCCACGCCCGTTTCAGCGGGACGTGACGTATTGGGCACGAGGCGCCCCCATTGGAGCTGACGTCACGATAGGGCCTTGCCGATAGGCTGCTGCAGTTGCCGCAGGGCAGCCAATAGGCGCGCGAGCTGTCTCGCCTATGTCTGCATGCTGCCGCAACGCGTTTTACATTATTTCAAAATTAAGGATAATTTTTGGCTTCAGTATCTCGCGGAAAAGAGATTTTCCCCTAGCGTAAGATTTACGCAGTACTCGTTCCCTCTCTAGAGAGAACCGAGGTTACGTTAGTAACCGAGTACGTTTTAGCTAATGGCGATTACCTGCCTGATTAGAGTCCTGCACGGGTTCGGACGGGTGACCCGCAAATTTTGCTCAAACGGGTGAAAAATATCCAACTGTGTCGGGTCGGACACGGGGAAATACGGGTCTAAACACGGGTTTAAAACAATCACATGCAAACGTAAAAATATATTCATATTTTTAGGAACACGTCTACAAAATTATGCCTGTATTTCAAGTTGATAAAATTATTTAAAATCCACATCAGTTTATTTGCCCACGCGCCACGCCCTCCCAGGATCTTTCACTTTTAAAAATGCATCATAACCGCGCGAGCGCAACCTGCTTGCAGTCGTCGAGATGGATGCTGAGGAGTTGAAGAGAAGAATAACTAGTGGAGATTGTAAAGTTGTCGACAGTCATCAAAAATCAAGTCCGTGTATGGGAGAAATTTGGAGTTATCTGAAGAAAATATTGTGAACGGCTTATTTGCTGCATGCATTTTCGTGTTGGATAGCCGCAAATGTGGAACTTCATCGCCGAGGAAGCACGCAGATAACTGTGGTAACAAACAGGTAACAAACCAAGCAGTTCTGTCGAACAGTATTTTTTCAGATTTAACACTGTTAAGTATGTGTATTTTTTATATAATAAACGGGAAGACAGGGACAATGCTACGATCTAAGATGTTCGTGTTTGTAGTGTTGTTGTGTTATTGTGACAACAACGGTATAGTTAAGCCCTGGTAAGTAAACAAATGTTTTCTGTAAACTGTAGACTAGTTTAATAGTTAGGTGAAGTTCGATATCTGGCATTAATTGTGACCTGTGTCATGCTACTTAGCAGATAGCAGTATCTATCTGAACCATAGACTGTAAAAAAAAAAATAGATCTGAACAGATGTCGTCTATTTTTTTTTTTAAACGGATGAGATCCTGCAGGAATCCTGAAAAACTTGACTCCACAACTGGTGTGATTTTCACAGTCCACGACGCAACAAGTAGGCATTTTTTCTTGAAGAGAAATTCTCTGGTTAACACACAATTCAATGGGATGGAATGAACTTTCTGACCCCGACATGCGCACGGCGAACTTAGAATTTTCCTGTGAAGTCAACAGTGAAGGGGTCTATAAACAAATAAGTTTATGAAAAAATTACTGTAATTCACCTAAAGTATTTTTTCATGTTCCAAAGGGTGTAGTGCTTTCCTAGTGACCACACTGACTTACAACAGGTGAAATTTTGACAATACCTCCCTTTACTGTAAGTATAGTACAAACATATTATTATTATTAAAAAATACTGTAATTTCTCCTTTTTTCATGTTCCAATGGTTATAGTATGTTCCTAGTGATCACTCAATTAACTTTGATAAATGTATTAGAACTGCTGTTCCTTGAACAACACAATAATTTAGGTTAATCATATTTGCAACGTTATAAATAAGCAACACCCTTATTGTAATGATTCAAGTTAAGTTTTTGTTATGAAGTCCTGAAGAAGTGGATTCTGGAACACACTGCTGCTTCAATGTATATATAATGAGTGATTATAATCAAGGTATTAATCAATAGTTTTCCTTCTATATATCAAATGAGTTGAATGACTTCTCTAGGGTTATGAGATTTTACTTTGTTATAGAAATTACCAGTGTGATTATCGAAAATGTTATTTCATGTATCCTTTAAATGTCTGTATTTGATATCTGAGGTGTAACGTAAGGGTCTGACCCATGCCAGGAATGCAGTAACAGTGCTTGCTCATTTAGCCTGGCTTCCAGAGATGAAATATGGACTTCTTTAACAGGTGTCACTACATCCAGCCAAGCCCCTGAAGCAGCAGCAAGAGAAGAAATTTAAAGGCACACTGTGGAGAAATTGTGTTTTTGTCAAACAGAGTCGCGGTGGAATAGTCAAGTCAAGTCAAGTCAAGTTTATTTATATAGCGCTTTTCACAACATAGGTTGTATCAAAGCAGCTTCACAGTAATAAATTAAAACAATACATCAATGTTTGTTTCTAGTGGAACGTCCACGTTTGGTAATGCTGATCAATGGTATCGTTGATTGATTAATTCAATTAAATATCCCCAAATATCCCCAACTGAGCAAGCCAAAGGCAACAGTGGCAAGGAACCGAAAAACTCCATCAGGTGACCTAATGGAGAAAAAAAAACCTAGGGAGAACCCGGGCTCAGTCGGGGGCCAGTTCTCCTCTGGCGTTTATGAACTAAAGACCGGATTTAACTGTAAGATTAAAAGTATTATATAAATGCCTGGCTGAAGAGATGCGTCTTTAATCTAGTTTTAAACTGGGAGAGCGAGTCTGAGCAACGAACAGTATCCGGAAGACTATTCCAGAGTTTTGGAGCTAAATGTGAAAATGCTCTCCCTCCTTTGGTGGATCTGGATATCCTAGGTATGACCAAAAGCCTCGAATTTAGTGATCTTAAAGAGCGCGATGGATTATAGGGCGATAGAAGATCGGTTAAATAGACTGGAGCCAAGCCGTTTAGGGCTTTATAAGTCAGTAGCAATACCTTGTAATTAATACGTGACTTTATAGGTAACCAATGTAGTGATGATAAAATTGGTGTTATATGATCATATTTTCTTGATCTAGTTAGAACTCTAGCGGCGGCATTTTGAACTAACTGTAGCTTGTTTATTGAGGATGCAGGACAACCAGCTAATAAAGCATTACAGTAATCTAGTCTCGAGGTCATGAATGCATGAACTAACTTTTCTGCATCAGAAACAGATAGAATATTACGTAGCTTAGCAATGTTTCTAAGGTGGAAAAAGGCCGTTTTTGTAACATATGAAATATGATTTTCAAAAGACAGGTTGCAGTCTAGTATAACACCCAGGTCTTTTACTGTAGAGGATGAAGTAACAGGACATCCTACTATGTTAAAGTTGTATTGTGAGAGGTTTTGTGGGTGGTTTTTTGAACCGATAAGTATTACCTCTGTCTTGTCTGGATTCAATAAAAGGAAATTGTGCGTCATCCAATCTTTTATATCTTTAACACACTCTGTCAATTTGGATAATTTAGCGTTTTCATCCGGCCGTGATGAAATATATATTTGAGTGTCATCAGCATAACAATGGAAACTAATTCCATGTTTCCTTATAATATTTCCAAGTGGCAGCATATATATTGAGAATAATAGAGGGCCTAAGACAGATCCCTGCGGCACTCCATAGTTTACTGGAGTTATGATCGATTTTTCTCCATTTAAATAAACAAAATGGTAGCGGTCAGATAAATACGATCTAAACCAGCTTAATGCTTGTCCTTGAACACCAGTATAATTTTGTAGTCGATCTAAGAGTATTGTATGATCTATAGTATCGAACGCAGCACTAAGATCAAGTAAAACTAGTATTGAAATACAGCCTTGGTCAGAAGCTAAAAGTAAATCATTTGTGATTTTAACGAGCGCAGTTTCAGTGCTATGATGCGGCCTGAACCCAGACTGAAACTTTTCATAGATGTCTTTTTCTTGCAAGAAAGAGCCCAGTTGAGAGGACACAACTTTTTCAAGTATTTTAGACATAAAAGGTAGATTTGAAATGGGTCTATAATTTGCTAGATTATGTGGATCTAATTGTGGTTTCTTAATGAGAGGTTTTATAACTGCCAGTTTAAATGTTCTTGGAACATAACCTAATGATAAAGATGAGTTAACAACATTGAGGAGAGGCTCCTCCACCACAGGCAACACTTCCTTCAATAGTTTAGTTGGTATAGGATCTAATAAACTGTCACGGTTCATGAATTCACTGTCTCTCTCTCGTCTAACGTGCTGTTGTGTGTGTGTGTGTGTGTGTGTCTGTGGGCGTGGTCACTGATCATCAGTGATCAGTAGCGCCAGCTGGTTTCAATTGTATGTCTCTATATAAGCTCTGTAACTGGTGTCTCATGTTGTCAGATCGTTGTGGTTTCCCGGTGTGTTTCCCGTGCCTGTTCCTGTGTTCCCTGTGCCGTTTTGGATCTTCCTGTCTTCGTCGTGTCTTCCTGGATTACCTGCACTCTTCTCTAGATCATCGAGCACTTCACTAGGGATCACCACAGGATTACTGCACCAGCACCAGTTGCCCACCGAGGTCCCTGCGTCACTATTCCACCAGCGTCTGTGTCCGTCCACCTGTCCCGCTGTGTTGGCGTTCATCTGTGTGCTGTGTTTCTGACCATCTGTGTGTTTTCAATAAAGAGCGTTGTTGCATATACATCCTGTCTGTCATCCGTTACAGAACGATCTGACCATCTATGGATGTAGCAGGCGCCACGAGTTGGGACGAGTTTGCGACTCGAAGCATTGCGAGAATGGACACCCAGGAAGAGAGCATCGCCAACACAGGTCGGGCGGTGCAAGCGCTTGTGACGCAGGTGTCCGAGCTCACCCAACAACTCCAACAGCTAAGAGTTCCCACTGCGCCGCCCACACTGCCCGTTCAGCCCAATCCACCAGAGCCGCCCCAGCAGCGCGAACCGAGACTACCGACACCAGAGGGATATTCAGGTGAACCGGAGTTTTGCAGAGCATTTTTGACCCGATGTTCTATGCACTTTTCATTACAGCCGCTGACGTTCAGTCAAGAACAGTCGAAGGTGGCATTCGTGCTGACGCTGTTATCTGGCAAGGCGGCTCTCTGGGGAACGGCAGTGTGGGAGAATCAAGATCCGTGCTGCGCCTCGTTCCAGGCACTCTCCGAGGAGATGAAGAGGGTTTTCGATCGTGCGGTGGCGGGTAGGGAGGCGGCCAGACTACTCGCCGATCTCCGCCAAGGTAACGGCTCGGTGTCGGAATATTCCATCCGGTTCCGCACCCTGGCTGCAGAGTGCCGATGGAACGAGGAGGCGCAGTGGGATCGATTCCTGCATGGGTTGGCTGACCGTGTCCAGAGGGAGATTTACATGCTGGACCTTCCACGCAGTCTGAATGGACTTATTGAGTTGGCGCTGCGAGTGGATGCTCGGCTGAGCAGAATGTGTCGCTTCCAACAGAACCTTCCGTTTCGCGGGATGGAGAACCCGCGCTCTGAGAACCTGGACACGGTCAGTCCCGTTTGTGATCCCGAGCCCATGCAGGTGGGTAGAGCTCGGCTTTCCCGGGAGGAGAGAGAACGGCGGAGGTCCCAAGGACTGTGTCTATACTGCGGGAGGGCGGGTCACTTCATCCACTCGTGCCCGTTAAAAGATCAAGCCCGGTAGTAACAATGAGGCTACTATCGGGTGGGATCTCCGCCGAGAAGACCTCATCATCACCATCATCAGCTACTCTCCTTCCGGTAAGACTAAGGTGGGCAACCCACACGCACGACACCAAGGGTTTACTGGATTCGGGGGCAGAAGGTAATTTTATGGACTCAGAACTGGCTCATCATCTTCACATCCCGGTTTCCCCTCTTCCATACAAAATCTCTGTCAAGGCTCTCAATGGACAACAACTTCCTGACATTTCACACTCCACTGAACCTATCACTCTCATCACTTCTGGCAACCACACAGAGACTATATCATTCCTCCTCATGAACTCACCTCTTGCACCCATCGTACTCGGACATCCCTGGCTCACTTTACATAATCCCAGAGTCGATTGGGGTCACAATTCTGTTTCTATGTGGAGTAATACGTGTCATGAGTCATGTCTTGTGTCTGCGTGTTCGTCTGTACCTGTGTCTGTATTCCAGGAGGAGGCGGTGATTTTGTCTAACGTGCCCGGGGAGTACCAGGACCTGAGAGAAGTGTTCAGTAAGTCTCGTGCTGCTTCTCTCCCTCCACATCGTCCCTATGACTGTGCCATAGACTTAGTGCCAGGTGAGTCTCCGCCTAAAGGCAAGTTATATTCACTTTCTGTTCCAGAAAGGGAGGCTATGGAGAAATATATTTCTGATTCTCTAGCATCCAAATTCATTAGACCTTCCTCATCTCCAGCGGGGGCGGGGTTCTTTTTTGTGGGGAAGAAGGATGGATCTCTGCGACCGTGCATTGATTACCGAGGGTTGAACAACATCAAGGTAAAGAATACTTATCCTTTGCCGCTGATGTCTTCAGCCTTCGAGCGGTTACAGGGAGCATCCATCTTCACAAAATTGGATTTACGTAACGCTTATCATTTGGTTCGCATAAGGAAGGGCGATGAATGGAAGACCGCGTTCAATACCCCCAGGGGGCACTTTGAATACTTGGTCATGCCCTTCGGGCTGTCCAACTCCCCAGCGGTCTTCCAGGCACTCGTCAATGACGTGCTGAGAGATATGGTTGACCAGTTCATATATGTCTACCTGGATGACATATTGATTTTTTCGTCTTCTCTCCAGGAACACGTTCAGCACGTCAGACGAGTGCTTCAGAGGTTGCTAGAGAATGGGCTTTTTGTCAAGGCGGAGAAATGCGTTTTTCATGCACAGTCTGTTCCTTTTCTAGGGTACATCGTCTCGTCTGAGGGAGTGCGTATGGATCCTGACAAGGTTAAGGCTGTGATAGATTGGCCAAGTCCAGATTCCCGTAAGGCCCTACAGAGGTTTCTGGGGTTTGCCAATTTTTATCGGCGTTTTATTCGCAATTTCAGCCAACTAGCCGCGCCTCTGACTGCCTTGACCTCCCCCAGAACGACGTTCAGGTGGTCCGATACAGCGGAAGCTGTATTCGCCAAACTGAAAAGCCGCTTCGTTTCGGCTCCCATCCTCGTTGCCCCTGATCCATCACGTCAGTTCGTGGTGGAGGTCGACGCGTCAGAGGTGGGGGTAGGAGCAGTTCTTTCCCAACGTTCTTCCACAGACGACAAGATGCATCCTTGCGCGTTTTTGTCTCATCGTTTATCACCTGCCGAACGTAACTATGACATTGGTAATAGAGAATTGTTGGCAGTCAAGTTAGCGCTGGAAGAGTGGTGTCACTGGTTAGAAGGGTCAGGGGTACCTTTTATCGTATGGACCGATCATAAGAACCTAGAATATATCAGAACCGCCAAAAGACTCAACTCTAGGCAGGCTCGGTGGGCACTTTTTTTCGGACGTTTTGATTTTTCTCTTTCGTACCGCCCGGGTTCCAAAAACATCAAACCCGATTCCTTATCTCGTATTTTTGACCAATCCGAACGCCCGTCTACTCCCGAGTGTATTTTACCCGAGACATTAGTGGTCTCCACTCTCAGATGGGAGGTCGAATCGAAGGTCATGAAGGCCTTAGAAGGGGTAACGCCTCCGCCCGATTGCCCACCGAATCGTTTGTTTGTGCCAGAGGGGTGTCGGTCCGACGTCATTCAGTGGGGTCATTGTTCCAGCATAGCATGTCATCCAGGGGTTAATCGCACCAGTTTTTTGGTTAGGCAACGATTCTGGTGGCCATTAATGGCTCGCGACATCCGCAGTTTTGTTTTGGCTTGCTCAGTTTGTGCCACTGGTAAGACTTCCAATCGACCCCCGGATGGGTTACTCCAACCGCTGTCTGTCCCTTCGAGACCCTGGTCCCACATTGCGCTAGATTTTATTACCGCCCTCCCGCCCTCCCAGGGCAAGACGGTCGTTTTGACTGTCGTGGACCGGTTCTCGAAGGCGGCTCATTTTATTCCCTTGCCCAAATTACCCTCAGCCAAGGAAACAGCGGTAACTGTCATAGATCACGTCTTTCGCTTACATGGCCTCCCGATGGACGTGGTTTCCGACAGGGGTCCCCAATTTGTGTCCAAATTTTGGCAAGAATTTTGTAAGTTACTGGGGGCGACTGTCAGTCTCTCTTCGGGGTTTCATCCTCAGAGCAATGGTCAAACGGAGAGAGCCAACCAAGATCTGGAGAGAGTGTTGCGATGTTTGGTTTCCAAGAATCCTTCCTCCTGGAGCCAACAACTCTCTATGGTGGAGTACGCCCACAATTCATTACCAGTGTCATCCACGGGCCTTACTCCGTTTGAATGTAGTTTAGGTTACCAGCCACCAGTTTTTGCTAGTACGGAATCCGAAGTCGCGGTCCCCTCCGCTCACGCCTTCGTCCAGAGGTGTCGCCACACTTGGACTAGAGCCCGTGAGACTCTTCTCCAAGTGGGGGCGCGCACCAAGGCTAAGGCCGATCGCCACCGGTCGAAGCCTCCCGTATACGTCGTTGGTCAAAAAGTGTGGCTTTCAACCAAGAACATTCCTCTCCGCTCCGTTTCTAATAAACTTGCTCCCAAATTCATCGGCCCGTTTCCTGTCACCAAGATCATTAGTCCGGTGGCAGTCCGTCTCAAACTTCCTCCTGCGTACAGGAGAATTCATCCCGCCTTTCATGTGTCAAAGATTAAACCTGTGTTTTGGGCACGCATTAATCCGCCAGTCCCGGTTCCCCCCCCGCTGCGTCTCGTAGATGGGGAACCAACTTATTCGGTTAACCGTATTCTGGACTCGAGAAGGAGGGGACGCGGATTTCAGTACCTGGTGGACTGGGAAGGTTACGGTCCGGAGGAGAGAAGTTGGGTTCCTGCTAGAGACATTCTGGATCACTCCCTTATCGATGATTACAATCGACAGGTAAGTCCGTCGGGGAACGCCAGGAGGCGTTCCTAGAGGAGGGGGTACTGTCACGGTTCATGAATTCACTGTCTCTCTCTCGTCTAACGTGCTGTTGTGTGTGTGTGTGTGTGTCTGTGGGCGTGGTCACTGATCATCAGTGATCAGTAGCGCCAGCTGGTTTCAATTGTATGTCTCTATATAAGCTCTGTAACTGGTGTCTCATGTTGTCAGATCGTTGTGGTTTCCCGGTGTGTTTCCCGTGCCTGTTCCTGTGTTCCCTGTGCCGTTTTGGATCTTCCTGTCTTCGTCGTGTCTTCCTGGATTACCTGCACTCTTCTCTAGATCATCGAGCACTTCACTAGGGATCACCACAGGATTACTGCACCAGCACCAGTTGCCCACCGAGGTCCCTGCGTCACTATTCCACCAGCGTCTGTGTCCGTCCACCTGTCCCGCTGTGTTGGCGTTCATCTGTGTGCTGTGTTTCTGACCATCTGTGTGTTTTCAATAAAGAGCGTTGTTGCATATACATCCTGTCTGTCATCCGTTACATAAACATGTTGTTGTTTTAGATGAAATGATAAGTTTATTTAACTCTTTTTGTTCTATAGTTGTAAAGCACTGTAATTGTTCTTGCGGGGTGATAATTGAGGCCGAATTATAAGGCGCGATTGAGGATTGAACGTTTACTATTGTGGTTCTGATGTTTTCTATTTTCTCAGTGAAGAACTTCATGAAATCATTACTACTAAACTGTAACAGAATATTTTGTTCAGGAGACATCTGTTTATTTGTTAGTCTAGCCACGGTGTTAAATAAGAACCTAGGATTGTTATGGTTGTTTTCTATTAGATTGCGGAGATGCTCAGCCCTGGCCGCTTTTAGGGCCTTTTTATAACGTGACATACTGTCTTTCCATGCGATTCTAAAGACCTCTAAGTTAGTTTTTTTCCATTTACGCTCTAAATTACGGGTTTCTCTCTTTAGAACATGCGTAGTATTGTTGTACCATGGTGCTTTACTTTTCTCTCTGACCTTTTTTAGTCTAATGGGTGCAACAATATCCAATGTACCAGAGAGAATGGTGCTCATAGTGCTAGTTAATTCCTCAAGTTCATCTGTTTGTTTGGGTTCACTGAGTAGCTGAGACAAATCAGATAAGCTATTTGAAAAATGATCTATGGTGGATGGAAGGATTGTTCTGCCTAATCGATAACGCGGTGCAGCATGATATATTACAGGGGTACGTAATATGCAAGTTACCATGTAATGGTCAGTGACATCTTCACTTTGTGGAATGATATCTATATCGGTTGGATCGGTTCCATGTGATATAATTAAATCGAGTGTATGATTAAAACGATGAGTTGGTCCGGTAACGTTTTGCTTAATCCCAAAGGAATTTAATAAATCTGTAAACGCAGCCCCTAGCGCATCATTTGAATTATCTACGTGGATATTAAAGTCTCCAACAATTAATGCTTTATCGAAATTAACTAATAGGTCTGAGAGAAAATCTGCAAACTCTTTTAGGAAATCAGCGTAAGGCCCAGGCGGTCTATATACGGTAGCCAAGGCTAGAGATAATAGGGATGTTTTTCTAACATCTAAGAGCGTAACATTTAGTACAAGTACTTCAAACGAAATAAACTTATAGCCCGTTTTCTGAGTAACATTGAGAATATCTCTATAGATTGTTGCAACACCGCCGCCACGACCAATCAGACGGGGTTCGTGCTTATAGGAGTATCCTGATGGAGTAGACTCATTTAGACCGAAATAATCATTTGGTTTAAGCCAGGTTTCAGTAAGGCAAAGTACATCGAAGCTATTATCTGTGACTATTTCATTTACAATAACTGCCTTAGGTGTGAGTGATCTAATGTTTAGAAGACCTAGCTTTAGAAATTGTTTTTGATTACTAATAGCAACATTTTCTGTTTTAATAACAATTAGATTTTTTCTAGATCCTGCAGTAGATTTATTATTTGATCTCACTAAACGAGGAATAGACACATTTTATGCAATGTTCAACACTATTTATATCAGTTAAATTGGTGCAGCAGAGACTATGATTTGGACTTTTGGTTACTAGTCAAAAGGTATTTAACGTTTTGGAGATGTTATCTGACAGAAGATCCGATCCGAATCTGCTTGGGTGTAAGCCATCAGCACGGTAAAGCCTAGGACGCTCCCAAAACAGATTCCAATTATTTACAAAGAGCAGTTTCTGCTCAGTGCACCATGACATTAACCATTCATTTAGCGCGAATAATCTACTAAACTTTTCATGACCTAGTCGGTACGTGGGAAGCGGTCCTGACACAATGATCGTTATATCAGGCGATGTGCTGCGTACCGTATCGATCAGATTCCTGAAGTCTTTTTTCAGAACTTCCGTCTGGCGCAGCCTGATGTCGTTCACCCCTGCGTGCAGGACAACAGTTCCGACGCGCTCGCTCAGAATCTCGGGAACGCGAGCAGCGATTTCAGAAACACGAGCACCAGGAAAGCAGTGACTATGCACCTTACTTTTATTTAACGTAGGGTGTACGTGTCGAACGATGGAATCGCCGATGATCACAGCATCGCGTTCTGTTTCGCGAAGAGGGGAGAAGCGGTTTTGTGTGGATATCTTGAAAACCGGGAGGGTCGGAGAGAGTTTTCTTGGTCTAGACCTGACTCGCGACTTCCGCCCCGGAACTATCCAGGCTTCGTGGTGGCGTGTTGGAGCCGGAGTGAACGAGACCATGGCTGATCGCGACCTCGACGCTCGGGACCGATGTTGAGAAACGCACGGAGTAGACGAGGTTGGAGTCAGCGGGTTAGTAACGTTAATCTCTGATTTGTGTGCATCGGCGCGTTATGTTTCAAGAGCCAAACGCCGGTCTATCAGCTCGGCTTGTCTCACTAAAAGGTCGTGGATCTGTTTCTCAACAGCTTCCAGCTCAGACTGCACAGCGTGCAGCTCAAATGTGTCCTCACCTGCACCAAAAGGTAGGCTACTTACATCTGATATATTTGCCATTTTAACAGATGGACAGTATGTTAAGTTAGCAACGACGCTACCAGTGATGCTATCAATATTAATACTAATTTATGGCTTAAGTCTTGGATTAATCAGTCTTTTTAGTGGTACGGGTGTAGAGTAGACGCACGATAGGCGAAAAAAAGATGTTTGTTTGTAAATGAATGCGGAGAAGACGCGTTCAGTCGTGATCCACGGACGTAACCTATAAGAGTATCCAGCGTTGGATCACTAGGCTTGAGACGCGTCTGCTCAACAGTCCGCGTTGTAACTATGAAGTGAGGAAAAGTAGAAAATGTTCGTTGTAAGTGAGAATACTTGCACTGTCGTAAATTTCAAAATCAAAGACCACAATAAGAGAGCAGCAGCAACAGCCCTGGTAAGATCATTTAGTTTCTTTACTTTTAATGATGATGATGATTGTGTGTTAAGCATCTGCGACTTACTTTCACTTTGATTTGCGATAGTTTGCACGTTGGCTTGATGAATTGATGCTCTCATCTGCGGTGATGTGTGTTCCAGCGCGTCGTCATATCTGGCAATAACATATAGCCTATAACACGCTCTCACACGTTTTTTTTATTATTTATTTTTTAGCATTTTTGGGAGGAGTACAATTTACATATGTGGTTTCAACAACCAGATGCATTAACACTTGTTCAGTTTCGTCTGGAATGTGTCTCAGACCTCCTCCTGAAGTGGTTTGAGCGATCGGATTCAAATCCGTCTTGAATGCGTTTCGGAGGACATTTACACCTGGCCTTTTCACGATCAGATAGCTATCCGATCTGAGAAAACACATGAAGTGGCCAGGTCCAAACACAACAGCCCCCATGACAAAAACATACGCACGAAAGCCGAAAACAAACGCTGGTTGGCATCTCACGTCCATAGACAGTATATGAACGCTCACGTCCGAATTTGAGGAAGTGGTGGGGGAAGTGACGTATGCCGTAAAGCAGTCGAATTTTGTAGTTCTTTTTGTGCTCTGGTTACTACCCGAACCCCGAAGTTACATAGTGCCAGTAAAAGCGATAAAGACCCCGTCAGGCTATGGCAGACGTGTCATTCAACCTATTGTAAGTCGATGTACCATCACAAGGGTCTTGGAAATATATTATGAAGGTTGAAAAGTTACACGGTGTGGCTTTAAGAAAAAAGAGCTGGTTTAGAAGTATAGGTGAAAATGAACTCAAAATGAACAGAAGTTCAGATGAGAATGAACATAGAATGAACAAGACATACATTAATCCAAGAGGAAGAAAGATTAGTACAACGTTGAATAATAAAGGAATCGACATGACACAACATTACACACAATTTTTTAAAATCATGCCACGTGAGGCTTGAACCCATTATCTCTGGGTCAGATACCTGTCACTCATATCATTGCGCCACTGGGAAGTTGTGTTTTTGGCAAGATGAAGAAGGTCCAATAGTTCAAGTGAGAAGCAATTCAAAATGAATAATTTTTGTATAAATTTTCTGCATGTTGTATTTATCGAGTTCATTCACATATAGGCACCATGTCTGGAACAGAAGCAACTTTTCCACCACTTAAGGCCACAATACCTCTTGCGATCTGGGACTGTGCCACACAGCATTCAAACCCACAACCGGAATGGTTCATGGTTCATGCTAACCAATTAGCATGCTAAGCTAACTACCATAAGGCAACAAATACAAAAAATTGAACACTGTACTTTTCAAAATGGCCACTACTGTAATGAGCAGAGTCTTATTGTAAGATATTTATTGTGATTACCATAATGAGTAGAATCAGGTGTACTAAGTTTCATTTTACATCTATTTACATTCACATCTACATCAAAGGGTTCAAAAGCTATAACCCTTTTAATGTGGAATTTTTTAACTGGTGGTGGCGCTATAGAGTTGGTCCTACAGACTCAAAAATTGGTCAAATTACTATTCATTACAATCACTACAAGTGTGGAAGGTCACGACGTGCCTAAATTCAGGGTCCGAATGTCAACCGCATAATTGATGGAGATATGCTTCAGTCTATCTATGTGTAGAAAATGTGTGATTATTTATTAGCAAATCAGAATCATTCAACCTGAAGCAATGACGAAGCTTAGACCTTGGTGAAGGGTATAATTGCTGTGATTTTTGTAAATGTAAGGGGAAGCGGCCTACTTTTGATCACTGGAGTAATCACTCCTTGTGATTCTTGAAGCTGACTTCTGCCTGATGAAACTGCAAACTATCTTCAGTAAAATTTCCTTTCATTTATTATAATTCTGACTCTTGTCTTAAATTGACTGCACTTCTAACGCCTGGTCTTAATAAATCCTATCTGGTCCTTGGGTCTTTAACTGTAAGTCCCAAAATACAGATATACAGTGGTAATCCATATTGAAACAAGGACAATAAAGCAGAAGTTTCAGCAGATATTCTTTAATGATGTTCCACTGTTTAAGGTACACAGTGAGCACAACCATTGGGCATCTTTTCCAGGTAGCTTGTCTGGTGATAGTCCAATGCAGCATACATTGGGTATCATCTTTGGCACTGTTCACATTGGTAAACATGACAAGGATTAATTATGTAACAAACCACTAAACTTGTGGCCTTTGAAGCTCTGGCACAAGTGCTCCAGGTATTTACATGTGTAGATATGTAGGGCTTGTGTTTATTGTTGTTTCACTGTTACGCTTTTGATTGTGGTGTCCAACTGTTTTTCTCTTTTTTTTTTTTGTACTATTATAATTATTATTTATTTTTTATAATATTGTATCAGTATTACTATTACTACTATTATACCATTTTCATCTTTTGTGTAATCACTATTAATGAACATCATGTAAGGTAGATTGTTCTGGGTTGGTTGGGGAGGGTTTGAAAATGTAAAAAATACAATCTCTGTACGAAAAATAGCATTTGTTCTTGAAAAAAATATATATATATGTAACAAACCACTAACAGTTATAGTTATGTGTGTTAACCAATTACATAATGCAATGAATAAATATTAACATGTTCAATTGCTTAAATATTTTAGTTTACCCAAAGTAGTCCTGACTGAAAACATTTGAAAAAATTGTATTCAAACACACACATTTGTTTTACTTAAACTTTTACGTCACTTCACTAAACGAAAATATAGTAAAGTAAAAAGTACTTGACAAAACAATCAGTTAAAGGGTTTATGATAATATAAGAACAACTTAAACCAAGAGAGGATCAACAACAGCAAAATTTTGAAGAGGTGAAATTGAAATATTACTCTAACCACGAGGAATTAATTACAACTTTTATGTATAATCCCAGTGGTATTCCATGAACAATTAGAAAGATAATAGAAATAAAACAGTGCACTGTACAGTATCTTGAATGCCTCCATGATCTTGCTGTTCATTATCTGTCAGATTTGCTGCACCAATGCGTACAGGTTCAGTCACTACTGTTAATAATAATGTAGCCCCTATTAATGTACTACAACCTTAAACAAAAACAAAAAATTACAGTATTATATTATTATGTAAAACAGTATTATTAGGTATTGTCAAAATTTCACCTGTAGTAAGTCAGTTTGGTCACTAGGAAAGCACTACAGCCTTTGGCACATGAAAAAATACTTTAGGGGAATAACAGTAATTTTTTCATAAACATATTTGATTATTGTACGTACAGTAAGGGAGGTATTGTCAAAATTTCACGTGTAGAAAGTCAGTCTGGTCATTAGGAAAGCACTACAGCCTTTGGAACATGAAAAAATACTTTAGGTGAATTACAGTAATTTTTTCATAAACTTATTTGATAATTGTACGTACAGTAAGGGAGCTATAGTCAAAATTTCACCTGTAGTAAGTCAGTCTGATCATTAGGAATGTACTATAACCTTTGGGATATATATATATATATATATATATATATATATATATATATAATCACTATAGGTGATTTACTGTTTATTTCATAAACATATGTAATAAACATATGTAATAATATGCTCATTACATAAACATATTTGATAATTGTACAGTAAGGGGGGTATTGTCAAAATTTCACCTGTAGTAAGTCAGTGTGGTCACTAGGAAAGCACTACACCCTTTGGAACACGAAAAAATACTTAGGGTGAATTACAGTAATTTTTAAAAAAACATATTTGTCAACTGTACGTACAGTAAGGGACTTTTTGTCAAAATTTCACCTGTAGTAAGTCAGTCTGGTCTGTAGGAAAACACTACAACCTTTGGAACACGAAAAAATACTTAGGGTGAACTACAGTAATTTTTTCATAAACATTTGTCAACTGTATACAGTAAGGGACTTTTTGTCAAAATTTCACCTGTAGTAAGTCAGTGTGGTCACTAGGAACATGCTACAACCTTCGGATAGTAAAAAATCCCTTTAGTGAATTAATGTAATTTTATTCTAAAAATATTTATGTACATTATGTACAGTGAGGCAGGTTTCCTAAATACAATCATTATAATGAACTTTTTATTGTTGCTAAAGTACAATCAATAGCATTAGAACACATAATGTGAGAGAGATTTGCTGGTACATCTGTACTTTGCAAAAATGTAGTTGTCTGTTTGCACACAATGGAAAAAAAAAAAACTTTTTAGACGGTCCCTATCTTCTTTACCACACACATTGAATGTTCAGTGAACAGTCGCAACTTTGTATGCCATTAAAACAATATTTGCCCATTTTGATCGATTGTGGACAGTGTTGTAGTTCACCATCTTTGTCCTAAAGATCATGTAGCTGCTTTTATTTTGCAAAAATTTGCTTTATTGCGCTTGTTATTGAGACAGTTTTTAAGCAAAAAAGTGCGAATGTGTGAATATAAAACCAACTTTACCTAAGTAAAAATTCGGACATTCGGAATACTATGCCTGATGACTTGACACATTCAGAGGTGATGTATATTTACACAATATTTTTCTAATCTTCAGTTAAATGTGGATTTTAGGTCTCTAGCTTGTTCAGTGATGCATACCCAAAAATGAACTCTGCATCTGGAGGCTGGCTTCTCTACAAAGCAACTGGTATGATCTGTAAACTAACACAACGGGAACTAGTTTTACATTATCACACAGTGCAGATAGTTTTGTGAATGTCATTTCATTTGTATTTGTACATTTCAATAGATTGGCACTGACAGTATTTTTTTCTGTTTTAAACATAATGAAAAGATCATTTGCAGAGTTAAGATTGTATGACAATCTTACTTTATTTTAGTTTTTTGTTTGTTTTATTGTTAGTTTATTTTAATCTGTTATTTTTTGTAAAGTACTTTTGTAAACGCTCATAGAAGGCACTATATTAACAAAGTTGCACTTGCAATTACATCATATACAGTTTTAATGGAATTGGATGGCATTTTAATTTCATAATTTTTATTTATTCAGGTGGACAGGGTAGAAGACGGTTAAATCTAGTTCCTCCAGAGTCTGAAGGCTACTGTGGGAGCACAATTAGAAGTGCAACTGGAGGGGGGAAAACAATGTTATACATTGTTCCATTACAAGATGAGTTTGACCTGTCACCTCTACCATCTGATGCCCAGGAGTTCTCTCAAATGCCTAAAGCAGAATGTAAGAAATGCTCCAAATCTATGCCACTACAGATTCTTGCTCTGCACATAAAGGAATGCAACACTGCTGAATATGAGACTCTTTGACTCAGAACCAGAGGTAAGATACATTTTTGTTTAAATAACGATTATGGTTTAAATTTTCACTTGTACATGCATTTTCAGTTTAGTCCAGTTGGCCTTCTAAGCCCTGATATAATGGAGCCACAAAAAGAAGAAATGTCATGGTATATTACTTAAGAAAAGTATCAACAGTATTCTTACTTAATAATGTACTTGGAAAACATAACTGATATCATAATGCTGTCTAAAACACTCCATTTTAATCAAAATTTGACAGTGAAGAGGATGTGCTGCGATGGCTTGATGCTCAAGTTGACACCTCCAACAAATTCAGTATCTGTGTGTCTAGAATGAACCTCTTAGAAAGAGGCATGTCACTGTGGAAGCGACAAAAGCTTAGCTCCCCAATCCACACTTTAAAGGTGACATTCAAGGGAGAGGCTGGCGTCGACACAGGCGCTCTCCGTAAAGAATTCCTGACAGGTGAGAATTTTTTCATCTGATACCCTTGACCACAAAATCTTTGCAATGTTAATTCATTTGTCCTGCTCAGATTGTTTGCTGTCTCCTTATTGGAATGTTGCTGAATTATTATTTTTTTTTAAACTATATAAATGATTAGTGGAATAAAGACCCGGCTCTTTGAAGGAGAAAATGGTCAAGGAAAAATGCCTAAGTACTCATTAAATGACCTTGACAATGGCCTGTTTCGGTAAGTGTCATTAAAGAATTTAAGTCATTAAAGAAATAGTTCATCGAACATTGTTTAGATTAGACTTATATAAGGAGTCTATAAAAACAGAAAATTCTATAAAAACTTTTTCTGTTGAAAACAAAGTTATTATTTGAACATTATTATAGAAGTTCAATTCTTTTTTTTTTTTTTTTTGGCAAATAATCCAATTAAGAGCAAATGCCTTATGAACATTAGTTTTAAATGTACTTGTTGACTGTTTAAGTTGTATTTCATGATTTTTTCTGTCCTTGTTATATAGAGTTGCTGGGGAAATTTTTGCCGTTAGTCTCGCACAAGGTGGTCCAGCTCCACGATTTCTACAGGAATGGTGTTACAATTACCTATTAAGTGGAAACCTTGAAAACATCATGATGGATAGTGTTAATGACATGGAATTTTCACCACTGATTAAAATGGTAGCCTATATCTGAAAACAATTTGTAATTATGTAGTTATCTGTTGCCATGCACCTTTTATGAATCTTTCAAGAAAATCTAAAATTCTTTCTAGATTGAGGAGACTTCAGACCGGTCGAATTACTGTGAGCAAATTACGAGCTGTGGCTACACTGGCCCTATAAATGACCAAAACAAGGAGAATATAAAGAGGTATCACTTTATGCATTTCTTAAAGGGACAGTTCACCCAAAAATGAAAATTTGATGTTTATCTGCTTACTCCCAGGGCATCAGAGATAGGTGACTTTGTTTCCTCAGTAGTACACAAATGATGATTTTTAACAACCAATCCAGTCAGTCGTATAATGCACGGCAATGGGAACTCCACCTATAAAAGAGTAAAAAAAGACATGCACAGACAAATCCAAATTAAACCCTGCGGCTCGTGACGACACATTTATGTCCTAAGACACGAAACGATTGGTTTGTGGGGTCTTAACACACTCTGGTGCCGGAAGTGATCTCTCGCAAGAAACAAAGTCACCTATATCTGATGCCCTGTGGGTAAGCAGATAAACATCACATTTTCGTTTTGGGGTGAACTATCCCTTAAAATCTATTTTCCAAACAATGCAAGTAATAATTTAATTATTAGATTGTAAAACCATGTTTGCTTCTGTTCTATAAAGGGCAATTGCAATGCATGCCGCTGCTCGAAGAACTCTTATGCTTCAGCAACTCCGTGAGGGTCTCCAACTTTACCATCTAGTGGACATCCTGGAGAAGAACAAAGAAGTGTGCCGTGGCCTCTTTGTTTTTGAAGGTGGCAATGATCAGGTAAGGTACATAGCTTTTGTAAAAATCGTTAGAGCAGTGGTTCTCAACTCAACTCAAGTCCTGGAGACCCTCTGCTCTGGGCTGTGTTTCCCAAAACCATTGTCACCAGTAACCTTGGGAATCACAGCCCTGCACAGTTTGTATGTCTGATTCAGGTCATCAGCTTGCTATGAGACAGCTCCATGAACTAAACAGTGTGTGTCAGATAAAAGAGACATACAAAATGTGCAGAGCAGTGGGTCCCCAGAACTGGAATGGAGAATCACTGTGTTGGAGAAACTCTTTTGAACTCCTATCTTTGAATACTGCAAACAGAATTTTTAGATGATATTTGGCTTTTAATTTTCTCTCTGGAATGTTTTTGCAGGTGGACTCTCATTACATTGTCACATCTTGACCCACAAATGAGTGAGAGTGGCACTCTAAAGCACAGCAAAGAAATGCAAATCTTGAATAACTTCCAGGATTTTTTAATGGAACTTGAAGGTAAGTTTGTTGTTACTCAAATGTTAAAGCAATGTCTATTTTTAGATACTTTAAATACATTTATGTATGTTTACTGCCCTAGATGGAGATTCTGAGGATGAGGAGGCACTTTCGGTGTCAAAAGTAATGCAGTGGCTGTCTGGTCAAGCACATAGACATCTGCTTCTTTCAGAGAGACAAGCTTTTCAAATTACTGTTCTATTTGACCATACATGCATGGAACGTATGCCAGACCACAGAATTTGCTACCCTGTTGTCAGTGCATGCACCCAGACAATCACATTTCCCACTGCACATTTAACAAGTTTAAATGAATTTAAAGAAAACATGAAAATTGCAGTGCAACAGGGAGCTTACTTTTACAGGGTTTAGAACAGATTTGTTAATACACTCTTACGTCCTTTTACTTGTTTAATTTGACCTCTTTAAAAAAACACAACTTTATCATTTATTATCAAAAGAGTGGCTTACAAAGTTTTAAATTTGCACAACATTGTTATGAAGTTAGTTTTGCCAAAACATTACATGTGATGTTCTTGTGAATTAGATTTCTGATGCAACTACATATGTTTTCTAAGTTTCTTTTTTTAATGTTAGAAGTCAAATGTTAGTAAAGCACAGTCTTTGAAAAATATCAAGTGATTGGACATAGAGCTCTCTGTAGCTCAGTGATGATGTCAGGGGATCAATTAATCCCTGCAGAACAGCAAGGCTCTGTTCAGATAAAGGGCATTGGATCTCTGGAACCACCACACCATCTTCTGGGTCAGTATCAGAAGTTTGCTGTTGACACAGTTGCTCGATTATCTGCAAAATCAAAGAAACATTAAGTAGGTGAAAATGCCAACTGTTTTGAAATATTGTTAATGACTTCCACGTTTTTATAAATTCATATAACTTTGCTCATGTTCAGATCGATTATTAAGATGCGATTTAAATTATACAAATCACAAGTGGTCAAGTAAGGCACATTTACAAAGGGGTCTGCTACCATGCTCCTGAAGAGCTATTATTGTAAAGACATTAAGCAAAATGTGAAAAACAGCTAAATATTATGCCAAATACCTTAAGATCCAAAAATAATTCACACAGGTTTTTAATGAAATAAGGGTGAGGAAATTAAGAATTATATAGATTATACACAGATAACATGATTAAATAGATGATTAAAGAATACCTCTACATCTGGATCAGCTACTGGAGTCTGCAGCATTGCCAAAGCTGATTTGGTGTAAGATTTGCTTCTGTTCTGATAGGGGGGTTGTTCCAGCTCCCAGTGAAGCACTTCAGGTCCAGTTTCAGGCGTGGAAGAATTGTGTAGTGCACACAAAAGAGGTGTAGTTGATTTGACAGATCAAGCACTCCATCTTCTACCATTGCATGCAGGATTTCGTAGTATTTTGATGTGACGGCTGACCACACATCACGCCACAGGCGCTCAATTCTTTAAAACAAAACAACAACAACAACAACAGACTTAAAGAACAGCAAACAGACTGAGGTGTATTGTAATGCCACACATTAACATGCCTAATAATGATGTCATCAAGTCAGGCAAGTGATTTTTTTTGGGCCCCACCAGAAACAACAATAACAACAACAACAAAAAACAGAATTTGCACCTTTGATTGTGAATGCTTTTTCCGGCAATGAAGCTACCTCGACCAGTTCCTCGCACTGAGAACATGCAATATCGATGTTTTCAACTCCCTGGTCACCACGTACTCTGGAAAAGATTTAGGGAATATTCATGTAAAGTTAACTTTAATACTTCAACAAATATTTGCAACTGGATTTTAAAGTCATTAGCTTTCAAAAATTATAAACATAGGTCACTTTTTATAAAGACTGAACACTGCAAGATTTAAAAATACCAAAACTCACTTTTTTGAAGAATTCAAAAACCTTTGGTAAAGGTTGAAGCATATCTAATATCATCATTTACTCAGTTCTATGAATCACATTTTGCTTTGTGCAAAGATAGTACCAAACAATGATATCACACAACATGATGTTTTATTATCAAAATTCAGGCGGAGCAGGTTCAGATAATTAACCTAATTAGCACAGGTGGAGAGCATTCAGTTAATTAACTCAACCAATGATGAGGTATAAATACAGCAGACTTACCTCTGTTCATCTGAGAGTTTATCAGCATCCCTCCTCCACCCCATCTCCTCACTTCTAGTTCTATCTATTTTTACCACTCTGGGTTGAGGCCAATATTCAGAGCTTGGAGCCCTCCCCCCGGACAGCGCGCCAAATACACTTAACCTTTATTCTATTGAATTATATGTACATGTGAACTTGTGAAATGTAGTTAAGTAAACTCCTAAAATAAAGACATCACCTGTTAACAGTGTTCTTACCTTGAAGGCTAACCATGTTTGTGAACACCCTCCAGAAAGAAGGAGAAGGCAGTTGATGCCTTGTTGTTTTCAGCAGCATCAAGGTGTAGGATCTATGAAAAAAAAAGGGTTTAGGAGAAAGATTTAAATATTTTTTTAATAAAATTTTCAGTTTAAATAGACATTTTAGAGACCAGTGTTGCAAGTAGTATTATATATATATAGCCCAGTTTCTCAGACAAGACTTAAACCTAACCTAAAATGCATGTTTGACCTCCAGTAATGGTCTAATGGCCCCTTTATTAACTCTACTTAAAAGTTCTAAAGGCCTGCTGGCTTAATCTAAGCCTTATCTGTGAAACCAAGCATTTAAAGGGATACTTCACCCAAAAATAAAAATTTACTCACCACTTACATATCCTCCACTTGTTCCAAACCTATATGAGTTTCTGTCTACTGCTGAACACCAAAGAAGATATTTTGATGAATGTGGCTAACCAAACAGTTGACAGCAGCCACTGATTTCCATAGTAGCTCCTGTAGACCTGTAATTAAAGCTTCTGGGATGTTGACATAATTTGATGCAGTAATTGCCAAATCCAGTTCTTGCTGAGCAGTATCCAGGAGGTAATCCACAGTTCTCAAGGAAGATACTGTTTGTCAAGCTGGCCCCTTTATTATGTTCATTATAATGAACAGAAGATTGAAAGAACACACCCTGTCTGTCAGAGCCTGCTATTCCAACATATGAGATGAAGAATACCTAAAGTCGATGGCTACCATCAACTGTCTGTTTACCCAAAATATCTTCTTTTGCATTCAGCAGAAGAGAGAAACTTATATAGGTTTGGAACAAGTGGAGGGTGAGAAAATAATGACAGTTTTCATTTTTGGGGGAAATATTTTCAAAGTTTCAAAACAGAACAAAGTCAGAGCTTGACAAACAGTACCTTCCTTGAGAAACCATCAATCCCACCAAATATCACAATATTGAATCTAAAAAACTAAAATATGAACATAAGACATACATAAGACATAAACATGAACATAAGACATACATAAGACATATAAGATATACCCTAAACTAAATGACTGTTTGTAAGCAGTTTAGGGTATATCTGAAGGCATTTTTAATGTGTACATGTGTCATTATGTAAAGAAACAAGAAAGATTTTCTGTACATGTGAGTGTAAGAGAGAAATACCCACGTGATTAGCTTATGGTTGGTGTCCACATGAATTAAGGACAATGGTGCAGGAACAGAGTAGCTTCTGCGAGCTATAAAACCAAGCTGAACCATTCTGGCCAAAATTCCAGCTCCATCCACCCGTCGCATAGAGGCCTTCAGTAGTGAATATAATCCACCACCTGTCAAAAATGATTGATTGACAGGTACCACGCCCCTTCCGGTGACAGGTACCCGCCCCTTTTGGCATAGGATCAAAGAGGTCATCAGAGAACAAAGGGAGATTAAAGGAGATCAAAGGGTTAACCTTTGACCCGGTTAGCCCTTGATCTTGTTTTTGACAGCTAGTTTTGATTGTTTGAAGTCTTTTGATGCCTTTTGATATTGACAGAAGGTGTTATAACAATATGTCATGGTATCTGACAACTAGTTTGATGCCTTTCTATATTGACAACCTAGTGTTTTATAGGTTATAACAGGACGATACTCTTACATATCCGAGCTGTAATGTGAAACTGATAAGGATAAACTGTGGAAGTTTATCTCACACACAAATGTTGAAAAACCATTCATTTCTTTAAAAGAATATAAATGTTTATAAATAAATAATATAAAATAAAGTTCCCTTTCGTTGTCACTCCGAGTTAAGTCGGATGACGACGAATGGGGTTTCGCTTAGAAATCCTATCATCTTCGAGTATATAAAACGAGCCAATGGCAATGAAATGCCATGGGTCTGTGGAATTTGCATAGCGTAACTCCGCCCCACCCTGGGGGTATATAAGGAAGTGCGCTGGCAACATGCGGATATGTTTTCGCTTCGGAACCAAGTTGATGTACTTCACTCCACAGCCAATCCTGAGATTCATCTCTTCATTTCTCTTCGAGACGAGCCTCTCTCCAAGTGTTGGTGTGACAGCGAGTTCCAGCGAGTGCACATTCCCTGCTTATCTGTGCAGTGATTTGCCAGTGTTTGTGTGTTCTCTCCCTGGTCGCTTCAGCATTTGTGGAGAAATCTCCTTTCTAAAAGAGCTTGCACGCGGCACGTCTTTTTAAAGATGCCTCGCCCGTGCACTTCTGGTTGCGGTCTATTTGTTTCTGACTCTGATGGGCACAATCGCTGTCTTGTGTGTCTGGGCTTAGAGCACGCTAAGGCAGCGTTTGTGGATGAGTCATGTTCCCATTGCGGGAACATGCCAATCGCACGGTTACGGTCGAGACTCAATGACCTTCATGGTAGAGTTCCCTCATCCGCACCCCGATCTACGGGCTCCGCGAGAGCTAGTACTTCGGCTGGCGGCCAGGGTGACCTGAGGATTACGGTGTGGGACAAAGCGCCGACTGTTCCACGCTCCACACCGTCCTCTAGTGCCGTGCAACCCGCGAGTGGTTCAAATGAGCCCGCAGTACAGTCCTCTGACTTGCCGCGGGTCTCATTTGGCGCTCCAGAGGAAGATTCAATGTCGATCGCTGCATCACAGGGTGGGCAAGAGTCCTTGGGAAGTGAGGATTCGGCTGTGCTGCCACCTTCGGGTGTGCCAGCATTGCCCGAGTCTGATCCCGAGATGACTGCCATGCTTTCCCGGGCAGCCGCGGCCATTGGGCTTGAGTGGTCCCCGCCACCTGGTCCGGTGCGCTCGCGGCTGGACGATTGGTTTTTGGGTGCCGCCGCTGATCCTCGTCAGCGCGCGTCCCCAATGCCTTTCTTCCCGGACGTGCATGAGGAGGTCACGAGGTCCTGGAATGCACCATTGTCTTCTCGTGATCGCTCGGCGACCTCCTCCGCCCTGCCTCCTCTCGATCAGGGGGCCGCCAAAGGGTACACTGGGGTTCCCCGGGTTCAACGCTCTGTTGCGATGCAGCTGTGTCCTCAGAGTGCTTCTTCCCGTGGTGACCCGAAGCACCCCTCCAAAGCCTGTAGGTTCTCTTCCACGCTTGTGGCGAAGGCCTATAGAGCTGCGGGGCTGGCGGCCTCCTCACTGCATGCCATGGCGACACTCCAGGTCTACCAGGCCCAGATGTTGCGTGACATGCACGAGGGGAGGACTGACCCAGCGCTCTTTGATGAGCTGCGTGCCGCCACCGACCTTGCTCTCCGAGCGACGAAGGTGACCGCACCCTCCCTGGGTCAGGTGATGTCCACTTGCGTGGTCCAGGAGAGACATCTGTGGCTCAACCTGGCCGATATGCGTGAGGCCGAGCGGACCCGGTTCCTCGACACTCCCATATCCCAGGCTGGCCTCTTCGGCGGAGCGGTTGAGGACTTTGCCCAGCAGTTCTCGACCGCCCAGAAGCAGACTGAGGCTCTCAGACATGTCCTGCCCCGACGGCCAGCTGCTGCCTCCACCCAGCCGTCGGCACAGGTGCCTCAGTCTGCTCGCCGCCGAGGGCGCCCTTCTACGGCTCCCGCCCCTCCCGCACGGCCCCAGCAGCAGCCTCCATCCGGGTCGCGTCGTGGAGGACGCCGTAGGAAGGCGCCACAGCCCTCTCCCGCCCCGTGCCCCGCTAAATGCCAGGCCAAGCGGCGCTCCTGAGACGGGCTGCTCAGAGAAGGCGTTGAGTTCTTCCCAGGAGCCGGTAGCAGGGCCGCTCCTTCCCCCGGTGGAGGGCCGGGGGAGAATCCTTGGTTTTTCCCACCCCGCTGCTCGTCCCACGACGGGCAGCACCCTTTTGTGGTCAAAGAAAGAACTCACTCCCCCATCTCTGAGCACACAGAGTGCCCGGATGACAGTGCGCGCCGCTCACGAGCCTCGCCACTCTCGTCCCCCTCTCTCGCCAGTTCCCTGCCAGAGCACGCCCCAGTGGGACGCTGGTCCTCCCCTGGCCTCCTCTGGCAGGACGCGGCTAATGACCGTGCCCCCGCACCGGGCCGCTATGCCACCCACGCCTGGGCCGGTCATTCCGCCTCGCTGCACCACCGATTCAGTTCGCGCGGTCTCCTCCCCGCTTCAGGGGAGTCCGCTTCACTATGGTCGGTGGCAATGCCCCGGTTATGAGAGCGGAGGTCGCTACCTTACTGGCGAAGGGTGCGATCGAGACTGTCCCTCCAGCCGAAATGAGGTCCGGCTTTTACAGCCCTTACTTCATTGTACCGAAGAAATCCGGTGGGTTACGGCCAATCCTCGACTTGCGCGTCTTGAACCGCTCCCTTCACAGGATGCCGTTCAAGATGCTCACGGCCAAGCGCATTTTCGAGTGCATACGGCCGCAGGATTGGTTTGCAGCGATCGACCTGAAGGACGCCTACTTTCATGTCTCCATTCTTCCTCGACACAGACCGTTTCTACGGTTTGCTTTCGAGGGGCAGGCATACCAGTACGCGGTTCTCCCTTTCGGGCTAGCCCTGTCCCCTCGCGTCTTTACGAAGGTCGTCGAGGCAGCCCTTGTTCCCCTTCGGGAACACGGGGTTCGCATCCTGAACTATCTCGACGACTGGCTAATCCTAGCTCACTCTCGAGACCAGGTTTGCGAACACAGGGACCTTGTGCTCCGGCACCTAGCTCGTCTGGGCCTTCGGGTCAACTGGGAGAAGAGCAAACCTTGCGCAAGATCAGGGAGGACGAGGAGCAGGTAATTTTGGTTGCCCCGTATTGGCCCAACCGCACCTGGTTCTCAGAACTAGTACTCCTCGCGACAGCACCTCCCTGGCCAATTCCTCTGAGGAAGGACCTGCTTTCTCAGGGACGGGGCACCTTATGGCACCCTCGTCCCGATCTTTGGAACCTCCACGTGTGGCTCCTGAATGGGATGAGGCAGGTTTGAGTACCCTACCACCAGCGGTGGTGGCTACCATCACTTCCGCTAGAGCATTGTCCACGAGACATGCCTATGCGTTGAAGTGGAACCTCTTCGTCAACTGGTGTTCTTCTAAAAATCTAGAACCCACGAAATGCCCCATCAGTGTCGTGCTTTCCTTCCTGCAAGAAAGGTTGGAGCAAAGGCTGTCTCCCTCCACCCTGAAAGTGTATGTTGCCGCCATTGCCGCACATCACGACGCAGTTGATGGTAAATCCTTAGGAAAGCACGACCTAATCGTCAGGTTCCTGAGGGGAGCCAGGAGACTGAATCCTCCTCGTCCTCCCCTCGTACCCTCTTGGGACCTCTCAGTGGTTTTAACTGCCCTGCAGAGTGCTCCCTTTGAGCCTCTGCAATCAGTGGAGCTTAAGTTCCTGTCAATGAAGACAGCGCTCCTGGTTGCATTGGCCTCCATCAAGAGGGTAGGGGACCTGCAGGCATTTTCGGTTGACGAAGCGTGCCTGGAATTCAGACCGGCTAACTCTCACGTGATCCTGAGACCCCGGCCCGGATATGTGCCCAAGGTTCCCACCACACCCTTTCGAGACCAGGTGGTGAACCTGCAAGCGCTGCCTTTGGAGGAGGCAGACCCAGCCTTGGCACTGTTCTGTCCAGTATGCGCACTCCGTGCTTACGTAGACAGAACGCAGTGTTTCAGGACCTCAGACCAGCTCTTTGTCTGTCATGGTGGGAAGCTGAAGGGAAAGGCTCTCTCCAAGCAAAGGTTGTCTCACTGGATAGTGGACGCCATTGCTTTGGCATACCAGCAGCAAGGTCGACCATGCCCTCTTGGTGTGACGGCCCACTCCACCCGGAGTGTGGCATCCTCTTGGGCTCTAGCGCATGGCGCCTCGCTAACAGACATCTGCAGAGCTGCAGGCTGGGCGACACCTAACACATTCGCGAGATTCTATAATCACCGAGTGGAGCCAGTTTCTTCTCATGTACTCGCTTCAACTAGCCGGTAAGAGATTCTGCTCAGGTGTCTTCGCTTGCTTGCCATTCCTCTCCACGGACGGGATACGTGCGATATTTTCCTCAGGTGAGCCTAATAAGCCCTGAGTCTCCTCCAGCACTGACGACGTCAACGCCAGAGTTATGCCACCGGCAGCTTTCGCGCTTGGCTAGGTGCCTCCATGTGCATGGTTCCCCTCCGGGCGACCCCCACATGTGTATTCCACTGTAAGCCTCTTTGAGCATGTGTCTTTCCCTTGGCAAGCCACCTTGCCACCCCTGGGGTTGAAATATTCCACCTGCGGCTGGACACCCCAGTGTTATTCCGTATGCAGCCCTTCGGGGTCATATGTGTATTCCAAGTCCCCCCCTTCGGGTTGGGCATGATTGCATATTTCCACTGGATATGCTTCCCAGTGTACCTTGGTATTCCTGTGTTAAGTAGGACTCCTTCGTCCGTGCTAGTCTCACGACAGGGAGCTCAGACTTACGCAGGGCACTGGAAGACAGTCGAGAGGTGGCGTGATTACACTGGGAACCCCATTGTCGTCATCCGACGTAACTCGGAGTGACAACGAAAGGGAACGTCTCGGTTACGTATGTAACCCTCGTTCCCTGAGTAGGGAACGGAGACGTTACGTCTCTCTGCCACTTCCGCTGTACCGCTGGAACGCCTGAGTTCAGTCTCGGCTCCTCAGCGAAGACATATCTGCATGTTGCCAGCGCACTTCCTTATATACCCCCAGGGTGGGGCGGAGTTACGCTATGCAAATTCCGCAGACCCATGGCATTTCATTGCCATTGGCTCGTTTTATATACTCGAAGATGATAGGATTTCTAAGCGAAACCCCATTCGTCGTCATCCGACGTAACGTCTCCGTTCCCTACTCAGGGAACGAGGGTTACATACGTAACCGAGACGATCTTACTAAAGCCTCACACCAAAAGTTTAAATAAAAAATTGCAATGAGTCTCTCAAAGCACCGTCTCAAAACATAGGAGACGTGACCATCTGTGTGTGTGTGTGTGTGTGTCTGTGTTGTGTCACGGGATTCCCCCTGCCACCCTTTGCATTTGAGCTCTGACATCTGAAACGTGCTGTTCAGACACTGTGATTAAACAACGTCATAAAAAACATTCTATCCTTTAAAAGAATATAAATGATTATAAAATAAAGATCTTACTAAAACCTCACACAAAAAGTTTAAATAAATGTAGAACTATCCACTGAGCCAACCATTTCAGTTTAAATAAAATGGAGTCACAAAAAAATTGCAATCAGTTAAATGTTTAGAGAGTGGAAGAAAAAAAAAAACATACAGCTTATGAAACAACGCAATGTATGAAACGAGTTCACGAAAATAAAAAATCATCTTACATGTTTAGAAATCAGGGCCCTCTGGCCTCTCTTTACACCAGCGTTTGACCTGCGGGGCTTTCAAAAAGCATCAGCCAAAGGGTGTGTGGGCCTTATTTTAACGATCTGAAACGCAAGTGTCAAAGCGCAAAGCGCAAGTAACTTTGTGGGCGGGTCTTGGCGCTGTTGCTATTTTCCCGGCGGGATAAATGACTCTTGGCCAGGCGCAAATCTAAAATGGGTTGGTCTGAAGTAGCTTCATTATGTCACGGGCGAGTGAGCGAGAGACGAGGATTCAAGTGCAGAGAAGATTTAATTAACAAACACAGACAAAAATACAGAAAACTCAGAACTCAGAAAATCAACAGACAGGAACATCAAAGACAGGTAACTCGGACAACGAACCAGCACAAGACTACAAACACAAGGAGGCTAAATAGGGGAACAACAAAGGAGGGTAACGAGACAGACAGGTGGGACAAATTAACCAATAATCAGATAACAAGATGGGAGGGGCTAGACAATAGACAGGAGAGCACATGGCACAAAACAACAAACACCCATGTGCAGCACAAGACAGAACAGACACGTGACATTACCCCCTCCTTAAGGAGCGGCTACCAGACGCTCCACTAGGGACGGGAGGGACAGACCAGGGCGGGACGGGAGGGACGGGGGGCCAGGTCCAAGAAGGGAAACAGAAACAGGGGGTAACAGACTCAAAGGGGCCAGGGTGACACAGACAGTCCATCTGGTGGCCGGGGCGAAACAAGCAGTACATCGGGTGGCCGGGGCGAAGCGAACAGACCGTCGGGCGGCCGGGGCGAAGCGAACGGTCCATCCGGCGGCCAGGGCGGAGACTTTCCCTCGGGCGGCCAGGGCGGAGACTTTCCCTCGGGCGGCCAGGGCGGAGACGACCCCTCGGGCGGCCAGGGCGGAGACGACCCCTCGGGCGGCCAGGGCGGAGACGACCCCTCGGGCGGCCAGGGCGGAGACGACCCCTCGGGCGGCCAGGGCGGAGGAACTGGAACAGACGCCAACGGCTCAGGAACTGGAACTGGCGCCACCGGCTCAGGCACTGGAACTGGCGCCACCGGCTCAGGCACTGGAACTGGCGCCACCGGCTCAGGCACTGGAACTGGCGCCACCGGCTCAGGCACTGGAACTGGCGCCACCGGCTCAGGCACTGGAACTGGCGCCACCGGCTCAGGCACTGGAACTGGCGCCACCGGCTCAGGCACTGGAACTGGCGCCACCGGCTCAGGCACTGGAACTGGCGCCACCGGCTCAGGCACTGGAACTGGCACCACCGGCTCAGGCACTGGAACTGGCACCACCGGCTCAGGCACTGGAACTGGCACCACAGGCTCAGGCACTGGAACTGGCACCACCGGCTCAGGCACTGGAACTGGCACCACCGGCTCAGGCACTGGAACTGGCACCACAGGCTCAGGCACTGGAACTGGCACCACAGGCTCCGGTTCAGACACAGACAAAGACACAGACAAAGACACAGACAAAGACAAAGACACAGACAAAGACACAGACAAAGACACAGACAAAGACAAAGACACAGACACAGACACAGACACAGACACTGGCTCCGGCTCAGGAACAGACACTGGCTCAGGCTCAGGAACAGGAACAGACACCACCGGCTCAGGCTCAGGAACAGACACCACCGGCTCAGGCTCAGGAACAGACACCACCGGCTCAGGCTCAGGAACAGACACCACCGGCTCAGGCTCAGGAACAGACACCACCGGCTCAGGCTCAGGAACAGACACCACCGGCTCAGGCTCAGGAACAGACACAGGCTCGACGGCGGCCATCTTGTCAGAGGACACAGGCTCGACAGGCGTGACGTGAACACTCTCGGTGGCGGCCATCTTGTCAGGGGACACAGGCTCGGCAGACGTGACGTGAACACTCGCGGCGGCGGCCATCTTGTCCGAAGACACAGGCTCGGCAGGCGTGACGTGAACAGGCTCGGCGGCGGCCATCTTGTCCGAAGACACAGGCTCGGCAGGCGTGACGTGAACAGTCTCTGTTGCGGCCATCTTGTCTGAAGACACAGGCCCGGCAGACGTGACGTGAACAGGCTCGGCGGCGGCCATCTTGTCCGAAGACACAGGCTCGGCAGGCACCATCGGAACTGGGACCACCGGAACAATTATGGAGGGAACCCTTCTCCTCCTCCTGTGTCTTGAGACCACCGGAATTGGGACCATCGGACTCGGGACCACCGGAACTGGGACCACCGGAATAGTCACAGAGGAGGTCTTCCTTCTCCTTCTCCTCCTCCGTCTCCGGACCACCGGACCACCTCCTCCGATCTGATCACCGTCTGACATGGTGCTCTCCTCCTCCAAAGTCCTCTGAACACATCTGGAGAAATATTCCATTAGGGAAATGGAATTTCCCTTCTCCTCTGAAGAAGAAAAAATCTCGCTCCGCTGAATCCACACTTTGGCTGGTTCGTTCTGTCACGGGCGAGTGAGCGAGAGACGAGGATTCAAGTGCAGAGAAGATTTAATTAACAAACACAGACAAAAATACAGAAAACTCAGAACTCAGAAAATCAACAGACAGGAACATCAAAGACAGGTAACTCGGACAACGAACCAGCACAAGACTACAAACACAAGGAGGCTAAATAGGGGAACAACAAAGGAGGGTAACGAGACAGACAGGTGGGACAAATTAACCAATAATCAGATAACAAGATGGGAGGGGCTAGACAATAGACAGGAGAGCACATGGCACAAAACAACAAACACCCATGTGCAGCACAAGACAGAACAGACACGTGACACATTATTCATAGGTGTGGTTTGGGTGTAACGTGAAATAAACCAATCAGAGCGTCATCTCACAGTCCCTTTAAGAGCAGACGCGCTTTTTCTAAAGCGGATTCCTATTGTAACGGCGGATTTGCCAGGCACGCGCCAGGAGCGGTTCACAGCCAAGGAGAGCAACGCTCTCGTCAGGGACGTTGGGGATGGAGAAACCCACCCAAATTAACTTCGGTTAAAAAGGCATATGATAATTTGGGTAAATGTGTAAGCTAGATGTAGCCTATGCTTTTATAATAAATTGTCTATCTATCTATCTATCTATCTATCTATCTATCTATCTATCTATCTATCTATCTATCTATCTATCTATCGTAATAATGTATGATTTGCAAAAAATGAAAACTGCTGCTTCTGTGTAGATGAGAGAATCAAAGTGTATGCGTTGTGCACACGCTACATTGATTATGGCCAAGCATGCACCCTTAAAATAGCATATGAATAACATGCGCAACGTGCCACTGACTTTAAACAAATTTTTCCTGGTTAGTGGCGCAATTGTTTTCTAAACCTGCAAAATAGCATGAAGGAACGTTTGCGCCGGAACACGCCTCCTTTTTTGCGCTGAACCGCCCAGGGAGCGCAAGTTCATTCCCTAGTTTAGCGACATGCTTCTGTAGAGGGAAAAGCGCGCTTTGCGCGGGTGCAAAATAGGAATGATACATGCGTCGGTGTACAAAGTCAATTGCGCTGGGTGCAAGATAGGGCCCTGTGTGTGTGTGTGTGTGTGTGTGTGTGTGTGTGTGTGTGTGTGTGTGTGTGTGTGTGTGTCTGTGAGAGAGTCACACAAATTCAGCGATCAGGATATCAGGTGCTGAGTTTATTTATAAGAAGTATAATCTTAAAAGTTTAAATGATATTTTTTTAAAACAAAAGACTGTTTAAATAAAAATCTTTAAAGTTTGAATACATACGCATCTTCTATTTACCTTTTAGAAGATTACTGTAATGATTTTGTTTAAATTGAACCTAAGGTATAATTGTTATTAAACAATGTCTGTTCAAAAACTTTAGATGGTTGAAAAACTGTGCTTAGTCGTCTTAAATCTCATTTATATGAAAAGATTCAATCATAATTTTTTGTCCGTGTGGAGTTTCAATTTTTATGGCTTTCCATAGCCATGATGATTTTTGTACCGTAACTGCATATTCGATCATGTACACCTAAACACGACCATCACAGAAAACTATAAAATAAAAAAATTATTTAATATCATTTCTAAGCTGTATTGCACGCGCGCACACACACGGTTCTAAAAAATGAACTAATCTCTATGTGCATCATGTCACAGCGTATGTAATGTTAGTCTGCTAACGCCTTTCCAGAGCCAAAGTTTTGTTCGTACTAAATTTATAATCGTAAAAGTTTAAATATGATCTTTTAAAAACAAAAGACTGTTTAAATAAAATCTTTAAAGTTTGAATACATACACTTCTTCTATATACCTTTTAGAAGATTACTGTAATGATTTTGTTTAAATTGAACCTAAGGTATAATTGTTATTAAACAATGTCTGTTCAAAAACTTTAGATGGTTGAAAAACTGTACTTAGTCGTCTTAAATCTCATTTATATGAAAAGATTCAATCATAGTTTTTTGTCCGTGTGGAGTTTCAATTTTGATGGCTTTCCATAGCCATGATGATTTTTGTACCGTAACGGCATATTCGATCATGTACACCTAAACACGACCATCACAGAAAACTATAAAATAAAAAAATAATTTAATATCATTTCTAAGCTGTATTGCACGCGCACACACACACGGTTCTAAAAAATGAACTAATCTCTATGTGCATCATGTCACAGCGTATGTAATGTTAGTCTGCTAACGCCTTTCCAGAGCCAAAGTTTTGTTCGTACTAAATTTATAATCGTAAAAGTTTAAATATGATCTTTTAAAATTAAAAGACTGTTTAAATAAAATCTTTAAAGTCTGAATACATATGCATCTTCTATTTACCTTTTAGAAGATTACTGTGACCTAAAGTATTATTTTTACTAAACAATGTCTGTTCAAAAACTTTAGATTGTTGAAAAACTGTACTTAGTCGACTTAAATCTCATTTATGTGAAAAGATTCAATCAGCATTTTTTTTGTCCAAGCTGGGGTTTCAATTTTTATGGTGGGGGCTTTTCATAGCCATAATGATTTTTGTACCGTAACCGCATATTCTATCCCGTACACCTAAACACGACCATCACAGAAACCTACATTTGTACATTTTCAAAAATGAAATAAATAAATAAATAAATAAATAAAATGTAAACAAAGTTTTAGCTAAATAAATATATAAATAAAAACACCTTACATTTTTAGAGAGTCACAAAAGTCATCTCACACCTGTGAAATGTTCAATAATTCCTTAAATTGTATCTGTGAGAAAATGACCACATAGGCCTATCTTCAGAGAGAGAGCAACAATGAAAACATTTAGAAACTGTGAACCTGTAACCTGTAACTGTAATGTTAGTCTGCTAACACCTTTCCAGAGCCAAAGTTTTGTTCGTACTAAATTTATTTCAAAGCATAATCGTAAAAGTTTAAATGTGATCTTTTACAGTTTTTCTCAGTCGCTTTGGTGCATTTCTCATAACACTATTTACATTTGCACAACAGTTAATGCAGTTCTCAAAACAATTAGTACAAACTGCAAAACCTAGTTGATAACCTGCAAAAGCGTGTCACTTGCTCAAAATGGATAGCTCATTCCTCAAAAGCAAGTATTTATGTCAATGAATCTGTCAGTGTCATCAAAATGAAAAGTCCTGACACCATCGTTTATGAACAAGATAGTCAAATGGCTTAGTCATGTTTTCATTATGACAGTTTACTCTGTAAATGTTTTCCAATGATAAAAGTCAGATCTTGGTGACACTACCTGAAAATGCTCAAGATAGCACTATTTACTATTTGCACAGCCATTTGAAAAGATACAGTAAAGTTAAACATTACTGTATTTATGAGGTAACTGAGTACAAGACACTGAATATGTATGTTTCACATTTTTACTGCATATGCTCTTTGCAATTCTAATTTGTTCACAGCATTGTGCAAAAGAAAAAATACACCCTTATTTACAACAAACATAAACTCCCTTTGGGTAGAGCTGTGCACAACTGTACACAATATTGCAGTAGGCCTATATACTGTATTGGAACTGAACATACAACATACATAGGACTGTAATCATTCATGCACATCCAGACGTTCCTCTCTGTCTGGTCACATAATTTCATTTACATCCCAGCGAATATCATCTCTTGCTCAATTGCAAATTGTTCAATTTAGGAGACTTGTTCAGGATTTTTTTTTTATTATTATTTTTTTAAATGACAGATTTTGACAACTAGTTCAACATTTTTGTATGTAATGACTCAAGCAATGAAATGAGGACTATTAGTTTTATATGGAATGACTATTCAGCATTCACAAGTATAGTTAATTTTGACTGACATGACATAAGCAAATGATAATGTTGTAAAACAGCAGAGAGTTGTATGAAAGCAATTGATGCATGTCCAAAAGCATTTGTAATTTGTTGGAAGGAATGAGAAACTGCTACTATGATGTGCACAAATGACTAAATGTTGTGGAGGTTGAACTAACTGTTGTGCAAATGTAAATAGTGATGTGAGAAATGCACCAAAGCGACTGAGAAAAACTGTAAAATGAAAGATTGTTTTAGTCTGAAGTTTAAAGCTCTTAACTTTCTTTCTTTAAAAAAATCTTTAAAGTATGAATACATTCATATCTTCTATTTATCTTTTAGAAGATTACTGTAATGATTTTGTCTAACGGTGACCTAAAGTATAATTGTTATTAAACAACCCAGTGGGCATTTGATGTCAATTTGACATCAAATTGATGTCAAAATTACGTCAAGAAATTGGTCAAAAATGACAATCAAATTGACGTCAAAGTGTTGATGTCAATTTGACGTCAAGAGTTTGACCTCTGCTGATGTCATTTTGCCAAACAAAAAGGTGAAACGCATGGCCGTACACTTATTACCAGCTTCACTTAAACTAACCAGATTTACTTTATTTAATTTCCGGTTTAAATAAATATAATATTTAAATAGTTTAAAATATATTAAACATATTTTGATGACACCATGATGGTGGTTAGCGTTTGCTTTAGTTGTTCTCTTGACCCTTGACTCTTTAATATAAAATTTTCTCTGGCTGCTATAACTGTGTGTTTATAAAGCACAATTGTTGTAGCTAAAAAAGCCATCAGAAACTGAGATCAGGAGATGTTGGCTGTTTATTGATGAAATCATCATGTAATTGCCTGAATCCCTGATCATGTTCAGTGTCTAATGCTTTGATTATATGGGATTTGTGGTTTAAAAGCGGTTTTATTCATGACAGAAGTAATTTGATTCTACAGCATATTTAGCGGTGTTGTTTATCAAATAATGCACTTGTTTTTTAAAAACTATTTAGTGCACAAAACCCTGTCATCTATGGCATTACTTAGATGCACACAGACATCAAGAAACAGCGTATGAATCTCAACAATGGTGACAATCAAACAAAATATCCAGATAATCAGATCAACTCCAGCCGCATAATTTATTAAAGCCGCAATGCATGCTGGGAGATGTGGGTGAGTTTTGATTGGTGGTACCCAGCATGCACTGCAGCATGAAGCATTTCATTGATTGTCACCATTGTTGAGAGTCATACACTGATTCATGATAGCTAAGTAATAATGTTAAGTTTAATGCATTAAATGTTTTTAAAATCCTTTATTAATTAAAAAAACATTCTCATGCTGTTAAATTAAATGGCTTATATTATAATACAACATTAAAATCACAAGTCCTATATAACCAAAGATTAGACACTGAATAAGATCAGCGATTCAGGCAATTACATGATGATATTGTCATCATCTTCAATAAACAGCCAACATCTCCTGATCTCAGTTTCTCATGGCTTTTTTAGCTACAACAGTTGTGATTTATAAACACACAGTTATAGCAGCCAGAGAAAATTTTATATTAAAGAGTCAAGGGCCAAGAGAACAACTAAAGCAAACGCTAACCACCATCATGGTGTCATCAAAATATGTTTAATATATTTTAAACTATTTAAATATTATATTTATTTAAACCGGAAATTAAATAAAGTAAATCTGGTTAGTTTTAAGTGAAGCTGGTAATAAGTGTACGGCCATGCGTTTCACCTTTTTGTTTGGCAAAATGACATCAGCAGAGGTCAAATCTTGACATCAAATTGACATCAACACTTTGACGTCAATTTGACTTTCATTTTTGACCTATTTCTTGACGTAATTTTGACATCAAGGTGCCCGCTGGGAATGTCTGTTCAAAAACATTAGATGGTTGAAAAACTGTATTTAGTCGTCTTAAATGATTCAATCAGCATTTTTTGTCCATGCGGGGTTTCAATTTTTATGGCTTTCTATAGCCATAATGATTTTTGTCCCGTAACTGCATATTCTACCCTGTACACCTAAACACGACCATCACAGAAACCTACATTTGTACATTTTCAAAAATGAAATAAATAAATAAATAATTTAATATCATTTCTAAGCTGTTTTGCGCACGCACACATTATTTTACACACTCTATTTTAAATGAAATTATTATTAATAAAATATATAACCAATGAATAATAACACATGTTACTAAAATGTACAAAGTTTTAGCTATAAATATATAAATAAAAACACCTTACATTTCCAGAGAGGTGAAGTAGTTCTTTATGCAACGATAAAAAACAATCCAAAAAGCAAATAGTTTAAGTTGTCATAAACAAATAAACCAGCCCAAGATCCTTCAGAGATAAACTACAGTTTGAAATAAATGTTCCAGACCCTCACAGAGACGAGAGGACTTATAGACCAGATGAGCCTCGGGAGATAATGTCACAGTAAATCTAGTCCGCGTTCCAGAGTTTTATACTAAATTCATTTAAAAGCATAACCTTAAAAGTTTAAATTAGATGTTTTAAAATTAAAGACTGTTTAAATCAAATCTTTAAAATCATATCTGCTATTTATCTTCTTATGTAACTTATGTACCCCAAAGCAATGTACCCCAAAGCAACAAATAAAATAAAATTCCTTATCAAAATTTATAAGGAAAGACAAGTATTTTGTTTAGGCTTGGCTTGTAGGGAATTCCAAACCTGCGTATATTCTTACGCACATAACTATAGAACCCATTCTAAATGCGCATGTGACCGCCATCAGCGTTTCTCACAGGTTCGCGTTTAAAGTCTGTGTAGAGAGAATGGTGTCGTCTTAGCGGCCCCTAATTTAATAACAAATGATCATTGCGACGGAACCAAATCAATTAAAACTAACTTTAGATGGAAATAACTTAACTCTGCTGTAAAGCCGAAACAATCTCTGTTACCTTAAATTATACGCTTATCTCTGTAAAGCTGCTTTGAGACAATCTACATTGTTAAAAGCGCTATATAAATGAAGATGACTTGACTTGACTTGACATGTATGATGTAAATGATTTTGCTTAAATTTAACCTAAGGTATAATTGCTACTAAACAGCGTCTGTTCAAAAACTTTAGATTTAAAAAAAATAAAAGCAAAAACTGTAGGTGTCTTAGATCTTATTTATGCAAAAATATTTCAAACAGTATTTTTGTCCATACAACATGTTGTCAAAGTTTGTCACAATGTTTTGTTGTTGCGTTGTTTTTAAGAAATCCGAGGACTCTACGTTGCTCTTATTTAGACTAAGTTGTATCATTTGGAAAATCACCATACAATTATATTTTCATCTGTGGGTGGCTGAAGGATTTCCTTGTAGTTTATGAGTCTCTGAGCTGATGTGTTTAAATCATGTGTCGTCTCGATCTGCCAGATCTCATGTTCTCTATTGATGGGGTCAGTCTCATCATTGATGATAAACAGTTCAGTGTAGATCTTGTTTAGAGAGACCGACTGTGGTGCACTTCCCTCCAAAGTCCTCTCAGCGTCACGCAGCATTCTTGATTTCATCTCATTCCTTACATTCGGAAGGATTTCTAAAAATCAGGACAAAGTTGGATAGTCATATTACTAACAGGAGCATCACGCTTATGAATGCACAGTGTTCTACAACAAGAGATCTTACCATGTTCGTTTACCGATGTAGAGTGAGACACCTGAAAAACAAAACAAAAAATACTCATACATAAATATATATAACATACACAAATCATTTCTTAACTAAGCAACTGTTTCTTAAATTATCAGACACTCACTGCACTGATGTTAACACCGCCATATATTGTGGTTTCTACCATGATTGGAGCAAATATTGTCCCACCATTCTTCTGGTCAATTGTGAAGTTAAGCTGATTAGGGATCTGAATTAATGGCTGTCCGAATAATGTAGAATTATTATTATTAGTATTATTATGCTGTCGTTGTGGAAGGTTGTTAGGCTGTTGATTTGTCATGTTTCCAGAATGTGCACCATCTGTTAAAAAAAATAACAATTAAATACACAACCAAAACCATGTAAACATTATAGTAAAGCTTATTGAAGATTGAGAAACATATTGAACTACTAACAAAGTAAATTATAAATCTTTTCCTACGTTTGATATTCTTTTTTTCTGATTTTTTTTCACTATGGACTTGATCCTTTTTAATGCTGTTTTCTCTCCATATTTATTCTGTTCCTCTACTGTGTCTTCCAACCTCCCTGTTGTTCTTCTCCAGCTGTGTTAACCAAAGACAAACAGTTAGAAGAATAAAATGTATGTACAATAGCAAAAATAAAGTTGGTCATTAGTTGTTAGGGTTAGATACACCTGCAGACGCATTCATACACCTGTTCACCCATGGCTGGACTGGCCATTGGGCATACCGGGCATTTTCCCGGTGGGCCGACGTGCTTTTTGGGCCGATACATGTCATACTCATACATACTTTTTATTATTATTATAATTTTTTTTTAACGGCCCATAAAATTTGTACATCGGCGGCCCATTCGTTTTGTTTTGTTTTGCTTAATTGGCGGCGCTGGGTTTGTGCCGGTGTAATGCAGTGGTCAAAAAAAGTCAGCGTTAGTTTTTTTCCTGACAGACCAGCCCATGAAACATGTAGATCAGCGGCCCATTGGCTCTTTTCTTGATTGACACTGGGCTGGCCCAATCACAACTTTAAACGAGTGAGCGCGCGTGCAGCAGTGTCAGTGTGTATCAAAATAGTCAGCGAGATGGAGAAGAAACGCAAGGATTGTGCAGAGAAATAGCGTGAAAAAAATAGAACCAGGCCCTTAAAGCAGACACTGTAAACCAGGCACGGCGTTATGGGTGGGCCTGACGGGCCTAGGCCCACCCACTTTTCAACAGGCCCACCCAAAACTTTTCTTTAAAAAAAAAAAAACGTTCTAATTTTGTCAAGAACTATAAAAAATCGTCAATAAGCTCATAATTTGTGCTAAAATAGTCTAAATGTTTAGTTTTAAAAACAAATTTAAGAAGCTGGTTACGTCTATTTTGATGTTTCTGCGCAAATTCAGCAGACAGTGGTTCGGGTTTGTTCCGATAAGAGCTCGTGAGCGGAGAGCGCATTTCTGAATATTCCGCTCTGCTCGCTCATTCCGTAGGGTCGCTCGCTCAACCCAGAATGGCCTGCTTCCTGGTTCGAAAATATGTGGAATAAGGGCTGCCTCCGACTTAAAAAAAAAATTCTAGTCGACTAGTAGCTGTTCATTTAAGCCATTCGTGGACAAATCGCCCCTGTATATTATTTTAATTATACTACTTAAATAGGCTATATAGCCTACACAGGATAATGAGCGTTTGTAATATCCGCACTCAAGCGCACGACCGAACGCTTAAAGCTAGCCACAAAGAACCGGTAAAAGTAATGATTATGAATGTGTCTAAAATAGCAAGGAGACATTTAATTATTTATTAATAAACTGGTGTTTTCTTTGTCGCTGCAAAGATGAAGTTGACGATGCGGACTCGCCATGAACGCCAGAGAGAAATGCACATTTCATATGGATTTCATAATCAGAGAGCCTATTTCTTTTGGTTTTGAATATTTTCGTTTAAAAGTAGACATGTTAAGCTTTCTATAATAGATAGATATATTTCTATATTCCTATATTTCTCAAATCTGTGAGGCACAAGCTGAGTTTCGGCGCCCTTCAGTTCACGTGCAATGCGATCATGCCGGCGCCTTATTACATTGTCTGCTATATATTTTCTTCTTATTTTAAATACAGGCAAATGGTTGACAAAACATTGATCAAAATTAAGATACAATTTATACAAAACGAAAGTCTTTTAAAAAGAGTCTTTCTACAAAACAAAACTCATTGAAGTGGTCAAAATCATGTCTTACATGTCATGTCTCCAGACATATTTGCGCATCTCATGATGTATCATATCTTTCTCGGCGACCAGCGCCGTTGCTAGGAGGGCGCCAGCGCATCTGCCTCGAGAGTGGATGATAGCCCTGAAGACGCCTAGCAATGGTATACCTTTAGTGGTAGTATACCTTTAGTTAAGTTATAGTCAAGAGTCTTCGTAGCGCACTAAGAGACAACGCCAGGTATGATGCGTAATGGAGATTACAAAGCGCTCTTCTTTGGTCAGAACCATGGAGAGCGATCGCGGATAGGTCCGTCCTATGCACCGACACTTTTTACAATGCAACAAAACATTTAAAGAGCATTAAGTTATTAAAATCTATATTATACGCACAGATAATATTAGTCAGTAATTTTTATTAGGTTAACCCTTTGATGCACAACATGGGTCTAAAAAGACCCGACTGAGTTTTCATTTTCTATATCTTTGCAAGAAATTTATTTAATCATTCAGTATTCCAGGTATTCCTCAATTAACTTGTTTTAGATCATTACAAATCAATATTTAAATTTTTCCTTTCTTACTTTTCGAAAAAAAATTGTTTTTGTGTCACTACCCCTCTAATGCGCAACATGGGTCTAAAAAGACCCGTATTCATGTTTCTTTGCTGAATCTTTGAAATAAATTTATTTTATCATTTATTAATCCAGGTATTCATTAAATATCTTGTTTTTGATTTTCAAAAATCATTATGTTTATTTTTCCTTTCTTACTTTATAAAAAAACACGTTTTTTGTATTTCTACATCCATTTTACACACATGGGTCAAAAATGACCCGTATAGGAACCTTTGATATGTATAAATATATTTACTGCAGAAAACTATTCACCTGCCACACATTTCACAATTCAACACGGCTGCTTTTGTATTTTTCATGCATGTAAGTTTTATTTAAAACATTTTTTTGTTACAGAAAAATATAGATATAGCCTCGTAGGCTAAGGTTACCTTGACCTTGAAAACCATTACTAGTGTGAAAGAGAAACATGTCCAATACCATTAGCTAGCTTGCGTCGACATTCTATTTTATCTAATGTTAGCTAGGTCAATAAAATTAAATTTGCAATAGAAAGTTATATTTACAAGTGTATATATTGTCGCTGTTGGGCAGAAACCTTGTACCGTTATTCATTTTTATTTGTGGTCATAAATCAATGCTATCGGTCACATAAGCCGGTGTGTGGTGGCGTTCTGGTGCACTATGGCTGCTGTCGCATCATCCAGGTGGATACTGCACATTGGTGGTGGTTGAGGAGATCCCCCTACAGTTGCACTACACTACAGTTCAATTTCAGTGTTATCGGTTAGGCATATATGCGTGTTATGTGTGACAAAGTGGCCAATAAACATATTTCAAGTGTTACAGTAAATGTGTGGATCTAAACAACTGTGACATTGGTTATTTTGACAAAAAGTTTTCTTTATTCTTTTGTTTTATCACGCTTGCATAGATGGGTCATTTTAGACCCATGTGTGTAAACTTGATGTTTTAACACAAAACTTATAAAAAAATATTAAAATATGAATTTGTGATCATAAAAAAAAAATTATATTCATAAATCATGAAATTAATAGATCATGAAATAGTAAATGCTCAAATAAAGTGATTTCAAAAGGTGAAACAAAAAAAAAAGCCAAGCCATGCATGAAATAACATAGGAAATGAATACGGGTCTTTTTAGACCCATGTTGTGCATTAGAAGGGGTATCCATAGTGTGCGCATCAAAGGGTTAAACAGTGATTGGATAACGTTTTTAATTTAACGTTTTTAATTTAAGGCCCACCCACAATTGGTCTGGCCCATCCAAAACTGAAATCCTGGCGCCGTGCCTGCTGTAAACTGTGTCAAAATATATGTTTTCTGACCTTCATCAGCTCCAGCGGCAGATGATGATAGTGAGGAGGATCAGGAGAGAGATGAGAAAGTGTAGAGCCTGCGGTAAGCAGAACTACTTTCAAAACACTTAGGCTATGTCATGAGTGTAGGAACCCATAACCCAGTTACAGATTATTTCCACATCTGCATAGTTGACGATTACCGCAATTCACTAGAAATTTAATGAGAGGCGTTTGTAAACCATGTTTTCCGCGAAAATAAAAGCTTGATGCAGTGTCCGTCAAAATAAAAGATCATGTGCTTATCTCTTTCAAGTATAGAAATTGGTACAAAACTAATTATGAAAGTTTCCTTTATTTTTTAGTGCATTTGTTTTACAAAATATGGCTATTACTGTCATTGGATTAATATTATAACTGTAGCCGGGTGGTATCTGAATTTATAAGCTAGAGGGTACTTCCCCTTTAAGAAAAGCGAGCCCTTATGATGACGTCATAATAGCGCGATACAGAGAAAGACGGCTAAAGCAGTGCATGAGAGGCATTCAGTCGTGTGCAAAGATGATTATCATCCTTGATTTAATCAATGTTCTATGTAAGTAAATGTGATAATCATCATTTAATCTGGTGTAATAGGCTATGCTCGTTTCATTCTGTGTATGTATACTATGTATTTTTGTGGTTAGAGTTCGAGATGGCTGGAGATGTTTGATTGATGCACGTTTGATTGATGCACGTGACCAGCATTACGAAGTCTTTATAAAAGAGTTCGGTAAGTTCTTAATGCAATGTGTATGTGCTAAACAAATGTGAATGAGGTGCACATGATGAACATGATGCACATGATGAAAATGCTGACAGCTAGTGGTTTTGTGTTTTTGTAGGTGTAGGGTTGGGTATTGGTTAGGTTTTATCCGATACCAGTACCTACTCGGTATTTTTCAAACGGTTCCGGTGCTTAAACGGTTCTTGAAACGGTACTTAAGAAAACTAAACCGCACACACTTTATCAAAAAAAATAATACCTCTGTCTGTGTGTGTGTGTGTGTGTGTGTGTGTGTGTGTGTGTGTGTGTGTGTGTGTTTTTCTGAAAAAGATTTTCTGATTTCTGATTAAATGAAAAATTGTGCCCTTTAAAAGGCTACTGATGTAGCACAAAACACTTGAGTTAAGATCAAAATTTTGTCTTCTCATATTAAGACTTTTACAGAACAGAGAAATATCTGACACTGAGCAGAAATATTTAACACACAGTATAGCCTCATATAAATATACTTGATATTGATATACTTCATACTTGATATTCAAGATTTGCAGTTGGCATTAAAATACTAGACTTACCCTAAGAGGAACACTGGCAGCTGAACTTGAACTTTAGTCAAGCGTGTCAGAGGTTTTAGGTTCTAATCTGCATTCGTAGTTTTTTTTTTTTTTTTAAACCGATTATGCTCATCAGTGGTTGTATATCAAGCAGGGACACTTTGTGTCCATTATATTTTGAGATTTCACCAGAACGAATAGATATGAGGCGCCGTCTAGGGCTTAAATCAGACTTCATTCACGCACATATGAAACCCTTGCATACACATACTAGGTAGTCACACATACATGTATGCTGCTGAATGCTCAAACTAATACATATGAAATGCACAACTTCTAAAGTCGCTCACGCACACACACGCAAACTCTAGGCTACACAGGAGACGCGCGGAACTCTCCACGCACATACTCATCTGAGACGCGAGCACACACACACACACACACAAACTCTCCGCGCACATACTCATCTGAGACGCGAGCACACACACACACAAACTCTCCGCGCACATAATCATATAGACGGCGCCTCGTAAATAGATCGATCTCCGCAACGTATTGAAGCGCGCGTCCGAGTGAAGCCAAGTGTGTGCGCGAGCCAAGAGAAAACACTGTATCCGCGCCACTGATCGCAGCGGCAACGAGCACTTTGATCACTTGATTTAAAAAACACATTTCAGCGCTAGATCTCTTATTTAACAAACGAACTAAATGAATGCTCTGCTGGTTAACTGGAGATGTTTTATTATTGGATCATTCGTGCCGCGAGATGTTTTATAGGGGGCGGTAAAAAACGTCAGGCACCGAAATCAGGCACCGAAAGTTTCGTTCTTATTCGGTCTGGTTACTACCGTTTACGTCGGAACCGGTTCCCTATTGGAACCGAGTTTCGGTACCCAACCCTAGTAGGGTGCCACTACCGTGTTTGTTTGCTTTCAAAGTGTATTGTTTCACCCCGAAAGTGTGCCCTAACATTTGTAATAATCTGTACTTCAAGAAATTGACACTTTATAAGGCTTTACTGGTACTTCTGTAAAGATATTGTTGTGTTAACTATTCATTTTGAGTTTCTACACTTGAATAGTGTAATCTAGTATTTGAGGTTGAGTGATACCAAACAATCACCTGTTATTTGTTGAACCATTCAGTTCAGAGCATTGAAAAGCTTAAGGGAATTTAAACAAGTGATTAAATTAAATAGAGAATAATAAAGCCAATCTAAAACGTGATTCAGTGTCATTTAATTTATTTTGTTAACTGGCAACAAAATAACTATTATTATGTAGTAGGTGTAATGTAATTAGACACTGTAACTAAAAGAGGTTTGAATTTTTCTTTGTTTAATTTGCACACTGAATATGGGTTGGAGCTTTTAATTTTGAACTCTCAAAGTGCACCAGATTGATGAATTTAACATTAAAATGCACAAAAAATTTTCACGGGGGGCATGCCCCCGAACCCCCCTAGAAGGACCGAGATCCCACCACCTTAGTTTTAACAAAAATCCTGTGAGAAACACTTGTATTGCTATGCCAATGCAGCTTATAGCTTGTTTTAGGATTCATCACTGTGTAGTATAGTTCAGCTGTATTAACCCTCTGGGGTCTGGGGTGTTTTTGGGGTCCTTGAGATGTTCTGACATGCCCTGACATTTGTGCTTTTTTCAGTTGCTTATAAACATATCAATGGCAAAGGTGTAAATTCACTCTATATAGCACAAACAGGACTTCCATAATATGTGAGCCACATGTATGTACTGTTACGTCCTGTGACGTAGTCTTGTTTATATTGTGCTGGTGATTTTTGTTTTCTCTTTTTCTATCTCTCTCTCTCTCTCTCTCTCTTATGCAGCACTCCAAATCGTCCGCAGCTGATGCCAATTAGCTGGAGCGTGGCTTACCTGTTGGCAGCCTGTATAAAACCACAAAGAGACTGTGATCGAGAGGATCCCTCTCCAGCTATCCCAGACATTATTGTGTGTGAATTGCTGTTAAAAAAAAGAGAACTTATATTCTTTGGTGAAACTTGTTGTCTGAGTCCAACGACCATTTAAACTATGTGAGTTTAAACCGTGTAGGGAGTTGGGTGCCAATTTGTTTGGAGTATCCACTCCTTAACTTTTTTTCCTGTTTATTTCTAGTCAGGGAGAGAGGTAAGACAACTGTCTTTAATTTCTTATTTATTTTTGTTAGGTAAGTTATCTCGGTTTAAACTTTAGAAAGTCCTTGTTTTGTTTGTTATTTTGGCCTGGCCCTCTCCTGACGATATGGTTATTTAAGTTTGTTTGTCTGTTTATTGATCTTTGTTTGCTTTATAAATATATTGATTGAACCTTTATTAAAAAGAAACTCATTCAGCATACTTTTTCTCAGTATTCTTTTATTGCTAGTTGTAAATCAATGGGTGTTGTGTAGCCTTTTGGTGATATAGGTGAAAAAGAATTAGAGCTGGGATAGATGGAAAGGAGATTTCTCACGTTTATTTATTTACTTTTTGTTACATCTGTTACTCCCTCTTTGAAACCCCTAGACTAAAGTGGGAACGTAACAATTGGGGGCTCGTCCTTTGCGTTCTTTTGTGTGATCTTGTTGTGTTTTTTTTTTTCAAAGTACTACTAATTTTACCCTGTGACAATTTGCTCGTCCTTACTAATATTGAGGATTCGTTACTCGCTTGCAAGCAAACTCTACTTTGGTGAGTACGACTTTTTTCTTGATTGCTGGCTGTTTTCTTCTTTGAGTGAAAGAGGAGAGTGTAGTAGGGGATTAAGATGGAATTTGATCTGCTCTCATTTACTCTTGCGCCATCTTTTGAAGTCTTTAATCGCTGTAAAAAAAAAGATCTTATTCAGATAGCAGAATTTTTTAACATCGTCATTGTCAAAGAAGCTACCAAGCAGGTCATTAAAGAAAAGTTGTATGAAAAATTGGTAAGTGATGGAATTTTGCCGAGACAGAGCGACGATAGTGAGGTGGTAGAGCAACTCAACGCCGCAGCAGGTAAAGAGGTGGGTAGTGTAGGTCCACCTGACACAGAAGCTATTGCTTTTCAAGATCCTAGGTTAGCACTGAGATTAAAGGAGTTAGATCTGGAAATAAAGAAGCAGGAGTGTGAAGCTCAGATGATTAAGTTGAGAACTGTTGAAGCGGAGGCTGATAGGGATATTAAGTTGCGAAAATTGGCTTTAGAAGCTCAGCGTGCTGCTGTACAACCAATCCCTTTTCCGCGTACCAAAACTTCTTCAGTGTCTTCTCCTACATTAACAGCAACTAGTCCTTTGGCTGAAGGGCATAGCGACATGTCTACTACAGTTCCTTTTGACCCCAGTAGATATATTAAACTAGTACCACCGTTCAGAGAAGCGGAAGTAGATTCCTACTTTGTAACGTTCGAGCGAGTCGCAGGAAAATTAGGCTGGCCAAAAGAGATGTGGGCTCTCTTATTGCAGTGTAGCCTTACGGGAAAAGCGCAGGAGGTTTGTTCTGCTCTGCCAATCGAATCTTCTCTCGACTATGACATAATTAAGGCAGCGGTTTTACGCGCATTTGAACTTGTCCCTGAAGCATACCGGCAAAAATTTCGGCGACACGTGAAAACAGCCAGGCAGTCGTACGTAGAGTTTGCAAGGGAGAAAAAAATCCTCTTTGATAAATGGTGTCTCTCTAGCAAGATAACAACTCTGGAACAGTTGCAAGAGTTAATTATGCTAGAAGACTTTAAGAATTGTGTCCCAGAGAATGTGGTGGTTCATTTGAACGAACAAAAAGTTGCATGCTTGTCTAACGCTGCTGTTTTGGCTGACGAGTTCGTATTAACACATCGCACTGTTTTTGCTGCAGGACGGCAACCGAAATTCTCTGCGCCATATGCGGGCGATATGCCAAATGTGATGCCTCATGTAATGCGCCCTGCTAGAGCAGAAAATTTCACGAAGAGTGCTCGTAAATTTAAGTCTGGTAATAGTGAGAGACGGGAATGTTTCTACTGTCTAAGCCCTGAACATTTGATTGCGGACTGTCATCAGTGGAAGCAGAAGGGTTCGAAAACTAAGAGTGTAGCACTTGCTCAGTCCTTACCAAAATTAAGCCCAACTGATGTAGAAAGTTACCAGCCGTTTCTTCTAGAGGGCATGGTTTCTATATTCCCTGATGCTGAGTTTAAGCCAGTAGTCATGCTTAGAGATACTGGAGCTGCGCAATCCTTCATTCTTGAGAGTAGCCTACCATTTTCTGCTGACACGTACACAGGGTATGATGTGTTGGTCCGTGGTATTGAGATGCGCTGTGCTAATGTACCTTTGCATACGGTTCACTTAAAGTCAGGTCTTGTCAGTGGAGCTGTTAAGCTGGGTGTCCGTAGACAGTTACCTGTAAAAGGTATAGACTTAATTATTGGGAATGATTTAGCAGGTGGCGAAGTTTTTCCCTCTCCAATTGTGTCATATACCCCAAGTGTAGAGGAGCAGACTAATCTTGCTACTTTGTATCCTTCAGCATTCCCTGCATGCGCTGTGACCCGTGCACAAGCACAAAAATTCAAAGAAGTGGTGGATCTCACTGATTCCTTTTTGGTTCCTGACACTACCCCATGTGAGTATACACTGACCACAGAGCCTGAGCTTGCACCTGATCCCAGTTTGGAGTCAAAAGTCCCCTTAAAAGTGAGTCGAGAACATTTGATAACAGCGCAGAGAGAAGACCCAACACTAGCTAAGTGTGTTAAAGCTACCGATCTTGGGCAAGCACCTAATTCTGGGGTAAAGTATTTCTGGGATCATGGACTGCTGATGCGTAGATGGAAACCAGACGAAGAAGATGAGAACTGTCAGGTGGTACAGCAAATTGTTTTGCCTTCTGGCTATCGAACACATGTGTTGAAGCTGGCTCATGAACATGTAATGTCCGGGCATCTAGGAGTGACGAAGACATACCATCGAGTTTCCAGATACTTCTACTGGCCTGGTATAAAGTCTGCTGTGTCTACCTTTTGCAAAGCTTGCAAAGTTTGCCAACTCACAGGAAAACCGAACCAAAGAGTTCCTGTTGCTCCTCTTATGCCAATCCCTGTGATGTGTGAGCCATTTGAACGACTGATCATCGATTGTGTGGGCCCGTTGCCCAAGTCCAAGGCAGGACATCAATATATGTTGACTATCATGTGTGCTGCAACACGCTTTCCCGAAGCAGTTCCATTACGCAATCTGAGAGCCAAAGCAGTTGTGAAAGAGCTGATCAAGTTCTGTTCCACTTTCGGCCTGCCAAAAGTAATCCAGACGGACCGTGGCACAAATTTTACATCAAGAATGTTTGAACAGATTCTGAAGGAGCTTGACATAAATCATCAGTTATCCAGTGCCTACCACCCGGAGTCACAAGGTGCGATCAAAAGGTTTCATCAAACTCTTAAAACGATGCTGCGCAGCTATTGTGTTGAGACGGGAAAAGATTGGGACGAGGGTCTCCCCTTTCTTCTGTTCGCTGTGAGAGAGACAGTACAAGAGTCTCTTGGATATAGTCCAGCTGAGCTTGTCTTCGGTCATGTGGTGCGAGGACCGTTAAAGTTGTTGAGTGAGCAGCTGTTGACTGAACATCCAACACCTGTGGCTATCCCTGATTATGTCCAGTCTCTCCGTCAGAGACTTCAGAGCGCTCGTGAAGTGGCAGCAAAACACCTTGAAACAGCGCAAGGCAAGATGAAAGCACGCTTTGACCAGAAGTCTGTTAAAAGATCTTTCCAGCCTGGTGATTCGGTTCTAGCTCTGCTACCCACTCCTGGTTCTGTGTTCCAGGCAAAGTTTAATGGTCCCTACATTGTCAAGAAGAAAGTGAGTGACACAAATTACGTCATTAACACACCTGACCGCAGACGTAAAAGCCGTTTGTGCCACATCAACATGCTGAAAAGGTATGTGACCACACAATGCAAAAGTGAAACGAAGTGTGATAAACCCACAGATGAAACGAACTGTGTGACGGCAAGTGTGCCAACCTCCACTGTTGCTATGGTTGCCAACTATACCATGGAAGAAGACGGATTGTGTAGCAGAGATGTTCAAATTTCCTCCACACGTTTACAGAACTCTGCCATTCTAAACGACCTCATGAGTTACCTTGCTCATCTCGGTGAAAGTCAAGCTAAAGAACTGACTGATTTACTGCACAAATTCCCTAGTCTGTTCTCAGATGTGCCTGGAAAAACTACAATGTGTTCTCATGACATTGATGTTGGAAATGCGTCTCCGATCAAACAGCATCCTTATCGAGTCAATCCCCAAAAGCGAAATATAATGAAGGCTGAAGTGGAGTATATGCTGCAGAATGGATTTGCTGTGCCCAGTCAAAGTCCCTGGAGTTCGCCCTGCCTCCTGGTACCAAAACCTGACTCCACCTATCGCTTCTGCACTGACTTTCGTAAAGTCAATAACATAACTAAAGCTGATTCCTTCCCGCTTCCTAGAATGGAAGATTGTGTGGACCGGGTCGGTTATGCGAAGTTTGTAACAAAGCTAGACCTCTTGAAGGGATACTGGCAGGTGCCTCTGACTCCACGTGCATCAGAAATCTCAGCTTTTGTCACTCCAGACAATTTTCTGCAGTATTCGGTTTTAGCTTTTGGGATGCGAAACGCTCCCGCCACATTCCAACGTTTAATGTATAATGTGTTGGCAGGTGTGAAAAACTGTGAAGTGTACTTGGATGATGTGGTTATCCATTCACATAACTGGACAGAACATCTTTCAACCCTCGAGAATGTTTTTCAGCGTTTTTCCGATGCCTCATTGACCTTGAACCTTGCCAAGTGCGAGTTTGCAAAAGCAATGATCAGCTATTTGGGTAAGCAAGTGGGACAGGGAATGGTGAAGCCTGTCGAGGCCAAAGTTGCAGCTATCCTCGAGTACAAGATTCCCTCTAATAAACGTGAACTGCGCAGATTCCTTGGGATGTGTGGGTACTATCGTGCTTTCTGCCCAAACTTTTCCTCAGTTGTCTCGCCATTAACTGATCTGCTAAGCACTACAAAGAGGTTTGTCTGGACACCCAGTTGTGAGTATGCTTTTAATGCAGCAAAAGACTTGCTCTGTAATGCTCCGATACTCAAAGCCCCGCAATTTGATGCCCCGTTTAAATTAGAGGTTGATGCCTCAGCTACAGGAGCTGGTGCGGTCCTGTTGCAGGAGGACAATTTTTGTGTTGAACATCCAGTTTCATTCTTTTCTAAAAAGTTCTCAAGGTGTCAGCAGAACTATAGTGTTATTGAGAAGGAAGCACTTGCAATGTTGATGGCACTACAGCACTTTGAAGTGTACTTGGGTGGTAGTGTTGCTCCAATAGTTGTGTACACAGACCATAACCCGTTAATTTTTTTGAGCGCATGTCCAATGCGAGTCAGCGGCTTATGCGGTGGTCTCTTGCGGTACAAGAGTTTAATCTTGACATCCGTTACAAAAAAGGCTCCGAAAATGTTGTTGCGGATGCGTTGTCCAGGTCATAAATGGTTTGATGATTTATGATTACAATAACATGTGAATATTTAATAGTGAAAGTGAATTGGTGACTGTATTATAAATAACTCTATTTATAATCTTAACGGTGGGGGTGTTACGTCCTGTGACGTAGTCTTGTTTATATTGTGCTGGTGATTTTTGTTTTCTCTTTTTCTATCTCTCTCTCTCTCTTATGCAGCACTCCAAATCGTCCGCAGCTGATGCCAATTAGCTGGAGCGTGGCTTACCTGTTGGCAGCCTGTATAAAACCACAAAGAGACTGATCGAGAGGATCCCTCTCCAGCTATCCCAGACATTATTGTGTGTGAATTGCTGTTAAAAAAAAGAGAACTTATATTCTTTGGTGAAACTTGTTGTCTGAGTCCAACGACCATTTAAACTATGTGAGTTTAAACCGTGTAGGGAGTTGGGTGCCAATTTGTTTGGAGTATCCACTCCTTAACTTTTTTTCCTGTTTATTTCTAGTCAGGGAGAGAGGTAAGACAACTGTCTTTAATTTCTTATTTATTTTTGTTAGGTAAGTTATCTCGGTTTAAACTTTAGAAAGTCCTTGTTTTGTTTGTTATTTTGGCCTGGCCCTCTCCTGACGATATGGTTATTTAAGTTTGTTTGTCTGTTTATTGATCTTTGTTTGCTTTATAAATATATTGATTGAACCTTTATTAAAAAGAAACTCATTCAGCATACTTTTTCTCAGTATTCTTTTATTGCTAGTTGTAAATCAATGGGTGTTGTGTAGCCTTTTGGTGATATAGGTGAAAAAGAATTAGAGCTGGGATAGATGGAAAGGAGATTTCTCACGTTTATTTATTTACTTTTTGTTACATCTGTTACTCCCTCTTTGAAACCCCTAGACTAAAGTGGGAACGTAACAGTACATGTTTTAATTTTTGAGAGAATAATGTTTATGCATGGTTATCGAAAAAACTAAAAATTAAAGTTTCTGAAATAAGGCCACAAAACACATACTAAATATGTGGCAATAAGACTTTTGACTAATGGATGTCATCGCCTAGATTTTTTTCTTAAAAATGGTGTGAAAATCATCCTGCCTAATCATTCACATAAAACGATACATTGATTTTAGTTTTGTAACACTTTTAGTTTGGAAAGCCAATATGCGGATGGGGCGTAAACGCTCCAACAGCATCATGCATATTTAGTAGTTCACACCTGGTGAGACTACGTCCCTGCATACTTAATGAGCCATTCATTCTGGTGTGTCACCTATAGCTAACTTAAATATACAAGCTTTATAAAAATGATCATTCTAGGAGAAAATTTCAGATGGCATTTAGAGGCTTTTGCATCTATACTCTTTCAGAACTAAAGTATACATTTTATCATACGTATTTCAAAGTAAAGGATTCATTAGTAAGTTGATGACTTTGTTTTTGACAAAACACACAGTATATATTCCTCATCTCAGTATAGCAATAGAGTTTGCTAAAAGCTGTTCATTCAATACAGCAGTATTTGAAAATTGGTCATATTTTGTAAAATTAGGGGCCAAGCCCCGAAGGGGCTGTGGCACCTATTGTATCTGTTAGTTTTTAGGGGCCAAGCCCCGAAGGGGCTGAGGCACCTATTGTATCTGTTAGTTTTCTTATTAGGGGCCAAGCCCCGAAGGGGCTGAGGCACCTATTGTATCTGTTAGTTTTCTTATTAGGGGTTCAAGCACGAAGTGCTGAAACCCTATTGTAATTGTACTGATTTTTATTATTAGGGGTTCAAGCACGAAGTGCTGAAACCCTATTGTAATTGTACTGATTTTTATTATTATTAGGGGTTCAAGCACGAAGTGCTGAAACCCTATTGTAATTGTACTGATTTTTATTAGGGGTTCAAGCACGAAGTGCTGAAACCCTATTGTAATTGTGCTGATTTTTAGGGGTTCAAGCACGAAGTCCTGAAACCCTATTGTAATTGTGCTGATTTTTATTAGGGGTTCAAGCATGAAATGCTGAAACCCTATTGTAATTGTACTGATTATTATTATTATTATTATTAGGGGTTCAAGCACGAAGTGCTGAAACCCTATTGTAATTGTGCTGATTTTTATTATTATTAGGGGTTCAAGCACGAAGTGCTGAAACCCTATTGTAATTGCCCTGATTTTTATTAGGGGTTCAAGCACGAAGTGCTGAAACCCTATTGTAATTGCCCTGATTTTTATTAGGGGTTCAAGCACGAAGTGCTGAAACCCTATTGTAATTGTGCTGATTTTTATTATTATTAGGGGTTCAAGCACGAAGTGCTGAAACCCTATTGTAATTGCCCTGATTTTTATTAGGGGTTCAAGCACGAAGTGCTGAAACCCTATTGTAATTGCCCTGATTTTTATTAGGGGTTCAAGCACGAAGTGCTGAAACCCTATTGTAATTGTGCTGATTTTTATTATTATTATTAGGGGTTCAAGCACGAAGTGCTGAAACCCTATTGTAATTGTACTGATTTTTATTATTAGGGGTTCAAGCACGAAGTGCTGAAACCCTATTGTAATTGTGCTGATTTTTAGGGGTTCAAGCACGAAGTGCTGAAACCCTATTGTAATTGTGCTGATTTTTATTAGGGGTTCAAGCACGAAGTGCTGAAACCCTATTGTAATTGTAAGGATTTTTATTAGGGGTTCAAGCACGAAGTGCTGAAACCCTATTGTAATTGTCCTGATTTTTAGGGGTTCAAGCACGAAGTGCTGAAACCCTATTGTAATTGTACTGATTTTTATTATTATTATTATTATTATTATTATTTTCCCCTTAAACGCATCGTGCAGACCAAACCGTAAGAGCTGGAACCTTGAAACTTGGCCAAATGGTAGTCCTCAATTTGGGGAGAACCTATAAAAGTATGACCCCGATTGGCCCATAGGTGGCGCTATAGCAACCAAAAGCGCAAAACTGCTCATAACTACTAGACCGTATGTCGTAGACTCAAGTGTCTTATATCATTGGAAAGCTGGACGCCTGACGAACAAAACGTATATCTCCGATTTCATTTCCGCCATGATAGATTTTCCGCCATTTTGAATTTTGTCAAAAACCTACTTTTGCGAACTAGTCCTAGGTTTTTCGCCCGATCGGAACCAATCCAGTGCAGAAATGTTCTCTTGAGTCTGAATATCAAAAACTATCGAAAAAAAGTTGAAATTTCGATTCACGGACGCTAAGGGGCGCCAAAACGTACGTCGTGGGCAGGGCCTATTTTACTAAAATGGCTATAACTCCAGAAGTAAATGAGGTATCTTCACCAAACTTGGTACACATGTGTAAGAGGTCAATCTGAGGTCACAGTAAAAAAACCGCGGCGATTGGCCACATGGTGGCGCTATAACATGAAAAAAACATAAAACAGGCTATAACCACCTGACCGTTAGTCCGATTGACTTGAAAATTGGTTTGCAGTGTCTTGGTCCAAGGTGCCATGTATGTGTATGAGGACATTGGCGTATCTCAAAAAACATGGCCGCCATCGGCCAATGAAATTTGAGCACCTATTAGACAAGGTTAACGGAGGCCGATCGGAACGAAACTCGATGGGCATGTTCGACTCAAGGCCCTAGAGGTCTGTAAGAATTTTGAAAGAAATCGGCCACTAGTTGGCGCTAACGAGTTTTATGGCTCTGTAATCACGTGGTGTTACAAATATCCACACAATATGCATATCATTTGATAGATCTCCTCATCCTGAACAACTTTGCCTCAAGAACCATTGCTGTCAATCAAACCGTTCATTAAATATTCGCAAACATGTTAAAAACCTACTTTTGCGAACTAGTCCTAGGTTTTTCGCCCGATCGGAACCAGACCAGTCTAGGACAATTCTCTGGACTCTCTAGATCAAAAACTATCAAAAAAAAGTTGAACTTTTGCATTTGGATGGCTCTAATAGGGTCATTTATAAAATGGGCGTGTCAAAATACATTAAAAAGCCTATAAATCCTAAATAAAAACTCAGAACTTCACAAAAAGTGGTCAGCATATGTGACATAACATCATTAACAAGCATGAAAAATTCTATGGAGATCGTACGATAGGTGGCGCTATAACTGTTAAAAAGCTTTAAAATCATATATTTCCTATGGTAAACTGCCTGTATTGGCTGTAAATGGTCTTTTCCATCTCTGATCATATAATTTTCATATCATAATGTTCAAAACTAGTGCAATACAATTCTCTGGACTCACTAGATCAATAATTGTCAGAAAAAGTTGAACTACTTCATTTGGATAGCTATAATAGGTTCACTTCAAAATCTGGCCTTTACCAAGTGTCCCCGAAAGCCTATATCTCTTTAATCAATGCTCAGACCTTCTTAAAAACAAGTCAGAACGTGTGAAATATCACCCTGAACAAGCATGAAAATTTTCAGACAGATCGGACAAAATTTGCCTCTATAATAGTTAAAAAGGTGAAAATGATATGAATTAATGGCATGTTAAGCCAATAAGTGGTATTTTACTGCCCCCGGCTGTTTAAAATAGTCATTTTCTCATATTGGTATTGGTATCAGCCATGGTAAATCATGATAAATGATGGTGTGTGTGTGTGTGTGTGTGTGTGTGTGTGTGTGTGTGTGTGTGGTACAAATATAACAAAGGTTTTATTTTCCAACATGAAAACAAACATAACAGAGTGCTAGTGCACAAACAATAACCGACAATGATAATGGATGAGAGGGGAACTTAAATACACAGATCAAGACAAGGACAACAGGTGACGGTTATGATGATGAGGAGCAGGTGATGATGAGGAGGGTGATGAGGAGCAGGTGCAGGTGATGACGACAGATAGTGAATGTGATGAAGACAGAAGGTGAATGTGATGAAGGTGAATGTGACACCAATATCACTAAAACATTTGTGTGTGTGTGTGTGTGTGTGTGTAGCATTATTGTGTGTAGCATATGTAGCAAGTATGCATTATTGAGTTAACATGGAAACACTGGTTTGCTTTAGTGCAGAAAACTGGTCAAAATCATGAGGTTTAAAGTGAAAGTGAGCCAATAAGTGGTCTTCTACTGCCCTCTGCTGGCCATTCTACTTATTAATTAAATTTTTCCACATGTGCTTGCATTTATACTTGAATACACACTAAAAATCACTTATATAGCAATAACTATTATAACACAATCATATTTTGTCAGTGTTAATCACTTTATTTGCACTGACACTTCAAATAATTGCTAGTAATGTGGTAAATCATGGTAAATCATGGTTAACTATGCTGTGTGTGTGTGTCTGTGTGTGTGTGTGTGTGTGTGTGTGTGTGTGTGTGTGTGTGTGTGTGTGTGTGTGTGTAAGCATGCATTGAGTTAACATGGATAAACTGGTTTGCTTTAGTGCAGAAAACTGGTTTAAAGTGAAAGTGAGCCAATAAGTGGTCTTCTACTGCCCTCTGCTGGCCATTCTACTTATTAATGAAATATTTCAACATGTGCTTGCATTCATACTTGAATACACACTAAAAAAATCACTTATATAGCAATAACTTTTATAACACAATCATATTTTGTCAGTGTTAATCACTTTATTTGCACTGACACTTCAAATAATTGCTAGTAATGTGATAAATCAGGCTAGAAACATGGTAAATCAAAGTAAATAATACTAGATTGTCGTTTATCTCCTGGTAAATAATACTAGAACGTGGTATATCATGGTAAATCATGGTTAACTAAACTGTGTGTGTATGTGTGTGTGTGTGTGTGTGTGTGTGTGTGTGTGTGTGTGTGTGTGTGTGTGTGTGTGTGTAAGCATGCATTGAGTTAACATGGAAAAACTGGTTTGCTTTAGTGCAGAAAACTGGTTTAAAGTGAAAGTGAGCCAATAAGTGGTCTTCTAGTGCCCTCTGCTGGCCATTCTACTCAATAATGAAATATTTTAAGTCAAGTCAAGTCAAGTATATTTGTATAGCGCTTTTCACAATACAGATTGTATCAAAGCAGCTTCACAGTATTAAATTAAAATAATACAACAAGGTTTGTTTCTAGTGGAATTTATTGATAAAATCAAATTAGATATCCCCAGAATATCCCCAACTGAGCAAGCCAAAGGCAACAGTGGCAAGGAACCGAAAAACTCCATCAAGTGACCTAATAGTGTCCTAAAACTCCATCAGGTGACCCAATGGAGAAAAAAAAAACCTTGGGAGAACCCAGGCTCAGTCGGGGGCCAGTTCTCCTCTGGCGTTTATTAACTAGAGGCCGGATTGTAATTTGAACTGTAAGATTAAAAATATTATATGAATGCCTGGCTGAAGAGATGCGACTTTAATCTAGTTTTAAACTGGGAGAGCGAGTCTGAGCAACGAACAGTATCAGGAAGGCTATTCCAGAGTTTTGGAGCTTTTACATGTGCTTTTGCATTCATACTTGGACACACACTAAAAATCACGTATATAACTAACTATTATAACACAATAATATTTTGTCAGTGTTCATCACCTCATTTGCACTGACACTTCACATAATTGCTAGTAATGTGGTTAATCATGCTAGAAACATTGTAAATCATAGTAAATAATACTGAAATGAGGTGTATCAAGGTAAATCATGCTAGAATCCTAATAAATCATTCTGGAACATGGTATATGATAGTAAATCATGCTAGAATCATATTAAATAATTCTAGAATGTGGCAAATCGTTGTGGGAGGAGCCTATTTTACTCAAATGGCTATAACTCAAGAAGTAAATGAGATATCTTCACCAAACTCAGTACACATGTGTATGGGTTCAATTTGAGGTCACAGTAAACAATTTTATGGAGATCGGACCATAGGTGGCGCTATAACTGTTAAAAAGCTTTAAAACCATATATATCCCATGGCAAATTGCCTGTATTGGCTGTAAATGGTCTTTTCCATCTATTATGTCAGTGGTTACATGCTTGCTAAATAAATCTTAATAACTTTTGATGCTTTTGTGCTTAAATGCCTTAAAGGCCTTAACTGCTTGAACCCCGATAAATGCTGCTTGCAGCTTTAATTAGGGGTTCAAGCACGAAGTGCTGAAACCCTATTGTAATTGTCCTGATTTTTATTATTATTTTTCTTCTGCCGTAAAACGCATCGTGCAGCCCAAACCGTAAGAGCTGGAACCTTGAAACTTTGCCAGATGGTAGTACAAAAATCGAGGAGAGGTTATCAAATTATGACCCCGATTGGCCCATAGGTGGCGCTATAGCAACCAAAAGCGCGAAACTGCTCAGAACTCCTAGACCGTATGTCGTAGACTCAAGTGTCTTATATCATTGGAAAGCTGGACGCCTGACGAACAAAACGTATATCTCCGATTTCATTTCCGCCATGATAGATTTTCCGCCATTTTGAATTTTGTCAAAAACCTACTTTTGCGAACTAGTCCCTGGTTTTTCGCCCGATCGGAACCAAACCAGTGCAGAAATGTTCTCTAGAAACTGAAGATCAATAATTATCGAAAAAAAGTCGAAATTTCGATTCACGGACGCTAAGGGGCGTCAAAACGTACGTTGTGGGAGGGGCCTATTTTACTAAAATGGCTATAACTCCAGAAGTAAATGAGGTATCTTCACCAAACTCGGTACACACATGTATGAGCTCAATATGAGGTAACAGTAAAAAAATCGCGGCGATTTGCCACATGGTGGCGCTATAATATGAAAAAAACATAAAACAGGCTTTAACCACCTGACCGTTAGTCCGATTGACTTGAAAATTGGTATGCAGTGTCTTGGTCCAAGGTGTCATGTATGTGTATGAGGACATTGGCGTATCTAAAAAAACATGGCCGCCATCGACCAATGAAGTTTGAGCACCTATTAGACAAGGTTAACGGAGGCTGATCGGAACGAAACTCGGTGGGCATGTTCTACTCATGGCCCTAGAGGTCTGTAAGAATTTTAAAAGAAATCGGCCACTAGTTGGCGCTAACGAGTTTTATGGCTCTGTAATCACGTGGTGTTACACTTATTGTCACAAAATGCATACCATTTGATAGATCTCCTCTTGTTGAACAACTTTGCCTCAAGAACCATTGCTGTCAATCAAACCGTTCATTAAATATTCGTAATTATGTTAAAAACCTACTTTTGCGAACTAGTCCTAGGTTTTTCGCCCGATCGGAACCAAAACAGTCTAGGACAATTCTATGGACTCTCTAGGTCAATAATTATCAAAAAAAAGTTGAACTTTTGCATTTTTCGCATGGCTAACAGGGTCATTTAGAAAATGGGCGTGGTAAAATGCACTCAAAAGCCTATAATATAATAAAATTGATGAGCATATGTGTCATAACCTGCTTAAGAAGCATGGAAAATTTTATGGAGAGCGGACCATAGTTGGCGCTATAACTGTTCAAACGCTTTAAAACCATATATTTCCTATGGTAAATTGCCTGTATTTGCTGTAAATGGTGTCTTCTATCATATAATGTTCATATCATAATGTTCAAAACCAGTGCAGCACAATTCTCTGAACTCTCTAGATCAATAATTATCAGAAAAAAAGTTTAACTTCTTCAAAAGGTGATTTTATATGAATATAATGACATATTAAGCCAATAAGTGGTATTTTACTGCCCCCTGCTGTCATTTCATCATACTACTCCCTAATATTGTTATAAAATTCATATTTAGACTTTATAAAATCATTATTTTAACATTTACAATCACATTTTGTCAAAACTCATCTATTGAGTATTACTATTGACAATTGTGTTACACTGAGATATGGAAATGGACGAAAGTAAATGAATGAAATGAAACGAAAGTATAACGGCATTTAAGCCACGCCCCCGAATACAAATTCATTCATAACTCGAAAACGGAAAGTCGTTGCGCGCTCAAATTTTGATGGTGAGGACCTCTCCGGGCTCTTGATCGAAACGTGTCGTCGCGGGCCTCGGGAGCGCGCCCCCCGCGCATCGCGAATCCGCGGGACCCCCGATTTTGAACGGCCATTACTCCCGACCCAGACCACCCCGAACATTGTGTGAGAGCTCGTTGGAAAGGGCGCGTCCTTGGCTAGCTTCGATTCAAATGTGGTGTTATTTGCCCTGGGCATTCCAGAGATAATAGCCCGAACAGATATGCCTTATAACAGTCATAACTCCCAGCCCCAATCGCCCAAAAACACCTTGATGGTCTCATTCAACAGGGCTCCTCAAGCACTATCTATGCTCTGAGTTTCAGAATTTTTCGCCTTTTGGTTCCTGAGATATAAGTAAAAAAAAAACAAATTCCCATTCATTCATTCAAACACTTCAACTGTAAAATGTAAGCTATAATACCACTGTTGTCCACTAGAGGGAGCAGCAGGATTACGCATGATCTTTTAATTCGCTTCAGTATTGGGAAATAAACAAATGCTTTAAGAAGCAATCTTTTTTATTATGATGTTTTTTTTTTATTATGATATTTGTATATATTTTATTTTTTTATTATGATTATGAACGGTTTGATTGACATTAGTGATTCTTGAGGCAAAGTTGTTCAAGATGAGGAGATTAAGATATTTTCACAATATCACATCCTAAAAACATTGAAAACATATTTGTCTTGTGTGTGTGTGTGTGTGTGTGTGTGTGTGTGTGTGTGTGTGTGTGTGTGTGTGTGTGTGTGTGTGTGTGTGTGTGGATGTGTTTGTGTGTGTGTCTGTGTGTGTAAGCATGCTAAATGGAAAGAACATGGAGAAACTGCTTTGTTTTACTGGTGGATAAAAAAAGTCTTTCAAATGAAAGTGAGTCAATTAGTGGTCTTCTACTGCCCTCTGCAGGACATTCTACTTAATAAAATATTTTCATCTGTGCTTTTGCATTAGTTTTTGGACTATATCAAATTACTTGCATGAAAATCACCTATTATAACACAGTCATGTTTTGTCAAAGTTTATCACTTCATTTTTACTGAGCTCTCAGTTTGAACAATTCTGCCTCTCAGTGATTAATTTGAAATCTGAAAATGGTGTTATACAGAGGAGATTTGCAATTATCATTTTGTTACCTATCTTTTATTTTAAATATCTCCATCTACAACAAAATGTGTGTGCATGTGTGTGTTCAAGCATGGTTAGTGTATTAAGTATTATTGTTTAAGTATTATTGTTTTCATTTACATTTTAACCACCAGAAGAAGAACACTCATTGGTTCATTCTGCTCACTAAAATATTATTTTTCATTTTTTTTTTTTTCATTTGAAATATTGTTTAAACTTAATAAAATCATTAAAATAACATTTCAAATCATATTTTGTCTGTTTATAAATCCCACAGACTCACACTGGCTGCAATACTAATGTTTTTGTAAAACACAGACCTGATAGTCTAATCTGTGTGTATTGTGCATATATTATTGATATTATTACTATTGCAAATCATGTTATTGTAACTCATATCTTAATAGAATATTATTTGTAATTTTAATTCTTTATTTCTTAATTGTTTTTTTATGATTACTACAGATATTATCACCAAAGATATCAACTAAACCTTCACTTTTAGTATTGACACGCTGCACACACAGCACAATCACACACTCACTAATGCATTCAAATAAATGTAATCTTACTGTGCTACTTTATTTGTACATGATTAGAATGAACAGAAATCTAAGAATATTTTTCTTCTTTTGTTAAAGCCATTTCAGACTCCAAGTAAGCATTATATTACTAATCATCTATTTTACAGGTGCCATACAATTGAAAACTGTATTTATCTTGGCATAGTTGAATGATAAGAGTTCTGGACATGGAACTGACATACCGTGAGCCTCAAACACCATTGTTTCCTCCTTCATGTGTAAATCTCCTGTTTGCAAAAGACAGCTGAAAAATGAGTGAATCCCACCATAACACCGACTGTGACGTTGGAGTCAGGATCATTAATATTTATACCCCCCAAATTTGCATTTTCCAGTCCATGTTCTAGGCCAGGCAGTGTTAATGTGGACCTGCACAGCCGAATCATCAGAAGATCTGCAGGTATTGTGAAGAAGCAAGCAAGGACAATAGTGAAAATGGCAGATCATGGATATAAATGTTATGTCTGAGGCTGTGCTGCGGATTTGAGAACTTTTCATTCCCTTCCCACAAAAGAGAACTGTCAACAGGCATGGTTGATGTTTACAACAGGATAAACTCACCATTTTAATTCAAAGCTGTTAGTTTGCTCTTAACGGAGGCCGATCGGAACGAAACTCGGTGGGCATGTTCGACTCGTGGTCCTAGAGGTCTGTAAGAATTTTGAAAAATCAGCCACTAGTTGACGCTAACAGGTTTTACGGCTATGTAATCACGTGATGCATATCATTTGATAGATCTCCTCATACTGAACAACTTTGCCTCAAGAACTACTGCTGTCAATCAATTTGTTCATTAAATACTTGCGATTATGTTAAAAACCTACTTTTGCGAACTAGTCCTAGGTTTTTCGCCCGATCGGAAATATACCAGTGCAGTACAATTCTCTGGAAGCTCTAGATTATTAATTATATAAAAAACTTTAACTTTACCCATTGGGTAGCCATAACAGGATCATTTAGAAAATGGGTATGGCAAAAAACACTCAAAAGCCTGTAAATCCTAAACAAAAACTCAGACAACTCACTAAACTGCCTTATGTGCTTAAAGACCCTAAATGCTTGAACCCCGCTAAATGCTGCTTGCAGCTTTAATTAGGGGTTCAAGCACTTCAGTGCTGAACACCTATTGTAATTGTTAATTTTCCCATGATGCAACATTCAGACATAAAACTGATCGGGCAGACCAAACCGTAAGTCGTGGAGACTTGAAACTTTGGGGGCTGATAGTACTCACACCGCCTACAGCGTCACCAAGGCCCGCCCCGATCGGCCTGACGGGGGCGCTACAGCGGGCAAAAGTACGAAACGGCTCATAACTCATCAACCGTGAGGCGTAGGCTCAAGTGTCTTATATCGCTGGAATCCTTGGCTCGAGGCGGACCAGATGCATGCCTCGGATTTGCTCGTCACCCTGGGAAAATTTTAGGGTATTTGGGGTTTTTCCAAAAACCTACTTTCGCGAACTAGTCCTAGGTTTTTGGCCCGACCGGAACCAAACCAGTGCGGCAAGATTCTCTGGAGTCTGATTGTCAATAATTATCAAAAAAAAGTGTAAATTTCGCTTCACGGTCCCTAAGGGCCGCCAAAATGTTTGAAGTGGGAGGAGCCCATTTTGCTTAATTGGCTATAACTCGTGAACGGAACGAGATTTTTGCACCAAACTCAGCACACGCATGTACGAGCTCATTCTGTGGTCACGTGAAAAAGGGCGCAGCGACTGGCCACTTGGTGGCGCTATAACTGTTAAAAGGGTGTCAAAATGATGTATTTCTATGGAAAAAACACATGAAATGGCTGAAAGCGGCCATCTTGCTGTCTGATTTGCATACAAGCTCACAAAATCGGGCATGCGCATGCGTCACGTGATCCTGAAGAAGCTTGAAAACTTTCATGGACGTCGGGCCATTGGTGGCGCTTTAACTGTCATAAAGGTGAGAAGGCCTCTGTATTACCCTATGCAAAATGACATTTAAATGACTGAAAAATGGGGGGAAAAGAGCAGAGCTTCACCAAATTAGCTGAGCACATGCGCCATATTATTCTAAAGAAGCGTGCAAACTTTTATGGAGATCGGGCCATCAGTGGGGGTGTCACAGTTTAAAAGGTAAAAAAAAAAATGCACCACATTTCCATGATAAATGAGCTAAAAGGGCAACAAACGTTCTTTTTCCTCTCCGAGGCACATGTTAGAAGGCTGGATAAAGTTTTTGGAACGCAGCAGCGCAGACGGCAAGCGCCTAGACCCTATAGTTTTTTTTTAGAGGCCTTTTTGTGGCCCTTTTTTAGCCACTTATTAGGGGTTCAAGCACTTCAGTGCTGAACACCTATTGTAATTGTTAATTTTCCCATGATGCAACATTCAGACATAAAACTGATCGGGCAGACCAAACCGTAAGTCGTGGAGACTTGAAACTTTGGGGGCTGATAGTACTCACACCGCCTACAGCGTCACCAAGGCCCGCCCCGATCGGCCTGACGGGGGCGCTACAGCGGGCAAAAGTACGAAACGGCTCATAACTCATCAACCGTGAGGCGTAGGCTCAAGTGTCTTATATCGCTGGAATCCTTGGCTCGAGGCGGACCAGATGCATGCCTCGGATTTGCTCGTCACCCTGGGAAAATTTTAGGGTATTTGGGGTTTTTCCAAAAACCTACTTTCGCGAACTAGTCCTAGGTTTTTGGCCCGACCGGAACCAAACCAGTGCGGCAAGATTCTCTGGAGTCTGATTGTCAATAATTATCAAAAAAAAGTGTAAATTTCGCTTCACGGTCCCTAAGGGCCGCCAAAATGTTCGAAGTGGGAGGAGCCCATTTTGCTTAATTGGCTATAACTCGTGAACGGAACGAGATTTTTGCACCAAACTCAGCACACGCATGTACGAGCTCATTCTGTGGTCACGTGAAAAAGGGCGCAGCGACTGGCCACTTGGTGGCGCTATAACTGTTAAAAGGGTGTCAAAATGATGTATTTCTATGGAAAAAACACATGAAATGGCTGAAAGCGGCCATCTTGCTGTCTGATTTGCATACAAGCTCACAAAATCGGGCATGCGCATGCGTCACGTGATCCTGAAGAAGCTTGAAAACTTTCATGGACGTCGGGCCATTGGTGGCGCTTTAACTGTCATAAAGGTGAGAAGGCCTCTGTATTACCCTATGCAAAATGACATTTAAATGACTGAAAAATGGGGGGAAAAGAGCAGAGCTTCACCAAATTAGCTGAGCACATGCGCCATATTATTCTAAAGAAGCGTGCAAACTTTTATGGAGATCGGGCCATCAGTGGGGGTGTCACAGTTTAAAAGGTAAAAAAAAAAATGCACCACATTTCCATGATAAATGAGCTAAAAGGGCAACAAACGTTCTTTTTCCTCTCCGAGGCACATGTTAGAAGGCTGGATAAAGTTTTTGGAACGCAGCAGCGCAGACTGCAAGCGCCTAGACCCTATAGTTTTTTTTTTAGAGGCCTTTTTGTGGCCCTTTTTTAGCCACTTATTAGGGGTTCAAGCACTTCAGTGCTGAACACCTATTGTAATTGTTAATTTTCCCATGATGCAACATTCAGACATAAAACTGATCGGGCAGACCAAACCGTAAGTCGTGGAGACTTGAAACTTTGGGGGCTGATAGTACTCACACCGCCTACAGCGTCACCAAGGCCCGCCCCGATCGGCCTGACGGGGGCGCTACAGCGGGCAAAAGTACGAAACGGCTCATAACTCATCAACCGTGAGGCGTAGGCTCAAGTGTCTTATATCGCTGGAATCCTTGGCTCGAGGCGGACCAGATGCATGCCTCGGATTTGCTCGTCACCCTGGGAAAATTTTAGGGTATTTGGGGTTTTTCCAAAAACCTACTTTCGCGAACTAGTCCTAGGTTTTTGGCCCGACCGGAACCAAACCAGTGCGGCAAGATTCTCTGGAGTCTGATTGTCAATAATTATCAAAAAAAAGTGTAAATTTCGCTTCACGGTCCCTAAGGGCCGCCAAAATGTTCGAAGTGGGAGGAGCCCATTTTGCTTAATTGGCTATAACTCGTGAACGGAACGAGATTTTTGCACCAAACTCAGCACACGCATGTACGAGCTCATTCTGTGGTCACGTGAAAAAGGGCGCAGCGACTGGCCACTTGGTGGCGCTATAACTGTTAAAAGGGTGTCAAAATGATGTATTTCTATGGAAAAAACACATGAAATGTCTGAAAGCGGCCATCTTGCTGTCTGATTTGCATACAAGCTCACAAAATCGGGCATGCGCATGCGTCACGTGATCCTGAAGAAGCTTGAAAACTTTCATGGACGTCGGGCCATTGGTGGCGCTTTAACTGTCATAAAGGTGAGAAGGCCTCTGTATTACCCTATGCAAAATGACATTTAAATGACTGAAAAATGGGGGGAAAAGAGCAGAGCTTCACCAAATTAGCTGAGCACATGCGCCATATTATTCTAAAGAAGCGTGCAAACTTTTATGGAGATCGGGCCATCAGTGGGGGTGTCACAGTTTAAAAGGTAAAAAAAAAAATGCACCACATTTCCATGATAAATGAGCTAAAAGGGCAACAAACGTTCTTTTTCCTCTCCGAGGCACATGTTAGAAGGCTGGATAAAGTTTTTGGAACGCAGCAGCGCAGACGGCAAGCGCCTAGACCCTATAGTTTTTTTTTTTAGAGGCCTTTTTGTGGCCCTTTTTTAGCCACTTATTAGGGGTTCAAGCACTTCAGTGCTGAACACCTATTGTAATTGTTAATTTTCCCATGATGCAACATTCAGACATAAAACTGATCGGGCAGACCAAACCGTAAGTCGTGGAGACTTGAAACTTTGGGGGCTGATAGTACTCACACCGCCTACAGCGTCACCAAGGCCCGCCCCGATCGGCCTGACGGGGGCGCTACAGCGGGCAAAAGTACGAAACGGCTCATAACTCATCAACCGTGAGGCGTAGGCTCAAGTGTCTTATATCGCTGGAATCCTTGGCTCGAGGCGGACCAGATGCATGCCTCGGATTTGCTCGTCACCCTGGGAAAATTTTAGGGTATTTGGGGTTTTTCCAAAAACCTACTTTCGCGAACTAGTCCTAGGTTTTTGGCCCGACCGGAACCAAACCAGTGCGGCAAGATTCTCTGGAGTCTGATTGTCAATAATTATCAAAAAAAAGTGTAAATTTCGCTTCACGGTCCCTAAGGGCCGCCAAAATGTTCGAAGTGGGAGGAGCCCATTTTGCTTAATTGGCTATAACTCGTGAACGGAACGAGATTTTTGCACCAAACTCAGCACACGCATGTACGAGCTCATTCTGTGGTCACGTGAAAAAGGGCGCAGCGACTGGCCACTTGGTGGCGCTATAACTGTTAAAAGGGTGTCAAAATGATGTATTTCTATGGAAAAAACACATGAAATGGCTGAAAGCGGCCATCTTGCTGTCTGATTTGCATACAAGCTCACAAAATCGGGCATGCGCATGCGTCACGTGATCCTGAAGAAGCTTGAAAACTTTCATGGACGTCGGGCCATTGGTGGCGCTTTAACTGTCATAAAGGTGAGAAGGCCTCTGTATTACCCTATGCAAAATGACATTTAAATGACTGAAAAATGGGGGGAAAAGAGCAGAGCTTCACCAAATTAGCTGAGCACATGCGCCATATTATTCTAAAGAAGCGTGCAAACTTTTATGGAGATCGGGCCATCAGTGGGGGTGTCACAGTTTAAAAGGTAAAAAAAAAAATGCACCACATTTCCATGATAAATGAGCTAAAAGGGCAACAAACGTTCTTTTTCCTCTCCGAGGCACATGTTAGAAGGCTGGATAAAGTTTTTGGAACGCAGCAGCGCAGACGGCAAGCGCCTAGACCCTATAGTTTTTTTTTTTAGAGGCCTTTTTGTGGCCCTTTTTTAGCCACTTATTAGGGGTTCAAGCACTTCAGTGCTGAACACCTATTGTAATTGTTAATTTTCCCATGATGCAACATTCAGACATAAAACTGATCGGGCAGACCAAACCGTAAGTCGTGGAGACTTGAAACTTTGGGGGCTGATAGTACTCACACCGCCTACAGCGTCACCAAGGCCCGCCCCGATCGGCCTGACGGGGGCGCTACAGCGGGCAAAAGTACGAAACGGCTCATAACTCATCAACCGTGAGGCGTAGGCTCAAGTGTCTTATATCGCTGGAATCCTTGGCTCGAGGCGGACCAGATGCATGCCTCGGATTTGCTCGTCACCCTGGGAAAATTTTAGGGTATTTGGGGTTTTTCCAAAAACCTACTTTCGCGAACTAGTCCTAGGTTTTTGGCCCGACCGGAACCAAACCAGTGCGGCAAGATTCTCTGGAGTCTGATTGTCAATAATTATCAAAAAAAAGTGTAAATTTCGCTTCACGGTCCCTAAGGGCCGCCAAAATGTTCGAAGTGGGAGGAGCCCATTTTGCTTAATTGGCTATAACTCGTGAACGGAACGAGATTTTTGCACCAAACTCAGCACACGCATGTACGAGCTCATTCTGTGGTCACGTGAAAAAGGGCGCAGCGACTGGCCACTTGGTGGCGCTATAACTGTTAAAAGGGTGTCAAAATGATGTATTTCTATGGAAAAAACACATGAAATGGCTGAAAGCGGCCATCTTGCTGTCTGATTTGCATACAAGCTCACAAAATCGGGCATGCGCATGCGTCACGTGATCCTGAAGAAGCTTGAAAACTTTCATGGACGTCGGGCCATTGGTGGCGCTTTAACTGTCATAAAGGTGAGAAGGCCTCTGTATTACCCTATGCAAAATGACATTTAAATGACTGAAAAATGGGGGGAAAAGAGCAGAGCTTCACCAAATTAGCTGAGCACATGCGCCATATTATTCTAAAGAAGCGTGCAAACTTTTATGGAGATCGGGCCATCAGTGGGGGTGTCACAGTTTAAAAGGTAAAAAAAAAAATGCACCACATTTCCATGATAAATGAGCTAAAAGGGCAACAAACGTTCTTTTTCCTCTCCGAGGCACATGTTAGAAGGCTGGATAAAGTTTTTGGAACGCAGCAGCGCAGACGGCAAGCGCCTAGACCCTATAGTTTTTTTTTTTAGAGGCCTTTTTGTGGCCCTTTTTTAGCCACTTATTAGGGGTTCAAGCACTTCAGTGCTGAACACCTATTGTAATTGTTAATTTTCCCATGATGCAACATTCAGACATAAAACTGATCGGGCAGACCAAACCGTAAGTCGTGGAGACTTGAAACTTTGGGGGCTGATAGTACTCACACCGCCTACAGCGTCACCAAGGCCCGCCCCGATCGGCCTGACGGGGGCGCTACAGCGGGCAAAAGTACGAAACGGCTCATAACTCATCAACCGTGAGGCGTAGGCTCAAGTGTCTTATATCGCTGGAATCCTTGGCTCGAGGCGGACCAGATGCATGCCTCGGATTTGCTCGTCACCCTGGGAAAATTTTAGGGTATTTGGGGTTTTTCCAAAAACCTACTTTCGCGAACTAGTCCTAGGTTTTTGGCCCGACCGGAACCAAACCAGTGCGGCAAGATTCTCTGGAGTCTGATTGTCAATAATTATCAAAAAAAAGTGTAAATTTCGCTTCACGGTCCCTAAGGGCCGCCAAAATGTTCGAAGTGGGAGGAGCCCATTTTGCTTAATTGGCTATAACTCGTGAACGGAACGAGATTTTTGCACCAAACTCAGCACACGCATGTACGAGCTCATTCTGTGGTCACGTGAAAAAGGGCGCAGCGACTGGCCACTTGGTGGCGCTATAACTGTTAAAAGGGTGTCAAAATGATGTATTTCTATGGAAAAAACACATGAAATGGCTGAAAGCGGCCATCTTGCTGTCTGATTTGCATACAAGCTCACAAAATCGGGCATGCGCATGCGTCACGTGATCCTGAAGAAGCTTGAAAACTTTCATGGACGTCGGGCCATTGGTGGCGCTTTAACTGTCATAAAGGTGAGAAGGCCTCTGTATTACCCTATGCAAAATGACATTTAAATGACTGAAAAATGGGGGGAAAAGAGCAGAGCTTCACCAAATTAGCTGAGCACATGCGCCATATTATTCTAAAGAAGCGTGCAAACTTTTATGGAGATCGGGCCATCAGTGGGGGTGTCACAGTTTAAAAGGTAAAAAAAAAAATGCACCACATTTCCATGATAAATGAGCTAAAAGGGCAACAAACGTTCTTTTTCCTCTCCGAGGCACATGTTAGAAGGCTGGATAAAGTTTTTGGAACGCAGCAGCGCAGACGGCAAGCGCCTAGACCCTATAGTTTTTTTTTTAGAGGCCTTTTTGTGGCCCTTTTTTAGCCACTTATTAGGGGTTCAAGCACTTCAGTGCTGAACACCTATTGTAATTGTTAATTTTCCCATGATGCAACATTCAGACATAAAACTGATCGGGCAGACCAAACCGTAAGTCGTGGAGACTTGAAACTTTGGGGGCTGATAGTACTCACACCGCCTACAGCGTCACCAAGGCCCGCCCCGATCGGCCTGACGGGGGCGCTACAGCGGGCAAAAGTACGAAACGGCTCATAACTCATCAACCGTGAGGCGTAGGCTCAAGTGTCTTATATCGCTGGAATCCTTGGCTCGAGGCGGACCAGATGCATGCCTCGGATTTGCTCGTCACCCTGGGAAAATTTTAGGGTATTTGGGGTTTTTCCAAAAACCTACTTTCGCGAACTAGTCCTAGGTTTTTGGCCCGACCGGAACCAAACCAGTGCGGCAAGATTCTCTGGAGTCTGATTGTCAATAATTATCAAAAAAAAGTGTAAATTTCGCTTCACGGTCCCTAAGGGCCGCCAAAATGTTCGAAGTGGGAGGAGCCCATTTTGCTTAATTGGCTATAACTCGTGAACGGAACGAGATTTTTGCACCAAACTCAGCACACGCATGTACGAGCTCATTCTGTGGTCACGTGAAAAAGGGCGCAGCGACTGGCCACTTGGTGGCGCTATAACTGTTAAAAGGGTGTCAAAATGATGTATTTCTATGGAAAAAACACATGAAATGGCTGAAAGCGGCCATCTTGCTGTCTGATTTGCATACAAGCTCACAAAATCGGGCATGCGCATGCGTCACGTGATCCTGAAGAAGCTTGAAAACTTTCATGGACGTCGGGCCATTGGTGGCGCTTTAACTGTCATAAAGGTGAGAAGGCCTCTGTATTACCCTATGCAAAATGACATTTAAATGACTGAAAAATGGGGGGAAAAGAGCAGAGCTTCACCAAATTAGCTGAGCACATGCGCCATATTATTCTAAAGAAGCGTGCAAACTTTTATGGAGATCGGGCCATCAGTGGGGGTGTCACAGTTTAAAAGGTAAAAAAAAAAATGCACCACATTTCCATGATAAATGAGCTAAAAGGGCAACAAACGTTCTTTTTCCTCTCCGAGGCACATGTTAGAAGGCTGGATAAAGTTTTTGGAACGCAGCAGCGCAGACGGCAAGCGCCTAGACCCTATAGTTTTTTTTTTAGAGGCCTTTTTGTGGCCCTTTTTTAGCCACTTATTAGGGGTTCAAGCACTTCAGTGCTGAACACCTATTGTAATTGTTAATTTTCCCATGATGCAACATTCAGACATAAAACTGATCGGGCAGACCAAACCGTAAGTCGTGGAGACTTGAAACTTTGGGGGCTGATAGTACTCACACCGCCTACAGCGTCACCAAGGCCCGCCCCGATCGGCCTGACGGGGGCGCTACAGCGGGCAAAAGTACGAAACGGCTCATAACTCATCAACCGTGAGGCGTAGGCTCAAGTGTCTTATATCGCTGGAATCCTTGGCTCGAGGCGGACCAGATGCATGCCTCGGATTTGCTCGTCACCCTGGGAAAATTTTAGGGTATTTGGGGTTTTTCCAAAAACCTACTTTCGCGAACTAGTCCTAGGTTTTTGGCCCGACCGGAACCAAACCAGTGCGGCAAGATTCTCTGGAGTCTGATTGTCAATAATTATCAAAAAAAAGTGTAAATTTCGCTTCACGGTCCCTAAGGGCCGCCAAAATGTTTGAAGTGGGAGGAGCCCATTTTGCTTAATTGGCTATAACTCGTGAACGGAACGAGATTTTTGCACCAAACTCAGCACACGCATGTACGAGCTCATTCTGTGGTCACGTGAAAAAGGGCGCAGCGACTGGCCACTTGGTGGCGCTATAACTGTTAAAAGGGTGTCAAAATGATGTATTTCTATGGAAAAAACACATGAAATGGCTGAAAGCGGCCATCTTGCTGTCTGATTTGCATACAAGCTCACAAAATCGGGCATGCGCATGCGTCACGTGATCCTGAAGAAGCTTGAAAACTTTCATGGACGTCGGGCCATTGGTGGCGCTTTAACTGTCATAAAGGTGAGAAGGCCTCTGTATTACCCTATGCAAAATGACATTTAAATGACTGAAAAATGGGGGGAAAAGAGCAGAGCTTCACCAAATTAGCTGAGCACATGCGCCATATTATTCTAAAGAAGCGTGCAAACTTTTATGGAGATCGGGCCATCAGTGGGGGTGTCACAGTTTAAAAGGTAAAAAAAAAAATGCACCACATTTCCATGATAAATGAGCTAAAAGGGCAACAAACGTTCTTTTTCCTCTCCGAGGCACATGTTAGAAGGCTGGATAAAGTTTTTGGAACGCAGCAGCGCAGACGGCAAGCGCCTAGACCCTATAGTTTTTTTTTAGAGGCCTTTTTGTGGCCCTTTTTTAGCCACTTATTAGGGGTTCAAGCACTTCAGTGCTGAACACCTATTGTAATTGTTAATTTTCCCATGATGCAACATTCAGACATAAAACTGATCGGGCAGACCAAACCGTAAGTCGTGGAGACTTGAAACTTTGGGGGCTGATAGTACTCACACCGCCTACAGCGTCACCAAGGCCCGCCCCGATCGGCCTGACGGGGGCGCTACAGCGGGCAAAAGTACGAAACGGCTCATAACTCATCAACCGTGAGGCGTAGGCTCAAGTGTCTTATATCGCTGGAATCCTTGGCTCGAGGCGGACCAGATGCATGCCTCGGATTTGCTCGTCACCCTGGGAAAATTTTAGGGTATTTGGGGTTTTTCCAAAAACCTACTTTCGCGAACTAGTCCTAGGTTTTTGGCCCGACCGGAACCAAACCAGTGCGGCAAGATTCTCTGGAGTCTGATTGTCAATAATTATCAAAAAAAAGTGTAAATTTCGCTTCACGGTCCCTAAGGGCCGCCAAAATGTTCGAAGTGGGAGGAGCCCATTTTGCTTAATTGGCTATAACTCGTGAACGGAACGAGATTTTTGCACCAAACTCAGCACACGCATGTACGAGCTCATTCTGTGGTCACGTGAAAAAGGGCGCAGCGACTGGCCACTTGGTGGCGCTATAACTGTTAAAAGGGTGTCAAAATGATGTATTTCTATGGAAAAAACACATGAAATGGCTGAAAGCGGCCATCTTGCTGTCTGATTTGCATACAAGCTCACAAAATCGGGCATGCGCATGCGTCACGTGATCCTGAAGAAGCTTGAAAACTTTCATGGACGTCGGGCCATTGGTGGCGCTTTAACTGTCATAAAGGTGAGAAGGCCTCTGTATTACCCTATGCAAAATGACATTTAAATGACTGAAAAATGGGGGGAAAAGAGCAGAGCTTCACCAAATTAGCTGAGCACATGCGCCATATTATTCTAAAGAAGCGTGCAAACTTTTATGGAGATCGGGCCATCAGTGGGGGTGTCACAGTTTAAAAGGTAAAAAAAAAAATGCACCACATTTCCATGATAAATGAGCTAAAAGGGCAACAAACGTTCTTTTTCCTCTCCGAGGCACATGTTAGAAGGCTGGATAAAGTTTTTGGAACGCAGCAGCGCAGACGGCAAGCGCCTAGACCCTATAGTTTTTTTTTTAGAGGCCTTTTTGTGGCCCTTTTTTAGCCACTTATTAGGGGTTCAAGCACTTCAGTGCTGAACACCTATTGTAATTGTTAATTTTCCCATGATGCAACATTCAGACATAAAACTGATCGGGCAGACCAAACCGTAAGTCGTGGAGACTTGAAACTTTGGGGGCTGATAGTACTCACACCGCCTACAGCGTCACCAAGGCCCGCCCCGATCGGCCTGACGGGGGCGCTACAGCGGGCAAAAGTACGAAACGGCTCATAACTCATCAACCGTGAGGCGTAGGCTCAAGTGTCTTATATCGCTGGAATCCTTGGCTCGAGGCGGACCAGATGCATGCCTCGGATTTGCTCGTCACCCTGGGAAAATTTTAGGGTATTTGGGGTTTTTCCAAAAACCTACTTTCGCGAACTAGTCCTAGGTTTTTGGCCCGACCGGAACCAAACCAGTGCGGCAAGATTCTCTGGAGTCTGATTGTCAATAATTATCAAAAAAAAGTGTAAATTTCGCTTCACGGTCCCTAAGGGCCGCCAAAATGTTCGAAGTGGGAGGAGCCCATTTTGCTTAATTGGCTATAACTCGTGAACGGAACGAGATTTTTGCACCAAACTCAGCACACGCATGTACGAGCTCATTCTGTGGTCACGTGAAAAAGGGCGCAGCGACTGGCCACTTGGTGGCGCTATAACTGTTAAAAGGGTGTCAAAATGATGTATTTCTATGGAAAAAACACATGAAATGTCTGAAAGCGGCCATCTTGCTGTCTGATTTGCATACAAGCTCACAAAATCGGGCATGCGCATGCGTCACGTGATCCTGAAGAAGCTTGAAAACTTTCATGGACGTCGGGCCATTGGTGGCGCTTTAACTGTCATAAAGGTGAGAAGGCCTCTGTATTACCCTATGCAAAATGACATTTAAATGACTGAAAAATGGGGGGAAAAGAGCAGAGCTTCACCAAATTAGCTGAGCACATGCGCCATATTATTCTAAAGAAGCGTGCAAACTTTTATGGAGATCGGGCCATCAGTGGGGGTGTCACAGTTTAAAAGGTAAAAAAAAAAATGCACCACATTTCCATGATAAATGAGCTAAAAGGGCAACAAACGTTCTTTTTCCTCTCCGAGGCACATGTTAGAAGGCTGGATAAAGTTTTTGGAACGCAGCAGCGCAGACGGCAAGCGCCTAGACCCTATAGTTTTTTTTTTAGAGGCCTTTTTGTGGCCCTTTTTTAGCCACTTATTAGGGGTTCAAGCACTTCAGTGCTGAACACCTATTGTAATTGTTAATTTTCCCATGATGCAACATTCAGACATAAAACTGATCGGGCAGACCAAACCGTAAGTCGTGGAGACTTGAAACTTTGGGGGCTGATAGTACTCACACCGCCTACAGCGTCACCAAGGCCCGCCCCGATCGGCCTGACGGGGGCGCTACAGCGGGCAAAAGTACGAAACGGCTCATAACTCATCAACCGTGAGGCGTAGGCTCAAGTGTCTTATATCGCTGGAATCCTTGGCTCGAGGCGGACCAGATGCATGCCTCGGATTTGCTCGTCACCCTGGGAAAATTTTAGGGTATTTGGGGTTTTTCCAAAAACCTACTTTCGCGAACTAGTCCTAGGTTTTTGGCCCGACCGGAACCAAACCAGTGCGGCAAGATTCTCTGGAGTCTGATTGTCAATAATTATCAAAAAAAAGTGTAAATTTCGCTTCACGGTCCCTAAGGGCCGCCAAAATGTTCGAAGTGGGAGGAGCCCATTTTGCTTAATTGGCTATAGCTCGTGAACGGAACGAGATTTTTGCACCAAACTCAGCACACGCATGTACGAGCTCATTCTGTGGTCACGTGAAAAAGGGCGCAGCGACTGGCCACTTGGTGGCGCTATAACTGTTAAAAGGGTGTCAAAATGATGTATTTCTATGGAAAAAACACATGAAATGGCTGAAAGCGGCCATCTTGCTGTCTGATTTGCATACAAGCTCACAAAATCGGGCATGCGCATGCGTCACGTGATCCTGAAGAAGCTTGAAAACTTTCATGGACGTCGGGCCATTGGTGGCGCTTTAACTGTCATAAAGGTGAGAAGGCCTCTGTATTACCCTATGCAAAATGACATTTAAATGACTGAAAAATGGGGGGAAAAGAGCAGAGCTTCACCAAATTAGCTGAGCACATGCGCCATATTATTCTAAAGAAGCGTGCAAACTTTTATGGAGATCGGGCCATCAGTGGGGGTGTCACAGTTTAAAAGGTAAAAAAAAAAATGCACCACATTTCCATGATAAATGAGCTAAAAGGGCAACAAACGTTCTTTTTCCTCTCCGAGGCACATGTTAGAAGGCTGGATAAAGTTTTTGGAACGCAGCAGCGCAGACGGCAAGCGCCTAGACCCTATAGTTTTTTTTTTAGAGGCCTTTTTGTGGCCCTTTTTTAGCCACTTATTAGGGGTTCAAGCACTTCAGTGCTGAACACCTATTGTAATTGTTAATTTTCCCATGATGCAACATTCAGACATAAAACTGATCGGGCAGACCAAACCGTAAGTCGTGGAGACTTGAAACTTTGGGGGCTGATAGTACTCACACCGCCTACAGCGTCACCAAGGCCCGCCCCGATCGGCCTGACGGGGGCGCTACAGCGGGCAAAAGTACGAAACGGCTCATAACTCATCAACCGTGAGGCGTAGGCTCAAGTGTCTTATATCGCTGGAATCCTTGGCTCGAGGCGGACCAGATGCATGCCTCGGATTTGCTCGTCACCCTGGGAAAATTTTAGGGTATTTGGGGTTTTTCCAAAAACCTACTTTCGCGAACTAGTCCTAGGTTTTTGGCCCGACCGGAACCAAACCAGTGCGGCAAGATTCTCTGGAGTCTGATTGTCAATAATTATCAAAAAAAAGTGTAAATTTCGCTTCACGGTCCCTAAGGGCCGCCAAAATGTTCGAAGTGGGAGGAGCCCATTTTGCTTAATTGGCTATAACTCGTGAACGGAACGAGATTTTTGCACCAAACTCAGCACACGCATGTACGAGCTCATTCTGTGGTCACGTGAAAAAGGGCGCAGCGACTGGCCACTTGGTGGCGCTATAACTGTTAAAAGGGTGTCAAAATGATGTATTTCTATGGAAAAAACACATGAAATGGCTGAAAGCGGCCATCTTGCTGTCTGATTTGCATACAAGCTCACAAAATCGGGCATGCGCATGCGTCACGTGATCCTGAAGAAGCTTGAAAACTTTCATGGACGTCGGGCCATTGGTGGCGCTTTAACTGTCATAAAGGTGAGAAGGCCTCTGTATTACCCTATGCAAAATGACATTTAAATGACTGAAAAATGGGGGGAAAAGAGCAGAGCTTCACCAAATTAGCTGAGCACATGCGCCATATTATTCTAAAGAAGCGTGCAAACTTTTATGGAGATCGGGCCATCAGTGGGGGTGTCACAGTTTAAAAGGTAAAAAAAAAAATGCACCACATTTCCATGATAAATGAGCTAAAAGGGCAACAAACGTTCTTTTTCCTCTCCGAGGCACATGTTAGAAGGCTGGATAAAGTTTTTGGAACGCAGCAGCGCAGACGGCAAGCGCCTAGACCCTATAGTTTTTTTTTTAGAGGCCTTTTTGTGGCCCTTTTTTAGCCACTTATTAGGGGTTCAAGCACTTCAGTGCTGAACACCTATTGTAATTGTTAATTTTCCCATGATGCAACATTCAGACATAAAACTGATCGGGCAGACCAAACCGTAAGTCGTGGAGACTTGAAACTTTGGGGGCTGATAGTACTCACACCGCCTACAGCGTCACCAAGGCCCGCCCCGATCGGCCTGACGGGGGCGCTACAGCGGGCAAAAGTACGAAACGGCTCATAACTCATCAACCGTGAGGCGTAGGCTCAAGTGTCTTATATCGCTGGAATCCTTGGCTCGAGGCGGACCAGATGCATGCCTCGGATTTGCTCGTCACCCTGGGAAAATTTTAGGGTATTTGGGGTTTTTCCAAAAACCTACTTTCGCGAACTAGTCCTAGGTTTTTGGCCCGACCGGAACCAAACCAGTGCGGCAAGATTCTCTGGAGTCTGATTGTCAATAATTATCAAAAAAAAGTGTAAATTTCGCTTCACGGTCCCTAAGGGCCGCCAAAATGTTTGAAGTGGGAGGAGCCCATTTTGCTTAATTGGCTATAACTCGTGAACGGAACGAGATTTTTGCACCAAACTCAGCACACGCATGTACGAGCTCATTCTGTGGTCACGTGAAAAAGGGCGCAGCGACTGGCCACTTGGTGGCGCTATAACTGTTAAAAGGGTGTCAAAATGATGTATTTCTATGGAAAAAACACATGAAATGGCTGAAAGCGGCCATCTTGCTGTCTGATTTGCATACAAGCTCACAAAATCGGGCATGCGCATGCGTCACGTGATCCTGAAGAAGCTTGAAAACTTTCATGGACGTCGGGCCATTGGTGGCGCTTTAACTGTCATAAAGGTGAGAAGGCCTCTGTATTACCCTATGCAAAATGACATTTAAATGACTGAAAAATGGGGGGAAAAGAGCAGAGCTTCACCAAATTAGCTGAGCACATGCGCCATATTATTCTAAAGAAGCGTGCAAACTTTTATGGAGATCGGGCCATCAGTGGGGGTGTCACAGTTTAAAAGGTAAAAAAAAAAATGCACCACATTTCCATGATAAATGAGCTAAAAGGGCAACAAACGTTCTTTTTCCTCTCCGAGGCACATGTTAGAAGGCTGGATAAAGTTTTTGGAACGCAGCAGCGCAGACGGCAAGCGCCTAGACCCTATAGTTTTTTTTTAGAGGCCTTTTTGTGGCCCTTTTTTAGCCACTTATTAGGGGTTCAAGCACTTCAGTGCTGAACACCTATTGTAATTGTTAATTTTCCCATGATGCAACATTCAGACATAAAACTGATCGGGCAGACCAAACCGTAAGTCGTGGAGACTTGAAACTTTGGGGGCTGATAGTACTCACACCGCCTACAGCGTCACCAAGGCCCGCCCCGATCGGCCTGACGGGGGCGCTACAGCGGGCAAAAGTACGAAACGGCTCATAACTCATCAACCGTGAGGCGTAGGCTCAAGTGTCTTATATCGCTGGAATCCTTGGCTCGAGGCGGACCAGATGCATGCCTCGGATTTGCTCGTCACCCTGGGAAAATTTTAGGGTATTTGGGGTTTTTCCAAAAACCTACTTTCGCGAACTAGTCCTAGGTTTTTGGCCCGACCGGAACCAAACCAGTGCGGCAAGATTCTCTGGAGTCTGATTGTCAATAATTATCAAAAAAAAGTGTAAATTTCGCTTCACGGTCCCTAAGGGCCGCCAAAATGTTCGAAGTGGGAGGAGCCCATTTTGCTTAATTGGCTATAACTCGTGAACGGAACGAGATTTTTGCACCAAACTCAGCACACGCATGTACGAGCTCATTCTGTGGTCACGTGAAAAAGGGCGCAGCGACTGGCCACTTGGTGGCGCTATAACTGTTAAAAGGGTGTCAAAATGATGTATTTCTATGGAAAAAACACATGAAATGGCTGAAAGCGGCCATCTTGCTGTCTGATTTGCATACAAGCTCACAAAATCGGGCATGCGCATGCGTCACGTGATCCTGAAGAAGCTTGAAAACTTTCATGGACGTCGGGCCATTGGTGGCGCTTTAACTGTCATAAAGGTGAGAAGGCCTCTGTATTACCCTATGCAAAATGACATTTAAATGACTGAAAAATGGGGGGAAAAGAGCAGAGCTTCACCAAATTAGCTGAGCACATGCGCCATATTATTCTAAAGAAGCGTGCAAACTTTTATGGAGATCGGGCCATCAGTGGGGGTGTCACAGTTTAAAAGGTAAAAAAAAAAATGCACCACATTTCCATGATAAATGAGCTAAAAGGGCAACAAACGTTCTTTTTCCTCTCCGAGGCACATGTTAGAAGGCTGGATAAAGTTTTTGGAACGCAGCAGCGCAGACTGCAAGCGCCTAGACCCTATAGTTTTTTTTTTAGAGGCCTTTTTGTGGCCCTTTTTTAGCCACTTATTAGGGGTTCAAGCACTTCAGTGCTGAACACCTATTGTAATTGTTAATTTTCCCATGATGCAACATTCAGACATAAAACTGATCGGGCAGACCAAACCGTAAGTCGTGGAGACTTGAAACTTTGGGGGCTGATAGTACTCACACCGCCTACAGCGTCACCAAGGCCCGCCCCGATCGGCCTGACGGGGGCGCTACAGCGGGCAAAAGTACGAAACGGCTCATAACTCATCAACCGTGAGGCGTAGGCTCAAGTGTCTTATATCGCTGGAATCCTTGGCTCGAGGCGGACCAGATGCATGCCTCGGATTTGCTCGTCACCCTGGGAAAATTTTAGGGTATTTGGGGTTTTTCCAAAAACCTACTTTCGCGAACTAGTCCTAGGTTTTTGGCCCGACCGGAACCAAACCAGTGCGGCAAGATTCTCTGGAGTCTGATTGTCAATAATTATCAAAAAAAAGTGTAAATTTCGCTTCACGGTCCCTAAGGGCCGCCAAAATGTTCGAAGTGGGAGGAGCCCATTTTGCTTAATTGGCTATAACTCGTGAACGGAACGAGATTTTTGCACCAAACTCAGCACACGCATGTACGAGCTCATTCTGTGGTCACGTGAAAAAGGGCGCAGCGACTGGCCACTTGGTGGCGCTATAACTGTTAAAAGGGTGTCAAAATGATGTATTTCTATGGAAAAAACACATGAAATGTCTGAAAGCGGCCATCTTGCTGTCTGATTTGCATACAAGCTCACAAAATCGGGCATGCGCATGCGTCACGTGATCCTGAAGAAGCTTGAAAACTTTCATGGACGTCGGGCCATTGGTGGCGCTTTAACTGTCATAAAGGTGAGAAGGCCTCTGTATTACCCTATGCAAAATGACATTTAAATGACTGAAAAATGGGGGGAAAAGAGCAGAGCTTCACCAAATTAGCTGAGCACATGCGCCATATTATTCTAAAGAAGCGTGCAAACTTTTATGGAGATCGGGCCATCAGTGGGGGTGTCACAGTTTAAAAGGTAAAAAAAAAAATGCACCACATTTCCATGATAAATGAGCTAAAAGGGCAACAAACGTTCTTTTTCCTCTCCGAGGCACATGTTAGAAGGCTGGATAAAGTTTTTGGAACGCAGCAGCGCAGACGGCAAGCGCCTAGACCCTATAGTTTTTTTTTTTAGAGGCCTTTTTGTGGCCCTTTTTTAGCCACTTATTAGGGGTTCAAGCACTTCAGTGCTGAACACCTATTGTAATTGTTAATTTTCCCATGATGCAACATTCAGACATAAAACTGATCGGGCAGACCAAACCGTAAGTCGTGGAGACTTGAAACTTTGGGGGCTGATAGTACTCACACCGCCTACAGCGTCACCAAGGCCCGCCCCGATCGGCCTGACGGGGGCGCTACAGCGGGCAAAAGTACGAAACGGCTCATAACTCATCAACCGTGAGGCGTAGGCTCAAGTGTCTTATATCGCTGGAATCCTTGGCTCGAGGCGGACCAGATGCATGCCTCGGATTTGCTCGTCACCCTGGGAAAATTTTAGGGTATTTGGGGTTTTTCCAAAAACCTACTTTCGCGAACTAGTCCTAGGTTTTTGGCCCGACCGGAACCAAACCAGTGCGGCAAGATTCTCTGGAGTCTGATTGTCAATAATTATCAAAAAAAAGTGTAAATTTCGCTTCACGGTCCCTAAGGGCCGCCAAAATGTTCGAAGTGGGAGGAGCCCATTTTGCTTAATTGGCTATAACTCGTGAACGGAACGAGATTTTTGCACCAAACTCAGCACACGCATGTACGAGCTCATTCTGTGGTCACGTGAAAAAGGGCGCAGCGACTGGCCACTTGGTGGCGCTATAACTGTTAAAAGGGTGTCAAAATGATGTATTTCTATGGAAAAAACACATGAAATGGCTGAAAGCGGCCATCTTGCTGTCTGATTTGCATACAAGCTCACAAAATCGGGCATGCGCATGCGTCACGTGATCCTGAAGAAGCTTGAAAACTTTCATGGACGTCGGGCCATTGGTGGCGCTTTAACTGTCATAAAGGTGAGAAGGCCTCTGTATTACCCTATGCAAAATGACATTTAAATGACTGAAAAATGGGGGGAAAAGAGCAGAGCTTCACCAAATTAGCTGAGCACATGCGCCATATTATTCTAAAGAAGCGTGCAAACTTTTATGGAGATCGGGCCATCAGTGGGGGTGTCACAGTTTAAAAGGTAAAAAAAAAAATGCACCACATTTCCATGATAAATGAGCTAAAAGGGCAACAAACGTTCTTTTTCCTCTCCGAGGCACATGTTAGAAGGCTGGATAAAGTTTTTGGAACGCAGCAGCGCAGACGGCAAGCGCCTAGACCCTATAGTTTTTTTTTTTAGAGGCCTTTTTGTGGCCCTTTTTTAGCCACTTATTAGGGGTTCAAGCACTTCAGTGCTGAACACCTATTGTAATTGTTAATTTTCCCATGATGCAACATTCAGACATAAAACTGATCGGGCAGACCAAACCGTAAGTCGTGGAGACTTGAAACTTTGGGGGCTGATAGTACTCACACCGCCTACAGCGTCACCAAGGCCCGCCCCGATCGGCCTGACGGGGGCGCTACAGCGGGCAAAAGTACGAAACGGCTCATAACTCATCAACCGTGAGGCGTAGGCTCAAGTGTCTTATATCGCTGGAATCCTTGGCTCGAGGCGGACCAGATGCATGCCTCGGATTTGCTCGTCACCCTGGGAAAATTTTAGGGTATTTGGGGTTTTTCCAAAAACCTACTTTCGCGAACTAGTCCTAGGTTTTTGGCCCGACCGGAACCAAACCAGTGCGGCAAGATTCTCTGGAGTCTGATTGTCAATAATTATCAAAAAAAAGTGTAAATTTCGCTTCACGGTCCCTAAGGGCCGCCAAAATGTTCGAAGTGGGAGGAGCCCATTTTGCTTAATTGGCTATAACTCGTGAACGGAACGAGATTTTTGCACCAAACTCAGCACACGCATGTACGAGCTCATTCTGTGGTCACGTGAAAAAGGGCGCAGCGACTGGCCACTTGGTGGCGCTATAACTGTTAAAAGGGTGTCAAAATGATGTATTTCTATGGAAAAAACACATGAAATGGCTGAAAGCGGCCATCTTGCTGTCTGATTTGCATACAAGCTCACAAAATCGGGCATGCGCATGCGTCACGTGATCCTGAAGAAGCTTGAAAACTTTCATGGACGTCGGGCCATTGGTGGCGCTTTAACTGTCATAAAGGTGAGAAGGCCTCTGTATTACCCTATGCAAAATGACATTTAAATGACTGAAAAATGGGGGGAAAAGAGCAGAGCTTCACCAAATTAGCTGAGCACATGCGCCATATTATTCTAAAGAAGCGTGCAAACTTTTATGGAGATCGGGCCATCAGTGGGGGTGTCACAGTTTAAAAGGTAAAAAAAAAAATGCACCACATTTCCATGATAAATGAGCTAAAAGGGCAACAAACGTTCTTTTTCCTCTCCGAGGCACATGTTAGAAGGCTGGATAAAGTTTTTGGAACGCAGCAGCGCAGACGGCAAGCGCCTAGACCCTATAGTTTTTTTTTTAGAGGCCTTTTTGTGGCCCTTTTTTAGCCACTTATTAGGGGTTCAAGCACTTCAGTGCTGAACACCTATTGTAATTGTTAATTTTCCCATGATGCAACATTCAGACATAAAACTGATCGGGCAGACCAAACCGTAAGTCGTGGAGACTTGAAACTTTGGGGGCTGATAGTACTCACACCGCCTACAGCGTCACCAAGGCCCGCCCCGATCGGCCTGACGGGGGCGCTACAGCGGGCAAAAGTACGAAACGGCTCATAACTCATCAACCGTGAGGCGTAGGCTCAAGTGTCTTATATCGCTGGAATCCTTGGCTCGAGGCGGACCAGATGCATGCCTCGGATTTGCTCGTCACCCTGGGAAAATTTTAGGGTATTTGGGGTTTTTCCAAAAACCTACTTTCGCGAACTAGTCCTAGGTTTTTGGCCCGACCGGAACCAAACCAGTGCGGCAAGATTCTCTGGAGTCTGATTGTCAATAATTATCAAAAAAAAGTGTAAATTTCGCTTCACGGTCCCTAAGGGCCGCCAAAATGTTCGAAGTGGGAGGAGCCCATTTTGCTTAATTGGCTATAACTCGTGAACGGAACGAGATTTTTGCACCAAACTCAGCACACGCATGTACGAGCTCATTCTGTGGTCACGTGAAAAAGGGCGCAGCGACTGGCCACTTGGTGGCGCTATAACTGTTAAAAGGGTGTCAAAATGATGTATTTCTATGGAAAAAACACATGAAATGGCTGAAAGCGGCCATCTTGCTGTCTGATTTGCATACAAGCTCACAAAATCGGGCATGCGCATGCGTCACGTGATCCTGAAGAAGCTTGAAAACTTTCATGGACGTCGGGCCATTGGTGGCGCTTTAACTGTCATAAAGGTGAGAAGGCCTCTGTATTACCCTATGCAAAATGACATTTAAATGACTGAAAAATGGGGGGAAAAGAGCAGAGCTTCACCAAATTAGCTGAGCACATGCGCCATATTATTCTAAAGAAGCGTGCAAACTTTTATGGAGATCGGGCCATCAGTGGGGGTGTCACAGTTTAAAAGGTAAAAAAAAAAATGCACCACATTTCCATGATAAATGAGCTAAAAGGGCAACAAACGTTCTTTTTCCTCTCCGAGGCACATGTTAGAAGGCTGGATAAAGTTTTTGGAACGCAGCAGCGCAGACGGCAAGCGCCTAGACCCTATAGTTTTTTTTTTAGAGGCCTTTTTGTGGCCCTTTTTTAGCCACTTATTAGGGGTTCAAGCACTTCAGTGCTGAACACCTATTGTAATTGTTAATTTTCCCATGATGCAACATTCAGACATAAAACTGATCGGGCAGACCAAACCGTAAGTCGTGGAGACTTGAAACTTTGGGGGCTGATAGTACTCACACCGCCTACAGCGTCACCAAGGCCCGCCCCGATCGGCCTGACGGGGGCGCTACAGCGGGCAAAAGTACGAAACGGCTCATAACTCATCAACCGTGAGGCGTAGGCTCAAGTGTCTTATATCGCTGGAATCCTTGGCTCGAGGCGGACCAGATGCATGCCTCGGATTTGCTCGTCACCCTGGGAAAATTTTAGGGTATTTGGGGTTTTTCCAAAAACCTACTTTCGCGAACTAGTCCTAGGTTTTTGGCCCGACCGGAACCAAACCAGTGCGGCAAGATTCTCTGGAGTCTGATTGTCAATAATTATCAAAAAAAAGTGTAAATTTCGCTTCACGGTCCCTAAGGGCCGCCAAAATGTTCGAAGTGGGAGGAGCCCATTTTGCTTAATTGGCTATAGCTCGTGAACGGAACGAGATTTTTGCACCAAACTCAGCACACGCATGTACGAGCTCATTCTGTGGTCACGTGAAAAAGGGCGCAGCGACTGGCCACTTGGTGGCGCTATAACTGTTAAAAGGGTGTCAAAATGATGTATTTCTATGGAAAAAACACATGAAATGGCTGAAAGCGGCCATCTTGCTGTCTGATTTGCATACAAGCTCACAAAATCGGGCATGCGCATGCGTCACGTGATCCTGAAGAAGCTTGAAAACTTTCATGGACGTCGGGCCATTGGTGGCGCTTTAACTGTCATAAAGGTGAGAAGGCCTCTGTATTACCCTATGCAAAATGACATTTAAATGACTGAAAAATGGGGGGAAAAGAGCAGAGCTTCACCAAATTAGCTGAGCACATGCGCCATATTATTCTAAAGAAGCGTGCAAACTTTTATGGAGATCGGGCCATCAGTGGGGGTGTCACAGTTTAAAAGGTAAAAAAAAAAATGCACCACATTTCCATGATAAATGAGCTAAAAGGGCAACAAACGTTCTTTTTCCTCTCCGAGGCACATGTTAGAAGGCTGGATAAAGTTTTTGGAACGCAGCAGCGCAGACGGCAAGCGCCTAGACCCTATAGTTTTTTTTTTAGAGGCCTTTTTGTGGCCCTTTTTTAGCCACTTATTAGGGGTTCAAGCACTTCAGTGCTGAACACCTATTGTAATTGTTAATTTTCCCATGATGCAACATTCAGACATAAAACTGATCGGGCAGACCAAACCGTAAGTCGTGGAGACTTGAAACTTTGGGGGCTGATAGTACTCACACCGCCTACAGCGTCACCAAGGCCCGCCCCGATCGGCCTGACGGGGGCGCTACAGCGGGCAAAAGTACGAAACGGCTCATAACTCATCAACCGTGAGGCGTAGGCTCAAGTGTCTTATATCGCTGGAATCCTTGGCTCGAGGCGGACCAGATGCATGCCTCGGATTTGCTCGTCACCCTGGGAAAATTTTAGGGTATTTGGGGTTTTTCCAAAAACCTACTTTCGCGAACTAGTCCTAGGTTTTTGGCCCGACCGGAACCAAACCAGTGCGGCAAGATTCTCTGGAGTCTGATTGTCAATAATTATCAAAAAAAAGTGTAAATTTCGCTTCACGGTCCCTAAGGGCCGCCAAAATGTTCGAAGTGGGAGGAGCCCATTTTGCTTAATTGGCTATAACTCGTGAACGGAACGAGATTTTTGCACCAAACTCAGCACACGCATGTACGAGCTCATTCTGTGGTCACGTGAAAAAGGGCGCAGCGACTGGCCACTTGGTGGCGCTATAACTGTTAAAAGGGTGTCAAAATGATGTATTTCTATGGAAAAAACACATGAAATGGCTGAAAGCGGCCATCTTGCTGTCTGATTTGCATACAAGCTCACAAAATCGGGCATGCGCATGCGTCACGTGATCCTGAAGAAGCTTGAAAACTTTCATGGACGTCGGGCCATTGGTGGCGCTTTAACTGTCATAAAGGTGAGAAGGCCTCTGTATTACCCTATGCAAAATGACATTTAAATGACTGAAAAATGGGGGGAAAAGAGCAGAGCTTCACCAAATTAGCTGAGCACATGCGCCATATTATTCTAAAGAAGCGTGCAAACTTTTATGGAGATCGGGCCATCAGTGGGGGTGTCACAGTTTAAAAGGTAAAAAAAAAAATGCACCACATTTCCATGATAAATGAGCTAAAAGGGCAACAAACGTTCTTTTTCCTCTCCGAGGCACATGTTAGAAGGCTGGATAAAGTTTTTGGAACGCAGCAGCGCAGACGGCAAGCGCCTAGACCCTATAGTTTTTTTTTTAGAGGCCTTTTTGTGGCCCTTTTTTAGCCACTTATTAGGGGTTCAAGCACTTCAGTGCTGAACACCTATTGTAATTGTTAATTTTCCCATGATGCAACATTCAGACATAAAACTGATCGGGCAGACCAAACCGTAAGTCGTGGAGACTTGAAACTTTGGGGGCTGATAGTACTCACACCGCCTACAGCGTCACCAAGGCCCGCCCCGATCGGCCTGACGGGGGCGCTACAGCGGGCAAAAGTACGAAACGGCTCATAACTCATCAACCGTGAGGCGTAGGCTCAAGTGTCTTATATCGCTGGAATCCTTGGCTCGAGGCGGACCAGATGCATGCCTCGGATTTGCTCGTCACCCTGGGAAAATTTTAGGGTATTTGGGGTTTTTCCAAAAACCTACTTTCGCGAACTAGTCCTAGGTTTTTGGCCCGACCGGAACCAAACCAGTGCGGCAAGATTCTCTGGAGTCTGATTGTCAATAATTATCAAAAAAAAGTGTAAATTTCGCTTCACGGTCCCTAAGGGCCGCCAAAATGTTCGAAGTGGGAGGAGCCCATTTTGCTTAATTGGCTATAGCTCGTGAACGGAACGAGATTTTTGCACCAAACTCAGCACACGCATGTACGAGCTCATTCTGTGGTCACGTGAAAAAGGGCGCAGCGACTGGCCACTTGGTGGCGCTATAACTGTTAAAAGGGTGTCAAAATGATGTATTTCTATGGAAAAAACACATGAAATGGCTGAAAGCGGCCATCTTGCTGTCTGATTTGCATACAAGCTCACAAAATCGGGCATGCGCATGCGTCACGTGATCCTGAAGAAGCTTGAAAACTTTCATGGACGTCGGGCCATTGGTGGCGCTTTAACTGTCATAAAGGTGAGAAGGCCTCTGTATTACCCTATGCAAAATGACATTTAAATGACTGAAAAATGGGGGGAAAAGAGCAGAGCTTCACCAAATTAGCTGAGCACATGCGCCATATTATTCTAAAGAAGCGTGCAAACTTTTATGGAGATCGGGCCATCAGTGGGGGTGTCACAGTTTAAAAGGTAAAAAAAAAAATGCACCACATTTCCATGATAAATGAGCTAAAAGGGCAACAAACGTTCTTTTTCCTCTCCGAGGCACATGTTAGAAGGCTGGATAAAGTTTTTGGAACGCAGCAGCGCAGACGGCAAGCGCCTAGACCCTATAGTTTTTTTTTTAGAGGCCTTTTTGTGGCCCTTTTTTAGCCACTTATTAGGGGTTCAAGCACTTCAGTGCTGAACACCTATTGTAATTGTTAATTTTCCCATGATGCAACATTCAGACATAAAACTGATCGGGCAGACCAAACCGTAAGTCGTGGAGACTTGAAACTTTGGGGGCTGATAGTACTCACACCGCCTACAGCGTCACCAAGGCCCGCCCCGATCGGCCTGACGGGGGCGCTACAGCGGGCAAAAGTACGAAACGGCTCATAACTCATCAACCGTGAGGCGTAGGCTCAAGTGTCTTATATCGCTGGAATCCTTGGCTCGAGGCGGACCAGATGCATGCCTCGGATTTGCTCGTCACCCTGGGAAAATTTTAGGGTATTTGGGGTTTTTCCAAAAACCTACTTTCGCGAACTAGTCCTAGGTTTTTGGCCCGACCGGAACCAAACCAGTGCGGCAAGATTCTCTGGAGTCTGATTGTCAATAATTATCAAAAAAAAGTGTAAATTTCGCTTCACGGTCCCTAAGGGCCGCCAAAATGTTCGAAGTGGGAGGAGCCCATTTTGCTTAATTGGCTATAACTCGTGAACGGAACGAGATTTTTGCACCAAACTCAGCACACGCATGTACGAGCTCATTCTGTGGTCACGTGAAAAAGGGCGCAGCGACTGGCCACTTGGTGGCGCTATAACTGTTAAAAGGGTGTCAAAATGATGTATTTCTATGGAAAAAACACATGAAATGGCTGAAAGCGGCCATCTTGCTGTCTGATTTGCATACAAGCTCACAAAATCGGGCATGCGCATGCGTCACGTGATCCTGAAGAAGCTTGAAAACTTTCATGGACGTCGGGCCATTGGTGGCGCTTTAACTGTCATAAAGGTGAGAAGGCCTCTGTATTACCCTATGCAAAATGACATTTAAATGACTGAAAAATGGGGGGAAAAGAGCAGAGCTTCACCAAATTAGCTGAGCACATGCGCCATATTATTCTAAAGAAGCGTGCAAACTTTTATGGAGATCGGGCCATCAGTGGGGGTGTCACAGTTTAAAAGGTAAAAAAAAAAATGCACCACATTTCCATGATAAATGAGCTAAAAGGGCAACAAACGTTCTTTTTCCTCTCCGAGGCACATGTTAGAAGGCTGGATAAAGTTTTTGGAACGCAGCAGCGCAGACGGCAAGCGCCTAGACCCTATAGTTTTTTTTTTAGAGGCCTTTTTGTGGCCCTTTTTTAGCCACTTATTAGGGGTTCAAGCACTTCAGTGCTGAACACCTATTGTAATTGTTAATTTTCCCATGATGCAACATTCAGACATAAAACTGATCGGGCAGACCAAACCGTAAGTCGTGGAGACTTGAAACTTTGGGGGCTGATAGTACTCACACCGCCTACAGCGTCACCAAGGCCCGCCCCGATCGGCCTGACGGGGGCGCTACAGCGGGCAAAAGTACGAAACGGCTCATAACTCATCAACCGTGAGGCGTAGGCTCAAGTGTCTTATATCGCTGGAATCCTTGGCTCGAGGCGGACCAGATGCATGCCTCGGATTTGCTCGTCACCCTGGGAAAATTTTAGGGTATTTGGGGTTTTTCCAAAAACCTACTTTCGCGAACTAGTCCTAGGTTTTTGGCCCGACCGGAACCAAACCAGTGCGGCAAGATTCTCTGGAGTCTGATTGTCAATAATTATCAAAAAAAAGTGTAAATTTCGCTTCACGGTCCCTAAGGGCCGCCAAAATGTTCGAAGTGGGAGGAGCCCATTTTGCTTAATTGGCTATAACTCGTGAACGGAACGAGATTTTTGCACCAAACTCAGCACACGCATGTACGAGCTCATTCTGTGGTCACGTGAAAAAGGGCGCAGCGACTGGCCACTTGGTGGCGCTATAACTGTTAAAAGGGTGTCAAAATGATGTATTTCTATGGAAAAAACACATGAAATGGCTGAAAGCGGCCATCTTGCTGTCTGATTTGCATACAAGCTCACAAAATCGGGCATGCGCATGCGTCACGTGATCCTGAAGAAGCTTGAAAACTTTCATGGACGTCGGGCCATTGGTGGCGCTTTAACTGTCATAAAGGTGAGAAGGCCTCTGTATTACCCTATGCAAAATGACATTTAAATGACTGAAAAATGGGGGGAAAAGAGCAGAGCTTCACCAAATTAGCTGAGCACATGCGCCATATTATTCTAAAGAAGCGTGCAAACTTTTATGGAGATCGGGCCATCAGTGGGGGTGTCACAGTTTAAAAGGTAAAAAAAAAAATGCACCACATTTCCATGATAAATGAGCTAAAAGGGCAACAAACGTTCTTTTTCCTCTCCGAGGCACATGTTAGAAGGCTGGATAAAGTTTTTGGAACGCAGCAGCGCAGACGGCAAGCGCCTAGACCCTATAGTTTTTTTTTTAGAGGCCTTTTTGTGGCCCTTTTTTAGCCACTTATTAGGGGTTCAAGCACTTCAGTGCTGAACACCTATTGTAATTAGGGGTTCAAGCACGAAGTGCTGAAACCCTATTGTAATTGTACTGATTTTTATTATTATTATTAGGGGTTCAAGCACGAAGTGCTGAAACCCTATTGTAATTGTGCTGATTTTTATTATTATTATTATTATTATTATTCTGCCGTAAAACGCATCGTGCAGCCCAAACCGTAAGGGCTAGAGCTTTGAAACTTTGCCATATGGTAGTACAAAAATCGAGGAGAGGTTATCAAATTATGACCCCGATTGGCCCATAGGTGGCGCTATAGCAACCAAAAGCGCGAAACTGCTCATAACTCCTAGACCGTAAGTCATAGACTCAAGTGTCTTATATCATTGGAAAGCTGGACGCCTGACGAACAAAACGTATATCTCCGATTTTATTTCCGCCATGATAGATTTTCCGCCATTTTGAATTTTGTCGAAAATCTACTTTTGCGAACTAGTCCCTGGTTTTTTGCCCGATCGGAACCAAACCAGTGCAGAATTGTTCTCTGGAGTCTGAATATCAATAATTATCAAAAAAAAGTTGAAATTTCGATTCACGGTCGCTAGGGGGTGCAAAATTAACGTTGTGGGAGGAGCCTATTTTACTAAAATGGCTATAACTCCAGAAGTAAAAGAGGTATTTTAACCAAACCTGGTACACATGTGTAAGACGTCAATATGAGGTCACGGTAAAAAAATCGCGGCGATTGGTCACATGGTGGCGCTATAACATGAAAAAAACATAAAACAGGCTATAACCACCTGACCGTTAGTCCGATTGACTTGAAAATTGGTATGCAGTGTCTTGGTCCAAGGTGCCATGTATGTCTATGAGGACATTGGTGTATCTCAAAAAACATGGCCGCCATCGGCCAATGAAGTTTGAGCACCTATTAGACAAGGTTAACGGAGGCCTATCGGAACGAAACTCGGTGGGCATGTTCGACTCATGGCCCTAGAGGTCTGTAAGAATTTTAAAAGAAATCGGCCACTAGTTGGCGCTAACGAGTTTTATGGCTCTGTAATCACGTGGTGTTACACTTATTGTCACAAAATGCATACCATTTGATAGATCTCCTCTTGTTGAACAACTTTGCCTCAAGAACCATTGCTGTCAATCAAACCGTTCATTAAATATTCGTAATTATGTTAAAAACCTACTTTTGCGAACTAGTCCTAGGTTTTTCGCCCGATCAGAACCAAACGAGTCTAGGACAATTCTATGGACTCTCAAGATCAATAATTATCAAAAAAAAGTTGAACTTTTGCATTTTTCGCATGGGTATATTGGGTCATAAAGAAAATGGGCGTGGCAAAATGCACTCAAAAGCCTATAAATCCTAAACGAAAACTCAGAACTTCACGAAAATTGGTGAGCTTATGTGCCATAACATCATTAACAAGCATGCAAAATTTCATGGAGATCGGACTATAGATGGTGCTATAACTGTTAAAAAGCTTTAAAAAACACATATTTCCTATGGTAAATTGCCTGTATTGGCTGTAAATGGACTTTTCCATCTATTATTTCAGTGGTTAAAAGCTTTCTAAATAAATCTTAATGTCTTAAATGCTTATGTGCCTAAAGGCCTTAAATGCTTGAACCCCGATAAATGCTGCTTGCAGCTTTAATTATTATTATTATTCTGCCGTAAAACGCATCGTGCAGCCCAAACCGTAAGGGCTAGAGCTTTGAAACTTTGCCAGATGGTAGTACAAAAATCGAGGAGAGGTTATCAAATTATGACCTCGATTGGCCCATAGGTGGCGCTATAACAACCAAAAGCGCGAAAGTGGTCATAACTCCTGGACCGTATGTCGTAGACACAAGTGTCTTATATCATTGGAAAGCTGGTCGTCTGACGAACAAAACGTATATCTCCGATTTCATTTCCGTCATGATAGATTTTCCGCCATTTTGAATTTTGTCGAAAACCTACTTTTGCGAACTAGTCCCTGGTTTTTTGCTCGATCGGAACCAAACCAGTGCAGAATTGTTCTCTGGAGACTGAAGATCAATAATTATCGAAAAAAAGTTGAAATTTCGATTCAGGGTCGCTAGGGGGCGCAAAATTAACGTTGTGGGCGGAGCCTATTTTACTAAAATGGCTATAACTCCAGAAGTAAATGAGGTATTTTCAACAAACTTGGTACACATATGTAAGAGGTCAATCTGAGGACACGGTAAAAAAATCGCGGCGATTGGCCACATGGTGGCGCTATAACATGAAAAAAACATAAAACAGGCTATAACCACCTGACCGTTAGTCCGATTGACTTGAAAATTGGTATGCAGTGTCTTGGTCCAAGGTGCCATGTATGTCTATGAGGACATTGGTGTATCTCAAAAAACATGGCCGCCATTGGCCAATGAAGTTGAGCACCTATTAGACAAGGTTAACGGAGGCCGATCGGAACGAAACTCGGTGGGCATGTTCGACTCATGGCCCTAGAGGTCTGTAAGAATTTTGAAAGAAATCGGCCACTAGTTGGCGCTAACGAGTTTTATGGCTCTGTAATCACGTGGTGTTAGATATATTGTCACAAAATGCATATCATTTGATAGATCTGCTCATGCTGAACAACTTTGCCTCTAGAACCATTGCTGTCAATCAAACCGTTCATTAAATATTCATGAATATGTTAAAAACCTACTTTTGCGAACTAGTCCCTGGTTTTTTGCCCGATCGGAACCAGACCAGTCTAGGACAATTCTATGGACTCTCTAGATCAATAATTATCAAAAAAAAGTTGAACTTTTGTATTTGTATGGCTGTAATAGGGTCATTTATAAAATGGGTGTGGCAAAATACACTCAAAAGCCTATAAATCCTAAATGAAAACTCAGAACTTCACAAAAATTGGTGAGCATATGTGTCATAACATCACAAACAAGCTTGCAAAATTTTATGGAGATTGGACAATAGTTGGCGCTATAACTGTTAAAAAGCTTTAAAACCATATATTTCCTATGGTAAACTGCCTGTATTGGCTGTAAATGGTCTTTTCCATGTCTGATCATATAATTTTCATATCATAATGTTCAAAACTAGTGCAATACAATTCTCTGGACTCACTAGATCAATAATTGTCAGAAAAAGTTGAACTACTTCATTTGGATAGCTATAATAGGTTCACTTCAAAATCTGGCCTTTACCAAGTGTCCCCGAAAGCCTATATCTCTTTAATCAATGTTCAGACCTTCTTAAAAACAAGTCAGAACGTGTGAAATATCACCCTGAACAAGCATGAAAATTTTCAGACAGATCGGACAAAATTTGCCTCTATAACAGTTAAAAAGGTGAAAATGATATGATTTAATGGCATGTTAAGCCAATAAGTGGTATTTTACTGCCCCCTGCTGTTTAAAATAGTCATTTTCTCATATTGGTATTGGTATCAGCCATGGTAAATCATGATAAATGATGGTGTGTGTGTGTGTGTGTGTGTGTGTGTGTGTGTGTGTGTGGTACAAATATAACAAAGGTTTTATTTTCCAACATGAAAACAAACATAACAGAGTGCTAGTGCACAAACAATAACCAACAATGATAATGGATGAGAGGGGAACTTAAATACACAGATCAAGACAAGGACAACAGGTGACGGTTATGATGATGAGGAGCAGGTGATGATGAGGAGGGTGATGAGGAGCAGGTGCAGGTGATGACGACAGATGGTGAATGTGATGAAGACAGAAGGTGAATGTGATGAAGGTGAATGTGACACCAATATCACTGAAACATTTGTGTGTGTGTGTGTGTGTGTGTGTGTGTGTGTGTGTGTGTGTGTGTGTGTGTGTGTGTGTAGCATTATTGTGTGTAGCATATGTAGCAATTATGCATTATTGAGTTAACATGGAAACACTGGTTTGCTTTAGTGCAGAAAACTGGTCAAAATCATGAGGTTTAAAGTGAAAGTGAGCCAATAAGTGGTCTTCTACTGCCCTCTGCTGGCCATTCTACTTATTAATTAAATTTTTCCACATGTGCTTGCATTTATACTTGAATACACACTAAAAATCACTTATATAGCAATAACTATTATAACACAATCATATTTTGTCAGTGTTAATCACTTTATTTGCACTGACACTTCAAATAATTGCTAGTAATGTGGTAAATCATGGTAAATCATGGTTAACTATGCTCTGTGTGTGTGTGTGTGTGTGTGTGTGTGTGTGTGTGTGTGTGTGTGTGTGTGTGTGTGTGTGTGTGTGTGTGTGTGTGTGTGTGTGTGTGTGTGTGTGTAAGCATGCATTGAGTTAACATAGATAAACTGGTTTGCTTTAGTGCAGAAAACTGGTTTAAAGTGAAAGTGAGCCAATAAGTGGTCTTCTACTGCCCTCTGCTGGCCATTCTACTTATTAATGAAATATTTCAACATGTGCTTGCATTCATACTTGAATACACACAAAAAAAATCACTTATATAGCAATAACTATTATAACACAATCATATTTTGTCAGTGTTAATCACTTTATTTGCACTGACACTTCAAATAATTGCTAGTAATGTGATAAATCAGGCTAGAAACATGGTAAATCAAAGTAAATAATACTAGATTGTCGTTTATCTCCTGGTAAATAATACTAGAACGTGGTATATCATGGTAAATCACGGTTAACTATGCTGTGTGTGTATGTGTGTGTGTGTGTGTGTGTGTGTTTGTGTGTGTGTGTGTGTGTGTGTGTGTGTGTGTGTGTTTGTGTGTGTGTGTGTGTGTGTGTGTGTGTGTGTGTGTGTGTGTGTGTGTGTGTGTAAGCATGCATTGAGTTAACATGGAAAAACTGGTTTGCTTTAGTGCAGAAAACTGGTTTAAAGTGAAAGTGAGCCAATAAGTGGTCTTCTACTGCCCTCTGCTGGCCATTCTACTTAATAATGAAATATTTTACATGTGCTTTTGCATTCATACTTGGACACACACTAAAAATCACGTATATAACTAACTATTATAACACAATAATATTTTGTCAGTGTTCATCACCTCATTTGCACTGACACTTCACATATTTGCTAGTAATGTGGTTAATCATGCTAGAAACATTGTAAATCATAGTAAATAATACTGAAATGAGGTGTATCAAGGTAAATCATGCTAGAATCCTAATAAATCATTCTGGAACATGGTATATGATAGTAAATCATGCTAGAATCATATTAAATAATTCTAGAATGTGGCAAATCGTTGTGGGAGGAGCCTATTTTACTCAAATGGCTATAACTCAAGAAGTAAATGAGATATCTTCACCAAACTCAGTACACATGTGTATGGGTTCAATTTGAGGTCACAGTAAACAATTCTATGGAGATCGGAGCATAGGTGGCGCTATAACTGTTAAAAAGCTTTAAAACCATATATATCCCATGGCAAATTGCCTGTATTGGCTGTAAATGGTCTTTTCCATCTATTATGTCAGTGGTTACATGCTTGCTAAATAAATCTTAATAACTTTTGATGCTTTTGTGCTTAAATGCCTTAAAGGCCTTAACTGCTTGAACCCCGATAAATGCTGCTTGCAGCTTTAATTGTTAATTTTCCCATGATGCAACATTCAGACATAAAACTGATCGGGCAGACCAAACCGTAAGTCGTGGAGACTTGAAACTTTGGGGGCTGATAGTACTCACACCGCCTACAGCGTCACCAAGGCCCGCCCCGATCGGCCTGACGGGGGCGCTACAGCGGGCAAAAGTACGAAACGGCTCATAACTCATCAACCGTGAGGCGTAGGCTCAAGTGTCTTATATCGCTGGAATCCTTGGCTCGAGGCGGACCAGATGCATGCCTCGGATTTGCTCGTCACCCTGGGAAAATTTTAGGGTATTTGGGGTTTTTCCAAAAACCTACTTTCGCGAACTAGTCCTAGGTTTTTGGCCCGACCGGAACCAAACCAGTGCGGCAAGATTCTCTGGAGTCTGATTGTCAATAATTATCAAAAAAAAGTGTAAATTTCGCTTCACGGTCCCTAAGGGCCGCCAAAATGTTCGAAGTGGGAGGAGCCCATTTTGCTTAATTGGCTATAACTCGTGAACGGAACGAGATTTTTGCACCAAACTCAGCACACGCATGTACGAGCTCATTCTGTGGTCACGTGAAAAAGGGCGCAGCGACTGGCCACTTGGTGGCGCTATAACTGTTAAAAGGGTGTCAAAATGATGTATTTCTATGGAAAAAACACATGAAATGGCTGAAAGCGGCCATCTTGCTGTCTGATTTGCATACAAGCTCACAAAATCGGGCATGCGCATGCGTCACGTGATCCTGAAGAAGCTTGAAAACTTTCATGGACGTCGGGCCATTGGTGGCGCTTTAACTGTCATAAAGGTGAGAAGGCCTCTGTATTACCCTATGCAAAATGACATTTAAATGACTGAAAAATGGGGGGAAAAGAGCAGAGCTTCACCAAATTAGCTGAGCACATGCGCCATATTATTCTAAAGAAGCGTGCAAACTTTTATGGAGATCGGGCCATCAGTGGGGGTGTCACAGTTTAAAAGGTAAAAAAAAAAATGCACCACATTTCCATGATAAATGAGCTAAAAGGGCAACAAACGTTCTTTTTCCTCTCCGAGGCACATGTTAGAAGGCTGGATAAAGTTTTTGGAACGCAGCAGCGCAGACGGCAAGCGCCTAGACCCTATAGTTTTTTTTTTAGAGGCCTTTTTGTGGCCCTTTTTTAGCCACTTATTAGGGGTTCAAGCACTTCAGTGCTGAACACCTATTGTAATTGTTAATTTTCCCATGATGCAACATTCAGACATAAAACTGATCGGGCAGACCAAACCGTAAGTCGTGGAGACTTGAAACTTTGGGGGCTGATAGTACTCACACCGCCTACAGCGTCACCAAGGCCCGCCCCGATCGGCCTGACGGGGGCGCTACAGCGGGCAAAAGTACGAAACGGCTCATAACTCATCAACCGTGAGGCGTAGGCTCAAGTGTCTTATATCGCTGGAATCCTTGGCTCGAGGCGGACCAGATGCATGCCTCGGATTTGCTCGTCACCCTGGGAAAATTTTAGGGTATTTGGGGTTTTTCCAAAAACCTACTTTCGCGAACTAGTCCTAGGTTTTTGGCCCGACCGGAACCAAACCAGTGCGGCAAGATTCTCTGGAGTCTGATTGTCAATAATTATCAAAAAAAAGTGTAAATTTCGCTTCACGGTCCCTAAGGGCCGCCAAAATGTTCGAAGTGGGAGGAGCCCATTTTGCTTAATTGGCTATAACTCGTGAACGGAACGAGATTTTTGCACCAAACTCAGCACACGCATGTACGAGCTCATTCTGTGGTCACGTGAAAAAGGGCGCAGCGACTGGCCACTTGGTGGCGCTATAACTGTTAAAAGGGTGTCAAAATGATGTATTTCTATGGAAAAAACACATGAAATGGCTGAAAGCGGCCATCTTGCTGTCTGATTTGCATACAAGCTCACAAAATCGGGCATGCGCATGCGTCACGTGATCCTGAAGAAGCTTGAAAACTTTCATGGACGTCGGGCCATTGGTGGCGCTTTAACTGTCATAAAGGTGAGAAGGCCTCTGTATTACCCTATGCAAAATGACATTTAAATGACTGAAAAATGGGGGGAAAGAGCAGAGCTTCACCAAATTAGCTGAGCACATGCGCCATATTATTCTAAAGAAGCGTGCAAACTTTTATGGAGATCGGGCCATCAGTGGGGGTGTCACAGTTTAAAAGGTAAAAAAAAAAATGCACCACATTTCCATGATAAATGAGCTAAAAGGGCAACAAACGTTCTTTTTCCTCTCCGAGGCACATGTTAGAAGGCTGGATAAAGTTTTTGGAACGCAGCAGCGCAGACGGCAAGCGCCTAGACCCTATAGTTTTTTTTTTAGAGGCCTTTTTGTGGCCCTTTTTTAGCCACTTATTAGGGGTTCAAGCACTTCAGTGCTGAACACCTATTGTAATTGTTAATTTTCCCATGATGCAACATTCAGACATAAAACTGATCGGGCAGACCAAACCGTAAGTCGTGGAGACTTGAAACTTTGGGGGCTGATAGTACTCACACCGCCTACAGCGTCACCAAGGCCCACCCCGATCGGCCTGACGGGGGCGCTACAGCGGGCAAAAGTACGAAACGGCTCATAACTCATCAACCGTGAGGCGTAGGCTCAAGTGTCTTATATCGCTGGAATTCTTGGCTCGAGGCGGACCAGATGCATGCCTCAGATTTGCTTGCCCTTCAGGCGCCAATTTTGAGTAAATTGAGGTTTTTTGAAAAACCTACTTTTGCGAATTACTCCTAGATTTTTTGCCCGATTGAAACCAAACCAATGCAGAAATATTCTCTGGACAGAGACTATCAATAATCATCAAAAAAATTCTTAATTTAAATTCACGGTCGCTAAGGGAAATCAAAATGTTTGATGGCACCAGGGCCACTTTTACTAAAACAATTATAACTCGTGAATGGAAAGAGATATTTTCGCTAATCTTGGGAAACGTGTTTATGAGCTCAATCTGAGATTACTTGAAAAAAATCGCGACGATTGGCCACTTGGTGGCGCTACAACATGGAAAAAATTTTATGAAAATGGCTATATACGCACCCAACCGTTAGTCCTTTGAAATCCTCAATCCTTCCCGAGTCCAACAATACCAAATATGCCAGGTTTCTCCTTATAGTTTGTGTATCATTGTCATTAAGCACTTAAAAAACTTGCAATTATCTTCGAAACCGATAGTCCAAATTTCTTGAAATTTGAAAACATAGATCAATAGCTAAACAATAACGCCCAAATGTCACAATTAAGATAGGAACTGACAAAAATAAATAAACAAATAAAATTTTTAAATCATTGTCACCCATGGATCATTTTTATTCTCTCATAAACAGAAGTGTCTAAACTTCAAAACAAAATGAGATATTTACAACAAATTTGACAGACATGCATGGGCACACTTTGAGGACACTTGAAGTGGTGGAGATCAGGCAAGATGTGGTGCTATAACTGTCAAAAAAACTTTCCTCAGTAAATTGCCTGTATTGGCTGTAAATGGTATTTTCCATCAATGTTATAAGTTTATTTGTTTATTTGGATCCCCATTAGCCTCTTTCTAGGCAGTGGCTACTCTTCCTGGGGTCCCAAAAAGTAAATCATACAAAACTACATTTAATCAACAACAATAAAAAGTCAAGTCAATGAAACGCACTAACCCATCATCCATTCCAAATATCAAAATCAACAATTTAATATATTTTGCCATTAAATATTCCTTTAAATATTTTTTTTAAACTAATTTTTCTTGTAAAAATGTGTGATATCAATAGTAAATGATTCCATATTTTCATTCCTCTATACATTACTGTCCGTTGGTTTCCAGTGGTTTTCGAAACAGGAAATAAAAAACATTCCTTTTATTCATGCCTGGTGTAAAAAAATATGACTAGTACTATTATACAAAAGTTGAGAGTACAGCGCATTAGGAACTCTAGACACAGAAATATTTCTTATAAAATAAAGCAGAGAGACAATCCTTCACCAGTTCATTCTCAGTATATTAGCTCTTCTATAACAGTTTAAATTCAGTCCTGTCGCTCTGTTCTGGACAAATTTATTTTTTCAATTACATCCATTTTTTTTTTATTTACTTGATGCACTGGTAAAAACCACTGGGCAAAAACACGCGATTCGTCCAATCACTGATTGTGCTGCAGTGACTGCCACCCCTGAGAGCCAACAGTAGCAGCATATTCTTAAGGCCCGCCCACTGTTCGCGCAGGCGCTGCTGCTGTCAGCATGATGAGAGAACAGAATAGATCAGATGAGACAGCAGCACGGAAACTTTCTTCAGAAACTCCTTGTACTAAATGATCATCATAATCTATCGGGAACTGTGATTGTGTGCACTTGGAAACTTTGGATGCATCAACTTGTCGTCAGAGAAAGGTGTAAAAGGTGAAATCGGAGTAAAGATTTATAGTGTGATAATCTTTATTGAACAATCTTCTTTAATTGAATATGTGATGCAGTCTCGTTTTGGTGAGTGACTTTTTTTTGTCATATGTTATCTTATGACAGATATCTATTTCAGAAATGATTTGATATGAGCTGAGTTGACTAGGCCGCAGTCACAGCGCGAGCTGAACTAGTTAGCCGTGTGCTAAAGCTACCGCGTGTAGCTAACATCTTTGTATCATGAGTTGTGACAGTGACTGTTTTATGAGTGTCGAATCGATGTGTTAAATAAATTTGGATTAATGTGTCATTTGAGCTGTGCATGTCATTTGTTACTGAAATGTTGAGTCAGAAATTAATTATGGTACGTTTGCCTTGTGTTTTCCAAGGCTGCGTTTTCTTGTTCTCTATTTTTTTTCCCTATGTGAACGTGATCGGCAAGTGTATCCTGTTTTGTGCCATAAATAATCCTGTGAAGGTGAATCGCCTGCCTAGTGGATGCAATTACATGCACAAATGCTAACCAGTGCCCATGGACCTGTTTCCCATTTGAACTGTAATTTGAAACCATCAACTGGTAGGATAACTACAATTTTCTTTTGTTTGTTTTTGTTTTTTATATATATGTGTTGCTATATAAATAAGTGTTACGATGTGTATAGCATGCACAAAAATCAAGGACATTTTTTGTAACGAATGTAGCGAAAACTAAACAGCGTCTCTGCGCATTGAAAGGCTGTCACTCAGTGCACAATCACATTGTTACAGCAACGGATTGTCTTTGAGTCATTAAACCGTACATGTACAAACATGTTCAAAAACACTGATTCGTTAAAAAGATAGATGTGATGAAACTAGGTGGTAATTATTTTTAACTTTAAGCTCCACTTTCGAACTTCACCTAATTTAATCGAAGCTTTTAGGCTGTTGAATCATTAAAAAGAAACAAGTCGGTGATGTCTGTTTTCATTTACTAACTCTCTATTGTTCTTATTTGTCACTCATCTTTCTGAAACAAACTACAAAGAGAACTTTTTAATTTATCAATATAATTTTCTCTTTGAATCAGAACAAAATTGTCAACTATTTGCTCTCCTGTTGCACCATTTCCTCCCTCCAGTAGATGATCCTTGCTTCTGATTTAATTATGCCCTACCGAATACTATATCTAGGTGTAGCACATCAAGTCAAGTTGCGCACTACATGCTACACAGTGTTGTGTAGGGCTGGGTTTCGATTCAAATTTCAAGAATCGATTCGATTCCGATTCTCAAGATCTTGAATCGATTATCATTATTCGATCCGATCTGATCCGATCTTCGAGATTTAGATAATGTTAATTTCCGCCATGATAAATTTTCCACCATTTTGAATTTTGTCAACAACGTACTTTTACTAACTAGTCCTAGGTTTTTCGCCCGATCGGAACCAAACCAGTGCAGAAATGTATAGAAATCCTATAAATGTTAAACAGCTTTAAAACCATGTATTTCCTATGTTACATTGCCTGTATTGGCTGTAAATGGTCTTTTCCATCTATTATGTCAGTGGTTACATGCTTGCTAAATAAAACTTAATAGATTTTAAAGCTTTTGTGCTTTAAGGCCTTAAAGGCCTTAACTGCTTGAACCCCGATAAATGCTGCTTGCAGCTTTAATTAGGGGTTCAAGCACGAAGTGCTGAAACCCTATTGTAATTGTGCTGATTTTTATTATTATTATTATTATTATTATTCTGCCGTAAAACGCATCGTGCAGCCCAAACCGTAAGGGCTAGAGCTTTGAAACTTTGCCATATGGTAGTACAAAAATCGAGGAGAGGTTATCAAATTATGACCCCGATTGGCCCATAGGTGGCGCTATAGCAACCAAAAGCGCGAAACTGCTCATAACTCCTAGACCGTAAGTCATAGACTCAAGTGTCTTATATCATTGGAAAGCTGGACGCCTGACGAACAAAACGTATATCTCCGATTTTATTTCCGCCATGATAGATTTTCCGCCATTTTGAATTTTGTCGAAAATCTACTTTTGCGAACTAGTCCCTGGTTTTTTGCCCGATCGGAACCAAACCAGTGCAGAATTGTTCTCTGGAGTCTGAATATCAATAATTATCAAAAAAAAGTTGAAATTTCGATTCACGGTCGCTAGGGGGTGCAAAATTAACGTTGTGGGAGGAGCCTATTTTACTAAAATGGCTATAACTCCAGAAGTAAAAGAGGTATTTTAACCAAACCTGGTACACATGTGTAAGACGTCAATATGAGGTCACGGTAAAAAAATCGCGGCGATTGGTCACATGGTGGCGCTATAACATGAAAAAAACATAAAACAGGCTATAACCACCTGACCGTTAGTCCGATTGACTTGAAAATTGGTATGCAGTGTCTTGGTCCAAGGTGCCATGTATGTCTATGAGGACATTGGTGTATCTCAAAAAACATGGCCGCCATCGGCCAATGAAGTTTGAGCACCTATTAGACAAGGTTAACGGAGGCCTATCGGAACGAAACTCGGTGGGCATGTTCGACTCATGGCCCTAGAGGTCTGTAAGAATTTTAAAAGAAATCGGCCACTAGTTGGCGCTAACGAGTTTTATGGCTCTGTAATCACGTGGTGTTACACTTATTGTCACAAAATGCATACCATTTGATAGATCTCCTCTTGTTGAACAACTTTGCCTCAAGAACCATTGCTGTCAATCAAACCGTTCATTAAATATTCGTAATTATGTTAAAAACCTACTTTTGCGAACTAGTCCTAGGTTTTTCGCCCGATCAGAACCAAACGAGTCTAGGACAATTCTATGGACTCTCAAGATCAATAATTATCAAAAAAAAGTTGAACTTTTGCATTTTTCGCATGGGTATATTGGGTCATAAAGAAAATGGGCGTGGCAAAATGCACTCAAAAGCCTATAAATCCTAAACAAAAACTCAGAACTTCACGAAAATTGGTGAGCTTATGTGCCATAACATCATTAACAAGCATGCAAAATTTCATGGAGATCGGACTATAGATGGTGCTATAACTGTTAAAAAGCTTTAAAAAACACATATTTCCTATGGTAAATTGCCTGTATTGGCTGTAAATGGACTTTTCCATCTATTATTTCAGTGGTTAAAAGCTTTCTAAATAAATCTTAATGTCTTAAATGCTTATGTGCCTAAAGGCCTTAAATGCTTGAACCCCGATAAATGCTGCTTGCAGCTTTAATTATTATTATTATTATTATTCTGCCGTAAAACGCATCGTGCAGCCCAAACCGTAAGGGCTAGAGCTTTGAAACTTTGCCAGATGGTAGTACAAAAATCGAGGAGAGGTTATCAAATTATGACCTCGATTGGCCCATAGGTGGCGCTATAACAACCAAAAGCGCGAAAGTGGTCATAACTCCTGGACCGTATGTCGTAGACACAAGTGTCTTATATCATTGGAAAGCTGGTCGTCTGACGAACAAAACGTATATCTCCGATTTCATTTCCGTCATGATAGATTTTCCGCCATTTTGAATTTTGTCGAAAACCTACTTTTGCGAACTAGTCCCTGGTTTTTTGCTCGATCGGAACCAAACCAGTGCAGAATTGTTCTCTGGAGACTGAAGATCAATAATTATCGAAAAAAAGTTGAAATTTCGATTCAGGGTCGCTAGGGGGCGCAAAATTAACGTTGTGGGCGGAGCCTATTTTACTAAAATGGCTATAACTCCAGAAGTAAATGAGGTATTTTCAACAAACTTGGTACACATATGTAAGAGGTCAATCTGAGGACACGGTAAAAAAATCGCGGCGATTGGCCTCATGGTGGCGCTATAACATGAAAAAAACATAAAACAGGCTATAACCACCTGACCGTTAGTCCGATTGACTTGAAAATTGGTATGCAGTGTCTTGGTCCAAGGTGCCATGTATGTCTATGAGGACATTGGTGTATCTCAAAAAACATGGCCGCCATTGGCCAATGAAGTTGAGCACCTATTAGACAAGGTTAACGGAGGCCGATCGGAACGAAACTCGGTGGGCATGTTCGACTCATGGCCCTAGAGGTCTGTAAGAATTTTGAAAGAAATCGGCCACTAGTTGGCGCTAACGAGTTTTATGGCTCTGTAATCACGTGGTGTTAGATATATTGTCACAAAATGCATATCATTTGATAGATCTGCTCATGCTGAACAACTTTGCCTCTAGAACCATTGCTGTCAATCAAACCGTTCATTAAATATTCATGAATATGTTAAAAACCTACTTTTGCGAACTAGTCCCTGGTTTTTTGCCCGATCGGAACCAGACCAGTCTAGGACAATTCTATGGACTCTCTAGATCAATAATTATCAAAAAAAAGTTGAACTTTTGTATTTGTATGGCTGTAATAGGGTCATTTATAAAATGGGTGTGGCAAAATACACTCAAAAGCCTATAAATCCTAAATGAAAACTCAGAACTTCACAAAAAGTGGTCAGCATATGTGACATAACATCATTAACAAGCATGAAAAATTCTATGGAGATCGTACGATAGGTGGCGCTATAACTGTTAAAAAGCTTTAAAATCATATATTTCCTATGGTAAACTGCCTGTATTGGCTGTAAATGGTCTTTTCCATCTCTGATCATATAATTTTCATATCATAATGTTCAAAACTAGTGCAATACAATTCTCTGGACTCACTAGATCAATAATTGTCAGAAAAAGTTGAACTACTTCATTTGGATAGCTATAATAGGTTCACTTCAAAATCTGGCCTTTACCAAGTGTCCCCGAAAGCCTATATCTCTTTAATCAATGCTCAGACCTTCTTAAAAACAAGTCAGAACGTGTGAAATATCACCCTGAACAAGCATGAAAATTTTCAGACAGATCGGACAAAATTTGCCTCTATAACAGTTAAAAAGGTGAAAATGATATGAATTAATGGCATGTTAAGCCAATAAGTGGTATTTTACTGCCCCCCGCTGTTTAAAATAGTCATTTTCTCATATTGGAATTGGTATCAGCCATGGTAAATCATGATAAATGATGGTGTGTGTGTGTGTGTGTGTGTGTGTGTGTGTGTGTGTGTGTGTGTGTGTGTGTGTGGTACAAATATAACAAAGGTTTTATTTTCCAACATGAAAACAAACATAACAGAGTGCTAGTGCACAAACAATAACCGACAATGATAATGGATGAGAGGGGAACTTAAATACACAGATCAAGACAAGGACAACAGGTGACGGTTATGATGATGAGGAGCAGGTGATGATGAGGAGGGTGATGAGGAGCAGGTGCAGGTGATGACGACAGATGGTGAATGTGATGAAGACAGAAGGTGAATGTGATGAAGGTGAATGTGACACCAATATCACTGAAACATTTGTGTGTGTGTGTGTGTGTGTGTGTGTGTGTGTGTGTGTGTGTGTAGCATTATTGTGTGTAGCATATGTAGCAATTATGCATTATTGAGTTAACATGGAAACACTGGTTTGCTTTAGTGCAGAAAACTGGTCAAAATCATGAGGTTTAAAGTGAAAGTGAGCCAATAAGTGGTCTTCTACTGCCCTCTGCTGGCCATTCTACTTATTAATTAAATTTTTCCACATGTGCTTGCATTTATACTTGAATACACACTAAAAATCACTTATATAGCAATAACTATTATAACACAATCATATTTTGTCAGTGTTAATCACTTTATTTGCACTGACACTTCAAATAATTGCTAGTAATGTGGTAAATCATGGTAAATCATGGTTAACTATGCTCTGTGTGTGTGTGTGTGTGTGTGTGTGTGTGTGTGTGTGTGTGTGTGTGTGTAAGCATGCATTGAGTTAACATAGATAAACTGGTTTGCTTTAGTGCAGAAAACTGGTTTAAAGTGAAAGTGAGCCAATAAGTGGTCTTCTACTGCCCTCTGCTGGCCATTCTACTTATTAATGAAATATTTCAACATGTGCTTGCATTCATACTTGAATACACACAAAAAAAATCACTTATATAGCAATAACTATTATAACACAATCATATTTTGTCAGTGTTAATCACTTTATTTGCACTGACACTTCAAATAATTGCTAGTAATGTGATAAATCAGGCTAGAAACATGGTAAATCAAAGTAAATAATACTAGATTGTCGTTTATCTCCTGGTAAATAATACTAGAACGTGGTATATCATGGTAAATCACGGTTAACTATGCTGTGTGTGTATGTGTGTGTGTGTGTGTGTGTGTTTGTGTGTGTGTGTGTGTGTGTGTGTGTGTGTGTGTGTGTGTGTGTGTGTTTGTTTGTGTGTGTGTGTGTGTGTGTGTGTGTGTGTGTGTGTGTGTGTGTGTGTGTGTGTGTGTGTGTGTGTGTGTGTGTGTGTGTAAGCATGCATTGAGTTAACATGGAAAAACTGGTTTGCTTTAGTGCAGAAAACTGGTTTAAAGTGAAAGTGAGCCAATAAGTGGTCTTCTACTGCCCTCTGCTGGCCATTCTACTTAATAATGAAATATTTTACATGTGCTTTTGCATTCATACTTGGACACACACTAAAAATCACGTATATAACTAACTATTATAACACAATAATATTTTGTCAGTGTTCATCACCTCATTTGCACTGACACTTCACATATTTGCTAGTAATGTGGTTAATCATGCTAGAAACATTGTAAATCATAGTAAATAATACTGAAATGAGGTGTATCAAGGTAAATCATGCTAGAATCCTAATAAATCATTCTGGAACATGGTATATGATAGTAAATCATGCTAGAATCATATTAAATAATTCTAGAATGTGGCAAATCGTTGTGGGAGGAGCCTATTTTACTCAAATGGCTATAACTCAAGAAGTAAATGAGATATCTTCACCAAACTCAGTACACATGTGTATGGGTTCAATTTGAGGTCACAGTAAACAATTCTATGGAGATCGGAGCATAGGTGGCGCTATAACTGTTAAAAAGCTTTAAAACCATATATATCCCATGGCAAATTGCCTGTATTGGCTGTAAATGGTCTTTTCCATCTATTATGTCAGTGGTTACATGCTTGCTAAATAAATCTTAATAACTTTTGATGCTTTTGTGCTTAAATGCCTTAAAGGCCTTAACTGCTTGAACCCCGATAAATGCTGCTTGCAGCTTTAATTAGGGGTTCAAGCACGAAGTGCTGAAACCCTATTGTAATTGTGCTGATTTTTATTAGGGGTTCAAGCACGAAGTGCTGAAACCCTATTGTAATTGTGCTGATTTTTATTATTATTATTATTATTATTATTCTGCCGTAAAACGCATCGTGCAGCCCAAACCGTAAGAGCTGGAACTTTGAAACTTTGACAGATGGTAGTACAAAAATCGAGGAAAGGTTCAGAGATTATGACCCCGATTGGCCCATAGGTGGCGCTATAACAACCAAAAGCGCGAAACTGCTCATAACTCCTAGACCGTATGGCGTAGACTCAAGTGTCTTATATCATTGGAAAGCTGGATGCCTGACGAACAAAACGTATATCTCCGATTTTATTTCCGCCATGATAGATTTTCCGCCATTTTGAATTTTGTCAAAAATCTACTTTTGCGAACTAGTCCCTGGTTTTTTGCCCGATTGGAACCAAACTAGTGCAGAAATGTTCTCTGGAGACTGAATATCAATAATTATCGAAAAAAAGTGGAAATTTCGATTCACGGTCGCTAAGGGGCGCCAAAACGTACGTTGTGGGAGGGGCCTATTTTACTAAAATGGCTATAACTCCCGATGTAAATGAGGTATCTTCACCAAACTTGGTACACATGTGTATGAGCTTACTCTGGGGTCACAGTAAAAAAATCGCGACGATTGGCCTCATGGTGGCGCTATAAAATGAAAAAAACATAAAACAGGCTATAACCACCTGACCGTTAGTCCGATTGACTTGAAAATTGGTATGCAGTGTCTTGGTCCAAGGTGCCATGTATGTGTATGAGGACATTGGCGTATCTCAAAAAACATGGCCGCCATCGGCCAACGAAGTTTGAGCACCTATTAGACAAGGTTAACGGAGGCCGATCGGAACGAAACTCAATGGGCATGTTCGGCTCATGGCCCTAAAGGTCTGTAAGAATTTTGAAAGAAATCGGCCACTAGTTGGCGCTAACGAGTTTTACGGCTCTGTAATCACGTGGTGTTACAAATATCCACACAATATGCATATCATTTGATAGATCTCCTCATCCTGAACAACTTTGCCTCAAGAACCATTGCTGTCAATCAAACTGTTCATTAATTATTCATTAATATGTTAAAAACCTACTTTTGCGAACTAGTCCTAGGTTTTTTGCCCGATCGGAACCAGACCAGTGTAGGACAATTCTCTGGACTCTCTAGATCAATAATTATCAAAAAAAAGTTGAACTTTTGCATTTGGATGGCTGTAATAGGGTCATTTATAAAACGGGCGTGTCAAAATACATTAAAAAGCCTATAAATCCTAAATAAAAACTCAGAACTTCACAAAAATTGGTCAGCATATGTGACATAACATCATTAACAAGCATGAAAAATTCTATGGAGATCGGACGATAGTTGGCGCTATAACTGTTAAAACGCTTTAAAACCATATATTTCCTATGGTAAATTGCCTGTATTTGCTGTAAATGATGTCTTCTATCTTTTATCATATAATGTTCATATCATAATGTTCAAAACCAGTGCAGCACAATTCTCTGAACTCTCTAGATCAATAATTATCAGAAAAAAAGTTTAACTTCTTCAAAAGGTGATTTTATATGAATATAATGACATATTAAGCCAATAAGTGGTATTTTACTGCCCCCTGCTGTCATTTCATCATACTACTCCCTAATATTGTTATAAAATTCATATTTAGACTTTTTAAAATCATTATTTTAACATTTACAATCACATTTTGTCAAAACTCATCTATTGAGTATTACTATTGACAATTGTGTTACACTGAGATATGGAAATGGACGAAAGTAAATGAATGAAATGAAACGAAAGTATAACGGCATTTAAGCCACGCCCCCGAATACAAATCCATTCATAACTCGAAAACGGAAAGTCGTTGCGCGCTCAAATTTTGATGGTGAGGACCTCTCCGGGCTCTTATTCGAAACGTGTCGTCGCGGGCCTCGGGAGCGCGCCCCCCGCGCATCGCGAATCCGCGGGACCCCCGATTTTGAACGGCCATTACTCCCGACCCAGACCACCCCGAACATTGTGTGAGAGCTCGTTGGAAAGGGCGCGTCCTTGGCTAGCTTCGATTCAAATGTGGTGTTATTTGCCCTGGGCATTCCAGAGATAATAGCCCGAACAGATATGCCTTATAACAGTCATAACTCCCAGCCCCAATCGCCCAAAAACACATTGATGGTCTCATTCAACAGGGCTCCTCAAGCACTATCTATGCTCTGAGTTTCAGAATTTTTCGCCTTTTGGTTCCTGAGATATAAGTAAAAAAACAAATTCCCATTCATTCAAACACTTCAACTGTAAAATGTAAGCTATAATACCACTGTTGTCCACTAGAGGGAGCAGCAGGATTACGCATGATCTTTTAATTCGCTTCAGTATTGGAAATAAACAAATGCTTTAAGAAGCAATCTTTTTTATTATGATGTTTTTTTTATTATTATGATATTTGTATATATTTTATTTTTTTTTATTATGATTATGAACGGTTTGATTGACATTAGTGATTCTTGAGGCAAAGTTGTTCAAGATGAGGAGATGAAGATATTTTCACAATATCACATCCTAAAAACATTGAAAACATATTTGTCTTTGTGTGTGTGTGTGTGTGTGTGTGTGTGTGTGTGTGTGTGTGTGTGTGTGTGTGTGTGGGTTTGTGTGTGTGTCTGTGTGTGTGTAAGCATGCTTAATGGAAAGAACATGAAGAAACTGCTTTGTTTTACTGGTGGATAAAAAAGTATTTCAAATGAAAGTGAGTCAATTAGTGGTCTTCTACTGCCCTCTGCAGGACATTCTACTTAATAAAATATTTTCATCTGTGCTTTTGCATTAGTTTTTGGACTATATCAAATTACTTGCATGAAAATCACCTATTATAACACAGTCATGTTTTGTCAAAGTTTATCACTTCATTTTTACTGAGCTCTCAGTTTGAACAATTCTGCCTCTCAGTGATTAATTTGAAATCTGAAAATGGTGTTATACAGAGGAGATTTGCAATTATCATTTTGTTACCTATCTTTTATTTTAAATATCTCCATCTACAACAAAATGTGTGTGCATGTGTGTGTTCAAGCATGGTTAGTGTATTAAGTATTATTGTTTAAGTATTATTGTTTTCATTTACATTTTAACCACCAGAAGAAGAACACTCATTGGTTCATTCTGCTCACTAAAATATTATTTTTAATTTTTTTTTCCATTTGAAATATTGTTTAAACTTAATAAAATCATTAAAATAACATTTCAAATCATATTTTGTCTGTTTATAAATCCCACAGACTCACATTGGCTGCAATACTAATGTTTTTGTAAAACACAGACCTGATAGTCTAATCTGTGTGTATTGTGCATATATTATTGATATTATTACTATTGCAAATCATGTTATTGTAACTCATATCTTAATAGAATATTATTTGTAATTTTAATTCTTTATTTCTTAAGTGTTTTTTTTTATGATTACTACAGATATTATCACCAAAGATATCAACTACACCTTCACTTTTAGTATTGACACGCTGCACACACAGCACAATCACACACTCACTAATGCATTCAAATAAATGTAATCTTACTGTGCTACTTTATTTGTACATGATTAGAATGAACAGAAATCTAAGACTATTTTTCTTCTTTTGTTAAAGCCATTTCAGACTCCAAGTAAGCATTATATTACTAATCATCTATTTTACAGGTGCCATACAATTGAAAACTGTATTTATCTTGGCATAGTTGAATGATAAGAGTTCTGGACATGGAACTGACATACCGTGAGCCTCAAACACCATTGTTTCCTCCTTCTTGTGTAAATCTCCTGTTTGCAAAAGACCGCTGAAAAATGAGTGAATCCCACCATAACACCGACTGTGACGTTGGAGTCAGGATCATTAATATTTATACCCCCCAAATTTGCATTTTCCAGTCCATGTTCTAGGCCAGGCAGTGTTAATGTGGACCTGCACAGCCGAATCATCAGAAGATCTGCAGGTATTGTGAAGAAGCAAGCAAGGACAATAGTGAAAATGGCAGATCATGGATATAAATGTTATGTCTGAGGCTGTGCTGTGGATTTGAGAACTTTTCATTCCCTTCCCACAAAACTGTCAACAGGCATGGTTGATGTTTACAACAGGATACCTCACCATTTTAATTCAAAGCTGTTAGTTTGCTCTTAACGGAGGCCGATCAGAACGAAACTCGATGGGCATGTTCGACTCGTGGCCCTAGAGGTCTGTAAGAATTTTGAAAAATCAGCCACTAGTTGACGCTAACAGGTTTTACGGCTATGTAATCACGTGATGCATATCATTTGATAGATCTCCTCATACTGAACAACTTTGCCTCAAGAACTACTGCTGTCAATCAATTTGTTCATTAAATACTTGCTATTATGTTAAAAACCTACTTTTGCGAACTAGTCCTAGGTTTTTCGCCCGATCGGAAATATACCAGTGCAGTACAATTCTCTGGAAGCTCTAGATTATTAATTATATAAAAAACTTTAACTTTACCCATTGGGTAGCCATAACAGGATCATTTAGAAAATGGGTATGGCAAAAAACACTCAAAAGCCTGTAAATCCTAAACAAAAACTCAGACAACTCACTAGACTGCCTTATGTGCTTAAAGACCCTAAATGCTTGAACCCCGCTAAATGCTGCTTGCAGCTTTAATTAGGGGTTCAAGCACGAAGTGCTGAAACCCTATTGTAATTGTACTGATTTTTATTATTATTATTATTATTCTTCTGCCGTAAAACGCATCGTGCAGCCCAAACCGTAAGGGCTAGAGCATTGAAACTTTGCCAGATGGTAGTACAAAAATCGAGGAGAGGTTCAGAGATTATGACCCCGATTGGCCCATAGGTGGCGCTATAGCAACCAAAAGCGCGAAACTGCTCATAACTCCTAGACCGTATGTCGCAGACTCAAGTGTTTTATATCATTGGAAAGCTGGACGCCTGACGAACAAAACGTATATCTCCGATTTCATTTCCGTCATGATAGATTTTCCGCCATTTTGAATTTTGTCGAAAATCTACTTTTGCGAACTAGTCCCTGGTTTTTTGCCCGATCGGAGCCAAACCAGTGCAGAAATGTTCTCTGGAGTCTGAAGATCAATAATTATCGAAAAAATGTTGAAATTTCGATTCATGGACGCTAGGGGGCGCAAAATAATCGTTGTGGGAGGAGCCTATTTTACTAAAATGGCTATAACTTAAAAAGTAAATAAGATAGCTTCACCAAACTCGGTACACATGTGTATGGGTTCATTCTGGGGTCACAGTAAAAAAATAGCGACGATTGAACACTAGGTGGCGCTATAACATGAAAAAAACATGAAAAGGGCTATAACCACCTGACCGTTAGTCCGATTGACTTGAAAATTGGTATGCAGTGTCTTGGTCCAAGGTGCCATGTATGTCTATGAGGACATTGGCGTATCTCAAAAAACATGGCCGCCATTGGCCAATGAAGTTGAGCACCTATTAGACAAGGTTAACGGAGGCCGATCGGAACGAAACTTGATGGGCATGTTCGACTCATGGCCCTAGAGGTCTGTAAGAATTTTGAAAGAAATCGGCCACTAGTTGGCGCTAACGAGTTTTTTGGCTCTGTAATCACGTGGTGTTACACTTATCGTCACAAAAAGCATATCATTTGATATATCTGCTCATGCTGAACAACTTTGCCTCAAGAACCATTTCTGTCAATCAAACCGTTCATTAAATATTCATGAATATGTCTAAAACCTACTTTTGCGAACTAGTCCTAGGTTTTTTGCCCGATCGGAACCAGACCAGTCTAGGACAATTCTCTGGACTCTCTAGATCAATAATTATCAAAAAAAAGTTGAACTTTTGCATTTGGATGGCTGTAATAGGATCATTTATAAAATGGGCATGGAAAAATACATTAAAAAGCCTATAAATCCTAAATAAAAACCCAGAACTTCACAAAAATTGGTGAACTTATGTGACATAACATCATTAACAAGCATGCAAAATTTCATGGAGATCGGACGATAGGTGGCGCTATAACTGTTAAAAATCTTTAAAACCATATATTTCCTATGGTAAACTGCCTGTATTGACTGTAAATGGTCTTTTCCATCTCTGATCATATAATTTTCATATCATAATGTTCAAAACTAGTGCAATACAATTCTCTGGACTCACTAGATCAATAATTGTCAGAAAAAGTTGAACTACTTCATTTGGATAGCTATAATAGGGTCACTTCAAAATGTAGCCTTTACCAAGTGTCCCCGAAAGCCTATATCTCTTTAATGAATGACTCAGACCTTCTTAAAAACAAGTCAGAACATGTGAAATATCACTCTGAACATGCATGAAAATTTTCAGACAGATCAGACAAAATTTGCCTCTATAACAGTTAAAAAGGTGAAAATGATATGATTATAATGGCATGTTAAGCCAATAAGTGGTATTTTACTGCCCCCTGCTGTTTAAAATAGTCATTTTGTCATATTGTTCTATAATTTATATTTAGACTTTATAAAATCACTATTTTAACATTTACAATTACATTTAGTCAAAATCCATCTGTTAAAGTATTAGTATTGACAGTTTGATCACATCATACATTTCAAATGTCTGCATCTACAACATAATGTGTGTGTGTAGTCTTAGGTTTCTGAATAAATTCTGAATCATCTGATTAATAGCTTGCAAATACTTTGTGAAATGTTTATAGACCATTCAAATATATTTTCATAATGACATATCCCAATAGCATTGAAAAAACAACAACAACATTTGTCTTTGTGTGTGTGTGTGTGTGTGTGTGTGTGTGTGTGTGTGTGTGTGTGTGTGTGTGTGTGTGTGTCTGTGTGTGTGTGTGTGTGTGTGTGTGTGTGTGTAAACATGCATTATGGAGTTAAAATGGAAAAACTGGTTTGCTTTAGTGCAGAAAAATGGTGAAAATCAAGAAGTTTAAAGTGAAAGTGAGCCAATAAGTGGTCTTCTACTGCCCTCTGCTGGCCATTCTACTTATTAATGAAGTCTACTCATATATGCTTTTGCATTCATTAGACACTAAAAATCACTTATATAACAATAAAACACTAAAAATCACTTATATAACAATTACTATTGTAGCACAATCATATTTTGTCAGAGTTTATCACTTCATTTTTACTGATACTTCACATAATTGCTAGCAATGTGGTAAATCATGGTAAATCACACTAAAAACATGGTAAATCATAATAAATAATACTAGAATGTGGTGTATCAAGGTAAATCATACTACAATCCTGGTACATCATTCTAGAACATGGTATATCATGGTACATCATGCTAGAACAGGGTAAATCATGGTAAGCCATGATAAATCATAATAAACTATGGTAAATCATGTTAGAATGTGGTATATCATGGTAAATCATGCTAGAACATGGTAAATCATGGTAAACTATGCTAGAACAGGGTAAATCATGGTAAACTATGATAAATCATGGTAAACTATGATAAATCATGATAAACTATGGTAATCCATGCTAGAATCACAGTAAACAATGGTAAATCATACTAGAATGTAGTATATCATGGTAAATTATGCTAGAATATGGCAAATCATGCTAGAATCATAGTAAATAATACTAGAATATGCTAAATTGTTGTGGGAGGAGCCTATTTTACTAAAATGGCTATAACTCAAGAAGTAAATGAGATATCTTCACCAAACTCAGTACACATGTGTATGGGTTCAATTTGAGGTCACAGTAAACAATTCTATGGAGATCGGACCATAGGTGGCGCTATAACTGTTAAAAAGCTTTAAAACCATATATATCCCATGGTAAACTGCCTGTATTGGCTGTAAATGGTCTTTTCCATCTATTATGTCCGTGGTTACATGCTTGCTAAATAAATCTTAACTTTTGATGCTTTTGTGCTTAAATGCTTAAAAGGCTTTAACTGCTTGAACCCCGATAAATGCTGCTTGCAGCTTTAATTAGGGGTTCAAGCACGAAGTGCTGAAACCCTATTGTAATTGTACTGATTTTTATTATTATTATTATTATTATTCTCCCCTAAAACGCATCGTGCAGCCCAAACCGTAAGAGCTGGAACCTTGAAACTTGGCCAAATGGTAGTCCTCAATTTGGGGAGAACCTATCAAAGTATGACCCAGATTGGCCCATAGGTGGCGCTATAGCGACCAAAAGCGCGAAACTGCTCATAACTCCTAGACCGTATGTCGTAGACTCAAGTGTCCTATATCATTGGAAAGCTGGACGCCTGAAGGTCAAAACGTATATCTCCGATTTTATTTCAGGTATGCAAATTTTTCCGCCATTTTGAATTTTGTCAAAAACCTACTTTTGCGAACTAGTCCCTGGTTTTTCGCCCGATCGGAACCAAACCAGTGCAGAAATGTTCTTTGGAGTCTGAAGATCAATAATTATCGAAAAAAAGTCGAAATTTCGATTCCTGGTCGCTAGCGGGTGATAAATTAATGTTGTGGGAGGAGCCTATTTTACTAAAATGGCTATAACTCGAAAAGGAAATGAGATATCTTCACCAAACTTGGTACACATGTGTATGAGTTCAATTTGGGGTCATAGTAAAAAAATTTCGACGATTGATCACATGGTGGCGCTATAACATGAAAAAAACATGAAAAGGGCTATGACCACGTGACCGTTTGTCCGATTGACTTGAAAATTGGTATGCAGTGTCTTGGTCCAAGGTGCCATGTATGTCTATGAGGACATTGGCGTACCTCGAAAAACATGACAGCCATCGACCAATGAAATTTGAGCACCTATTAGACAAGGTTAACGGAGGCCGATCGGAACGATACTCGATGGGCATGTTCAACTCATGGCCCTAGAGGTCTGTAAGAATTTTGAAAGAAATCGGCCACTAGTTGGCGCTAACGAGTTTTATGGCTCTGTAATCACGTGGTGTTACACTTATTGTCACAAAATGCATATCATTTGATAGATCTGCTCATGCTGAACAACTTTGCCTCAAGAACCATTGCTGTCAATCAAACCGTTCATTAAATATTCGCAATTATGTTAAAAACCTACTTTTGCGAACTAGTCCTAGGTTTTTTGCCCGATCGGAACAAAACCAGTCTAGGGTAATTCTCTGGACTCTCTAGATCAATAATTATCAAAAAAAAGTTCAACTTTAGCATTTTTCGCATGGGTATATTGGGTCATAATGAAAATGGGCGTGGCAAAATGCATTTAAAAGCCTATAAATCCTAAACGAAAACTCAGAACTTCACAAAAATTGGTGAGCATATGTACCATAACAGTCTAAACAAGCATGTAAAATTTCATGAAGATCGTACGATAGGTGGCGCTATAACTGTTAAAAAGCTTTGAAAACCATATATTTCCTATGGTAAATTGCCTGTTTTGGCTGTAAATGGTCTTTTCCATCTATTATTTCAGTGGTTAAAAGCTTTACAAATAAAACTTAATGTCTTAAATGCTTATGTGCTTAAAGGCCTTAAATGCTTGAACCCCGATAAATGCTGCTTGCAGCTTTAATTATTATTATTATTATTATTATTCTGCCGTAAAACGCATCGTGCAGCCCAAACCGTAAGGGCTAGAGCTTTGAAACTTTGCCATATGGTAGTACAAAAATCGAGGAGAGGTTATCAAATTATGACCCCGATTGGCCCATAGGTGGCGCTATAGCAACCAAAAGCGCAAAACTTCTCATAACTCCTAGACCGTAAGTCATAGACTCAAGTGTCTTATATCATTGGAAAGCTGGACGCCTGACGAACAAAACGTATATCTCCGATTTTATTTCCGCCATGATAGATTTTCCGCCATTTTGAATTTTGTCAAAAATCTACTTTTGCGAACTAGTCCCTGGTTTTTTGCCCGATCGGAACCAAACCAGTGCAGAATTGTTCTCTGGAGTCTGAATATCAATAATTATCAAAAAAAAGTTGAAATTTCGATTCACGGTCGCTAGGGGGTGCAAAATTAACGTTGTGGGAGGAGCCTATTTTACTAAAATGGCTATAACTCCAGAAGTAAAAGAGGTATTTTCACCAAACTTGGTACACATGTGTAAGAGGTCAATCTGAGGTCACGGTAAAAAAATCGCGGAGATTGGCCACATGGTGGCGCTATAACATGAAAAAAACATAAAACAGGCTATAACCACCTGACCGTTAGTCCGATTGACTTGAAAATTGGTATGCAGTGTCTTGGTCCAAGGTGCCATGTATGTCTATGAGGACATTGGCGTATCTCAAAAAACATGGCCGCCATCGGCCAATGAAGTTTTAGCACCGATTAGACAAGGTTAACGGAGGCCGATCGGAACGAAACTCGATGGGCATGTTCGTCTTATGGCCCTAGAGGTCTGTTAGAATTTTGAAACAAATCGGCCACTAGTTGGCGCTAACGAGTTTTATGGCTCTGTAATCACGTGGTGTTACACTCATCCACACAATATGCATATCATTTGATAGATCTGCTCATGCTGAACAACTTTGCCTCAAGAACCATTGCTGTCAATCAAACCGTTCATTAAATATTCACGAATATGTCTAAAACCTACTTTTGCGAACTAGTCCTAGGTTTTTCACCCGATCGGAACCAGACCAGTCTAGGACAATTCTCTGGACTCTCTAGATCAATAATTATCAAAAAAAAGTTGAACTTTTGCATTTGGATGGCTGTAATAGGGTCATTTATAAAATGGGCGTGGCAAAATACAGTCAAAAGCCTATAAATCATAAATGAAAATGCAGAACTTCACAAAAATTGGTCAGCGTATGTGACATAACATCTTTAACAAGCATGCAAAATTTTATGGAGATCGGACGATAGGTGGCGCTGTAACTGTTAAAAAGCTTTAAAACCATATATTTCCTATGGTAAACTGCCTGTATTGGCTGTAAATGGTCTTTTCCATCTCTGATCATATAATTTTCATATCATAATGTTCAAAACTAGTGCAATACAATTATTTGGACTCACTAGATCAATAATTGTCAGAAAAAGTTGAACTACTTCATTTGGATAGCTATAATAGGTTCACTTCATAATGTAGCCTTTACCAAGTGTCCCCGAAAGCCTATATCTCTTTAATGAATTACTCAGACCTTCTTAAAAACAAGTCAGAACATGTGAAATATCACTCTAAACATGCATGAAAATTTTCAGACAGATCGGACAAAATTTGCCTCTATAACAGTTAAAAAGGTGAATATAATGGCATGTTAAGCCAATAAGTGGTATTTTACTGCCCCCTGCTGTTTAAAATAGGAATTTTGTCATATTGTTCTATAATTTATATTTAGACTTTATAAAATCCCTATTTTAACATTTACAATTACATTTAGTCAAAATCTATCTGTTAAAGTATTAGTACTGACAGTTTGATCACATCATATAGTTCAAATGTCTGTATCTACAACATAATGTGTGTGTGTAGTCTTAGGTTTCTGAATAAATTCTGAATCGTCTGATTAATAGCTTACAAAGACTTTGTGAAATGTTTATTGACCATTCAAATATATTTTCATAATGACATATCCCAATAGCATTGAAAAAACAACAACAACATTTGTCTTTGTGTGTGTGTGTGTGTGTGTGTGTGTGTGTGTGTGTGTGTGTAAGCATGCATTAAGTTAAAATGGTAAAACTGGTTTGCTTTTGTCACAGTTGTGTTCTGTCTGAGTATTGTTGTCTCTGATCACATGTCTTCCTTTGTTCTGTTTTCCCGCCACTCCTTGGTTTCCACGGTAACTGTCATTTAGTGCATCTGTCACACCTGTTTCCTCGTTAGTCTTGTCAGCTGTGTCTTGTTTCCCTGATCAGTTCTCCCATGTATTTAAGCCCTGAGTGTTGCCTTGTTCTTTGTCAGTTCTATGCTGTAATTAGAGTGTGTTGCTGCCTGTTCCGATATCCTGAGTTTAATTCCTATTAAACCTGCATCTTGTATGTTCATCCTTGTCTCCGCGTGCCTTCCTGCAACCATTCCGTGTTTAGCTTTAGTGGAGAAAACTGGTGAAAATAATGAAATTTAAAGTGAAACTGAGCCAATAAGTGGTCTTCTAGTGCCCTCTGCTGGCCATTCTACTTATTAATGAAGTCTTTTCACAGGTGATTTTGCGTCACTCTAGACACTTATAAAATCACTTATATAACAATAACTATTATAACAAAATCATATTTTGTCAGTGTTTATCACTTCATTTGCACTGACACTTCACGTGTTGTAAATCATGGTAAATCACGCTAGAAACATGGTAAATCATAGTAAATAAATCTAAAATGTGGTGTATCAAGGTAAATCATGCTAGAATCCTGATAAATCATTCTAGAACGTGGTATATTATGGTAAATCATGCTAGAACAGGGTAAATAATGGTAAACCATGGTAAATCATGCTAGAATGTGGTATATCATGGTAAATCATGCTAGAACATGGTAAATCAAGGTAAACTAAGATAAATTCATGGTAAACTATGCTAGAACAGGGTAAATCATGGTAAACCATGGTAAATCATGGTAAACCATGGTAAATCATGATAAACTATGGTAAATCATGCTACAGTGTGGTATATCATGGTAAATCATGCTAGAATATGGTAAATCAAGGTAAACTAAGATAAATTCATGGTCAACTATGCTAGAACAGGGTAAATCATGGTAAATCATGGTAAATCATGCTAAAACATGGTATTTTCCATCTATGATGTCAGTGGTTACCTGCTTGCTAAATAAAACTTGATGTCTTTTGATGTTTTTGTGCTTAAAGGCCTTAAAGGCCTTAACTGCTTGAACCCCGATAAATGCTGCTTGCAGCTTTAATTAGGGGTTCAAGCACGAAGTGCTGAAACCCTATTGTAATTGTACTGATTTTTATTATTATTATTATTATTATTATTCTGCCGTAAAACGCATCGTGCAGCCCAAACCGTAAGGGCTAGAGCATTGAAACTTTGCCAGATGGTAGTACAAAAATCGAGGAGAGGTTCAGAGATTATGACCCCGATTGGCCCATAGGTGGCGCTATAGCAACCAAAAGCGCGAAACTGCTCATAACTCCTAGACTGTATGTCGCAGACTCAAGTGTCTTATATCATTGGAAAGCTGGACGCCTGACGAACAAAACGTATATCTCCGATTTCATTTCCGTCATGATAGATTTTCCGCCATTTTGAATTTTGTCGAAAATCTACTTTTGCGAACTAGTCCCTGGTTTTTTGCCCGATCGGAGCCAAACCAGTGCAGAAATGTTCTCTGGAGTCTGAAGATCAATAATTATCGAAAAAATGTTGAAATTTCGATTCATGGACGCTAGGGGGCGCAAAATAATCGTTGTGGGAGGAGCCTATTTGACTAAAATGGCTATAACTTAAAAAGTAAATAAGATAGCTTCACCAAACTCGGTACACATGTGTATGGGTTCATTCTGGGGTCACAGTAAAAAAATCGCGACGATTGAACACTAGGTGGCGCTATAACATGAAAAAAACATGAAAAGGGCTATAACCACCTGACCGTTAGTCCGATTGACTGGAAAATTGGTTTGCAGTGTCTTGGTCCAAGGTGCCATGTATGTCTATGAGGACATTGGCGTATCTCAAAAAACATGGCCGCCATTGGCCAATGAAGTTGAGCACCTATTAGACAAGGTTAACGGAGGCCGATCGGAACGAAACTCGATGGGCATGTTCGACTCATGGCCCTAGAGGTCTGTAAGAATTTTGAAAGAAATCGGCCACTAGTTGGCGCTAACGAGTTTTTTGGCTCTGTAATCACGTGGTGTTACACTTATCGTCACAAAAAGCATATCATTTGATATATCTGCTCATGCTGAACAACTTTGCCTCAAGAACCATTTCTGTCAATCAAACCGTTCATTAAATATTCATGAATATGTTTAAAACCTACTTTTGCGAACTAGTCCTAGGTTTTTTGCCCGATCGGAACCAGACCAGTCTAGGACAATTCTCTGGACTCTCTAGATCAATAATTATCAAAAAAAAGTTGAACTTTTGCATTTGGATGGCTGTAATAGGATCATTTATAAAATGGGCATGGAAAAATACATTAAAAAGCCTATAAATCCTAAATAAAAACCCAGAACTTCACAAAAATTGGTGAACTTATGTGACATAACATCATTAACAAGCATGCAAAATTTCATGGAGATCGGACGATAGGTGGCGCTATAACTGTTAAAAATCTTTAAAACCATATATTTCCTATGGTAAACTGCCTGTATTGACTGTAAATGGTCTTTTCCATCTCTGAATATATAATTTTCATATCATAATGTTCAAAACTAGTGCAATACAATTCTCTGGACTCACTAGATCAATAATTGTCAGAAAAAGTTGAACTACTTCATTTGGATAGCTATAATAGGTTCACTTCAAAATCTGGCCTTTACCAAGTGTCCCCGAAAGCCTATATCTCTTTAATCAATGCTCAGACCTTCTTAAAAACAAGTCAGAACGTGTGAAATATCACTCTGAACAAGCATGAAAATTTTCAGACAGATCGGACAAAATTTGCCTCTATAACAGTTAAAAAGGTGAAAATGATATGAATTAATGGCATGTTAAGCCAATAAGTGGTATTTTACTGCCCCCTGCTGTTTAAAATAGCAATTTTCTCATATTGGTATTGGTATCAGCCATGGTAAATCATGATAAATTATGGTGTGTGTGTGTGTGTGTGTGTGTGTGTGTGTGTGTGTGTGTGTGTGTGTGTGTGTGTGTGTGTGTGTGTGTGTGTGTGTGTGTGGTACAAATATAACAAAGGTTTTATTTTCCAACATGAAAACAAACATAACAGAGTGCTAGTGCACAAACAATAACCGACAATGATAATGGATGAGAGGGGAACTTAAATACACAGATCAAGACAAGGACAACAGGTGACGGTTATGATGATGAGGAGCAGGTGATGATGAGGAGGGTGATGAGGAGCAGGTGCAGGTGATGACGACAGATGGTGAATGTGATGAAGACAGAAGGTGAATGTGATGAAGGTGAATGTGACACCAATATCACTGAAACATTTGTGTGTGTGTGTGTGTGTGTGTGTGTGTGTGTGTGTGTGTGTGTGTGTGTGTGTGAGTGTGTGTGTAGCATTATTGTGTGTAGCATATGTAGCAAGTATGCATTATTGAGTTAACATGGAAACACTGGTTTGCTTTAGTGCAGAAAACTGGTCAAAATCATGAGGTTTAAAGTGAAAGTGAGCCAATAAGTGGTCTTCTACTGCCCTCTGCTGGCCATTCTACTTAATTAAATTTTTCCACATGTGCTTGCATTTATACTTGAATACACACTAAAAATCACTTATATAGCAATAACTATTATAACATAATCATATTTTGTCAGTGTTAATCACTTTATTTGCACTGACACTTCAAATAATTGCTAGTAATGTGGTAAATCATGGTAAATCATGGTTAACTATGCTGTGTGTGTGTGTGTGTGTGTGTGTGTGTGTGTGTGTGTGTGTGTGTGTGTGTGTGTGTGTGTGTGTGTGTGTGTGTGTGTGTGTGTGTGTGTGTGTAAGCATGCATTGAGTTAACATGGATAAACTGGTTTGCTTTAGTGCAGAAAACTGGTTTAAAGTGAAAGTGAGCCAATAAGTGGTCTTCTACTGCCCTCTGCTGGCCATTCTACTTATTAATGAAATATTTCAACATGTGCTTGCATTCATACTTGAATACACACTAAAAAAATCACTTATATAGCAATAACTATTATAACACAATCATATTTTGTCAGTGTTAACCACTTTATTTGCACTGACACTTCAAATAATTGCTAGTAATGTGATAAATCAGGCTAGAAACATGGTAAATCAAAGTAAATAATCCTAGATTGTCGTTTATCTCCTGGTAAATAATACTAGAACGTGGTATATCATGGTAAATCATGGTTAACTATGCTGTGTGTGTGTGTGTGTGTGTGTGTGTGTGTGTGTGTGTGTGTGTGTGTGTGTGTGTGTGTGTGTGTGTGTGTGTGTGTGTGTGTAAGTATGCATTGAGTTAACATGGAAAAACTGGTTTGCTTTAGTGCAGAAAACTGGTTTAAAGTGAAAGTGAGCCAATAAGTGGTCTTCTACTGCCCTCTGCTGGCCATTCTACTTAATAATGAAATATTTTACATGTGCTTTTGCATTCATACTTGGACACACACTAAAAATCACGTATATAACTAACTATTATAACACAATAATATTTTGTCAGTGTTCATCACCTCATTTGCACTGACACTTCACATATTTGCTAGTAATGTGGTTAATCATGCTAGAAACATTGTAAATCATAGTAAATAATACTGAAATGAGGTGTATCAAGGTAAATCATGCTAGAATCCTAATAAATCATTCTGGAACATGGTATATGATAGTAAATCATGCTAGAATCATATTAAATAATTCTAGAATGTGGCAAATCGTTGTGGGAGGAGCCTATTTTACTCAAATGGCTATAACTCAAGAAGTAAATGAGATATCTTCACCAAACTCAGTACACATGTGTATGGGTTCAATTTGAGGTCACAGTAAACAATTCTATGGAGATCGGAGCATAGGTGGCGCTATAACTGTTAAAAAGCTTTAAAACCATATATATCCCATGGCAAATTGCCTGTATTGGCTGTAAATGGTCTTTTCCATCTATTATGTCAGTGGTTACATGCTTGCTAAATAAATCTTAATAACTTTTGATGCTTTTGTGCTTAAATGCCTTAAAGGCCTTAACTGCTTGAACCCCGATAAATGCTGCTTGCAGCTTTAATTATTATTATTATTCCGCCGTAAAACGCATCGTGCAGCCCAAACCGTAAGAGCTGGAACTTTGAAACTTTGACAGATGGTAGTACAAAAATCGAGGAAAGGTTCAGAGATTATGACCCCGATTGGCCCATAGGTGGCGCTATAGCAACCAAAAGCGCGAAACTGTTCATAACTCCTAGACCGTATGTCGTAGACTCAAGTGTCTTATATCATTGGAAAGCTGGATGCCTGACGAACAAAACGTATATCTCCGATTTCATTTCCGCCATGATAGATTTTCCGCCATTTTGAATTTTGTCAAAAACCTACTTTTGCGAACTAGTCCCTGGTTTTTTGCCCGATTGGAACCAAACCAGTGCAGAAATGTTCTCTGGAGTCTGTTTATCAATAATTATCGAAAAAAAGTGGAAATTTCGATTCACGGTCGCTAAGGGGCGCCAAAACGTACGTTGTGGGAGGGGCCTATTTTACTAAAATGGCTATAACTCCCGATGTAAATGAGGTATCTTCACCAAACCTGGTACACATGTGTATGAGTTCAATCTGGGGTCACAGTAAAAAAATCGCGACGATTGGCCTCATGGTGGCGCTATAAAATGAAAAAAACATAAAACAGGCTATAACCACCTGACCGTTAGTCCGATTGACTTGAAAATTGGTATGCAGTGTCTTGGTCCAAGGTGCCATGTATGTGTATGAGGACATTGGCGTATCTCAAAAAACATGGCCGCCATCGGCCAATGAAGTTTGAGCACCTATTAGACAAGGTTAACGGAGGCCGATCGGAACGAAACTCAATGGGCATGTTCGGCTCATGGCCCTAGAGGTCTGTAAGAATTTTGAAAGAAATCGGCCACTAGTTGGCGCTAATGAGTTTTATGGCTCTGTAATCACGTGGTGTTACACTTATCATCACAAAATGCATATCATTTGATAGATCTGCTTATGCTGAACAACTTTGCCTCTAGAACCATTGCTGTCAATCAAACCGTTCATTAAATATTCGCGAACATGTTAAAAACCTACTTTTGCGAACTAGTCCCTGGTTTTTCGCCCGATCGGAACCAAACCAGTCTAGGACAATTCTTTGGACTCTCTAGATCAATAATTATCGAAAAAAAGTTGAACTTTTGCATTTGAATGGCTGTAATAGGGTCATTTATAAAATGGGCGTGGCAAAATACACTAAAAAGTCTATAAATCCTAAATAAAAATTCAGAACTTCACAAAAATTGGTGAGCATATGTGACATAACATCCTTAACAAGCATGCAACATTTCATGGAGATCGGACAATAGGTGGCGCTATAACTGTTAAAACGCTTTAAAATCATATATTATATGGTAAATTGCCCGTATTGGCTGTAAATGGTATTTTCCATCTATAATCATATAATGTTCATATAATAATGTTCAAAACCAGTGCAGTGCAATTCTCTGGACTCTCTAGATCAATAATTATCAGAAAAAGTATAACTTCTTCATTTGGATGGCTATAATAGTGTCACTTCAATATGTAGCCTTGACCAAGTGTCTCCAAAAGCCTATATCTCTTTAATAAAAACAAGTCAGAACATGTGACTCTTAAGAAGTATGAAAAATTTCAGACAGATCGGACAAAATTTGCCTCTATAACAGTTAAAAATGTAAAAAAATATATAACATGGCATATTAAGCCAATAAGTGGTATTGTACTGCCCCCTGCTGTCATTTCATCATACTACTCCCTAATATTGCTATATAATTCATATTTAGACTTTATAAAATCATTATTTTAACATTTACAATCACATTTTGTCAAAACTCATCTATTGAGTATTACTATTGACAATTGTGTTACACTGAGATATGGAAATGGACGAAAGTAAATGAATGAAATGAAACGAAAGTATAACGGCATTTAAGCCACGCCCCCGAATACAAATTCATTCATAACTCGAAAACGGAAAGTCGTTGCGCGCTCAAATTTTGATGGTGAGGACCTCTCCGGGCTCTTGATCGAAACGTGTCGTCGCGGGCCTCGGGAGCGCGCCCCCCGCGCATCGCGAATCCGCGGGACCCCCGATTTTGAACGGCCATTACTCCCGACCCAGACCACCCCGAACATTGTGTGAGAGCTCGTTGGAAAGGGCGCGTCCTTGGCTAGCTTCGATTCAAATGTGGTGTTATTTGCCCTGGGCATTCCAGAGATAATAGCCCGAACAGATATGCCTTATAACAGTCATAACTCCCAGCCCCAATCGCCCAAAAACACTTTGATGGTCTCATTCAACAGGGCTCCTCAAGCACTATCTATGCTCTGAGTTTCAGAATTTTTCGCCTTTTGGTTCCTGAGATATAAGTAAAAAAACAAATTCCCATTCATTCATTCAAACACTTCAACTGTAAAATGTAAGCTATAATACCACTGTTGTCCACTAGAGGGAGCAGCAGGATTACGCATGATCTTTTAATTCGCTTCAGTATTGGGAAATAAACAAATGCTTTAAGAAGCAATCTTTTTTATTATGATGTTTTTTTTTTATTATGATATTTGTATATATTTTATTTTTTTATTATGATTATGAACGGTTTGATTGACATTAGTGATTCTTGAGGCAAAGTTGTTCAAGATGAGGAGATGAAGATATTTTCACAATATCACATCCTAAAAACATTGAAAACATATTTGTCTTTGTGTGTGTGTGTGTGTGTGTGTGTGTGTGTGTGTGTGTGTGTGTGTGTGTGTGTGTGTGTGTGTCTGTGTGTGTAAGCATGCTTAATGGAAAGAACATGGAGAAACTGCTTTGTTTTACTGGTGGATAAAAAAAGTCTTTCAAATGAAAGTGAGTCAATTAGTGGTCTTCTACTGCCCTCTGCAGGACATTCTACTTAATAAAATATTTTCATCTGTGCTTTTGCATTAGTTTTTGGACTATATAAAATTACTTGCATGAAAATCACCTATTATAACACAGTCATGTTTTGTCAAAGTTTATCACTTCATTTTTACTGAGCTCTCAGTTTGAACAATTCTGCCTTTCAGTGATTAATTTGAAATCTGAAAATGGTGTTAGACAGAGGAGATTTGCAATTATCATTTTGTTACCTATCTTTTATTTTAAATATCTACATCTACAACAAAATGTGTGTGCATGTGTGTGTTCAAGCATGGTTAGTGTATTAAGTATTATTGTTTAAGTATTATTGTTTTCATTTACATTTTAACCACCAGAAGAAGAACACTCATTGGTTCATTCTGCTCACTAAAATTATTATTTTTCATTTTTTTTTCCATTTGAAATATTGTTTAAACTTAATAAAATCATTAAAATAACATTTCAAATCATATTTTGTCTGTTTATAAATCCCACAGACTCACATTGGCTGCAATACTAATGTTTTTGTAAAACACAGACCTGATAGTCTAATCTGTGTGTATTGTGCATATATTATTGATATTATTACTATTGCAAATCATGTTATTGTAACTCATATCTTAATAGAATATTATTTGTAATTTTAATTCTTTATTTCTTAATTGTTTTTTTATGATTACTACAGATATTATCACCAAAGATATCAACTACACCTTCACAATCACACACTCACTAATGCATTCAAATAAATGTAATCTTACTGTGCTACTTTATTTGTACATGATTAGAATGAACAGAAATCTAAGAATATTTTTCTTCTTTTGTTAAAGCCATTTCAGACTCCAAGTAAGCATTATATTACTAATCATCTATTTTAAAGGTGCCATACAATTGAAAACTGTATTTATCTTGGCATAGTTGAATGATAAGAGATCTGGACATGGAACTGACATACCGTGAGCCTCAAACACCATTGTTTCCTCCTTCATGTGTAAATCTCCTGTTTGCAAAAGACCGCTGAAAAATGAGTCAATCCCACCATAACACCGACTGTGACGTTGGAGTCAGGATCATTAATATTTATACCCCCCAAATTTGCATTTTCCAGTCCATGTTCTAGGCCAGGCAGTGTTAATGTAGACCTGCACAGCCGAATCATCAGAAGATCTGCAGGTATTGTGAAGAAGCAAGCAAGGACAATAGTGAAAATGGCAGATCATGGATATAAATGTTATGTCTGAGGCTGTGCTGCGGATTTGAGAACTTTTCATTCCCTTCCCACAAAACTGTCAACAGGCATGGTTGATGTTTACAACAGGATACCTCACCATTTTAATTCAAAGCTGTTAGTTTGCTCTTAACGGAGGCCGATCAGAACGAAACTCAGTGGGCATGTTCGACTCGTGGCCCTAGAGGTCTGTAAGAATTTTGAAAAATCAGCCACTAGTTGACGCTAACAGGTTTTACGGCTATGTAATCACGTGATGCATATCATTTGATAGATCTCCTCATACTGAACAACTTTGCCTCAAGAACTACTGCTGTCAATCAATTTGTTCATTAAATACTTGCGATTATGTTAAAAACCTACTTTTGCGAACTAGTCCTAGGTTTTTCGCCCGATCGGAAATATACCAGTGCAGTACAATTCTCTGGAAGCTCTAGATTATTAATTATATAAAAAACTTTAACTTTACCCATTGGGTAGCCATAACAGGATCATTTAGAAAATGGGTATGGCAAAAAACACTCAAAAGCCTGTAAATCCTAAACAAAAACTCAGACAACTCACTAAACTGCCTTATGTGCTTAAAGACCCTAAATGCTTGAACCCCGATAAATGCTGCTTGCAGCTTTAATTATTATTATTATTATTATTCCGCCCTAAAACGCATCGTGCAGCCCAAACCGTAAGAGCTGGAACCTTGAAACTTGGCCAAATGGTAGTCCTCAATTTGGGGAGAACCTATCAAAATATGACCCCGATTGGCCCATAGGTGGCGCTATAATGACCAAATTTACTACATTGCTCATAACTCCTAGACAGTTTGTCCCAGAGTCTCAATTTTAGCATCACTGTGATCCCTGGATCCAGACGGACAAAATGGCTATCTCCAAATTGCTCTACGAGCAAAAAAAAAATTCTATGGGCAATTTAGTGAAAAACCTACTTTTGCGAACTAGTCCTAGGTTTTTGGCCCAATCGGAACCAGACCAGTCTAGCACAGTTCTCTGGAGTCTCTAGATCAATAATTATCGGAAAAAAGTTGAACTTTTGCATTGGCCTGGCTGTAACAGGGTCATTTAGGAAAGGGGTGGGACAAAAAAACACTCAAAAGCCTATACAACCTAAGGGAAAACCCCAAACTTCACAAAAATCGATGAGCAGATGTGTCAGAACATGGTGAAGAAGCATGCCAAGTTTCGTGAAGATCGGACAATAGGTGGCGCTATAACTGTCCAAAACGTCTCTTCTTATTAGGGGTTCAAGCATGAAATGCTGAAACCCTATTGTAATTGTGCTGATTTTTATTATTAGGGGTTCAAGCACGAAGTGCTGAACACCTATTGTAATTGTACTGATTTTTAGGGGTTCAAGCACGAAGTGCTGAAACCCTATTGTAATTGTGCTGATTTTTAGGGGTTCAAGCATGAAATGCTGAAACCCTATTGTAATTGTGCTGATTTTTATTAGGGGTTCAAGCACGAAGTGCTGAAACCCTATTGTAATTGTGCTGATTTTTATTATTATTATTAGGGGTTCAAGCATGAAATGCTGAAACCCTATTGTAATTGTAAGGATTCGTAAAACGCATCGCGCAGGACAAACCGTAAGGCCTAGAGACTTGAAACCTGGCCAGATGGTAGGCCTCAATTTGGGGACAACCTATCAGAGTATGACCCCGATTGGCCCATAGGTGGCGCTACAGCAACCAAAAGTTCAAAATCGCTCATATCTCTTAGACCGTTTGTCCCAGGATCAAGTGTCTTATATCGTTGGAATCCTTGGCTCAAGGCGGACAAAATGGCTATCTCCGATTTGGATGTAGGCAGGGAAAATTTTCTGCTATGTTGACTTTTGTCCATAACCTACTTTTGCGAACTAGTCCCTGGTTTTTCGCCCGATCGGAACCAAACCAGTCTAGGACAATTCTCTGGACTCTCTAGATCAATAATTATCAAAAAAAAGTTGAACTTTGGCATTTGCGTGGCTGTAACAGGGTCATTTAGAAAAGGGGCGTGGCAAAATACGCTCAAAAGCCTATAAATCCCAAAGGAAAACTCAGAACTTCACCAAAATTGATGAGCATATGTGTCAGAACATGGTGAGGAAGCATGCAGAGTTTCATGGAGATCGGACCATAGGTGGCGCTATAACTGGCAAAAAGCCTTCATTCTTATTAGGGGTTCAAGCATGAAATGCTGAAACCCTATTGTAATTGTAAGGATTCGTAAAACGCATCGCGCAGGACAAACCGTAAGGCCTAGAGACTTGAAACCTGGCCAGATGGTAGGCCTCAATTTGGGGACAACCTATCAGAGTATGACCCCGATTGGCCCATAGGTGGCGCTACAGCAACCAAAAGTTCAAAATCGCTCATATCTCTTAGACCGTTTGTCCCAGGATCAAGTGTCTTATATCGTTGGAATCCTTGGCTCAAGGCGGACAAAATGGCTATCTCCGATTTGGATGTAGGCAGGGAAAATTTTCTGCTATGTTGACTTTTGTCCATAACCTACTTTTGCGAACTAGTCCCTGGTTTTTCGCCCGATCGGAACCAAACCAGTCTAGGACAATTCTCTGGACTCTCTAGATCAATAATTATCAAAAAAAAGTTGAACTTTGGCATTTGCGTGGCTGTAACAGGGTCATTTAGAAAAGGGGCGTGGCAAAATACGCTCAAAAGCCTATAAATCCCAAAGGAAAACTCAGAACTTCACCAAAATTGATGAGCATATGTGTCAGAACATGGTGAGGAAGCATGCAGAGTTTCATGGAGATCGGACCATAGGTGGCGCTATAACTGGCAAAAAGCCTTCATTCTTATTAGGGGTTCAAGCATGAAATGCTGAAACCCTATTGTAATTGTAAGGATTCGTAAAACGCATCGCGCAGGACAAACCGTAAGGCCTAGAGACTTGAAACCTGGCCAGATGGTAGGCCTCAATTTGGGGACAACCTATCAGAGTATGACCCCGATTGGCCCATAGGTGGCGCTACAGCAACCAAAAGTTCAAAATCGCTCATATCTCTTAGACCGTTTGTCCCAGGATCAAGTGTCTTATATCGTTGGAATCCTTGGCTCAAGGCGGACAAAATGGCTATCTCCGATTTGGATGTAGGCAGGGAAAATTTTCTGCTATGTTGACTTTTGTCCATAACCTACTTTTGCGAACTAGTCCCTGGTTTTTCGCCCGATCGGAACCAAACCAGTCTAGGACAATTCTCTGGACTCTCTAGATCAATAATTATCAAAAAAAAGTTGAACTTTGGCATTTGCGTGGCTGTAACAGGGTCATTTAGAAAAGGGGCGTGGCAAAATACGCTCAAAAGCCTATAAATCCCAAAGGAAAACTCAGAACTTCACCAAAATTGATGAGCATATGTGTCAGAACATGGTGAGGAAGCATGCAGAGTTTCATGGAGATCGGACCATAGGTGGCGCTATAACTGGCAAAAAGCCTTCATTCTTATTAGGGGTTCAAGCATGAAATGCTGAAACCCTATTGTAATTGTAAGGATTCGTAAAACGCATCGCGCAGGACAAACCGTAAGGCCTAGAGACTTGAAACCTGGCCAGATGGTAGGCCTCAATTTGGGGACAACCTATCAGAGTATGACCCCGATTGGCCCATAGGTGGCGCTACAGCAACCAAAAGTTCAAAATCGCTCATATCTCTTAGACCGTTTGTCCCAGGATCAAGTGTCTTATATCGTTGGAATCCTTGGCTCAAGGCGGACAAAATGGCTATCTCCGATTTGGATGTAGGCAGGGAAAATTTTCTGCTATGTTGACTTTTGTCCATAACCTACTTTTGCGAACTAGTCCCTGGTTTTTCGCCCGATCGGAACCAAACCAGTCTAGGACAATTCTCTGGACTCTCTAGATCAATAATTATCAAAAAAAAGTTGAACTTTGGCATTTGCGTGGCTGTAACAGGGTCATTTAGAAAAGGGGCGTGGCAAAATACGCTCAAAAGCCTATAAATCCCAAAGGAAAACTCAGAACTTCACCAAAATTGATGAGCATATGTGTCAGAACATGGTGAGGAAGCATGCAGAGTTTCATGGAGATCGGACCATAGGTGGCGCTATAACTGGCAAAAAGCCTTCATTCTTATTAGGGGTTCAAGCATGAAATGCTGAAACCCTATTGTAATTGTAAGGATTCGTAAAACGCATCGCGCAGGACAAACCGTAAGGCCTAGAGACTTGAAACCTGGCCAGATGGTAGGCCTCAATTTGGGGACAACCTATCAGAGTATGACCCCGATTGGCCCATAGGTGGCGCTACAGCAACCAAAAGTTCAAAATCGCTCATATCTCTTAGACCGTTTGTCCCAGGATCAAGTGTCTTATATCGTTGGAATCCTTGGCTCAAGGCGGACAAAATGGCTATCTCCGATTTGGATGTAGGCAGGGAAAATTTTCTGCTATGTTGACTTTTGTCCATAACCTACTTTTGCGAACTAGTCCCTGGTTTTTCGCCCGATCGGAACCAAACCAGTCTAGGACAATTCTCTGGACTCTCTAGATCAATAATTATCAAAAAAAAGTTGAACTTTGGCATTTGCGTGGCTGTAACAGGGTCATTTAGAAAAGGGGCGTGGCAAAATACGCTCAAAAGCCTATAAATCCCAAAGGAAAACTCAGAACTTCACCAAAATTGATGAGCATATGTGTCAGAACATGGTGAGGAAGCATGCAGAGTTTCATGGAGATCGGACCATAGGTGGCGCTATAACTGGCAAAAAGCCTTCATTCTTATTAGGGGTTCAAGCATGAAATGCTGAAACCCTATTGTAATTGTAAGGATTCGTAAAACGCATCGCGCAGGACAAACCGTAAGGCCTAGAGACTTGAAACCTGGCCAGATGGTAGGCCTCAATTTGGGGACAACCTATCAGAGTATGACCCCGATTGGCCCATAGGTGGCGCTACAGCAACCAAAAGTTCAAAATCGCTCATATCTCTTAGACCGTTTGTCCCAGGATCAAGTGTCTTATATCGTTGGAATCCTTGGCTCAAGGCGGACAAAATGGCTATCTCCGATTTGGATGTAGGCAGGGAAAATTTTCTGCTATGTTGACTTTTGTCCATAACCTACTTTTGCGAACTAGTCCCTGGTTTTTCGCCCGATCGGAACCAAACCAGTCTAGGACAATTCTCTGGACTCTCTAGATCAATAATTATCAAAAAAAAGTTGAACTTTGGCATTTGCGTGGCTGTAACAGGGTCATTTAGAAAAGGGGCGTGGCAAAATACGCTCAAAAGCCTATAAATCCCAAAGGAAAACTCAGAACTTCACCAAAATTGATGAGCATATGTGTCAGAACATGGTGAGGAAGCATGCAGAGTTTCATGGAGATCGGACCATAGGTGGCGCTATAACTGGCAAAAAGCCTTCATTCTTATTAGGGGTTCAAGCATGAAATGCTGAAACCCTATTGTAATTGTAAGGATTCGTAAAACGCATCGCGCAGGACAAACCGTAAGGCCTAGAGACTTGAAACCTGGCCAGATGGTAGGCCTCAATTTGGGGACAACCTATCAGAGTATGACCCCGATTGGCCCATAGGTGGCGCTACAGCAACCAAAAGTTCAAAATCGCTCATATCTCTTAGACCGTTTGTCCCAGGATCAAGTGTCTTATATCGTTGGAATCCTTGGCTCAAGGCGGACAAAATGGCTATCTCCGATTTGGATGTAGGCAGGGAAAATTTTCTGCTATGTTGACTTTTGTCCATAACCTACTTTTGCGAACTAGTCCCTGGTTTTTCGCCCGATCGGAACCAAACCAGTCTAGGACAATTCTCTGGACTCTCTAGATCAATAATTATCAAAAAAAAGTTGAACTTTGGCATTTGCGTGGCTGTAACAGGGTCATTTAGAAAAGGGGCGTGGCAAAATACGCTCAAAAGCCTATAAATCCCAAAGGAAAACTCAGAACTTCACCAAAATTGATGAGCATATGTGTCAGAACATGGTGAGGAAGCATGCAGAGTTTCATGGAGATCGGACCATAGGTGGCGCTATAACTGGCAAAAAGCCTTCATTCTTATTAGGGGTTCAAGCATGAAATGCTGAAACCCTATTGTAATTGTAAGGATTCGTAAAACGCATCGCGCAGGACAAACCGTAAGGCCTAGAGACTTGAAACCTGGCCAGATGGTAGGCCTCAATTTGGGGACAACCTATCAGAGTATGACCCCGATTGGCCCATAGGTGGCGCTACAGCAACCAAAAGTTCAAAATCGCTCATATCTCTTAGACCGTTTGTCCCAGGATCAAGTGTCTTATATCGTTGGAATCCTTGGCTCAAGGCGGACAAAATGGCTATCTCCGATTTGGATGTAGGCAGGGAAAATTTTCTGCTATGTTGACTTTTGTCCATAACCTACTTTTGCGAACTAGTCCCTGGTTTTTCGCCCGATCGGAACCAAACCAGTCTAGGACAATTCTCTGGACTCTCTAGATCAATAATTATCAAAAAAAAGTTGAACTTTGGCATTTGCGTGGCTGTAACAGGGTCATTTAGAAAAGGGGCGTGGCAAAATACGCTCAAAAGCCTATAAATCCCAAAGGAAAACTCAGAACTTCACCAAAATTGATGAGCATATGTGTCAGAACATGGTGAGGAAGCATGCAGAGTTTCATGGAGATCGGACCATAGGTGGCGCTATAACTGGCAAAAAGCCTTCATTCTTATTAGGGGTTCAAGCATGAAATGCTGAAACCCTATTGTAATTGTAAGGATTCGTAAAACGCATCGCGCAGGACAAACCGTAAGGCCTAGAGACTTGAAACCTGGCCAGATGGTAGGCCTCAATTTGGGGACAACCTATCAGAGTATGACCCCGATTGGCCCATAGGTGGCGCTACAGCAACCAAAAGTTCAAAATCGCTCATAACTCTTAGACCGTTTGTCCCAGGATCAAGTGTCTTATATCGTTGGAATCCTTGGCTCAAGGCGGACAAAATGGCTATCTCCGATTTGGATGTAGGCAGGGAAAATTTTCTGCTATGTTGAATTTTGTCCAAAACCTACTTTTGCGATCTAGTCCCTGGTTTTTCGCCCGATCGGAACCAAACCAGTCTAGGACAATTCTCTGGACTCTCTAGATCAATAATTATCAAAAAAAAGTTGAACTTTGGCATTTGCGTGGCTGTAACAGGGTCATTTAGAAAAGGGGCGTGGCAAAATACGCTCAAAAGCCTATAAATCCCAAAGGAAAACTCAGAACTTCACCAAAATTGATGAGCATATGTGTCAGAACATGGTGAGGAAGCATGCAGAGTTTCATGGAGATCGGACCATAGGTGGCGCTATAACTGGCAAAAAGCCTTCATTCTTATTAGGGGTTCAAGCATGAAATGCTGAAACCCTATTGTAATTGTAAGGATTCGTAAAACGCATCGCGCAGGACAAACCGTAAGGCCTAGAGACTTGAAACCTGGCCAGATGGTAGGCCTCAATTTGGGGACAACCTATCAGAGTATGACCCTGATTGGCCCATAGGTGGCGCTACAGCAACCAAAAGTTCAAAATCGCTCATAACTCTTAGACCGTTTGTCCCAGGATCAAGTGTCTTATATCGTTGGAATCCTTGGCTCAAGGCGGACAAAATGGCTATCTCCGATTTGGATGTAGGCAGGGGAAAATTTTCTGCTATGTTGAATTTTGTCCAAAACCTACTTTTGCGAACTAGTCCCTGGTTTTTCGCCCGATCGGAACCAAACCAGTCTAGGACAATTCTCTGGACTCTCTAGATCAATAATTATCAAAAAAAAGTTGAACTTTGGCATTTGCGTGGCTGTAACAGGGTCATTTAGAAAAGGGGCGTGGCAAAATACGCTCAAAAGCCTATAAATCCCAAAGGAAAACTCAGAACTTCACCAAAATTGATGAGCATATGTGTCAGAACATGGTGAGGAAGCATGCAGAGTTTCATGGAGATCGGACCATAGGTGGCGCTATAACTGGCAAAAAGCCTTCATTCTTATTAGGGGTTCAAGCATGAAATGTTGAAACCCTATTGTAATTGTAAGGATTCGTAAAACGCATCGCGCAGGACAAACCGTAAGGCCTAGAGACTTGAAACCTGGCCAGATGGTAGGCCTCAATTTGGGGACAACCTATCAGAGTATGACCCCGATTGGCCCATAACATAAAATCGCTCATAACTCTTAGACCGTTTGTCCCAGGATCAAGTGTCTTATATCGTTGGAATCCTTGTCTCAAGGTGGACAAAATGGCTATCTCCGATTTGCTCGCCCTTCAGGCGCCAATTTGAGTAAATTGCATTTTTTTGAAAAACCTATTTTTGCGAACTTCTCCTAGGTTTTTTGCCCGATCGGAACCAAACCACTGCAAGAATATTCTCTGGAGTCTGACAATCAGTAATCATCCAAAAAATTCAAAATTTCAATTAATGGTCGATAAGGGGACCAAAATATTTGATGGCACCAGGGCCACTTTTACTAAAACGGTTATAAATTGTGAACACAAAGAGATTTTTTTGCTAAACTTGGGATACATCTTCCTAAGCTCAATCTGAGATCACTTGAAAAAAATCGAAACAATTGTCCACTTGGTGGCACTATAAAATGGTTATAACTTGTGAACAGAAAGAGATATTTTCGCAAAACTTGGGACACATGTTCATGAGCTCATTCTGAGGTCACGTGAAAAAAATCATGACAATTGGCCACTTGGTGGCACTATAAAATGGTTATAACTTGTGAGCGGAAAGAGATATTTTCGCTAAACTTGGGACACATGTTCATAAGCTCAATCTAAGTTGACATGAAAAAAATCTTGACAATTGGCCACTTGGTGGCGCTATAACAGTGAAAAAAATCATAACAATTGCTATAAGCGCACCCAACTGTTAGTCTGCTGAAAATTGGCACGCAGTGTCTTTGTCCAGGGTGCCATGATAGTCTATGAGAACATTGGTGTATCTCAAAAAACTCAGTATACTTCATTGGCACAATGCCTTGAAGGAGCCTTAGAAGTTTCAAGCCAGTGTTTTTTCACAGGAGTGACCTCCTAAGACTCCTGAATCCTTGCCGAGTCCAACAATACCAAACATGACAGGTTTCGCCCATAGACTGTAAAAAATATGGACAAAGCGTCTGTGACGTCACCCATAGACTTTCTGCAGAACGGTTTTGAAGCCTTTTATGGGGGGTATGGGCGGCACCATCTTGGAAAATCTTGGGAAATCCTAACCCCGCCCACCTTCTGACGCAGCGCGCGTCACTCAGCTCGCTCTGCTACTCCGGTTATCTCTGTGTATATTTTAGGCAACGGAATATGTTATAAAACACCATACTAACTCTTTTTTTTTTCATTTAAAGAAATCTTAATATTATAGCCACACAAATGTGGTTCAGGCAACGCGTATTGATTATATTCACTGCACATAGTTTGCATATTTATAAAAAAAACAAAATATAAAACACAAACCTGCCTCTTTTCGTTTTAAATATAATATAAAAATATTAAACATTTGAATATGGTCCAGGCAATATGTGCATTTGTACTAAACAACAGATTTTGCAGTAAACAACATATAGATCATCTTCGTTGTGTTAAAATTTAAAATGACAAAACTCAACCCAGTCTCTTTTTGTTAAATTTCAGTTGTATCAATATTAGCCATTATAAAAGTATAAGTAAAAGGTATAAGAAGCTATACAAAAAAGCAAACAATTCAGTCAAACACACAAAGTCAGCGCTCGATCTAGTCTAACAATACAACAGTAAAGTTAAATAGTTTATAAAGTTATGAAACTTCCCCTCAGCAAAAACGTTTGGCCAGGGAACAAATTATAGTTTCACAAAACCAAAAATCGCCCGTTGGATATAGACAAGACGAATTATATCTCATGTTTAACCACTACAGAGACCCCAGGGTCAGCGGCGAACGACTAGCCGAGGAAAAGCTGTTCCAGGCAGGGTACATGCGCCGAGCGCCCGGTCATCATCGCTGGATCTCACAACTGGATAAAATTTTCATAAATCTTTAAATAAACCACAGATTTGAGCTTTAAATAACTACATTCTCGCCTGAAAAACTCTTAAACTACATTTCATGATACAGAAACCGTAGTATTATATTTCAACTGTGTTAAAAAATGGCGCTTATGTTGTCATTCTCCTTGGCCCAGCCATTATTATTATTATTCTGCCGTAAAACGCATCGTGCAGCCCAAACCGTAAGTGCTGGAGACTTGAAACTTTGCCAGATGGTAGTACAAAATCGAGGAAAGGTTGACAAAGTATGACCCCGATTGGCCAATAGGTGGCGCTATAGCAAGCAAAAGTATGAAATCGCTAATAACTCCTAGACGGTTTGTCATAGAATCAAGTGTCTTATATCACTGTAATCCTTGGCTCAAGACGGTCAAAACGTATATCTCCGATTTCATTTCCGCCTAGGAAAATTTTCCGCCATTTTGAATTTTGTCAAAAACCTACTTTTGCAAACTAGTCCTAGGTTTTTCGTCCGATCGGAACCAAACCAGTGCAGAAATGTTCTCTGGAGTCTGAATATCAATAATTATCGAAAAAAAGTTTAAATTTGATTCACGGTTGCTAAGGGGCGCCAAAATGTTAGTTGTGGGAGGAGCCTATTTGACTAAAACGGCTATAACTCGAGAAGTAAACTAGGTATCTTCACCAAACTCGGTACACATGTGTAATAGTTCAATTCGAGGTCACAGTAAAAAAAACGCAACGATTGAACACTAGGTGGCACTATAACTTGAAAAAAAACATGAAAAGGGCTATAACCACCTGACCATTTGTCCGATTGACTTGAAAATTGGTATGCTGTGTCTTGGTCCAAGGTGCCATGTATGCCTATGAGGACATGGACGTATCTCAAAAAACATGGCCGCCATCGGCCAATGAAGTTTGAGCACCTATTAGACAAGGTTAACGGAGGCTGATCGGAACGAAACTGGATGGGCATGTTTGACTCATGGCCCAAGAGGTCTGTAAGAATTTTGAAAGAAATCGGCCACTAGTTGGCGCTAACGAGTTTTTCCGTCTCTGTGATCACGTGGTGTGGCATACATCCAAAAAATATGCATATCAGTTGATAGATCTCCTCATACTGAACAACTTTGCCTCAAGAACCATTGCTGTCAATCAAACCGTTCATTTAATATTCGCAAACATGTTAAAAACCTACTTTTGCGAACTAGTCCTAGGATTTTTGCCCGATCGGAACCAAACCAGTCTAGGACAATTCTCTGGACTCTCTAGATCAATAATTATCAAAAAAAAGTTTAACTTTTGCATTTGGATGGCTATAATAGGGTCATTTATAAAATGGGCGTGGCAAAATACACCAATGCTCAGCATTGGATAGCCGAATAACTCTGTGAGGTAAAGTATCAGCAAACGTTTGTTTTGACAACTGTTCAAGTTTATTATATATTCGCAATATATTTACAACTGTTATTTACCAGTAAATTGTCTAGACGAAGTAATTGTCACTGTTTATTGTGGAGATGTAAACGCACGGGCCTGTTAACTTAAGCAATACTTTTAAGGTAGTCTAATATTTTTCTGACTAATAAATTACTGACACAGTAAAGGGTAGATTTAAATAAAGAATAACGAATTTTAAATAAAGAAACAAAATTTAAATAAAGAAGAAACTAAATAAAAAAAAAGAACAAATGAAATTTAAATAAAGAAAAATGACATTTAATTAAAGAAAGAAAAAACGAAAATTAAATAAAGAAAAAAACGAAATTTAAATAAAGAAAAACGAAATTTAAATAAAGAAAAACGAAATTAAGTTAAATTAAAAACGAGATTAATTTAGACTGATAACGGGTAAAAAGGCTAATAGCCTACATGTTGGGTCCGTGTACTTTTTCGTCCATTCATTATTCTATTTCGGAATGAAAGATGAAATGTAAAAAAAAGGGTGCAGCTTGTTTTTTTTTTTTAAAAAAAAGAAAAAAAAAACAGAAATGGCTATTTTTTTTTGTACATAGCATAGCCTACTTTGTTGTGATTTTTAGTATCATAATGATTAATAAATGCAAGCACAATTATCCGTGAACTTGATTTGAAGCCTTTCAACTTGTGTGTGTGCAAAATTCAGAATTAAATGAATGTGCAGCAATTTGTACAAATAGAGTCTGTAGGTCTACTATATTGTTGAAAGTATGAAAAGTGAACAGCACGAGTAATAGGATGCACAATTTGAGATGGATCAGACATGATTTTGACCACTTCATTAAGTTTGGTTTTGTAGAAAGCCTTTCTTTAAAGTGAATTTCGTTTTGTATAAATTGTATCTTAATTTTAATCAATTTTTCATCAGCCGATTGCCTGGAGTGGATTTAATAAATAAGAGGCAAATATATAGCAGACAATATAATCATGGAGGCGCCCGCGCGGTCACTTGCATTGCACGTTAACTGGAGCTCATCTCATCCTAACTTAACGAAACTCAGTGTATGCCTCACACAGACATGAGAAAGACATCAAATACACATAGCTTGAAAAGTCTTTTAACGAAATAATTCAAAACAAAAAGAAAAAGGCTACTCTCTGATTATGTATGATTATATGATCATAGCCTAGCCTATTTTGTGAATTGTTCATTCCCGGTTGGCACACATTTTGCCTTTACAAAAGTGCCGCACTAGGCAATTGCCTAGTTCGCCTATATGGACGCGCCGGCCCTGGGGTCAGCAATGAGTGTATTGATTCATTGTCCCTTCATAGTTTGCAAGAGACATTTAATAAACTGAGCGTATTTAATAAACTGAGACGTAGGCTATTTAATAAACTGAGCGTAGCCTATTCATCTGTCAATATGAAACGCGACTTGGCCATTCTAATTATTGATCGGAAGAACGCGTATCGACCACCGTTACTGTAAAATATGCACGTATGTCCATTTAAACTCGATTTTGGTCAAATGTCGATTATATCATTACACTGGCAATAATATGGTTACATTTAAAGATGCCGTACCAAGTATGACAACGCTACGTTCAACTGATTTTGAAATTAGGTGTTTTTTTCACTTCCTGAAAAGTAACCGTTTTGGACATACGTGAGTTTCATCGGGCAGCGACGATATGTAACATAACATCATTAACAAGCATGCCAGATTTTATGGACATCGGTCCAAAGGTGGCGCTATAACTGTTAAAAAGCTTTAAAACCATATATTTCCTATGGTAAATTGCCTGTATTGAGTGTAAATGGTGTTTTCCATCTATTATGTCAGTGGTTAGATGCTTGCTAAATAAAACTTGATAACTTTTATGCTTAAAAACCCTTAAAGGCCTTAATAGCTTGAACCCCGATAAATGCTGCTTGCAGCTTTAATTAGGGGTTCAAGCACGAAGTGCTGAAACCCTATTGTAATTGTACTGATTTTTAGGGGTTCAAGCACGAAGTGCTGAAACCCTATTGTAATTGTGCTGATTTTTATTATTAGGGGTTCAAGCACGAAGTGCTGAAACCCTATTGTATTTGTGCTGATTTTTATTAGGGGTTCAAGCACTTCAGTGCTGAACACCTATTGTAATTGTTAATTTTCCCATGATGCAACATTCAGACATAAAACTGATCGGGCAGACCAAACCGTAAGTCGTGGAGACTTGAAACTTTGGGGGCTGATAGTACTCACACCGCCTACAGCGTCACCAAGGCCCGCCCCGATCGGCCTGACGGGGGCGCTACAGCGGGCAAAAGTACGAAACGGCTCATAACTCATCAACCGTGAGGCGTAGGCTCAAGTGTCTTATATCGCTGGAATCCTTGGCTCGAGGCGGACCAGATGCATGCCTCGGATTTGCTCGTCACCCTGGGAAAATTTTAGGGTATTTGGGGTTTTTCCAAAAACCTACTTTCGCGAACTAGTCCTAGGTTTTTGGCCCGACCGGAACCAAACCAGTGCGGCAAGATTCTCTGGAGTCTGATTGTCAATAATTATCAAAAAAAAGTGTAAATTTCGCTTCACGGTCCCTAAGGGCCGCCAAAATGTTTGAAGTGGGAGGAGCCCATTTTGCTTAATTGGCTATAACTCGTGAACGGAACGAGATTTTTGCACCAAACTCAGCACACGCATGTACGAGCTCATTCTGTGGTCACGTGAAAAAGGGCGCAGCGACTGGCCACTTGGTGGCGCTATAACTGTTAAAAGGGTGTCAAAATGATGTATTTCTATGGAAAAAACACATGAAATGGCTGAAAGCGGCCATCTTGCTGTCTGATTTGCATACAAGCTCACAAAATCGGGCATGCGCATGCGTCACGTGATCCTGAAGAAGCTTGAAAACTTTCATGGACGTCGGGCCATTGGTGGCGCTTTAACTGTCATAAAGGTGAGAAGGCCTCTGTATTACCCTATGCAAAATGCCATTTAAATGACTGAAAAATGGGGGGAAAAGAGCAGAGCTTCACCAAATTAGCTGAGCACATGCGCCATATTATTCTAAAGAAGCGTGCAAACTTTTATGGAGATCGGGCCATCAGTGGGGGTGTCACAGTTTAAAAGGTAAAAAAAAAAATGCACCACATTTCCATGATAAATGAGCTAAAAGGGCAACAAACGTTCTTTTTCCTCTCCGAGGCACATGTTAGAAGGCTGGATAAAGTTTTTGGAACGCAGCAGCGCAGACGGCAAGCGCCTAGACCCTATAGTTTTTTTTTTTAGAGGCCTTTTTGTGGCCCTTTTTTAGCCACTTATTAGGGGTTCAAGCACTTCAGTGCTGAACACCTATTGTAATTGTTAATTTTCCCATGATGCAACATTCAGACATAAAACTGATCGGGCAGACCAAACCGTAAGTCGTGGAGACTTGAAACTTTGGGGGCTGATAGTACTCACACCGCCTACAGCGTCACCAAGGCCCGCCCCGATCGGCCTGACGGGGGCGCTACAGCGGGCAAAAGTACGAAACGGCTCATAACTCATCAACCGTGAGGCGTAGGCTCAAGTGTCTTATATCGCTGGAATCCTTGGCTCGAGGCGGACCAGATGCATGCCTCGGATTTGCTCGTCACCCTGGGAAAATTTTAGGGTATTTGGGGTTTTTCCAAAAACCTACTTTCGCGAACTAGTCCTAGGTTTTTGGCCCGACCGGAACCAAACCAGTGCGGCAAGATTCTCTGGAGTCTGATTGTCAATAATTATCAAAAAAAAGTGTAAATTTCGCTTCACGGTCCCTAAGGGCCGCCAAAATGTTCGAAGTGGGAGGAGCCCATTTTGCTTAATTGGCTATAACTCGTGAACGGAACGAGATTTTTGCACCAAACTCAGCACACGCATGTACGAGCTCATTCTGTGGTCACGTGAAAAAGGGCGCAGCGACTGGCCACTTGGTGGCGCTATAACTGTTAAAAGGGTGTCAAAATGATGTATTTCTATGGAAAAAACACATGAAATGGCTGAAAGCGGCCATCTTGCTGTCTGATTTGCATACAAGCTCACAAAATCGGGCATGCGCATGCGTCACGTGATCCTGAAGAAGCTTGAAAACTTTCATGGACGTCGGGCCATTGGTGGCGCTTTAACTGTCATAAAGGTGAGAAGGCCTCTGTATTACCCTATGCAAAATGACATTTAAATGACTGAAAAATGGGGGGAAAAGAGCAGAGCTTCACCAAATTAGCTGAGCACATGCGCCATATTATTCTAAAGAAGCGTGCAAACTTTTATGGAGATCGGGCCATCAGTGGGGGTGTCACAGTTTAAAAGGTAAAAAAAAAAATGCACCACATTTCCATGATAAATGAGCTAAAAGGGCAACAAACGTTCTTTTTCCTCTCCGAGGCACATGTTAGAAGGCTGGATAAAGTTTTTGGAACGCAGCAGCGCAGACGGCAAGCGCCTAGACCCTATAGTTTTTTTTTTAGAGGCCTTTTTGTGGCCCTTTTTTAGCCACTTATTAGGGGTTCAAGCACTTCAGTGCTGAACACCTATTGTAATTGTTAATTTTCCCATGATGCAACATTCAGACATAAAACTGATCGGGCAGACCAAACCGTAAGTCGTGGAGACTTGAAACTTTGGGGGCTGATAGTACTCACACCGCCTACAGCGTCACCAAGGCCCGCCCCGATCGGCCTGACGGGGGCGCTACAGCGGGCAAAAGTACGAAACGGCTCATAACTCATCAACCGTGAGGCGTAGGCTCAAGTGTCTTATATCGCTGGAATCCTTGGCTCGAGGCGGACCAGATGCATGCCTCGGATTTGCTCGTCACCCTGGGAAAATTTTAGGGTATTTGGGGTTTTTCCAAAAACCTACTTTCGCGAACTAGTCCTAGGTTTTTGGCCCGACCGGAACCAAACCAGTGCGGCAAGATTCTCTGGAGTCTGATTGTCAATAATTATCAAAAAAAAGTGTAAATTTCGCTTCACGGTCCCTAAGGGCCGCCAAAATGTTTGAAGTGGGAGGAGCCCATTTTGCTTAATTGGCTATAACTCGTGAACGGAACGAGATTTTTGCACCAAACTCAGCACACGCATGTACGAGCTCATTCTGTGGTCACGTGAAAAAGGGCGCAGCGACTGGCCACTTGGTGGCGCTATAACTGTTAAAAGGGTGTCAAAATGATGTATTTCTATGGAAAAAACACATGAAATGGCTGAAAGCGGCCATCTTGCTGTCTGATTTGCATACAAGCTCACAAAATCGGGCATGCGCATGCGTCACGTGATCCTGAAGAAGCTTGAAAACTTTCATGGACGTCGGGCCATTGGTGGCGCTTTAACTGTCATAAAGGTGAGAAGGCCTCTGTATTACCCTATGCAAAATGCCATTTAAATGACTGAAAAATGGGGGGAAAAGAGCAGAGCTTCACCAAATTAGCTGAGCACATGCGCCATATTATTCTAAAGAAGCGTGCAAACTTTTATGGAGATCGGGCCATCAGTGGGGGTGTCACAGTTTAAAAGGTAAAAAAAAAAATGCACCACATTTCCATGATAAATGAGCTAAAAGGGCAACAAACGTTCTTTTTCCTCTCCGAGGCACATGTTAGAAGGCTGGATAAAGTTTTTGGAACGCAGCAGCGCAGACGGCAAGCGCCTAGACCCTATAGTTTTTTTTTTTAGAGGCCTTTTTGTGGCCCTTTTTTAGCCACTTATTAGGGGTTCAAGCACTTCAGTGCTGAACACCTATTGTAATTGTTAATTTTCCCATGATGCAACATTCAGACATAAAACTGATCGGGCAGACCAAACCGTAAGTCGTGGAGACTTGAAACTTTGGGGGCTGATAGTACTCACACCGCCTACAGCGTCACCAAGGCCCGCCCCGATCGGCCTGACGGGGGCGCTACAGCGGGCAAAAGTACGAAACGGCTCATAACTCATCAACCGTGAGGCGTAGGCTCAAGTGTCTTATATCGCTGGAATCCTTGGCTCGAGGCGGACCAGATGCATGCCTCGGATTTGCTCGTCACCCTGGGAAAATTTTAGGGTATTTGGGGTTTTTCCAAAAACCTACTTTCGCGAACTAGTCCTAGGTTTTTGGCCCGACCGGAACCAAACCAGTGCGGCAAGATTCTCTGGAGTCTGATTGTCAATAATTATCAAAAAAAAGTGTAAATTTCGCTTCACGGTCCCTAAGGGCCGCCAAAATGTTCGAAGTGGGAGGAGCCCATTTTGCTTAATTGGCTATAACTCGTGAACGGAACGAGATTTTTGCACCAAACTCAGCACACGCATGTACGAGCTCATTCTGTGGTCACGTGAAAAAGGGCGCAGCGACTGGCCACTTGGTGGCGCTATAACTGTTAAAAGGGTGTCAAAATGATGTATTTCTATGGAAAAAACACATGAAATGGCTGAAAGCGGCCATCTTGCTGTCTGATTTGCATACAAGCTCACAAAATCGGGCATGCGCATGCGTCACGTGATCCTGAAGAAGCTTGAAAACTTTCATGGACGTCGGGCCATTGGTGGCGCTTTAACTGTCATAAAGGTGAGAAGGCCTCTGTATTACCCTATGCAAAATGACATTTAAATGACTGAAAAATGGGGGGAAAAGAGCAGAGCTTCACCAAATTAGCTGAGCACATGCGCCATATTATTCTAAAGAAGCGTGCAAACTTTTATGGAGATCGGGCCATCAGTGGGGGTGTCACAGTTTAAAAGGTAAAAAAAAAAATGCACCACATTTCCATGATAAATGAGCTAAAAGGGCAACAAACGTTCTTTTTCCTCTCCGAGGCACATGTTAGAAGGCTGGATAAAGTTTTTGGAACGCAGCAGCGCAGACGGCAAGCGCCTAGACCCTATAGTTTTTTTTTTAGAGGCCTTTTTGTGGCCCTTTTTTAGCCACTTATTAGGGGTTCAAGCACTTCAGTGCTGAACACCTATTGTAATTGTTAATTTTCCCATGATGCAACATTCAGACATAAAACTGATCGGGCAGACCAAACCGTAAGTCGTGGAGACTTGAAACTTTGGGGGCTGATAGTACTCACACCGCCTACAGCGTCACCAAGGCCCGCCCCGATCGGCCTGACGGGGGCGCTACAGCGGGCAAAAGTACGAAACGGCTCATAACTCATCAACCGTGAGGCGTAGGCTCAAGTGTCTTATATCGCTGGAATCCTTGGCTCGAGGCGGACCAGATGCATGCCTCGGATTTGCTCGTCACCCTGGGAAAATTTTAGGGTATTTGGGGTTTTTCCAAAAACCTACTTTCGCGAACTAGTCCTAGGTTTTTGGCCCGACCGGAACCAAACCAGTGCGGCAAGATTCTCTGGAGTCTGATTGTCAATAATTATCAAAAAAAAGTGTAAATTTCGCTTCACGGTCCCTAAGGGCCGCCAAAATGTTCGAAGTGGGAGGAGCCCATTTTGCTTAATTGGCTATAACTCGTGAACGGAACGAGATTTTTGCACCAAACTCAGCACACGCATGTACGAGCTCATTCTGTGGTCACGTGAAAAAGGGCGCAGCGACTGGCCACTTGGTGGCGCTATAACTGTTAAAAGGGTGTCAAAATGATGTATTTCTATGGAAAAAACACATGAAATGGCTGAAAGCGGCCATCTTGCTGTCTGATTTGCATACAAGCTCACAAAATCGGGCATGCGCATGCGTCACGTGATCCTGAAGAAGCTTGAAAACTTTCATGGACGTCGGGCCATTGGTGGCGCTTTAACTGTCATAAAGGTGAGAAGGCCTCTGTATTACCCTATGCAAAATGACATTTAAATGACTGAAAAATGGGGGGAAAAGAGCAGAGCTTCACCAAATTAGCTGAGCACATGCGCCATATTATTCTAAAGAAGCGTGCAAACTTTTATGGAGATCGGGCCATCAGTGGGGGTGTCACAGTTTAAAAGGTAAAAAAAAAAATGCACCACATTTCCATGATAAATGAGCTAAAAGGGCAACAAACGTTCTTTTTCCTCTCCGAGGCACATGTTAGAAGGCTGGATAAAGTTTTTGGAACGCAGCAGCGCAGACGGCAAGCGCCTAGACCCTATAGTTTTTTTTTTTAGAGGCCTTTTTGTGGCCCTTTTTTAGCCACTTATTAGGGGTTCAAGCACTTCAGTGCTGAACACCTATTGTAATTGTTAATTTTCCCATGATGCAACATTCAGACATAAAACTGATCGGGCAGACCAAACCGTAAGTCGTGGAGACTTGAAACTTTGGGGGCTGATAGTACTCACACCGCCTACAGCGTCACCAAGGCCCGCCCCGATCGGCCTGACGGGGGCGCTACAGCGGGCAAAAGTACGAAACGGCTCATAACTCATCAACCGTGAGGCGTAGGCTCAAGTGTCTTATATCGCTGGAATCCTTGGCTCGAGGCGGACCAGATGCATGCCTCGGATTTGCTCGTCACCCTGGGAAAATTTTAGGGTATTTGGGGTTTTTCCAAAAACCTACTTTCGCGAACTAGTCCTAGGTTTTTGGCCCGACCGGAACCAAACCAGTGCGGCAAGATTCTCTGGAGTCTGATTGTCAATAATTATCAAAAAAAAGTGTAAATTTCGCTTCACGGTCCCTAAGGGCCGCCAAAATGTTCGAAGTGGGAGGAGCCCATTTTGCTTAATTGGCTATAACTCGTGAACGGAACGAGATTTTTGCACCAAACTCAGCACACGCATGTACGAGCTCATTCTGTGGTCACGTGAAAAAGGGCGCAGCGACTGGCCACTTGGTGGCGCTATAACTGTTAAAAGGGTGTCAAAATGATGTATTTCTATGGAAAAAACACATGAAATGGCTGAAAGCGGCCATCTTGCTGTCTGATTTGCATACAAGCTCACAAAATCGGGCATGCGCATGCGTCACGTGATCCTGAAGAAGCTTGAAAACTTTCATGGACGTCGGGCCATTGGTGGCGCTTTAACTGTCATAAAGGTGAGAAGGCCTCTGTATTACCCTATGCAAAATGACATTTAAATGACTGAAAAATGGGGGGAAAAGAGCAGAGCTTCACCAAATTAGCTGAGCACATGCGCCATATTATTCTAAAGAAGCGTGCAAACTTTTATGGAGATCGGGCCATCAGTGGGGGTGTCACAGTTTAAAAGGTAAAAAAAAAAATGCACCACATTTCCATGATAAATGAGCTAAAAGGGCAACAAACGTTCTTTTTCCTCTCCGAGGCACATGTTAGAAGGCTGGATAAAGTTTTTGGAACGCAGCAGCGCAGACGGCAAGCGCCTAGACCCTATAGTTTTTTTTTTAGAGGCCTTTTTGTGGCCCTTTTTTAGCCACTTATTAGGGGTTCAAGCACTTCAGTGCTGAACACCTATTGTAATTGTTAATTTTCCCATGATGCAACATTCAGACATAAAACTGATCGGGCAGACCAAACCGTAAGTCGTGGAGACTTGAAACTTTGGGGGCTGATAGTACTCACACCGCCTACAGCGTCACCAAGGCCCGCCCCGATCGGCCTGACGGGGGCGCTACAGCGGGCAAAAGTACGAAACGGCTCATAACTCATCAACCGTGAGGCGTAGGCTCAAGTGTCTTATATCGCTGGAATCCTTGGCTCGAGGCGGACCAGATGCATGCCTCGGATTTGCTCGTCACCCTGGGAAAATTTTAGGGTATTTGGGTTTTTTCCAAAAACCTACTTTCGCGAACTAGTCCTAGGTTTTTGGCCCGACCGGAACCAAACCAGTGCGGCAAGATTCTCTGGAGTCTGATTGTCAATAATTATCAAAAAAAAGTGTAAATTTCGCTTCACGGTCCCTAAGGGCCGCCAAAATGTTCGAAGTGGGAGGAGCCCATTTTGCTTAATTGGCTATAACTCGTGAACGGAACGAGATTTTTGCACCAAACTCAGCACACGCATGTACGAGCTCATTCTGTGGTCACGTGAAAAAGGGCGCAGCGACTGGCCACTTGGTGGCGCTATAACTGTTAAAAGGGTGTCAAAATGATGTATTTCTATGGAAAAAACACATGAAATGGCTGAAAGCGGCCATCTTGCTGTCTGATTTGCATACAAGCTCACAAAATCGGGCATGCGCATGCGTCACGTGATCCTGAAGAAGCTTGAAAACTTTCATGGACGTCGGGCCATTGGTGGCGCTTTAACTGTCATAAAGGTGAGAAGGCCTCTGTATTACCCTATGCAAAATGACATTTAAATGACTGAAAAATGGGGGGAAAAGAGCAGAGCTTCACCAAATTAGCTGAGCACATGCGCCATATTATTCTAAAGAAGCGTGCAAACTTTTATGGAGATCGGGCCATCAGTGGGGGTGTCACAGTTTAAAAGGTAAAAAAAAAAATGCACCACATTTCCATGATAAATGAGCTAAAAGGGCAACAAACGTTCTTTTTCCTCTCCGAGGCACATGTTAGAAGGCTGGATAAAGTTTTTGGAACGCAGCAGCGCAGACGGCAAGCGCCTAGACCCTATAGTTTTTTTTTTAGAGGCCTTTTTGTGGCCCTTTTTTAGCCACTTATTAGGGGTTCAAGCACTTCAGTGCTGAACACCTATTGTAATTGTTAATTTTCCCATGATGCAACATTCAGACATAAAACTGATCGGGCAGACCAAACCGTAAGTCGTGGAGACTTGAAACTTTGGGGGCTGATAGTACTCACACCGCCTACAGCGTCACCAAGGCCCGCCCCGATCGGCCTGACGGGGGCGCTACAGCGGGCAAAAGTACGAAACGGCTCATAACTCATCAACCGTGAGGCGTAGGCTCAAGTGTCTTATATCGCTGGAATCCTTGGCTCGAGGCGGACCAGATGCATGCCTCGGATTTGCTCGTCACCCTGGGAAAATTTTAGGGTATTTGGGGTTTTTCCAAAAACCTACTTTCGCGAACTAGTCCTAGGTTTTTGGCCCGACCGGAACCAAACCAGTGCGGCAAGATTCTCTGGAGTCTGATTGTCAATAATTATCAAAAAAAAGTGTAAATTTCGCTTCACGGTCCCTAAGGGCCGCCAAAATGTTCGAAGTGGGAGGAGCCCATTTTGCTTAATTGGCTATAACTCGTGAACGGAACGAGATTTTTGCACCAAACTCAGCACACGCATGTACGAGCTCATTCTGTGGTCACGTGAAAAAGGGCGCAGCGACTGGCCACTTGGTGGCGCTATAACTGTTAAAAGGGTGTCAAAATGATGTATTTCTATGGAAAAAACACATGAAATGGCTGAAAGCGGCCATCTTGCTGTCTGATTTGCATACAAGCTCACAAAATCGGGCATGCGCATGCGTCACGTGATCCTGAAGAAGCTTGAAAACTTTCATGGACGTCGGGCCATTGGTGGCGCTTTAACTGTCATAAAGGTGAGAAGGCCTCTGTATTACCCTATGCAAAATGACATTTAAATGACTGAAAAATGGGGGGAAAAGAGCAGAGCTTCACCAAATTAGCTGAGCACATGCGCCATATTATTCTAAAGAAGCGTGCAAACTTTTATGGAGATCGGGCCATCAGTGGGGGTGTCACAGTTTAAAAGGTAAAAAAAAAAATGCACCACATTTCCATGATAAATGAGCTAAAAGGGCAACAAACGTTCTTTTTCCTCTCCGAGGCACATGTTAGAAGGCTGGATAAAGTTTTTGGAACGCAGCAGCGCAGACGGCAAGCGCCTAGACCCTATAGTTTTTTTTTTAGAGGCCTTTTTGTGGCCCTTTTTTAGCCACTTATTAGGGGTTCAAGCACTTCAGTGCTGAACACCTATTGTAATTGTTAATTTTCCCATGATGCAACATTCAGACATAAAACTGATCGGGCAGACCAAACCGTAAGTCGTGGAGACTTGAAACTTTGGGGGCTGATAGTACTCACACCGCCTACAGCGTCACCAAGGCCCGCCCCGATCGGCCTGACGGGGGCGCTACAGCGGGCAAAAGTACGAAACGGCTCATAACTCATCAACCGTGAGGCGTAGGCTCAAGTGTCTTATATCGCTGGAATCCTTGGCTCGAGGCGGACCAGATGCATGCCTCGGATTTGCTCGTCACCCTGGGAAAATTTTAGGGTATTTGGGTTTTTTCCAAAAACCTACTTTCGCGAACTAGTCCTAGGTTTTTGGCCCGACTGGAACCAAACCAGTGCGGCAAGATTCTCTGGAGTCTGATTGTCAATAATTATCAAAAAAAAGTGTAAATTTCGCTTCACGGTCCCTAAGGGCCGCCAAAATATTCGAAGTGGGAGGAGCCCATTTTGCTTAATTGGCTATAACTCGTGAACGGAACGAGATTTTTGCACCAAACTCAGCACACGCATGTACGAGCTCATTCTGTGGTCACGTGAAAAAGGGCGCAGCGACTGGCCACTTGGTGGCGCTATAACTGTTAAAAGGGTGTCAAAATGATGTATTTCTATGGAAAAAACACATGAAATGGCTGAAAGCGGCCATCTTGCTGTCTGATTTGCATACAAGCTCACAAAATCGGGCATGCGCATGCGTCACGTGATCCTGAAGAAGCTTGAAAACTTTCATGGACGTCGGGCCATTGGTGGCGCTTTAACTGTCATAAAGGTGAGAAGGCCTCTGTATTACCCTATGCAAAATGACATTTAAATGACTGAAAAATGGGGGGAAAAGAGCAGAGCTTCACCAAATTAGCTGAGCACATGCGCCATATTATTCTAAAGAAGCGTGCAAACTTTTATGGAGATCGGGCCATCAGTGGGGGTGTCACAGTTTAAAAGGTAAAAAAAAAAATGCACCACATTTCCATGATAAATGAGCTAAAAGGGCAACAAACGTTCTTTTTCCTCTCCGAGGCACATGTTAGAAGGCTGGATAAAGTTTTTGGAACGCAGCAGCGCAGACGGCAAGCGCCTAGACCCTATAGTTTTTTTTTAGAGGCCTTTTTGTGGCCCTTTTTTAGCCACTTATTAGGGGTTCAAGCACTTCAGTGCTGAACACCTATTGTAATTGTTAATTTTCCCATGATGCAACATTCAGACATAAAACTGATCGGGCAGACCAAACCGTAAGTCGTGGAGACTTGAAACTTTGGGGGCTGATAGTACTCACACCGCCTACAGCGTCACCAAGGCCCGCCCCGATCGGCCTGACGGGGGCGCTACAGCGGGCAAAAGTACGAAACGGCTCATAACTCATCAACCGTGAGGCGTAGGCTCAAGTGTCTTATATCGCTGGAATCCTTGGCTCGAGGCGGACCAGATGCATGCCTCGGATTTGCTCGTCACCCTGGGAAAATTTTAGGGTATTTGGGTTTTTTCCAAAAACCTACTTTCGCGAACTAGTCCTAGGTTTTTGGCCCGACCGGAACCAAACCAGTGCGGCAAGATTCTCTGGAGTCTGATTGTCAATAATTATCAAAAAAAAGTGTAAATTTCGCTTCACGGTCCCTAAGGGCCGCCAAAATGTTCGAAGTGGGAGGAGCCCATTTTGCTTAATTGGCTATAACTCGTGAACGGAACGAGATTTTTGCACCAAACTCAGCACACGCATGTACGAGCTCATTCTGTGGTCACGTGAAAAAGGGCGCAGCGACTGGCCACTTGGTGGCGCTATAACTGTTAAAAGGGTGTCAAAATGATGTATTTCTATGGAAAAAACACATGAAATGGCTGAAAGCGGCCATCTTGCTGTCTGATTTGCATACAAGCTCACAAAATCGGGCATGCGCATGCGTCACGTGATCCTGAAGAAGCTTGAAAACTTTCATGGACGTCGGGCCATTGGTGGCGCTTTAACTGTCATAAAGGTGAGAAGGCCTCTGTATTACCCTATGCAAAATGACATTTAAATGACTGAAAAATGGGGGGAAAAGAGCAGAGCTTCACCAAATTAGCTGAGCACATGCGCCATATTATTCTAAAGAAGCGTGCAAACTTTTATGGAGATCGGGCCATCAGTGGGGGTGTCACAGTTTAAAAGGTAAAAAAAAAAATGCACCACATTTCCATGATAAATGAGCTAAAAGGGCAACAAACGTTCTTTTTCCTCTCCGAGGCACATGTTAGAAGGCTGGATAAAGTTTTTGGAACGCAGCAGCGCAGACGGCAAGCGCCTAGACCCTATAGTTTTTTTTTTAGAGGCCTTTTTGTGGCCCTTTTTTAGCCACTTATTAGGGGTTCAAGCACTTCAGTGCTGAACACCTATTGTAATTGTTAATTTTCCCATGATGCAACATTCAGACATAAAACTGATCGGGCAGACCAAACCGTAAGTCGTGGAGACTTGAAACTTTGGGGGCTGATAGTACTCACACCGCCTACAGCGTCACCAAGGCCCGCCCCGATCGGCCTGACGGGGGCGCTACAGCGGGCAAAAGTACGAAACGGCTCATAACTCATCAACCGTGAGGCGTAGGCTCAAGTGTCTTATATCGCTGGAATCCTTGGCTCGAGGCGGACCAGATGCATGCCTCGGATTTGCTCGTCACCCTGGGAAAATTTTAGGGTATTTGGGGTTTTTCCATAAACCTACTTTCGCGAACTAGTCCTAGGTTTTTGGCCCGACCGGAACCAAACCAGTGCGGCAAGATTCTCTGGAGTCTGATTGTCAATAATTATCAAAAAAAAGTGTAAATTTCGCTTCACGGTCCCTAAGGGCCGCCAAAATGTTCGAAGTGGGAGGAGCCCATTTTGCTTAATTGGCTATAACTCGTGAACGGAACGAGATTTTTGCACCAAACTCAGCACACGCATGTACGAGCTCATTCTGTGGTCACGTGAAAAAGGGCGCAGCGACTGGCCACTTGGTGGCGCTATAACTGTTAAAAGGGTGTCAAAATGATGTATTTCTATGGAAAAAACACATGAAATGGCTGAAAGCGGCCATCTTGCTGTCTGATTTGCATACAAGCTCACAAAATCGGGCATGCGCATGCGTCACGTGATCCTGAAGAAGCTTGAAAACTTTCATGGACGTCGGGCCATTGGTGGCGCTTTAACTGTCATAAAGGTGAGAAGGCCTCTGTATTACCCTATGCAAAATGACATTTAAATGACTGAAAAATGGGGGGAAAAGAGCAGAGCTTCACCAAATTAGCTGAGCACATGCGCCATATTATTCTAAAGAAGCGTGCAAACTTTTATGGAGATCGGGCCATCAGTGGGGGTGTCACAGTTTAAAAGGTAAAAAAAAAAATGCACCACATTTCCATGATAAATGAGCTAAAAGGGCAACAAACGTTCTTTTTCCTCTCCGAGGCACATGTTAGAAGGCTGGATAAAGTTTTTGGAACGCAGCAGCGCAGACGGCAAGCGCCTAGACCCTATAGTTTTTTTTTTAGAGGCCTTTTTGTGGCCCTTTTTTAGCCACTTATTAGGGGTTCAAGCACTTCAGTGCTGAACACCTATTGTAATTGTTAATTTTCCCATGATGCAACATTCAGACATAAAACTGATCGGGCAGACCAAACCGTAAGTCGTGGAGACTTGAAACTTTGGGGGCTGATAGTACTCACACCGCCTACAGCGTCACCAAGGCCCGCCCCGATCGGCCTGACGGGGGCGCTACAGCGGGCAAAAGTACGAAACGGCTCATAACTCATCAACCGTGAGGCGTAGGCTCAAGTGTCTTATATCGCTGGAATCCTTGGCTCGAGGCGGACCAGATGCATGCCTCGGATTTGCTCGTCACCCTGGGAAAATTTTAGGGTATTTGGGTTTTTTCCAAAAACCTACTTTCGCGAACTAGTCCTAGGTTTTTGGCCCGACCGGAACCAAACCAGTGCGGCAAGATTCTCTGGAGTCTGATTGTCAATAATTATCAAAAAAAAGTGTAAATTTCGCTTCACGGTCCCTAAGGGCCGCCAAAATGTTCGAAGTGGGAGGAGCCCATTTTGCTTAATTGGCTATAACTCGTGAACGGAACGAGATTTTTGCACCAAACTCAGCACACGCATGTACGAGCTCATTCTGTGGTCACGTGAAAAAGGGCGCAGCGACTGGCCACTTGGTGGCGCTATAACTGTTAAAAGGGTGTCAAAATGATGTATTTCTATGGAAAAAACACATGAAATGGCTGAAAGCGGCCATCTTGCTGTCTGATTTGCATACAAGCTCACAAAATCGGGCATGCGCATGCGTCACGTGATCCTGAAGAAGCTTGAAAACTTTCATGGACGTCGGGCCATTGGTGGCGCTTTAACTGTCATAAAGGTGAGAAGGCCTCTGTATTACCCTATGCAAAATGACATTTAAATGACTGAAAAATGGGGGGAAAAGAGCAGAGCTTCACCAAATTAGCTGAGCACATGCGCCATATTATTCTAAAGAAGCGTGCAAACTTTTATGGAGATCGGGCCATCAGTGGGGGTGTCACAGTTTAAAAGGTAAAAAAAAAAATGCACCACATTTCCATGATAAATGAGCTAAAAGGGCAACAAACGTTCTTTTTCCTCTCCGAGGCACATGTTAGAAGGCTGGATAAAGTTTTTGGAACGCAGCAGCGCAGACGGCAAGCGCCTAGACCCTATAGTTTTTTTTTTAGAGGCCTTTTTGTGGCCCTTTTTTAGCCACTTATTAGGGGTTCAAGCACTTCAGTGCTGAACACCTATTGTAATTGTTAATTTTCCCATGATGCAACATTCAGACATAAAACTGATCGGGCAGACCAAAGCGTAAGTCGTGGAGACTTGAAACTTTGGGGGCTGATAGTACTCACACCGCCTACAGCGTCACCAAGGCCCGCCCCGATCGGCCTGACGGGGGCGCTACAGCGGGCAAAAGTACGAAACGGCTCATAACTCATCAACCGTGAGGCGTAGGCTCAAGTGTCTTATATCGCTGGAATCCTTGGCTCGAGGCGGACCAGATGCATGCCTCGGATTTGCTCGTCACCCTGGGAAAATTTTAGGGTATTTGGGGTTTTTCCAAAAACCTACTTTCGCGAACTAGTCCTAGGTTTTTGGCCCGACCGGAACCAAACCAGTGCGGCAAGATTCTCTGGAGTCTGATTGTCAATAATTATCAAAAAAAAGTGTAAATTTCGCTTCACGGTCCCTAAGGGCCGCCAAAATGTTCGAAGTGGGAGGAGCCCATTTTGCTTAATTGGCTATAACTCGTGAACGGAACGAGATTTTTGCACCAAACTCAGCACACGCATGTACGAGCTCATTCTGTGGTCACGTGAAAAAGGGCGCAGCGACTGGCCACTTGGTGGCGCTATAACTGTTAAAAGGGTGTCAAAATGATGTATTTCTATGGAAAAAACACATGAAATGGCTGAAAGCGGCCATCTTGCTGTCTGATTTGCATACAAGCTCACAAAATCGGGCATGCGCATGCGTCACGTGATCCTGAAGAAGCTTGAAAACTTTCATGGACGTCGGGCCATTGGTGGCGCTTTAACTGTCATAAAGGTGAGAAGGCCTCTGTATTACCCTATGCAAAATGACATTTAAATGACTGAAAAATGGGGGGAAAAGAGCAGAGCTTCACCAAATTAGCTGAGCACATGCGCCATATTATTCTAAAGAAGCGTGCAAACTTTTATGGAGATCGGGCCATCAGTGGGGGTGTCACAGTTTAAAAGGTAAAAAAAAAAATGCACCACATTTCCATGATAAATGAGCTAAAAGGGCAACAAACGTTCTTTTTCCTCTCCGAGGCACATGTTAGAAGGCTGGATAAAGTTTTTGGAACGCAGCAGCGCAGACGGCAAGCGCCTAGACCCTATAGTTTTTTTTTTTAGAGGCCTTTTTGTGGCCCTTTTTTAGCCACTTATTAGGGGTTCAAGCACTTCAGTGCTGAACACCTATTGTAATTGTTAATTTTCCCATGATGCAACATTCAGACATAAAACTGATCGGGCAGACCAAACCGTAAGTCGTGGAGACTTGAAACTTTGGGGGCTGATAGTACTCACACCGCCTACAGCGTCACCAAGGCCCGCCCCGATCGGCCTGACGGGGGCGCTACAGCGGGCAAAAGTACGAAACGGCTCATAACTCATCAACCGTGAGGCGTAGGCTCAAGTGTCTTATATCGCTGGAATCCTTGGCTCGAGGCGGACCAGATGCATGCCTCGGATTTGCTCGTCACCCTGGGAAAATTTTAGGGTATTTGGGTTTTTTCCAAAAACCTACTTTCGCGAACTAGTCCTAGGTTTTTGGCCCGACCGGAACCAAACCAGTGCGGCAAGATTCTCTGGAGTCTGATTGTCAATAATTATCAAAAAAAAGTGTAAATTTCGCTTCACGGCCCCTAAGGGCCGCCAAAATGTTCGAAGTGGGAGGAGCCCATTTTGCTTAATTGGCTATAACTCGTGAACGGAACGAGATTTTTGCACCAAACTCAGCACACGCATGTACGAGCTCATTCTGTGGTCACGTGAAAAAGGGCGCAGCGACTGGCCACTTGGTGGCGCTATAACTGTTAAAAGGGTGTCAAAATGATGTATTTCTATGGAAAAAACACATGAAATGGCTGAAAGCGGCCATCTTGCTGTCTGATTTGCATACAAGCTCACAAAATCGGGCATGCGCATGCGTCACGTGATCCTGAAGAAGCTTGAAAACTTTCATGGACGTCGGGCCATTGGTGGCGCTTTAACTGTCATAAAGGTGAGAAGGCCTCTGTATTACCCTATGCAAAATGACATTTAAATGACTGAAAAATGGGGGGAAAAGAGCAGAGCTTCACCAAATTAGCTGAGCACATGCGCCATATTATTCTAAAGAAGCGTGCAAACTTTTATGGAGATCGGGCCATCAGTGGGGGTGTCACAGTTTAAAAGGTAAAAAAAAAAATGCACCACATTTCCATGATAAATGAGCTAAAAGGGCAACAAACGTTCTTTTTCCTCTCCGAGGCACATGTTAGAAGGCTGGATAAAGTTTTTGGAACGCAGCAGCGCAGACGGCAAGCGCCTAGACCCTGTAGTTTTTTTTTTAGAGGCCTTTTTGTGGCCCTTTTTTAGCCACTTATTAGGGGTTCAAGCACTTCAGTGCTGAACACCTATTGTAATTGTTAATTTTCCCATGATGCAACATTCAGACATAAAACTGATCGGGCAGACCAAACCGTAAGTCGTGGAGACTTGAAACTTTGGGGGCTGATAGTACTCACACGGCCTACAGCGTCACCAAGGCCCGCCCCGATCGGCCTGACGGGGGCGCTACAGCGGGCAAAAGTACGAAACGGCTCATAACTCATCAACCGTGAGGCGTAGGCTCAAGTGTCTTATATCGCTGGAATCCTTGGCTCGAGGCGGACCAGATGCATGCCTCGGATTTGCTCGTCACCCTGGGAAAATTTTAGGGTATTTGGGGTTTTTCCAAAAACCTACTTTCGCGAACTAGTCCTAGGTTTTTGGCCCGACCGGAACCAAACCAGTGCGGCAAGATTCTCTGGAGTCTGATTGTCAATAATTATCAAAAAAAAGTGTAAATTTCGCTTCACGGTCCCTAAGGGCCGCCAAAATGTTCGAAGTGGGAGGAGCCCATTTTGCTTAATTGGCTATAACTCGTGAACGGAACGAGATTTTTGCACCAAACTCAGCACACGCATGTACGAGCTCATTCTGTGGTCACGTGAAAAAGGGCGCAGCGACTGGCCACTTGGTGGCGCTATAACTGTTAAAAGGGTGTCAAAATGATGTATTTCTATGGAAAAAACACATGAAATGGCTGAAAGCGGCCATCTTGCTGTCTGATTTGCATACAAGCTCACAAAATCGGGCATGCGCATGCGTCACGTGATCCTGAAGAAGCTTGAAAACTTTCATGGACGTCGGGCCATTGGTGGCGCTTTAACTGTCATAAAGGTGAGAAGGCCTCTGTATTACCCTATGCAAAATGACATTTAAATGACTGAAAAATGGGGGGAAAAGAGCAGAGCTTCACCAAATTAGCTGAGCACATGCGCCATATTATTCTAAAGAAGCGTGCAAACTTTTATGGAGATCGGGCCATCAGTGGGGGTGTCACAGTTTAAAAGGTAAAAAAAAAAATGCACCACATTTCCATGATAAATGAGCTAAAAGGGCAACAAACGTTCTTTTTCCTCTCCGAGGCACATGTTAGAAGGCTGGATAAAGTTTTTGGAACGCAGCAGCGCAGACGGCAAGCGCCTAGACCCTATAGTTTTTTTTTTAGAGGCCTTTTTGTGGCCCTTTTTTAGCCACTTATTAGGGGTTCAAGCACTTCAGTGCTGAACACCTATTGTAATTGTTAATTTTCCCATGATGCTACATTCAGACATAAAACTGATCGGGCAGACCAAACCGTAAGTCGTGGAGACTTGAAACTTTGGGGGCTGATAGTACTCACACCGCCTACAGCGTCACCAAGGCCCGCCCCGATCGGCCTGACGGGGGCGCTACAGCGGGCAAAAGTACGAAACGGCTCATAACTCATCAACCGTGAGGCGTAGGCTCAAGTGTCTTATATCGCTGGAATCCTTGGCTCGAGGCGGACCAGATGCATGCCTCGGATTTGCTCGTCACCCTGGGAAAATTTTAGGGTATTTGGGGTTTTTCCAAAAACCTACTTTCGCGAACTAGTCCTAGGTTTTTGGCCCGACCGGAACCAAACCAGTGCGGCAAGATTCTCTGGAGTCTGATTGTCAATAATTATCAAAAAAAAGTGTAAATTTCGCTTCACGGTCCCTAAGGGCCGCCAAAATGTTCGAAGTGGGAGGAGCCCATTTTGCTTAATTGGCTATAACTCGTGAACGGAACGAGATTTTTGCACCAAACTCAGCACACGCATGTACGAGCTCATTCTGTGGTCACGTGAAAAAGGGCGCAGCGACTGGCCACTTGGTGGCGCTATAACTGTTAAAAGGGTGTCAAAATGATGTATTTCTATGGAAAAAACACATGAAATGGCTGAAAGCGGCCATCTTGCTGTCTGATTTGCATACAAGCTCACAAAATCGGGCATGCGCATGCGTCACGTGATCCTGAAGAAGCTTGAAAACTTTCATGGACGTCGGGCCATTGGTGGCGCTTTAACTGTCATAAAGGTGAGAAGGCCTCTGTATTACCCTATGCAAAATGACATTTAAATGACTGAAAAATGGGGGGAAAAGAGCAGAGCTTCACCAAATTAGCTGAGCACATGCGCCATATTATTCTAAAGAAGCGTGCAAACTTTTATGGAGATCGGGCCATCAGTGGGGGTGTCACAGTTTAAAAGGTAAAAAAAAAAATGCACCACATTTCCATGATAAATGAGCTAAAAGGGCAACAAACGTTCTTTTTCCTCTCCGAGGCACATGTTAGAAGGCTGGATAAAGTTTTTGGAACGCAGCAGCGCAGACGGCAAGCGCCTAGACCCTATAGTTTTTTTTTTAGAGGCCTTTTTGTGGCCCTTTTTTAGCCACTTATTAGGGGTTCAAGCACTTCAGTGCTGAACACCTATTGTAATTGTTAATTTTCCCATGATGCAACATTCAGACATAAAACTGATCGGGCAGACCAAACCGTAAGTCGTGGAGACTTGAAACTTTGGGGGCTGATAGTACTCACACCGCCTACAGCGTCACCAAGGCCCGCCCCGATCGGCCTGACGGGGGCGCTACAGCGGGCAAAAGTACGAAACGGCTCATAACTCATCAACCGTGAGGCGTAGGCTCAAGTGTCTTATATCGCTGGAATCCTTGGCTCGAGGCGGACCAGATGCATGCCTCGGATTTGCTCGTCACCCTGGGAAAATTTTAGGGTATTTGGGTTTTTTCCAAAAACCTACTTTCGCGAACTAGTCCTAGGTTTTTGGCCCGACCGGAACCAAACCAGTGCGGCAAGATTCTCTGGAGTCTGATTGTCAATAATTATCAAAAAAAAGTGTAAATTTCGCTTCACGGTCCCTAAGGGCCGCCAAAATGTTCGAAGTGGGAGGAGCCCATTTTGCTTAATTGGCTATAACTCGTGAACGGAACGAGATTTTTGCACCAAACTCAGCACACGCATGTACGAGCTCATTCTGTGGTCACGTGAAAAAGGGCGCAGCGACTGGCCACTTGGTGGCGCTATAACTGTTAAAAGGGTGTCAAAATGATGTATTTCTATGGAAAAAACACATGAAATGGCTGAAAGCGGCCATCTTGCTGTCTGATTTGCATACAAGCTCACAAAATCGGGCATGCGCATGCGTCACGTGATCCTGAAGAAGCTTGAAAACTTTCATGGACGTCGGGCCATTGGTGGCGCTTTAACTGTCATAAAGGTGAGAAGGCCTCTGTATTACCCTATGCAAAATGACATTTAAATGACTGAAAAATGGGGGGAAAAGAGCAGAGCTTCACCAAATTAGCTGAGCACATGCGCCATATTATTCTAAAGAAGCGTGCAAACTTTTATGGAGATCGGGCCATCAGTGGGGGTGTCACAGTTTAAAAGGTAAAAAAAAAAATGCACCACATTTCCATGATAAATGAGCTAAAAGGGCAACAAACGTTCTTTTTCCTCTCCGAGGCACATGTTAGAAGGCTGGATAAAGTTTTTGGAACGCAGCAGCGCAGACGGCAAGCGCCTAGACCCTATAGTTTTTTTTTTAGAGGCCTTTTTGTGGCCCTTTTTTAGCCACTTATTAGGGGTTCAAGCACTTCAGTGCTGAACACCTATTGTAATTGTTAATTTTCCCATGATGCAACATTCAGACATAAAACTGATCGGGCAGACCAAACCGTAAGTCGTGGAGACTTGAAACTTTGGGGGCTGATAGTACTCACACCGCCTACAGCGTCACCAAGGCCCGCCCCGATCGGCCTGACGGGGGCGCTACAGCGGGCAAAAGTACGAAACGGCTCATAACTCATCAACCGTGAGGCGTAGGCTCAAGTGTCTTATATCGCTGGAATCCTTGGCTCGAGGCGGACCAGATGCATGCCTCGGATTTGCTCGTCACCCTGGGAAAATTTTAGGGTATTTGGGTTTTTTCCAAAAACCTACTTTCGCGAACTAGTCCTAGGTTTTTGGCCCGACCGGAACCAAACCAGTGCGGCAAGATTCTCTGGAGTCTGATTGTCAATAATTATCAAAAAAAAGTGTAAATTTCGCTTCACGGTCCCTAAGGGCCGCCAAAATGTTCGAAGTGGGAGGAGCCCATTTTGCTTAATTGGCTATAACTCGTGAACGGAACGAGATTTTTGCACCAAACTCAGCACACGCATGTACGAGCTCATTCTGTGGTCACGTGAAAAAGGGCGCAGCGACTGGCCACTTGGTGGCGCTATAACTGTTAAAAGGGTGTCAAAATGATGTATTTCTATGGAAAAAACACATGAAATGGCTGAAAGCGGCCATCTTGCTGTCTGATTTGCATACAAGCTCACAAAATCGGGCATGCGCATGCGTCACGTGATCCTGAAGAAGCTTGAAAACTTTCATGGACGTCGGGCCATTGGTGGCGCTTTAACTGTCATAAAGGTGAGAAGGCCTCTGTATTACCCTATGCAAAATGACATTTAAATGACTGAAAAATGGGGGGAAAAGAGCAGAGCTTCACCAAATTAGCTGAGCACATGCGCCATATTATTCTAAAGAAGCGTGCAAACTTTTATGGAGATCGGGCCATCAGTGGGGGTGTCACAGTTTAAAAGGTAAAAAAAAAAATGCACCACATTTCCATGATAAATGAGCTAAAAGGGCAACAAACGTTCTTTTTCCTCTCCGAGGCACATGTTAGAAGGCTGGATAAAGTTTTTGGAACGCAGCAGCGCAGACGGCAAGCGCCTAGACCCTATAGTTTTTTTTTAGAGGCCTTTTTGTGGCCCTTTTTTAGCCACTTATTAGGGGTTCAAGCACTTCAGTGCTGAACACCTATTGTAATTGTTAATTTTCCCATGATGCAACATTCAGACATAAAACTGATCGGGCAGACCAAACCGTAAGTCGTGGAGACTTGAAACTTTGGGGGCTGATAGTACTCACACCGCCTACAGCGTCACCAAGGCCCGCCCCGATCGGCCTGACGGGGGCGCTACAGCGGGCAAAAGTACGAAACGGCTCATAACTCATCAACCGTGAGGCGTAGGCTCAAGTGTCTTATATCGCTGGAATCCTTGGCTCGAGGCGGACCAGATGCATGCCTCGGATTTGCTCGTCACCCTGGGAAAATTTTAGGGTATTTGGGGTTTTTCCAAAAACCTACTTTCGCGAACTAGTCCTAGGTTTTTGGCCCGACCGGAACCAAACCAGTGCGGCAAGATTCTCTGGAGTCTGATTGTCAATAATTATCAAAAAAAAGTGTAAATTTCGCTTCACGGTCCCTAAGGGCCGCCAAAATGTTCGAAGTGGGAGGAGCCCATTTTGCTTAATTGGCTATAACTCGTGAACGGAACGAGATTTTTGCACCAAACTCAGCACACGCATGTACGAGCTCATTCTGTGGTCACGTGAAAAAGGGCGCAGCGACTGGCCACTTGGTGGCGCTATAACTGTTAAAAGGGTGTCAAAATGATGTATTTCTATGGAAAAAACACATGAAATGGCTGAAAGCGGCCATCTTGCTGTCTGATTTGCATACAAGCTCACAAAATCGGGCATGCGCATGCGTCACGTGATCCTGAAGAAGCTTGAAAACTTTCATGGACGTCGGGCCATTGGTGGCGCTTTAACTGTCATAAAGGTGAGAAGGCCTCTGTATTACCCTATGCAAAATGACATTTAAATGACTGAAAAATGGGGGGAAAAGAGCAGAGCTTCATCAAATTAGCTGAGCACATGCGCCATATTATTCTAAAGAAGCGTGCAAACTTTTATGGAGATCGGGCCATCAGTGGGGGTGTCACAGTTTAAAAGGTAAAAAAAAAATGCACCACATTTCCATGATAAATGAGCTAAAAGGGCAACAAACGTTCTTTTTCCTCTCCGAGGCACATGTTAGAAGGCTGGATAAAGTTTTTGGAACGCAGCAGCGCAGACGGCAAGCGCCTAGACCCTATAGTTTTTTTTTTAGAGGCCTTTTTGTGGCCCTTTTTTAGCCACTTATTAGGGGTTCAAGCTAGAGGTCTGCATTCCCGCGGCTGTCCCGCGGGATCCGCGGGACCCGACCAGATATTTTGCGCCGCGGGATTAAATTTCCGACTAAAAAACGGTAGCGGTCGGTAACTCTGGTGTAATTTGAACGGGAGCGGTCGGTCATTCAATATCACGTTCCCGACGCCGACGTTCTTTCAGAACAGCATATCTTCGCTTTACCTAATCTTAATCTTATCGACCAACAGGGTCTGCCATGTAGGCTAATCAGGACCGTTATGCACGCGCTGCACGCACGGACCAGTAACGGTTCTTTCTGTCATGCATTGATTGTATTTGCCTAACAGCAAAATGTTACGAATTTTGATAATACGAATAAAAATAATAGCCTACACTTCTTCTTTTTTTTCGCTGCGATATTTTTTCCCCTACTACTGTCTGCAGCAAAATGTTAAATCTTGTATATTGATAAGGCGAATAAAATAATAATTAAAGCTGCAAGCAGCATTTATCGGGGTTCAAGCATTTAAGGCCTTTAGGCACATAAGCATTTAAGACATTAAGATTTATTTAGAAAGCTTTTAACCACTGAAATAATAGATGGAAAAGTCCATTTACAGCCAATACAGGCAATTTACCATAGGAAATATGTGTTTTTTAAAGCTTTTTAACAGTTATAGCACCATCTATAGTCCGATCTCCATGAAATTTTGCATGCTTGTTAATGATGTTATGGCACATAAGCTCACCAATTTTCGTGAAGTTCTGAGTTTTCGTTTAGGATTTATAGGCTTTTGAGTGCATTTTGCCACGCCCATTTTCTTTATGACCCAATATACCCATGCGAAAAATGCAAAAGTTCAACTTTTTTTTGATAATTATTGATCTTGAGAGTCCATAGAATTGTCCTAGACTCGTTTGGTTCTGATCGGGCGAAAAACCTAGGACTAGTTCGCAAAAGTAGGTTTTTAACATAATTACGAATATTTAATGAACGGTTTGATTGACAGCAATGGTTCTTGAGGCAAAGTTGTTCAACAAGAGGAGATCTATCAAATGGTATGCATTTTGTGACAATAAGTGTAACACCACGTGATTACAGAGCCATAAAACTCGTTAGCGCCAACTAGTGGCCGATTTCTTTTAAAATTCTTACAGACCTCTAGGGCCATGAGTCGAACATGCCCACCGAGTTTCGTTCCGATAGGCCTCCGTTAACCTTGTCTAATAGGTGCTCAAACTTCATTGGCCGATGGCGGCCATGTTTTTTGAGATACACCAATGTCCTCATAGACATACATGGCACCTTGGACCAAGACACTGCATACCAATTTTCAAGTCAATCGGACTAACGGTCAGGTGGTTATAGCCTGTTTTATGTTTTTTTCATGTTATAGCGCCACCATGTGACCAATCGCCGCGATTTTTTTACCGTGACCTCATATTGACGTCTTACACATGTGTACCAGGTTTGGTTAAAATACCTCTTTTACTTCTGGAGTTATAGCCATTTTAGTAAAATAGGCTCCTCCCACAACGTTAATTTTGCACCCCCTAGCGACCGTGAATCGAAATTTCAACTTTTTTTTGATAATTATTGATATTCAGACTCCAGAGAACAATTCTGCACTGGTTTGGTTCCGATCGGGCAAAAAACCAGGGACTAGTTCGCAAAAGTAGATTTTCGACAAAATTCAAAATGGCGGAAAATCTATCATGGCGGAAATAAAATCGGAGATATACGTTTTGTTCGTCAGGCGTCCAGCTTTCCAATGATATAAGACACTTGAGTCTATGACTTACGGTCTAGGAGTTATGAGCAGTTTCGCGCTTTTGGTTGCTATAGCGCCACCTATGGGCCAATCGGGGTCATAATTTGATAACCTCTCCTCGATTTTTGTACTACCATATGGCAAAGTTTCAAAGCTCTAGCCCTTACGGTTTGGGCTGCACGATGCGTTTTACGGCAGAATAATAATAATAATTAAAGCTGCAAGCAGCATTTATCGGGGTTCAAGCTATTAAGGCCTTTAAGGGTTTTTAAGCACAAAAGCATCAAAAGTTATCAGGTTTTATTTAGCAATAATGTAACCACTGACATAATAGATGGAAAAGACCATTTACAGCCAATACAGGCAATGTACCATAGGAAATATATGGTTTTAAAGCTTTTTAACAGTTATAGCGCCACCTATGGTCCGATCTCCATAAAATTTGGCATGCTTGTTAATGATGTTATGTCACATATGCTCACCAATTTTTGTGAAGTTCTGAGTTTTCATTTAGGATTTATAGGATTTTTAATGTATTTTGCCACGCCCATTTTATAAATGACCCTATTACAGCCATCCAGAAGCAAAAGTTCAACTTTTTTTCGATAATTATTGATCTAGAGAGTCCAGAGAATTGTCCTAGACTGGTCTGGTTCCGATCGGGCGAAAAACCTAGGACTAGTTCGCAAAAGTAGGTTTTTAACATGTTCGCGAATATTTAATGAACGGTTTGATTGACAGCAATGGTTCTTGAGGCAAAGTTGTTCAGCATGAGCAGATCTATCAAATGATATGCATATTGTGTGGATGAGTGTAACACCACGTGATTACAGAGCCATAAAACTCGTTAGCGCCAACTAGTGGCCGATTTCTTTCAAAATTCTTACAGACCTCTAGGGCCATGAGATGAACATGCCCATCGAGTTTCGTTCCGATCGGCCTCCGTTAACCTTGTCTAATAGGTGCTCAACTTCATTGGCCAATGGCGGCCATGTTTTTTGAGATACGCCAATTTCCTCATAGACATATATGGCACCTTGGGCCAAGACACTGCATACCAATTTTCAAGTCAATCGGACTAACGGTCAGGTGGTTATGGCCCTTTTCATGTTTTTTTCATGTTATAGCGCCATCTATTGTTCAATCGTCGGGATTTTTTTACTGTGACCCCAGACTGAACCCATACACATGTGTACCGAGTTTGTTTAAGCTATCTCATTTACTTTTTGAGTTATAGCCATTTTAGTAAAATAGGCTCCTCCAACAATGTTTATTTTATGCCCCCTAGCGACCATGAATCGAAATTTCGAATTTTTTTTGATAATTATTGATCGTCAGACTCCATAGAACATTTCTGCACTGGTTTGGTTCCGATCGGACAAAAAACCTAGGACTAATTAGCAAAAGTAGTTTTTTGACAAAATTCAAAATGGCGGAAAAATTTCCATACCGGAAATGAAATCGGAGATATACGTTTTGTTCATCACGTTTCCAGCTTTCCAATGATATAAGACACTTGAGTCTACGACATACGGTCTAGGAGTTATGAGCAGTTTCGCGCTTTTGGTTGTTATAGCGCCACCTATGGGCCAATCGGGGTCATAATCTCTGAACCTCTCCTCGATTTTTGTACTACCATCTGGCAAAGTTTCAAGTCTCCAGCCCTTACGGTTTGGGCTGCACGATGCGTTTTACGGCAGAAGAATAATAATAATAATAATTAAAGCTGCAAGCAGCATTTATCGGGGTTCAAGCATTTAAGGCCTTTAGGCACATAAGCATTTAAGACATTAAGATTTATTTAGAAAGCTTTTAACCACTGAAATAATAGATGGAAAAGTCCATTTACAGCCAATACAGGCAATTTACCATAGGAAATATGTGTTTTTTAAAGCTTTTTAACAGTTATAGCACCATCTATAGTCCGATCTCCATGAAATTTTGCATGCTTGTTAATGATGTTATGGCACATAAGCTCACCAATTTTCGTGAAGTTCTGAGTTTTTGTTTAGGATTTATAGGCTTTTGAGTGCATTTTGCCACGCCCATTTTCTTTATGACCCAATATACCCATGCGAAAAATGCAAAAGTTCAACTTTTTTTTGATAATTATTGATCTTGAGAGTCCATAGAATTGTACTAGACTCGTTTGGTTCTGATCGGGCGAAAAACCTAGGACTAGTTCGCAAAAGTAGGTTTTTAACATAATTACGAATATTTAATGAACGGTTTGATTGACAGCAATGGTTCTTGAGGCAAAGTTGTTCAACAAGAGGAGATCTATCAAATGGTATGCATTTTGTGACAATAAGTGTAACACCACGTGATTACAGAGCCATAAAACTCGTTAGCGCCAACTAGTGGCCGATTTCTTTTAAAATTCTTACAGACCTCTAGGGCCATGAGTCGAACATGCCCACCGAGTTTCGTTCCGATAGGCCTCCGTTAACCTTGTCTAATAGGTGCTCAAACTTCATTGGCCGATGGCGGCCATGTTTTTTGAGATACACCAATGTCCTCATAGACATACATGGCACCTTGGACCAAGACACTGCATACCAATTTTCAAGTCAATCGGACTAACGGTCAGGTGGTTATAGCCTGTTTTATGTTTTTTTCATGTTATAGCGCCACCATGTGACCAATCGCCGCGATTTTTTTACCGTGACCTCATATTGACGTCTTACACATGTGTACCAGGTTTGGTTAAAATACCTCTTTTACTTCTGGAGTTATAGCCATTTTAGTAAAATAGGCTCCTCCCACAACGTTAATTTTGCACCCCCTAGCGACCGTGAATCGAAATTTCAACTTTTTTTTGATAATTATTGATATTCAGACTCCAGAGAACAATTCTGCACTGGTTTGGTTCCGATCGGGCAAAAAACCAGGGACTAGTTCGCAAAAGTAGATTTTCGACAAAATTCAAAATGGCGGAAAATCTATCATGGCGGAAATAAAATCGGAGATATACGTTTTGTTCGTCAGGCGTCCAGCTTTCCAATGATATAAGACACTTGAGTCTATGACTTACGGTCTAGGAGTTATGAGCAGTTTCGCGCTTTTGGTTGCTATAGCGCCACCTATGGGCCAATCGGGGTCATAATTTGATAACCTCTCCTCGATTTTTGTACTACCATATGGCAAAGTTTCAAAGCTCTAGCCCTTACGGTTTGGGCTGCACGATGCGTTTTACGGCAGAATAATAATAATAATAATAATTAAAGCTGCAAGCAGCATTTATCGGGGTTCAAGCATTTAAGGCCTTTAAGCACATAAGCATTTAAGACATTAAGTTTTATTTGTAAAGCTTTTAACCACTGAAATAATAGATGGAAAAGACCATTTACAGCCAAAACAGGCAATTTACCATAGGAAATATATGGTTTTCAAAGCTTTTTAACAGTTATAGCGCCACCTATCGTACGATCTTCATGAAATTTTACATGCTTGTTTAGACTGTTATGGTACATATGCTCACCAATTTTTGTGAAGTTCTGAGTTTTCGTTTAGGATTTATAGGCTTTTAAATGCATTTTGCCACGCCCATTTTCATTATGACCCAATATACCCATGCGAAAAATGCTAAAGTTGAACTTTTTTTGATAATTATTGATCTAGAGAGTCCAGAGAATTACCCTAGACTGGTCTTGTTCCGATCGGGCAAAAAACCTAGGACTAGTTCGCAAAAGTAGGTTTTTAACATAATTGCGAATATTTAATGAACGGTTTGATTGACAGCAATGGTTCTTGAGGCAAAGTTGTTCAGCATGAGCAGATCTATCAAATGATATGCATTTTGTGACAATAAGTGTAACACCACGTGATTACAGAGCCATAAAACTCGTTAGCGCCAACTAGTGGCCGATTTCTTTCAAAATTCTTACAGACCTCTAGGGCCATGAGTTGAACATGCCCATCGAGTTTCGTTCCGATCGGCCTCCGTTAACCTTGTCTAATAGGTGCTCAAATTTCATTGGTCGATGGCGGCCATGTTTTTCGAGATACGCCAAAGTCCTCATAGACATACATGGCACCTTGGACCAAGACACTGCATACCAATTTTCAAGTCAATCGGACAAACGGTCACGTGGTCATAGCCCTTTTCATGTTTTTTTTCATGTTATAGCGCCACCTAGTGATCAATCGTCGACATTTTTTTACTATGACCCCAGATTGAACTCTTACACATGTGTACCAAGTTTGGTGAAGATATCTCATTTCCTTTTCGAGTTATAGCCATTTTAGTAAAATAGGCTCCTCCCACAACATTAATTTATCACCCCCTAGCGACCAGGAATCGAAATTTCGACTTTTTTTCGATAATTATTGATCTTCAGACTCCAAAGAACATTTCTGCACTGCTTTGGTTCCGATCGGGTGAAAAACCAGGGACTAGTTCGCAAAAGTAGGTTTTTGACAAAATTCAAAATGGCGGAAAAATTTGCATACCTGAAATAAAATCGGAGATATACGTTTTGACCTTCAGGCGTCCAGCTTTCCAATGATATAGGACACTTGAGTCTACGACATACGGTCTAGGAGTTATGAGCAGTTCCGCGCTTTTGGTTGCTATAGCGCCACCTATGGGCCAATCTGGGTCATACTTTGATAGGTTCTCCCCAAATTGAGGACTACCATTTGGCCAAGTTTCAAGGTTCCAGCTCTTACGGTTTGGGCTGCACGATGCGTTTTAGGGGAGAATAATAATAATAATAATAATAAAAATCAGTACAATTACAATAGGGTTTCAGCACTTCGTGCTTGAACCCCTAATAATAAAAATCAGCACAATTACAATAGGGTTTCAGCACTTCGTGCTTGAACCCCTAATAAAAATCCTTACAATTACAATAGGGTTTCAGCACTTCGTGCTTGAACCCCTAATAAAAATCAGTACAATTACAATAGGGTTTCAGCACTTCGTGCTTGAACCCCTAATAAAAAAATGTTTGTGCAGACTACATTTTTATTTTCTCTGTGAAAATGTAGGCTACATGTGAAATTCTGGGAGATCTATATTAAAGCGGGATGGTCGGGTCGGGAAGAAAATTATTCTAAGCAGACAGCGGGTGAACAAATAGTGTATATATAGCGGGAACGGGTGGGTGCGGGATATAACCCCAGCGGGAGCGGGCGGGAGCGGGACCTAAAAAACAGTCCCGCGCAGACCTCTAGTTCAAGCACTTCAGTGCTGAACACCTATTGTAATTGTTAATTTTCCCATGATGCAACATTCAGACATAAAACTGATCGGGCAGACCAAAGCGTAAGTCGTGGAGACTTGAAACTTTGGGGGCTGATAGTACTCACACCGCCTACAGCGTCACCAAGGCCCGCCCCGATCGGCCTGACGGGGGCGCTACAGCGGGCAAAAGTACGAAACGGCTCATAACTCATCAACCGTGAGGCGTAGGCTCAAGTGTCTTATATCGCTGGAATCCTTGGCTCGAGGCGGACCAGATGCATGCCTCGGATTTGCTCGTCACCCTGGGAAAATTTTAGGGTATTTGGGTTTTTTCCAAAAACCTACTTTCGCGAACTAGTCCTAGGTTTTTGGCCCGACCGGAACCAAACCAGTGCGGCAAGATTCTCTGGAGTCTGATTGTCAATAATTATCAAAAAAAAGTGTAAATTTCGCTTCACGGTCCCTAAGGGCCGCCAAAATGTTCGAAGTGGGAGGAGCCCATTTTGCTTAATTGGCTATAACTCGTGAACGGAACGAGATTTTTGCACCAAACTCAGCACACGCATGTACGAGCTCATTCTGTGGTCACGTGAAAAAGGGCGCAGCGACTGGCCACTTGGTGGCGCTATAACTGTTAAAAGGGTGTCAAAATGATGTATTTCTATGGAAAAAACACATGAAATGGCTGAAAGCGGCCATCTTGCTGTCTGATTTGCATACAAGCTCACAAAATCGGGCATGCGCATGCGTCACGTGATCCTGAAGAAGCTTGAAAACTTTCATGGACGTCGGGCCATTGGTGGCGCTTTAACTGTCATAAAGGTGAGAAGGCCTCTGTATTACCCTATGCAAAATGACATTTAAATGACTGAAAAATGGGGGGAAAAGAGCAGAGCTTCACCAAATTAGCTGAGCACATGCGCCATATTATTCTAAAGAAGCGTGCAAACTTTTATGGAGATCGGGCCATCAGTGGGGGTGTCACAGTTTAAAAGGTAAAAAAAAAAATGCACCACATTTCCATGATAAATGAGCTAAAAGGGCAACAAACGTTCTTTTTCCTCTCCGAGGCACATGTTAGAAGGCTGGATAAAGTTTTTGGAACGCAGCAGCGCAGACGGCAAGCGCCTAGACCCTATAGTTTTTTTTTTAGAGGCCTTTTTGTGGCCCTTTTTTAGCCACTTATTAGGGGTTCAAGCACTTCAGTGCTGAACACCTATTGTAATTGTTAATTTTCCCATGATGCAACATTCAGACATAAAACTGATCGGGCAGACCAAACCGTAAGTCGTGGAGACTTGAAACTTTGGGGGCTGATAGTACTCACACCGCCTACAGCGTCACCAAGGCCCGCCCCGATCGGCCTGACGGGGGCGCTACAGCGGGCAAAAGTACGAAACGGCTCATAACTCATCAACCGTGAGGCGTAGGCTCAAGTGTCTTATATCGCTGGAATCCTTGGCTCGAGGCGGACCAGATGCATGCCTCGGATTTGCTCGTCACCCTGGGAAAATTTTAGGGTATTTGGGTTTTTTCCAAAAACCTACTTTCGCGAACTAGTCCTAGGTTTTTGGCCCGACCGGAACCAAACCAGTGCGGCAAGATTCTCTGGAGTCTGATTGTCAATAATTATCAAAAAAAAGTGTAAATTTCGCTTCACGGTCCCTAAGGGCCGCCAAAATGTTCGAAGTGGGAGGAGCCCATTTTGCTTAATTGGCTATAACTCGTGAACGGAACGAGATTTTTGCACCAAACTCAGCACACGCATGTACGAGCTCATTCTGTGGTCACGTGAAAAAGGGCGCAGCGACTGGCCACTTGGTGGCGCTATAACTGTTAAAAGGGTGTCAAAATGATGTATTTCTATGGAAAAAACACATGAAATGGCTGAAAGCGGCCATCTTGCTGTCTGATTTGCATACAAGCTCACAAAATCGGGCATGCGCATGCGTCACGTGATCCTGAAGAAGCTTGAAAACTTTCATGGACGTCGGGCCATTGGTGGCGCTTTAACTGTCATAAAGGTGAGAAGGCCTCTGTATTACCCTATGCAAAATGACATTTAAATGACTGAAAAATGGGGGGAAAAGAGCAGAGCTTCACCAAATTAGCTGAGCACATGCGCCATATTATTCTAAAGAAGCGTGCAAACTTTTATGGAGATCGGGCCATCAGTGGGGGTGTCACAGTTTAAAAGGTAAAAAAAAAATGCACCACATTTCCATGATAAATGAGCTAAAAGGGCAACAAACGTTCTTTTTCCTCTCCGAGGCACATGTTAGAAGGCTGGATAAAGTTTTTGGAACGCAGCAGCGCAGACGGCAAGCGCCTAGACCCTATAGTTTTTTTTTTTGAGGCCTTTTTGTGGCCCTTTTTTAGCCACTTATTAGGGGTTCAAGCACTTCAGTGCTGAACACCTATTGTAATTGTTAATTTTCCCATGATGCAACATTCAGACATAAAACTGATCGGGCAGACCAAAGCGTAAGTCGTGGAGACTTGAAACTTTGGGGGCTGATAGTACTCACACCGCCTACAGCGTCACCAAGGCCCGCCCCGATCGGCCTGACGGGGGCGCTACAGCGGGCAAAAGTACGAAACGGCTCATAACTCATCAACCGTGAGGCGTAGGCTCAAGTGTCTTATATCGCTGGAATCCTTGGCTCGAGGCGGACCAGATGCATGCCTCGGATTTGCTCGTCACCCTGGGAAAATTTTAGGGTATTTGGGTTTTTTCCAAAAACCTACTTTCGCGAACTAGTCCTAGGTTTTTGGCCCGACCGGAACCAAACCAGTGCGGCAAGATTCTCTGGAGTCTGATTGTCAATAATTATCAAAAAAAAGTGTAAATTTCGCTTCACGGTCCCTAAGGGCCGCCAAAATGTTCGAAGTGGGAGGAGCCCATTTTGCTTAATTGGCTATAACTCGTGAACGGAACGAGATTTTTGCACCAAACTCAGCACACGCATGTACGAGCTCATTCTGTGGTCACGTGAAAAAGGGCGCAGCGACTGGCCACTTGGTGGCGCTATAACTGTTAAAAGGGTGTCAAAATGATGTATTTCTATGGAAAAAACACATGAAATGGCTGAAAGCGGCCATCTTGCTGTCTGATTTGCATACAAGCTCACAAAATCGGGCATGCGCATGCGTCACGTGATCCTGAAGAAGCTTGAAAACTTTCATGGACGTCGGGCCATTGGTGGCGCTTTAACTGTCATAAAGGTGAGAAGGCCTCTGTATTACCCTATGCAAAATGACATTTAAATGACTGAAAAATGGGGGGAAAAGAGCAGAGCTTCACCAAATTAGCTGAGCACATGCGCCATATTATTCTAAAGAAGCGTGCAAACTTTTATGGAGATCGGGCCATCAGTGGGGGTGTCACAGTTTAAAAGGTAAAAAAAAAATGCACCACATTTCCATGATAAATGAGCTAAAAGGGCAACAAACGTTCTTTTTCCTCTCCGAGGCACATGTTAGAAGGCTGGATAAAGTTTTTGGAACGCAGCAGCGCAGACGGCAAGCGCCTAGACCCTATAGTTTTTTTTTTAGAGGCCTTTTTGTGGCCCTTTTTTAGCCACTTATTAGGGGTTCAAGCTAGAGGTCTGCATTCCCGCGGCTGTCCCGCGGGATCCGCGGGACCCGACCAGATATTTTGCGCCGCGGGATTAAATTTCCGACTAAAAAACGGTAGCGGTCGGTAACTCTGGTGTAATTTGAACGGGAGCGGTCGGTCATTCAATATCACGTTCCCGACGCCGACGTTCTTTCAGAACAGCATATCTTCGCTTTACCTAATCTTAATCTTATCGACCAACAGGGTCTGCCATGTAGGCTAATCAGGACCGTTATGCACGCGCTGCACGCACGGACCAGTAACGGTTCTTTCTGTCATGCATTGATTGTATTTGCCTAACAGCAAAATGTTACGAATTTTGATAATACGAATAAAAATAATAGCCTACACTTCTTCTTTTTTTTCGCTGCGATATTTTTTCCCCTACTACTGTCTGCAGCAAAATGTTAAATTTTGTATATTGATAAGGCGAATAAAATAATAATAAAAAAATGTTTGTGCAGACTACATTTTTATTTTCTCTGTGAAAATGTAGGCTACATGTGAAATTCTGGGAGATCTATATTAAAGCGGGATGGTCGGGTCGGGAAGAAAATTATTCTAAGCAGACAGCGGGTGAACAAATAGTGTATATATAGCGGGAACGGGTGGGTGCGGGATATAACCCCAGCGGGAGCGGGCGGGAGCGGGACCTAAAAAACAGTCCCGCGCAGACCTCTAGTTCAAGCACTTCAGTGCTGAACACCTATTGTAATTGTTAATTTTCCCATGATGCAACATTCAGACATAAAACTGATCGGGCAGACCAAAGCGTAAGTCGTGGAGACTTGAAACTTTGGGGGCTGATAGTACTCACACCGCCTACAGCGTCACCAAGGCCCGCCCCGATCGGCCTGACGGGGGCGCTACAGCGGGCAAAAGTACGAAACGGCTCATAACTCATCAACCGTGAGGCGTAGGCTCAAGTGTCTTATATCGCTGGAATCCTTGGCTCGAGGCGGACCAGATGCATGCCTCAGATTTGCTTGCCCTTCAGGCGCCAATTTTGAGTAAATTGAGGTTTTTTGAAAAACCTACTTTTGCGAATTACTCCTAGATTTTTTGCCCGATTGAAACCAAACCAATGCAGAAATATTCTCTGGACAGAGACTATCAATAATCATCAAAAAAATTCTTAATTTAAATTCACGGTCGCTAAGGGAAATCAAAATGTTTGATGGCACCAGGGCCACTTTTACTAAAACAATTATAACTCGTGAATGGAAAGAGATATTTTCGCTAATCTTGGGAAACATGTTTATGAGCTCAATCTGAGATTACTTGAAAAAAATCGCGACGATTGGCCACTTGGTGGCGCTACAACATGGAAAAAAATTTATGAAAATGGCTATATACGCACCCAACCGTTAGTCCTTTGAAATCCTCAATCCTTCCCGAGTCCAACAATACCAAATATGCCAGGTTTCTCCTTATAGTTTGTGTATCATTGTCATTAAGCACTTAAAAAACTTGCAATTATCTTCGAAACCGATAGTCCAAATTTCTTGAAATTTGAAAACATAGATCAATAGCTAAACAATAACGCCCAAATGTCACAATTAAGATAGGAACTGACAAAAATAAATAAACAAATTAAATTTTTAAATCATTGTCACCCATGGATCATTTTTATTCTCTCATAAACAGAAGTGTCTAAACTTCAAAACAAAATGAGATATTTACAACAAATTTGACAGACATGCATGGGCACACTTTGAGGACACTTGAAGTGGTGGAGATCAGGCAAGATGTGGTGCTATAACTGTCAAAAAAACTTTCCTCAGTAAATTGCCTGTATTGGCTGTAAATGGTATTTTCCATCAATGTTATAAGTTTATTTGTTTATTTGGATCCCCATTAGCCTCTTTCTAGGCAGTGGCTACTCTTCCTGGGGTCCCAAAAAGTAAATCATACAAAACTACATTTAATCAACAACAATAAAAAGTCAAGTCAATGAAACGCACTAACCCATCATCCATTCCAAATATCAAAATCAACAATTTAATATATTTTGCCATTAAATATTCCTTTAAATATTTTTTTTAAACTAATTTTTCTTGTAAAAATGTGTGATATCAATAGTAAATGATTCCATATTTTCATTCCTCTATACATTACTGTCCGTTGGTTTCCAGTGGTTTTCGAAACAGGAAATAAAAAACATTCCTTTTATTCATGCCTGGTGTAAAAAAATATGACTAGTACTATTATACAAAAGTTGAGAGTACAGCGCATTAGGAACTCTAGACACAGAAATATTTCTTATAAAATAAAGCAGAGAGACAATCCTTCACCAGTTCATTCTCAGTATATTAGCTCTTCTATAACAGTTTAAATTCAGTCCTGTCGCTCTGTTCTGGACAAATTAATTTTTTCAATTACATCCATTTTTTTTTATTTACTTGATGCACTGGTAAAAACCACTGGGCAAAAACACGCGATTCGTCCAATCACTGATTGTGCTGCAGTGACTGCCACCCCTGAGAGCCAACAGTAGCGGCATATTCTTAAGGCCCGCCCACTGTTCGCGCAGGCGCTGCTGCTGTCAGCATGATGAGAGAACAGAATAGATCAGATGAGACAGCAGCACGGAAACTTTCTTCAGAAACTCCTTGTACTAAATGATCATCATAATCTATCGGGAACTGTGATTGTGTGCACTTGGAAACTTTGGATGCATCAACTTGTCGTCAGAGAAAGGTGTAAAAGGTGAAATCGGAGTAAAGATTTATAGTGTGATAATCTTTATTGAACAATCTTCTTTAATTGAATATGTGATGCAGTCTCGTTTTGGTGAGTGACTTTTTTTTGTCATATGTTATCTTATGACAGATATCTATTTCAGAAATGATTTGATATGAGCTGAGTTGACTAGGCCGCAGTCACAGCGCGAGCTGAACTAGTTAGCCGTGTGCTAAAGCTACCGCGTGTAGCTAACATCTTTGTATCATGAGTTGTGACAGTGACTGTTTTATGAGTGTCGAATCGATGTGTTAAATAAATTTGGATTAATGTGTCATTTGAGCTGTGCATGTCATTTGTTACTGAAATGTTGAGTCAGAAATTAATTATGGTACGTTTGCCTTGTGTTTTCCAAGGCTGCGTTTTCTTGTTCTCTATTTTTTTTCCCTATGTGAACGTGATCAGCAAGTGTATCCTGTTTTGTGCCATAAATAATCCTGTGAAGGTGAATCGCCTGCCTAGTGGATGCAATTACATGCACAAATGCTAACCAGTGCCCATGGACCTGTTTCCCATTTGAACTGTAATTTGAAACCATCAACTGGTAGGATAACTACAATTTTCTTTTGTTTGTTTTTGTTTTTTATATATATGTGTTGCTATATAAATAAGTGTTACGATGTGTATAGCATGCACAAAAATCAAGGACATTTTTTGTAACGAATGTAGCGAAAACTAAACAGCGTCTCTGCGCATTGAAAGGCTGTCACTCAGTGCACAATCACATTGTTACAGCAACGGATTGTCTTTGAGTCATTAAACCGTACATGTACAAACATGTTCAAAAACACTGATTCGTTAAAAAGATAGATGTGATGAAACTAGGTGGTAATTATTTTTAACTTTAAGCTCCACTTTCGAACTTCACCTAATTTAATCGAAGCTTTTAGGCTGTTGAATCATTAAAAAGAAACAAGTCGGTGATGTCTTGTTTTCATTTACTAACTCTCTATTGTTCTTATTTGTCACTCATCTTTCTGAAACAAACTACAAAGAGAACTTTTTAATTTATCAATATAATTTTCTCTTTGAATCAGAACAAAATTGTCAACTATTTGCTCTCCTGTTGCACCATTTCCTCCCTCCAGTAGATGATCCTTGCTTCTGATTTAATTATGCCCTACCGAATACTATATCTAGGTGTAGCACATCAAGTCAAGTTGCGCACTACATGCTACACAGTGTTGTGTAGGGCTGGGTTTCGATTCAAATTTCAAGAATCGATTCGATTCCGATTCTCAAGATCTTGAATCGATTATCATTATTCGATCCGATCTGATCCGATCTTCGAGATTTAGATAATGTTAATTTCCGCCATGATAAATTTTCCACCATTTTGAATTTTGTCAACAACGTACTTTTACTAACTAGTCCTAGGTTTTTCGCCCGATCGGAACCAAACCAGTGCAGAAATGTATAGAAATCCTATAAATGTTAAACAGCTTTAAAACCATGTATTTCCTATGTTACATTGCCTGTATTGGCTGTAAATGGTCTTTTCCATCTATTATGTCAGTGGTTACATGCTTGCTAAATAAAACTTAATAGATTTTAAAGTTTTTGTGCTTTAAGGCCTTAAAGGCCTTAACTGCTTGAACCCCGATAAATGCTGCTTGCAGCTTTAATTAGGGGTTCAAGCACGAAGTGCTGAAACCCTATTGTAATTGTACTGATTTTTATTATTATTATTATTATTATTATTCTGCCGTAAAACGCATCGTGCAGCCCAAACCGTAAGGGCTAGAGCTTTGAAACTTTGCCAGATGGTAGTACAAAAATCGAGGAGAGGTTATCAAATTATGACCTCGATTGGCCCATAGGTGGCGCTATAACAACCAAAAGCGCGAAAGTGGTCATAACTCCTGGACCGTATGTCGTAGACACAAGTGTCTTATATCATTGGAAAGCTGGTCGTCTGACGAACAAAACGTATATCTCCGATTTCATTTCCGTCATGATAGATTTTCCGCCATTTTGAATTTTGTCGAAAACCTACTTTTGCGAACTAGTCCCTGGTTTTTTGCTCGATCGGAACCAAACCAGTGCAGAATTGTTCTCTGGAGACTGAAGATCAATAATTATCGAAAAAAAGTTGAAATTTCGATTCAGGGTCGCTAGGGGGCGCAAAATTAACGTTGTGGGCGGAGCCTATTTTACTAAAATGGCTATAACTCCAGAAGTAAATGAGGTATTTTCAACAAACTTGGTACACATATGTAAGAGGTCAATCTGAGGACACGGTAAAAAAATCGCGGCGATTGGCCACATGGTGGCGCTATAACATGAAAAAAACATAAAACAGGCTATAACCACCTGACCGTTAGTCCGATTGACTTGAAAATTGGTATGCAGTGTCTTGGTCCAAGGTGCCATGTATGTCTATGAGGACATTGGTGTATCTCAAAAAACATGGCCGCCATTGGCCAATGAAGTTGAGCACCTATTAGACAAGGTTAACGGAGGCCGATCGGAACGAAACTCGGTGGGCATGTTCGACTCATGGCCCTAGAGGTCTGTAAGAATTTTGAAAGAAATCGGCCACTAGTTGGCGCTAACGAGTTTTATGGCTCTGTAATCACGTGGTGTTAGATATATTGTCACAAAATGCATATCATTTGATAGATCTGCTCATGCTGAACAACTTTGCCTCTAGAACCATTGCTGTCAATCAAACCGTTCATTAAATATTCATGAATATGTTAAAAACCTACTTTTGCGAACTAGTCCCTGGTTTTTTGCCCGATCGGAACCAGACCAGTCTAGGACAATTCTATGGACTCTCTAGATCAATAATTATCAAAAAAAAGTTGAACTTTTGTATTTGTATGGCTGTAATAGGGTCATTTATAAAATGGGTGTGGCAAAATACACTCAAAAGCCTATAAATCCTAAATGAAAACTCAGAACTTCACAAAAAGTGGTCAGCATATGTGACATAACATCATTAACAAGCATGAAAAATTCTATGGAGATCGTACGATAGGTGGCGCTATAACTGTTAAAAAGCTTTAAAATCATATATTTCCTATGGTAAACTGCCTGTATTGGCTGTAAATGGTCTTTTCCATCTCTGATCATATAATTTTCATATCATAATGTTCAAAACTAGTGCAATACAATTCTCTGGACTCACTAGATCAATAATTGTCAGAAAAAGTTGAACTACTTCATTTGGATAGCTATAATAGGTTCACTTCAAAATCTGGCCTTTACCAAGTGTCCCCGAAAGCCTATATCTCTTTAATCAATGCTCAGACCTTCTTAAAAACAAGTCAGAACGTGTGAAATATCACCCTGAACAAGCATGAAAATTTTCAGACAGATCGGACAAAATTTGCCTCTATAACAGTTAAAAAGGTGAAAATGATATGAATTAATGGCATGTTAAGCCAATAAGTGGTATTTTACTGCCCCCCGCTGTTTAAAATAGTCATTTTCTCATATTGGAATTGGTATCAGCCATGGTAAATCATGATAAATGATGGTGTGTGTGTGTGTGTGTGTGTGTGTGTGTGTGTGTGTGTGTGTGTGTGTGTGTGTGTGTGTGTGTACAAATATAACAAAGGTTTTATTTTCCAACATGAAAACAAACATAACAGAGTGCTAGTGCACAAACAATAACCGACAATGATAATGGATGAGAGGGGAACTTAAATACACAGATCAAGACAAGGACAACAGGTGACGGTTATGATGATGAGGAGCAGGTGATGATGAGGAGGGTGATGAGGAGCAGGTGCAGGTGATGACGACAGATGGTGAATGTGATGAAGACAGAAGGTGAATGTGATGAAGGTGAATGTGACACCAATATCACTGAAACATTTGTGTGTGTGTGTGTGTGTGTGTGTGTGTGTGTGTGTGTAGCATTATTGTGTGTAGCATATGTAGCAATTATGCATTATTGAGTTAACATGGAAACACTGGTTTGCTTTAGTGCAGAAAACTGGTCAAAATCATGAGGTTTAAAGTGAAAGTGAGCCAATAAGTGGTCTTCTACTGCCCTCTGCTGGCCATTCTACTTATTAATTAAATTTTTCCACATGTGCTTGCATTTATACTTGAATACACACTAAAAATCACTTATATAGCAATAACTATTATAACACAATCATATTTTGTCAGTGTTAATCACTTTATTTGCACTGACACTTCAAATAATTGCTAGTAATGTGGTAAATCATGGTAAATCATGGTTAACTATGCTCTGTGTGTGTGTGTGTGTGTGTGTGTGTGTGTGTGTGTGTGTGTGTGTGTGTGTGTGTGTGTGTAAGCATGCATTGAGTTAACATAGATAAACTGGTTTGCTTTAGTGCAGAAAACTGGTTTAAAGTGAAAGTGAGCCAATAAGTGGTCTTCTACTGCCCTCTGCTGGCCATTCTACTTATTAATGAAATATTTCAACATGTGCTTGCATTCATACTTGAATACACACAAAAAAAATCACTTATATAGCAATAACTATTATAACACAATCATATTTTGTCAGTGTTAATCACTTTATTTGCACTGACACTTCAAATAATTGCTAGTAATGTGATAAATCAGGCTAGAAACATGGTAAATCAAAGTAAATAATACTAGATTGTCGTTTATCTCCTGGTAAATAATACTAGAACGTGGTATATCATGGTAAATCACGGTTAACTATGCTGTGTGTGTATGTGTGTGTGTGTGTGTGTGTGTTTGTGTGTGTGTGTGTGTGTGTGTGTGTGTGTGTGTTTGTGTGTGTGTGTGTGTGTGTGTGTGTGTGTGTGTGTGTGTGTGTGTGTGTGTGTGTGTGTAAGCATGCATTGAGTTAACATGGAAAAACTGGTTTGCTTTAGTGCAGAAAACTGGTTTAAAGTGAAAGTGAGCCAATAAGTGGTCTTCTACTGCCCTCTGCTGGCCATTCTACTTAATAATGAAATATTTTACATGTGCTTTTGCATTCATACTTGGACACACACTAAAAATCACGTATATAACTAACTATTATAACACAATAATATTTTGTCAGTGTTCATCACCTCATTTGCACTGACACTTCACATATTTGCTAGTAATGTGGTTAATCATGCTAGAAACATTGTAAATCATAGTAAATAATACTGAAATGAGGTGTATCAAGGTAAATCATGCTAGAATCCTAATAAATCATTCTGGAACATGGTATATGATAGTAAATCATGCTAGAATCATATTAAATAATTCTAGAATGTGGCAAATCGTTGTGGGAGGAGCCTATTTTACTCAAATGGCTATAACTCAAGAAGTAAATGAGATATCTTCACCAAACTCAGTACACATGTGTATGGGTTCAATTTGAGGTCACAGTAAACAATTCTATGGAGATCGGAGCATAGGTGGCGCTATAACTGTTAAAAAGCTTTAAAACCATATATATCCCATGGCAAATTGCCTGTATTGGCTGTAAATGGTCTTTTCCATCTATTATGTCAGTGGTTACATGCTTGCTAAATAAATCTTAATAACTTTTGATGCTTTTGTGCTTAAATGCCTTAAAGGCCTTAACTGCTTGAACCCCGATAAATGCTGCTTGCAGCTTTAATTATTATTATTATTCTGCCGTAAAACGCATCGTGCAGCCCAAACCGTAAGGGCTAGAGCTTTGAAACTTTGCCATATGGTAGTACAAAAATCGAGGAGAGGTTATCAAATTATGACCCCGATTGGCCCATAGGTGGCGCTATAGCAACCAAAAGCGCGAAACTGCTCATAACTCCTAGACCGTAAGTCATAGACTCAAGTGTCTTATATCATTGGAAAGCTGGACGCCTGACGAACAAAACGTATATCTCCGATTTTATTTCCGCCATGATAGATTTTCCGCCATTTTGAATTTTGTCGAAAATCTACTTTTGCGAACTAGTCCCTGTTTTTTTGCCCGATCGGAACCAAACCAGTGCAGAATTGTTCTCTGGAGTCTGAATATCAATAATTATCAAAAAAAAGTTGAAATTTCGATTCACGGTCGCTAGGGGGTGCAAAATTAACGTTGTGGGAGGAGCCTATTTTACTAAAATGGCTATAACTCCAGAAGTAAAAGAGGTATTTTAACCAAACCTGGTACACATGTGTAAGACGTCAATATGAGGTCACGGTAAAAAAAATCGCGGCGATTGGTCACATGGTGGCGCTATAACATGAAAAAAACATAAAACAGGCTATAACCACCTGACCGTTAGTCCGATTGACTTGAAAATTGGTATGCAGTGTCTTGGTCCAAGGTGCCATGTATGTCTATGAGGACATTGGTGTATCTCAAAAAACATGGCCGCCATCGGCCAATGAAGTTTGAGCACCTATTAGACAAGGTTAACGGAGGCCTATCGGAACGAAACTCGGTGGGCATGTTCGACTCATGGCCCTAGAGGTCTGTAAGAATTTTAAAAGAAATCGGCCACTAGTTGGCGCTAACGAGTTTTATGGCTCTGTAATCACGTGGTGTTACACTTATTGTCACAAAATGCATACCATTTGATAGATCTCCTCTTGTTGAACAACTTTGCCTCAAGAACCATTGCTGTCAATCAAACCGTTCATTAAATATTCGTAATTATGTTAAAAACCTACTTTTGCGAACTAGTCCTAGGTTTTTCGCCCGATCAGAACCAAACGAGTCTAGGACAATTCTATGGACTCTCAAGATCAATAATTATCAAAAAAAAGTTGAACTTTTGCATTTTTCGCATGGGTATATTGGGTCATAAAGAAAATGGGCGTGGCAAAATGCACTCAAAAGCCTATAAATCCTAAACAAAAACTCAGAACTTCACGAAAATTGGTGAGCTTATGTGCCATAACATCATTAACAAGCATGCAAAATTTCATGGAGATCGGACTATAGATGGTGCTATAACTGTTAAAAAGCTTTAAAAAACACATATTTCCTATGGTAAATTGCCTGTATTGGCTGTAAATGGACTTTTCCATCTATTATTTCAGTGGTTAAAAGCTTTCTAAATAAATCTTAATGTCTTAAATGCTTATGTGCCTAAAGGCCTTAAATGCTTGAACCCCGATAAATGCTGCTTGCAGCTTTAATTATTATTATTATTATTATTCCGCCCTAAAACGCATCGTGCAGCCCAAACCGTAAGAGCTGGAACCTTGAAACTTGGCCAAATGGTAGTCCTCAATTTGGGGAGAACCTATCAAAATATGACCCCGATTGGCCCATAGGTGGCGCTATAATGACCAAATTTACTACATTGCTCATAACTCCTAGACAGTTTGTCCTAGAGTCTCGATTTTAGCATCACTGTGATCCCTGGATCCAGACGGACAAAATGGCTATCTCCAAATTGCTCTACGAGCAAAAAAAAAAAAATTCTATGGGCAATTTAGTGAAAAACCTACTTTTGCGAACTAGTCCTAGGTTTTTGGCCCAATCGGAACCAGACCAGTCTAGCACAGTTCTCTGGAGTCTCTAGATCAATAATTATCGGAAAAAAGTTGAACTTTTGCATTGGCCTGGCTGTAACAGGGTCATTTAGGAAAGGGGTGGGACAAAAAAACACTCAAAAGCCTATACAACCTAAGGGAAAACCCCAAACTTCACAAAAATCGATGAGCAGATGTGTCAGAACATGGTGAAGAAGCATGCCAAGTTTCGTGAAGATCGGACAATAGGTGGCGCTATAACTGTCCAAAACGTCTCTTCTTATTAGGGGTTCAAGCATGAAATGCTGAAACCCTATTGTAATTGTGCTGATTTTTATTATTATTAGGGGTTCAAGCACGAAGTGCTGAAACCCTATTGTAATTGTGCTGATTTTTATTATTATTATTATTATTATTATTCTGCCGTAAAACGCATCGTGCAGCCCAAACCGTAAGGGCTAGAGCTTTGAAACTTTGCCATATGGTAGTACAAAAATCGAGGAGAGGTTATCAAATTATGACCCCGATTGGCCCATAGGTGGCGCTATAGCAACCAAAAGCGCGAAACTGCTCATAACTCCTAGACCGTAAGTCATAGACTCAAGTGTCTTATATCATTGGAAAGCTGGACGCCTGACGAACAAAACGTATATCTCCGATTTTATTTCCGCCATGATAGATTTTCCGCCATTTTGAATTTTGTCGAAAATCTACTTTTGCGAACTAGTCCCTGGTTTTTTGCCCGATCGGAACCAAACCAGTGCAGAATTGTTCTCTGGAGTCTGAATATCAATAATTATCAAAAAAAAGTTGAAATTTCGATTCACGGTCGCTAGGGGGTGCAAAATTAACGTTGTGGGAGGAGCCTATTTTACTAAAATGGCTATAACTCCAGAAGTAAAAGAGGTATTTTAACCAAACCTGGTACACATGTGTAAGACGTCAATATGAGGTCACGGTAAAAAAATCGCGGCGATTGGTCACATGGTGGCGCTATAACATGAAAAAAACATAAAACAGGCTATAACCACCTGACCGTTAGTCCGATTGACTTGAAAATTGGTATGCAGTGTCTTGGTCCAAGGTGCCATGTATGTCTATGAGGACATTGGTGTATCTCAAAAAACATGGCCGCCATCGGCCAATGAAGTTTGAGCACCTATTAGACAAGGTTAACGGAGGCCTATCGGAACGAAACTCGGTGGGCATGTTCGACTCATGGCCCTAGAGGTCTGTAAGAATTTTAAAAGAAATCGGCCACTAGTTGGCGCTAACGAGTTTTATGGCTCTGTAATCACGTGGTGTTACACTTATTGTCACAAAATGCATACCATTTGATAGATCTCCTCTTGTTGAACAACTTTGCCTCAAGAACCATTGCTGTCAATCAAACCGTTCATTAAATATTCGTAATTATGTTAAAAACCTACTTTTGCGAACTAGTCCTAGGTTTTTCGCCCGATCAGAACCAAACGAGTCTAGGACAATTCTATGGACTCTCAAGATCAATAATTATCAAAAAAAAGTTGAACTTTTGCATTTTTCGCATGGGTATATTGGGTCATAAAGAAAATGGGCGTGGCAAAATGCACTCAAAAGCCTATAAATCCTAAACAAAAACTCAGAACTTCACGAAAATTGGTGAGCTTATGTGCCATAACATCATTAACAAGCATGCAAAATTTCATGGAGATCGGACTATAGATGGTGCTATAACTGTTAAAAAGCTTTAAAAAACACATATTTCCTATGGTAAATTGCCTGTATTGGCTGTAAATGGACTTTTCCATCTATTATTTCAGTGGTTAAAAGCTTTCTAAATAAATCTTAATGTCTTAAATGCTTATGTGCCTAAAGGCCTTAAATGCTTGAACCCCGATAAATGCTGCTTGCAGCTTTAATTATTATTATTATTCCGCCCTAAAACGCATCGTGCAGCCCAAACCGTAAGAGCTGGAACCTTGAAACTTGGCCAAATGGTAGTCCTCAATTTGGGGAGAACCTATCAAAATATGACCCCGATTGGCCCATAGGTGGCGCTATAATGACCAAATTTACTACATTGCTCATAACTCCTAGACAGTTTGTCCTAGAGTCTCGATTTTAGCATCACTGTGATCCCTGGATCCAGACGGACAAAATGGCTATCTCCAAATTGCTCTACGAGCAAAAAAAAAAAAATTCTATGGGCAATTTAGTGAAAAACCTACTTTTGCGAACTAGTCCTAGGTTTTTGGCCCAATCGGAACCAGACCAGTCTAGCACAGTTCTCTGGAGTCTCTAGATCAATAATTATCGGAAAAAAGTTGAACTTTTGCATTGGCCTGGCTGTAACAGGGTCATTTAGGAAAGGGGTGGGACAAAAAAACACTCAAAAGCCTATACAACCTAAGGGAAAACCCCAAACTTCACAAAAATCGATGAGCAGATGTGTCAGAACATGGTGAAGAAGCATGCCAAGTTTCGTGAAGATCGGACAATAGGTGGCGCTATAACTGTCCAAAACGTCTCTTCTTATTAGGGGTTCAAGCATGAAATGCTGAAACCCTATTGTAATTGTGCTGATTTTTATTATTATTATTATTATTATTCCGCCCTAAAACGCATCGTGCAGCCCAAACCGTAAGAGCTGGAACCTTGAAACTTGGCCAAATGGTAGTCCTCAATTTGGGGAGAACCTATCAAAATATGACCCCGATTGGCCCATAGGTGGCGCTATAATGACCAAATTTACTACATTGCTCATAACTCCTAGACAGTTTGTCCTAGAGTCTCGATTTTAGCATCACTGTGATCCCTGGATCCAGACGGACAAAATGGCTATCTCCAAATTGCTCTACGAGCAAAAAAAAAAAAAATTCTATGGGCAATTTAGTGAAAAACCTACTTTTGCGAACTAGTCCTAGGTTTTTGGCCCAATCGGAACCAGACCAGTCTAGCACAGTTCTCTGGAGTCTCTAGATCAATAATTATCGGAAAAAAGTTGAACTTTTGCATTGGCCTGGCTGTAACAGGGTCATTTAGGAAAGGGGTGGGACAAAAAAACACTCAAAAGCCTATACAACCTAAGGGAAAACCCCAAACTTCACAAAAATCGATGAGCAGATGTGTCAGAACATGGTGAAGAAGCATGCCAAGTTTCGTGAAGATCGGACAATAGGTGGCGCTATAACTGTCCAAAACGTCTCTTCTTATTAGGGGTTCAAGCATGAAATGCTGAAACCCTATTGTAATTGTGCTGATTTTTATTATTATTAGGGGTTCAAGCACGAAGTGCTGAAACCCTATTGTAATTGTACTGATTTTTATTAGGGGTTCAAGCACGAAGTGCTGAAACCCTATTGTAATTGTACTGATTTTTATTATTATTAGGGGTTCAAGCACGAAGTGCTGAAACCCTATTGTAATTGTACTGATTTTTAGGGGTTCAAGCACGAAGTGCTGAAACCCTATTGTAATTGTGCTGATTTTTATTATTATTATTATTATTATTATTCTGCCGTAAAACGCATCGTGCAGCCCAAACCGTAAGGGCTAGAGCTTTGAAACTTTGCCATATGGTAGTACAAAAATCGAGGAGAGGTTATCAAATTATGACCCCGATTGGCCCATAGGTGGCGCTATAGCAACCAAAAGCGCGAAACTGCTCATAACTCCTAGACCGTAAGTCATAGACTCAAGTGTCTTATATCATTGGAAAGCTGGACGCCTGACGAACAAAACGTATATCTCCGATTTTATTTCCGCCATGATAGATTTTCCGCCATTTTGAATTTTGTCGAAAATCTACTTTTGCGAACTAGTCCCTGGTTTTTTGCCCGATCGGAACCAAACCAGTGCAGAATTGTTCTCTGGAGTCTGAATATCAATAATTATCAAAAAAAAGTTGAAATTTCGATTCACGGTCGCTAGGGGGTGCAAAATTAACGTTGTGGGAGGAGCCTATTTTACTAAAATGGCTATAACTCCAGAAGTAAAAGAGGTATTTTAACCAAACCTGGTACACATGTGTAAGACGTCAATATGAGGTCACGGTAAAAAAATCGCGGCGATTGGTCACATGGTGGCGCTATAACATGAAAAAAACATAAAACAGGCTATAACCACCTGACCGTTAGTCCGATTGACTTGAAAATTGGTATGCAGTGTCTTGGTCCAAGGTGCCATGTATGTCTATGAGGACATTGGTGTATCTCAAAAAACATGGCCGCCATCGGCCAATGAAGTTTGAGCACCTATTAGACAAGGTTAACGGAGGCCTATCGGAACGAAACTCGGTGGGCATGTTCGACTCATGGCCCTAGAGGTCTGTAAGAATTTTAAAAGAAATCGGCCACTAGTTGGCGCTAACGAGTTTTATGGCTCTGTAATCACGTGGTGTTACACTTATTGTCACAAAATGCATACCATTTGATAGATCTCCTCTTGTTGAACAACTTTGCCTCAAGAACCATTGCTGTCAATCAAACCGTTCATTAAATATTCGTAATTATGTTAAAAACCTACTTTTGCGAACTAGTCCTAGGTTTTTCGCCCGATCAGAACCAAACGAGTCTAGGACAATTCTATGGACTCTCAAGATCAATAATTATCAAAAAAAAGTTGAACTTTTGCATTTTTCGCATGGGTATATTGGGTCATAAAGAAAATGGGCGTGGCAAAATGCACTCAAAAGCCTATAAATCCTAAACAAAAACTCAGAACTTCACGAAAATTGGTGAGCTTATGTGCCATAACATCATTAACAAGCATGCAAAATTTCATGGAGATCGGACTATAGATGGTGCTATAACTGTTAAAAAGCTTTAAAAAACACATATTTCCTATGGTAAATTGCCTGTATTGGCTGTAAATGGACTTTTCCATCTATTATTTCAGTGGTTAAAAGCTTTCTAAATAAATCTTAATGTCTTAAATGCTTATGTGCCTAAAGGCCTTAAATGCTTGAACCCCGATAAATGCTGCTTGCAGCTTTAATTAGGGGTTCAAGCACGAAGTGCTGAAACCCTATTGTAATTGTGCTGATTTTTATTAGGGGTTCAAGCACGAAGTGCTGAAACCCTATTGTAATTGTGCTGATTTTTATTATTATTATTATTATTATTATTCTGCCGTAAAACGCATCGTGCAGCCCAAACCGTAAGGGCTAGAGCTTTGAAACTTTGCCATATGGTAGTACAAAAATCGAGGAGAGGTTATCAAATTATGACCCCGATTGGCCCATAGGTGGCGCTATAGCAACCAAAAGCGCAAAACTTCTCATAACTCCTAGACCGTAAGTCATAGACTCAAGTGTCTTATATCATTGGAAAGCTGGACGCCTGACGAACAAAACGTATATCTCCGATTTTATTTCCGCCATGATAGATTTTCCGCCATTTTGAATTTTGTCAAAAATCTACTTTTGCGAACTAGTCCCTGGTTTTTTGCCCGATCGGAACCAAACCAGTGCAGAATTGTTCTCTGGAGTCTGAATATCAATAATTATCAAAAAAAAGTTGAAATTTCGATTCACGGTCGCTAGGGGGTGCAAAATTAACGTTGTGGGAGGAGCCTATTTTACTAAAATGGCTATAACTCCAGAAGTAAAAGAGGTATTTTCACCAAACTTGGTACACATGTGTAAGAGGTCAATCTGAGGTCACGGTAAAAAAATCGCGGAGATTGGCCACATGGTGGCGCTATAACATGAAAAAAACATAAAACAGGCTATAACCACCTGACCGTTAGTCCGATTGACTTGAAAATTGGTATGCAGTGTCTTGGTCCAAGGTGCCATGTATGTCTATGAGGACATTGGCGTATCTCAAAAAACATGGCCGCCATCGGCCAATGAAGTTTTAGCACCGATTAGACAAGGTTAACGGAGGCCGATCGGAACGAAACTCGATGGGCATGTTCGTCTTATGGCCCTAGAGGTCTGTAAGAATTTTGAAACAAATCGGCCACTAGTTGGCGCTAACGAGTTTTATGGCTCTGTAATCACGTGGTGTTACACTCATCCACACAATATGCATATCATTTGATAGATCTGCTCATGCTGAACAACTTTGCCTCAAGAACCATTGCTGTCAATCAAACCGTTCATTAAATATTCACGAATATGTCTAAAACCTACTTTTGCGAACTAGTCCTAGGTTTTTCACCCGATCGGAACCAGACCAGTCTAGGACAATTCTCTGGACTCTCTAGATCAATAATTATCAAAAAAAAGTTGAACTTTTGCATTTGGATGGCTGTAATAGGGTCATTTATAAAATGGGCGTGGCAAAATACAGTCAAAAGCCTATAAATCATAAATGAAAATGCAGAACTTCACAAAAATTGGTCAGCGTATGTGACATAACATCTTTAACAAGCATGCAAAATTTTATGGAGATCGGACGATAGGTGGCGCTGTAACTGTTAAAAAGCTTTAAAACCATATATTTCCTATGGTAAACTGCCTGTATTGGCTGTAAATGGTCTTTTCCATCTCTGATCATATAATTTTCATATCATAATGTTCAAAACTAGTGCAATACAATTATTTGGACTCACTAGATCAATAATTGTCAGAAAAAGTTGAACTACTTCATTTGGATAGCTATAATAGGTTCACTTCATAATGTAGCCTTTACCAAGTGTCCCCGAAAGCCTATATCTCTTTAATGAATTACTCAGACCTTCTTAAAAACAAGTCAGAACATGTGAAATATCACTCTAAACATGCATGAAAATTTTCAGACAGATCGGACAAAATTTGCCTCTATAACAGTTAAAAAGGTGAATATAATGGCATGTTAAGCCAATAAGTGGTATTTTACTGCCCCCTGCTGTTTAAAATAGGAATTTTGTCATATTGTTCTATAATTTATATTTAGACTTTATAAAATCCCTATTTTAACATTTACAATTACATTTAGTCAAAATCTATCTGTTAAAGTATTAGTACTGACAGTTTGATCACATCATATAGTTCAAATGTCTGTATCTACAACATAATGTGTGTGTGTAGTCTTAGGTTTCTGAATAAATTCTGAATCGTCTGATTAATAGCTTACAAAGACTTTGTGAAATGTTTATTGACCATTCAAATATATTTTCATAATGACATATCCCAATAGCATTGAAAAAACAACAACAACAACATTTGTCTTTGTGTGTGTGTGTGTGTGTGTGTGTGTGTGTGTGTGTGTGTGTGTGTGTGTAAGCATGCATTAAGTTAAAATGGTAAAACTGGTTTGCTTTTGTCACAGTTGTGTTCTGTCTGAGTATTGTTGTCTCTGATCACATGTCTTCCTTTGTTCTGTTTTCCCGCCACTCCTTGGTTTCCACGGTAACTGTCATTTAGTGCATCTGTCACACCTGTTTCCTCGTTAGTCTTGTCAGCTGTGTCTTGTTTCCCTGATCAGTTCTCCCATGTATTTAAGCCCTGAGTGTTGCCTTGTTCTTTGTCAGTTCTATGCTGTAATTAGAGTGTGTTGCTGCCTGTTCCGATATCCTGAGTTTAATTCCTATTAAACCTGCATCTTGTATGTTCATCCTTGTCTCCGCGTGCCTTCCTGCAACCATTCCGTGTTTAGCTTTAGTGGAGAAAACTGGTGAAAATAATGAAATTTAAAGTGAAACTGAGCCAATAAGTGGTCTTCTAGTGCCCTCTGCTGGCCATTCTACTTATTAATGAAGTCTTTTCACAGGTGATTTTGCGTCACTCTAGACACTTATAAAATCACTTATATAACAATAACTATTATAACAAAATCATATTTTGTCAGTGTTTATCACTTCATTTGCACTGACACTTCACGTGTTGTAAATCATGGTAAATCACGCTAGAAACATGGTAAATCATAGTAAATAAATCTAAAATGTGGTGTATCAAGGTAAATCATGCTAGAATCCTGATAAATCATTCTAGAACGTGGTATATTATGGTAAATCATGCTAGAACAGGGTAAATAATGGTAAACCATGGTAAATCATGCTAGAATGTGGTATATCATGGTAAATCATGCTAGAACATGGTAAATCAAGGTAAACTAAGATAAATTCATGGTAAACTATGCTAGAACAGGGTAAATCATGGTAAACCATGGTAAATCATGGTAAACCATGGTAAATCATGATAAACTATGGTAAATCATGCTACAGTGTGGTATATCATGGTAAATCATGCTAGAATATGGTAAATCAAGGTAAACTAAGATAAATTCATGGTCAACTATGCTAGAACAGGGTAAATCATGGTAAATCATGGTAAATCATGCTAAAACATGGTATTTTCCATCTATGATGTCAGTGGTTACCTGCTTGCTAAATAAAACTTGATGTCTTTTGATGTTTTTGTGCTTAAAGGCCTTAAAGGCCTTAACTGCTTGAACCCCGATAAATGCTGCTTGCAGCTTTAATTATTAGGGGTTCAAGCACGAAGTGCTGAAACCCTATTGTAATTGTACTGATTTTTATTAGGGGTTCAAGCACGAAGTGCTGAAACCCTATTGTAATTGTGCTGATTTTTATTATTATTATTATTATTATTATTCTGCCGTAAAACGCATCGTGCAGCCCAAACCGTAAGGGCTAGAGCTTTGAAACTTTGCCATATGGTAGTACAAAAATCGAGGAGAGGTTATCAAATTATGACCCCGATTGGCCCATAGGTGGCGCTATAGCAACCAAAAGCGCGAAACTGCTCATAACTCCTAGACCGTAAGTCATAGACTCAAGTGTCTTATATCATTGGAAAGCTGGACGCCTGACGAACAAAACGTATATCTCCGATTTTATTTCCGCCATGATAGATTTTCCGCCATTTTGAATTTTGTCGAAAATCTACTTTTGCGAACTAGTCCCTGGTTTTTTGCCCGATCGGAACCAAACCAGTGCAGAATTGTTCTCTGGAGTCTGAATATCAATAATTATCAAAAAAAAGTTGAAATTTCGATTCACGGTCGCTAGGGGGTGCAAAATTAACGTTGTGGGAGGAGCCTATTTTACTAAAATGGCTATAACTCCAGAAGTAAAAGAGGTATTTTAACCAAACCTGGTACACATGTGTAAGACGTCAATATGAGGTCACGGTAAAAAAATCGCGGCGATTGGTCACATGGTGGCGCTATAACATGAAAAAAACATAAAACAGGCTATAACCACCTGACCGTTAGTCCGATTGACTTGAAAATTGGTATGCAGTGTCTTGGTCCAAGGTGCCATGTATGTCTATGAGGACATTGGTGTATCTCAAAAAACATGGCCGCCATCGGCCAATGAAGTTTGAGCACCTATTAGACAAGGTTAACGGAGGCCTATCGGAACGAAACTCGGTGGGCATGTTCGACTCATGGCCCTAGAGGTCTGTAAGAATTTTAAAAGAAATCGGCCACTAGTTGGCGCTAACGAGTTTTATGGCTCTGTAATCACGTGGTGTTACACTTATTGTCACAAAATGCATACCATTTGATAGATCTCCTCTTGTTGAACAACTTTGCCTCAAGAACCATTGCTGTCAATCAAACCGTTCATTAAATATTCGTAATTATGTTAAAAACCTACTTTTGCGAACTAGTCCTAGGTTTTTCGCCCGATCAGAACCAAACGAGTCTAGGACAATTCTATGGACTCTCAAGATCAATAATTATCAAAAAAAAGTTGAACTTTTGCATTTTTCGCATGGGTATATTGGGTCATAAAGAAAATGGGCGTGGCAAAATGCACTCAAAAGCCTATAAATCCTAAACAAAAACTCAGAACTTCACGAAAATTGGTGAGCTTATGTGCCATAACATCATTAACAAGCATGCAAAATTTCATGGAGATCGGACTATAGATGGTGCTATAACTGTTAAAAAGCTTTAAAAAACACATATTTCCTATGGTAAATTGCCTGTATTGGCTGTAAATGGACTTTTCCATCTATTATTTCAGTGGTTAAAAGCTTTCTAAATAAATCTTAATGTCTTAAATGCTTATGTGCCTAAAGGCCTTAAATGCTTGAACCCCGATAAATGCTGCTTGCAGCTTTAATTATTATTATTATTATTATTATTCTGCCGTAAAACGCATCGTGCAGCCCAAACCGTAAGAGCTGGAACTTTGAAACTTTGCCAGATGGTAGTACAAAAATCGAGGAAAGGTTCAGAGATTATGACCCCGATTGGCCCATAGGTGGCGCTATAACAACCAAAAGCGCGAAACTGCTCATAACTCCTAGACCGTATGTCGTAGACTCAAGTGTCTTATATCATTGGAAAGCTGGACGCCTGACGAACAAAACGTATATCTCCGATTTCATTTCCGCCATGATAGATTTTCCGCCATTTTGAATTTTGTCAAAAACCTACTTTTGCGAACTAGTCCCTGGTTTTTTACCCGATTGGTACCAAACCAGTGCAGAAATGTTCTCTGGAGACTGAATATCAATAATTATCGAAAAAAAGTTGAAATTTCGATTCACGGTCGCTAAGGGGCGCCAAAACGTACGTTGTGGGAGGGGCCTATTTTATTAAAATGGCTATAACTCCCGAAGTAAATGAGGTATCTTCACCAAACTTGGTACACATGTGTATGAGTTCAATCTGGGGTCACAGTAAAAAAATCGCGACGATTGGCCTCATGGTGGCGCTATAACATGAAAAAAACATAAATCAGGCTATAACCACCTGACCGTTAGTCCGATTGACTTGAAAATTGGTATGCAGTGTCTTGGTCCAAGGTGCCATGTATGTGTATGAGGACATTGGCGTATCTCAAAAAACATGGCCGCCATCGGCCAATGAAGTTTGAGCACCTATTAGACAAGGTTAACGGAGGCCGATCGAAACGAAACTCAATGGGCATGTTCGGCTCATGGCCCTAGAGGTCTGTAACAATTTTAAAAGAAATCGGCCACTAGTTGGCGCTAACGAGTTTTACGGCTCTGTAATCACGTGGTGTTACAAATATCCACACAATATGCATATCATTTGATAGATCTCCTCATCTTGAACAACTTTGCCTCAAGAACCATTGCTGTCAATCAAACTGTTCATTAATTATTCATGAATATGTTAAAAACCTACTTTTGCGAACTAGTCCTAGGTTTTTTGCCCGATCGCAACCAGACCAGTCTAGGACAATTCTCTGGACTCTCTAGATCAATAATTATCAAAAAAAAGTTGAACTTTTGCATTTGGATGGCTGTAATAGGGTCATTTATAAAATGGGCGTGGCAAAATACACTAAAAACCCTATAAATCCTAAATGAAAACTCATAACTTCACAAAAGTTGGTGAGCATATGTGACATAATATCATTAACAAGCATGCAACATTTTATGGAGATCGGACCAAAGGTGGCGCTATAACAGTTAAAAGGCTTTTAAACCATATATTTCCTATGGCAAACTGCCTGTATTGGCTGTAAATGGTCTTTTCCATGTCTGATCATATAATTTTCATATCATAATGTTAAAAACTATCGCATAACCATTCTCTGGACTCACTAGAACAATAGTTGTCAGAAAAAGTTGAACTTCTTCATTTGGATAGCTATAATAGGTTCACTTCAAAATGTGGCCTTTACCAAGTGTCCCCGAAAGCCTATATCTCTTTAATCAATGCTCAGACCTTCTTAAAAACAAGTCAGAACGTGTGAAATATCACCCTGAACAAGGATGAAAAATTTCAGACAGATCGGACAAAATTTGCCTCTGTAACAGTTAAAAAGGTGAAAATGATATGAATTAATGGCATATTAAGCCAATAAGTGGTATTTTACTGCCCCCTGCTGTTTAAAATAGTCATTTTGTCATATTGTTCTATAATTTATATTTAGACTTTATAAAATCCCTATTTTAACATTTACAATTACATTTACTCAAAATCCATCTGTTAAAGTATTAGTATTGACAGTTTGATCACATCATATATTTCAAATATCTGTATCTACAACATAATGTGTGTGTGTAGTCTTAGGTTTCTAAATAAATTCTGAATAATCTGATTAATAGCTTACAAAGACTTTGTGAAATGTTTATAGACCATTGAAATATATTTTCATAATGACATATCCCAATAGCATTGAAAAAACAACAACATTTGTCTTTGTGTGTGTGTGTGTGTGTGTGTGTGTGTGTGTGTGTGTGTGTGTGTGTGTGTGTGTGTGTGTGTGTGTGTGTGTGTGTGTGTAAGCATGCATTGAGTTAACATGGAAAAACTGGTTTGCTTTAGTGCAGAAAACTGGTTTAAAGTGAAAGTGAGCCAATAAGTGGTCTTCTAGTGCCCTCTGCTGGCCATTCTACTTAATAATGAAATATTTTACATGTGCTTTTGCATTCATACTTGGACACACACTAAAAATCACGTATATAACTAACTATTATAACACAATAATATTTTGTCAGTGTTCATCACCTCATTTGCACTGACACTTCACATAATTGCTAGTAATGTGGTTAATCATGCTAGAAACATTGTAAATCATAGTAAATAATACTGAAATGAGGTGTATCAAGGTAAATCATGCTAGAATCCTAATAAATCATTCTGGAACATGGTATATGATAGTAAATCATGCTAGAATCATATTAAATAATTCTTGAATGTGGCGAATCGTTGTGGGAGGAGCCTATTTTACTCAAATGGCTATAACTCAAGAAGTAAATGAGATATCTTCACCAAAATCAGTACACATGTGTATGGGTTCAATTTGAGGTCACAATAAACAATTTTATGGAGATCGGACCATAGGTGGCGCTATAACTGTTAAAAAGCTTTAAAACCATATATATCCCATGGCAATTTGCCTGTATTGGCTGTAAATGGTCTTTTCCATCTATTATGTCAGTGTTTACATGCTTGCTAAATAAATCTTAATGACTTTTGATGCTTTTGTGCTTAAATGCCTTAACCCTCTGAGGTCTGAGCTGTTTTCTGGGCCCTGGAGGTGTTCTGACATGCTCTGACATTTGTGGTTATTTCTGTTACTTGTGACATTTTCATGGCTAAAGTCTAATTACACTGTATTCAGCACAAACTCTGCTACAATAATATATCAGCAGCATGTATGTAAAAGTTTGTAGTTTTGAGATAATGACATTTATGCGTGGTTTGTGAAAATACAAAAATAAATTCTCACTGAAATAAGGTCATGAAACCCATACTGATTATTTCTTCACAAGACTTTTGAAAATTGTATCACGTAGCCTAGAATATTTGCTCTAAAACTATGTGAGAATCACCCTGACTGCTCATTCAGAGAAGACAATATATTGATTTAAAAATTTTACGACGTGTTTTGTGTTAGAAAGCAATATGCGAAGGGGCGGATCACCTCATTAATATGAAAGCTTTCCACACCTGAGAAAGACAAAGAACCTCCCTAATGGCCCTATTAGGAGCTTATCAGGGCCCATCATTCTGACCAACCTTGCACAAAGAATGAGGAGATTTAAAAAAGAATGGCTTTTAAAATTGTTTGGATTTATTTACAACACAACATAATCCAAAGATACACAACAAAAAAGCACTTATTGAAGAAAGAGACCTTTGTGCCATTCCTAAAAACATTGTACCTACCTTTCATTTTCTAAGGTGTTTGATTTTCACTTTACCATGTTCATGTACAGACACATGTACTGTGAATGTTGAAGTCAGCAGGACTCAGTGGCATCTGGGCCCTGAAAAAAAAAAAAGTGAACATACTGATATCAAGAGAAAGGCCTGCACGATTTTGGGAATACATTTTAGATTTTTCTTGTTAAAATTGCTTTTTAAAATTCACAGAATACACACACACACTCACACAAATGTTTCCAACAATATATAATGAACACCAGGTTTGTTGTGCCTTGTAGGTATAGGCTATGCGCAGTGCTGCATAAAATAATAACAATATAGCAGCCTATATATATTTTCAAAAAGATTTCAGTAACAACTAAGCTAGAGAAAAATATATTGATTATCATGTTACTTCAAATGTTTCCATTCGTTATGATGATATGAAATGAGATAATAGTAAAAACATGAAGCCGTTTGGAGCGTTTTGCTTTTCCAAAATATGATACATTCAAACGCGATCGCGATCAAAAATATGATACATTAAAACGCGATCGCGATCAAAAATATGATACATTAAAACGCGATTGCGATCAAATATAAAACATTATGGTTAGGCCTACCATATACATAGCCTATCTACGTTTGAGCAGATATCCACAAACACAGTAACAGTAAACACGGGTCTAAATATTATAATATTCACCATATATCTAGCAACAGTTCAACTGCAATGTGAAATTTATGCAACAATAGCAAACTAATATGTAAGAATTACTAACCTTATCTTTCTTGTCTTCAAATATCGTTCTTCTTCTTCTGATGTAAATCCAATGTAAGCTCAGGCACGTCTTTCAAACTCGACGAAAAGTGAAGTGTTTTGTTGTTGAGGTAATGAGGGCGATCGCGTTCCATCATGTGGAGATTTGCATGTGAATATCTTTTGCGCGAGTGGGCGTGGCCGAATTAAAAATAATTAGGAAGCGTTTGAGAAGCTGGAAATCTTGTTGGTTTTATACAAATTACTTAAACAGAGAATATTTGTTTTCGTTTTGAATCCGATCATTTAAAAGTACACACTTAAATGTTTATAAAGGTGTATGGCTCATAAATGTGTGACAAGTATTCGCTGAGTTTTGTTTCAGTTTATAGACGTGCTCAAGAAAAAAAAGTTCACCGCGACGGAGAGGCAGAACGCACACACTGTTAATTTTCTTTATTTTACAAAAGCACAATGTTTTGATTTGATTGGAAGTGGACACATACAAAAGTAGAAATACCACAGATTCTTTTTTTATATTTATTTTTTCTGTATGACCATAAATGACGGAGAAATTTAAGTTTATAGTGCTACAATGTGGAGAAAATCCAGCAAAACGCGCCGGCGCGTTTGTCGACCTCAGAGGGTTAAAGGCCTTAACTGCTTGAACCCCGATAAATGCTGCTTGCAGCTTTAATTATTATTATTATTATTATTCTGCCCTAAAACGCATCGTGCAGCCCAAACCGTAAGGGCTAGAGCTTTGAAACTTTGCCATATGGTAGTACAAAAATCGAGGAGAGGTTATCAAATTATGACCCCGATTGGCCCATAGGTGGCGCTATAGCAACCAAAAGCGCGAAACTGCTCATAACTCCTAGACCGTAAGTCATAGACTCAAGTGTCTTATATCATTGGAAAGCTGGACGCCTGACGAACAAAACGTATATCTCCGATTTTATTTCCGCCATGATAGATTTTCCGCCATTTTGAATTTTGTCGAAAATCTACTTTTGCGAACTAGTCCCTGGTTTTTTGCCCGATCGGAACCAAACCAGTGCAGAATTGTTCTCTGGAGTCTGAATATCAATAATTATCAAAAAAAAGTTGAAATTTCGATTCACGGTCGCTAGGGGGTGCAAAATTAACGTTGTGGGAGGAGCCTATTTTACTAAAATGGCTATAACTCCAGAAGTAAAAGAGGTATTTTAACCAAACCTGGTACACATGTGTAAGACGTCAATATGAGGTCACGGTAAAAAAATCGCGGCGATTGGTCACATGGTGGCGCTATAACATGAAAAAAACATAAAACAGGCTATAACCACCTGACCGTTAGTCCGATTGACTTGAAAATTGGTATGCAGTGTCTTGGTCCAAGGTGCCATGTATGTCTATGAGGACATTGGTGTATCTCAAAAAACATGGCCGCCATCGGCCAATGAAGTTTGAGCACCTATTAGACAAGGTTAACGGAGGCCTATCGGAACGAAACTCGGTGGGCATGTTCGACTCATGGCCCTAGAGGTCTGTAAGAATTTTAAAAGAAATCGGCCACTAGTTGGCGCTAACGAGTTTTATGGCTCTGTAATCACGTGGTGTTACACTTATTGTCACAAAATGCATACCATTTGATAGATCTCCTCTTGTTGAACAACTTTGCCTCAAGAACCATTGCTGTCAATCAAACCGTTCATTAAATATTCGTAATTATGTTAAAAACCTACTTTTGCGAACTAGTCCTAGGTTTTTCGCCCGATCAGAACCAAACGAGTCTAGGACAATTCTATGGACTCTCAAGATCAATAATTATCAAAAAAAAGTTGAACTTTTGCATTTTTCGCATGGGTATATTGGGTCATAAAGAAAATGGGTGTGGCAAAATGCACTCAAAAGCCTATAAATCCTAAACGAAAACTCAGAACTTCACGAAAATTGGTGAGCTTATGTGCCATAACATCATTAACAAGCATGCAAAATTTCATGGAGATCGGACTATAGATGGTGCTATAACTGTTAAAAAGCTTTAAAAAACACATATTTCCTATGGTAAATTGCCTGTATTGGCTGTAAATGGACTTTTCCATCTATTATTTCAGTGGTTAAAAGCTTTCTAAATAAATCTTAATGTCTTAAATGCTTATGTGCCTAAAGGCCTTAAATGCTTGAACCCCGATAAATGCTGCTTGCAGCTTTAATTAGGGGTTCAAGCACGAAGTGCTGAAACCCTATTGTAATTGTAAGGATTTTTATTATTATTATTATTATTCTTCTGCCGTAAAACGCATCGTGCAGCCCAAACCGTAAGGGCTGGAGACTTGAAACTTTGCCAGATGGTAGTACAAAAATCGAGGAAAGGTTCAGAGATTATGACCCCGATTGGCCCATAGGTGGCGCTATAGCAACCAAAAGCGCGAAACTGCTCATAACTCCTAGACCGTATGTCGTAGACTCAAGTGTCTTATATCATTGGAAAGCTGGAAACGTGATGAACAAAACGTATATCTCCGATTTCATTTCCGGTATGGAAATTTTTCCGCCATTTTGAATTTTGTCAAAAAACTACTTTTGCTAATTAGTCCTAGGTTTTTTGTCCGATCGGAACCAATCCAGTGCAGAAATGTTCTATGGAGTCTGACGATCAATAATTATCAAAAAAAAATCGAAATTTCGATTCAAGGTCGCTAGGGGGCATAAAATAAACATTGTGGGAGGAGCCTATTTTACTAAAATGGCTATAACTCAAAAAGTCAATGACATAGCTTAACCAAACTCGGTACACATGTGTATGGGTTCAGTCTGGGGTCACAGTAAAAAAATCGCGACGATTGAACAATAGGTGGCGCTATAACATGGAAAAAACATGAAAAGGGCTATAACCACCTGACCATTAGTCCGATTGACTTGAAAATTGGTATGCAGTGTCTTGGCCCAAGGTGCCATGTATGTCTATGAGGACATTGGCGTATCTCAAAAAACATGGCCGCCATTGGCCAATGAAGTTGAGCACCTATTAGACAAGGTTAACGGAGGCCGATCGGAACGAAACTCGATGGGCATGTTCGACTCATGGCCCTAGAGGTCTGTAAGAATTTTGAAAGAAATCGGCCACTAGTTGGCGCTAACGAGTTTTATGGCTCTGTAATCACGTGGTGTTACACTCATCCACACAATATGCATATCATTTGATAGATCTGCTCATGCTGAACAACTTTGCCTCAAGAACCATTGCTGTCAATCAAACCGTTTATTAAATATTTGTAAACATGTTAAAAACCTACTTTTGCGAACTAGTCCTAGGTTTTTCGCCCGATCGGAACCAAACCAGTCTAGGACAATTCTCTGGACTCTCTAGATCAATAATTATCGAAAAAAAGTTGAACTTTTGCATTTGGATGGCTGTAATAGGGTCATTTATAAAATGGGCGTGGCAAAATACATTAAAAATCCTATAAATCCTAAATGAAAACTCAGAACTTCACAAAAATTGGTGAGCATATGTGACATAACATCATTAACAAGCATGCCAAATTTTATGGAGATCGGACCATAGGTGGCGCTATAACTGTTAAAAAGCTTTAAAACCATATATTTCCTATGGTACATTGCCTGTATTGGCTGTAAATGGTCTTTTCCATCTATTATGTCACTGGTTACATGCTTGCTAAAAAAACCCTGATCACTTTTGATGCTTTTGTGCTTAAAAACCCTTAAAGGCCTTAATAGCTTGAACCCCGACAAATGCTGCTTGCAGCTTTAATTATTATTATTATTATTCTTCTCCGCTAAAACGCATCGTGCAGCCCAAACCGTAAGTGCTGGAGACTTGAAACTTTGTCAGATGGTAGTACAAAAATCGAGGAAAGGTTCAGAGAGTATGACCCCGATTGGCCTATAGGTGGCGCTATAGCAACCAAAAGCGCGAAACTGCTCATAACTCCTAGACCGTATGTCGTAGACTCAAGTGTCTTATATCATTGGAAAGCTGGACGCCTGACGAACAAAACGTATATCTCCGATTTCATTTCCGTCATGATAGATTTTCCGCCATTTTGAATTTTGTCGAAAATCTACTTTTGCGAACTAGTCCCTGGATTTTTGCCCGATCGGAACCAAACCAGTGCAGAAATGTTCTCTGGAGTCTGAAGATCAATAATTATCGAAAAAAAGTTGAAATTTCGATTCATGGTCGCTAGGGGGCGCAAAATAATCGTTGTGGGAGGAGCCTATTTTACTAAAATGGCTATAACTTAAAAAGCAAATAAGATAGCTTCACCAAACTCGGTACACATATGTATGGGTTCTGTCTGGGGTCACAGTAAAAAAATCGAGACGATTGAACGCTAGGTGGCGCTATAACATGAAAAAAAACATAAAACAGGCTATAACCACCTGACTGTTTGTCCGATTGACTTGAAAATTGGTATGCCGTGTCTTGGTCCAAGGTGCCATGTATGTCTATGAGGACATTGGCGTATCTCAAAAAACATGGCCGCCATTGGCCAATGAAATCGAGCACCTATTAGACAAGGTTAACGGAGGCCGATCGGAACGAAACTCGATGGGCATGTTCGACTCATGGCCCTAGAGGTCTGTAAGAATTTTGAAAGAAATCGGCCACTAGTTGGCGCTAACGAGTTTAATGGCTCTGTAATCACGTGGTGTTACACTCATCCACACAATATGCATATCATTTGATAGATCTGCTTATGCTGAACAACTTTGCCTCAAGAACCATTGCTGTCAATCAAACCGTTCATTAATTATTTGCGAATATGTTAAAAACCTACTTTTGCGAACTAGTCCTAGGTTTTTCGCCCGATCGGAACCAGACCAGTCTAGGACAATTCTCTGGACTCTCTATATCAATAATTATCGAAAAAAAGTTGAACTTTTGCATTTGGATGGCTGTAATAGGGTCATTTATAAAATGGGCGTGGCAAAATACACTAAAAACCCTATAAATCCTAAATGAAAACTCAGAACTTCACAGAAATTGGTGAGCATATGTGAAATACCATCTTTAACAAGCATGCAAAATTTTATGGAGATCGGACCAAAGGTGGCGCTATAACTGTTAAAAGGCTTTAAAACCATATATTTCCTATGGTAAACTGCCTGTATTGGCTGTAAATGGTCTTTTCCATCTCTGATCATATAATTTTCATATCATAATGTTCAAAACTAGTGCAATACAATTCTCTGGACTCACTAGGTCAATAATTGTCAGAAAAAGTTGAACTACTTCATTTGGATAGTTATAATAGGTTAGCAAGTATCCCTGAAAGCCTATATCTCTTTAATGAATGACTCAGACCTTCTTAAAAAGCCAGTGAAATATCACTCTGAACATGCATGAACATTTTCAGACTGATCGGACAAAATTTGCCTCTATAACAGTTAAAAAGGTGAAAATTATATCAATATAATGGCATATTAAGCCAATAAGTTGTATTTTACTGCCCCCTGCTGTTTAAAATAGTCATTTTGTCATATTGTTCTATAATTTATATTTAGACTGTATAAAATCACTATTTTAACATTTACAATTACATTTAGTCAAAATCCATCTGTTAAAGTATTAGTATTGACAGTTTGATTACATCATATAGTTCAAATGTCTGTATCTACAACATATGTGTGTGTAGTCTTAGGTTTCTGAATAAATTCTGAATCTTCTGATTAATAGCTTACAAAGACTTTGTGAAATGTTTATAGATCATTCAAATATATTTTCATTATGACATATCCCAATAGCATTGAAAAAACAACAACAACATTTGTCTTTGTGTGTGTGTGTGTGTGTGTGTGTGTGTGTGTGTGTGTGTGTGTGTGTGTGTGTGTGTGTGTGTGTGTGTGTGTGTGTGTGTGTGTGTGTAAGCATGCATTATTGAGTTAACATGGAAAAACTGGTTTGCTTTAGTGCAGAAAACTGGTAAAAATAATTAAATTTAAAGTGAAACTGAGCCAATAAGTGGTCTTCTAGTGCCCTCTGCTGGCCATTCTACTTATGAAGTCTTTTCACATGTGCTTTGTGCAAATCACTTATATAACAATAACTATTATAACACAATCATATTTTGTCAGTGTTTATCACTTCATTTGCACTGACACTTCACATAATTGATAAATTCATGGTAAACTATGCTAGAACAGGGTAAATAATGGTAAACCGTGGTAAATCAAGATAAACTATGGTAAATCATGCTAGAATGTGGTATATCATGGTAGATCATGCTAGAACATGGTAAATCAAGGTAAACTAAGATAAATTCATGGTAAACTATGCTAGAACAGGGTAAATCATGGAAAACCATGGTAAATCATGCTAGAATGTGGTATATCATGGTAAATCATGCTAGAACATGGTAAATCAAGGTAAACTAAGATAAATTCATGGTAAACTATGCTAGAACAGGGCAAATCATGGAAAACCATGGTAAATCATGCTAGAATGTGGTATATCATGGTTAATCATGCTAGAACATGGTAAATCAAGGTAATCTAAGATAAATTCATGGTAAACTATGCTAGAAAAGGGTAAATCATGGTAAACCATGGTAAATCAAGATAAACTATGGTAAATCATGCTAGAAAAAGGTATATCATGGTAAATCATGCTAGAACATGGTAAATCAAGGTAAACTAAGACAAATGAGTGGTAAACTATGCTTGAACAGGGTAAAAGATGGTAAACTATGGTAAATCAAGTTAAACTATGATAAATCATGCTAGAATGTGGTATTTCATGGTAAATCATGCTAGAACATGGTAAATCAAGGTAAACTAAGATAAAGTCATGGTAAACTATGCTAGAACAGGGTAAATCATGGTAAATCATGATAAACTATGGTAAATCATGCTAGAATGTGGTATATCATGGTAAATCATGCTAGAACATGGTAAATCAAGGTAAACTAAGATAAATTCATGGTAAACTATGCTAGAACAGGGTAAATCATGGTAAATCATGGTAAACCATGGTAAATCATGCTAGAATGTGTTATAACATGATAAATCATGCTAAAACATGGTATTTTCCATCTATGATGTCAGTGGTTACATGCTTGCTACATAAAACTTAATAACTTTTGATGCTTTTGTGCTTAAAACCTTAAAAGCCTTAATAGCTTGAACCCCGATAAATGCTGCTTGCAGCTTTAATTATTATTATTATTCTGCCGTAAAACGCATCGTGCAGCCCAAACCGTAAGGGCTAGAGCTTTGAAACTTTGCCAGATGGTAGTACAAAAATCGAGGAGAGGTTATCAAATTATGACCTCGATTGGCCCATAGGTGGCGCTATAACAACCAAAAGCGCGAAAGTGGTCATAACTCCTGGACCGTATGTCGTAGACACAAGTGTCTTATATCATTGGAAAGCTGGTCGTCTGACGAACAAAACGTATATCTCCGATTTCATTTCCGTCATGATAGATTTTCCGCCATTTTGAATTTTGTCGAAAACCTACTTTTGCGAACTAGTCCCTGGTTTTTTGCTCGATCGGAACCAAACCAGTGCAGAATTGTTCTCTGGAGACTGAAGATCAATAATTATCGAAAAAAAGTTGAAATTTCGATTCAGGGTCGCTAGGGGGCGCAAAATTAACGTTGTGGGCGGAGCCTATTTTACTAAAATGGCTATAACTCCAGAAGTAAATGAGGTATTTTCACCAAACTTGGTACACGTATGTAAGAGGTCAATCTGAGGACACGGTAAAAAAATCGCGGCGATTGGCCACATGGTGGCGCTATAACATGAAAAAAACATAAAACAGGCTATAACCACCTGACCGTTAGTCCGATTGACTTGAAAATTGGTATGCAGTGTCTTGGTCCAAGGTGCCATGTATGTCTATGAGGACATTGGTGTATCTCAAAAAACATGGCCGCCATTGGCCAATGAAGTTGAGCACCTATTAGACAAGGTTAACGGAGGCCGATCGGAACGAAACTCGGTGGGCATGTTCGACTCATGGCCCTAGAGGTCTGTAAGAATTTTGAAAGAAATCGGCCACTAGTTGGCGCTAACGAGTTTTATGGCTCTGTAATCACGTGGTGTTAGATATATTGTCACAAAATGCATATCATTTGATAGATCTGCTCATGCTGAACAACTTTGCCTCTAGAACCATTGCTGTCAATCAAACCGTTCATTAAATATTCATGAATATGTTAAAAACCTACTTTTGCGAACTAGTCCCTGGTTTTTCGCCCGATCGGAACCAGACCAGTCTAGGACAATTCTATGGACTCTCTAGATCAATAATTATCAAAAAAAAGTTGAACTTTTGTATTTGTATGGCTGTAATAGGGTCATTTATAAAATGGGTGTGGCAAAATACACTCAAAAGCCTATAAATCCTAAATGAAAACTCAGAACTTCACAAAAATTGGTGAGCATATGTGTCATAACATCACAAACAAGCTTGCAAAATTTGATGGAGATTGGACAATAGTTGGCGCTATAACTGTTAAAAAGCTTTAAAACCATATATTTCCTATGGTAAACTGCCTGTATTGGCTGTAAATGGTCTTTTCCATGTCTGATCATATAATTTTCATATCATAATGTTCAAAACTAGTGCAATACAATTCTCTGGACTCACTAGATCAATAATTGTCAGAAAAAGTTGAACTACTTCATTTGGATAGCTATAATAGGTTCACTTCAAAATCTGGCCTTTACCAAGTGTCCCCGAAAGCCTATATCTCTTTAATCAATGCTCAGACCTTCTTAAAAACAAGTCAGAACGTGTGAAATATCACCCTGAACAAGCATGAAAATTTTCAGACAGATCGGACAAAATTTGCCTCTATAACAGTTAAAAAGGTGAAAATGATATGATTTAATGGCATGTTAAGCCAATAAGTGGTATTTTACTGCCCCCTGCTGTTTAAAATAGTCATTTTCTCATATTGGTATTGGTATCAGCCATGGTAAATCATGATAAATGATGGTGTGTGTGTGTGTGTGTGTGTGTGTGTGTGTGTGTGTGTGTGTGTGTGTGTGTGTGTGTGTGTGTGGTACAAATATAACAAAGGTTTTATTTTCCAACATGAAAACAAACATAACAGAGTGCTAGTGCACAAACAATAACCGACAATGATAATGGATGAGAGGGGAACTTAAATACACAGATCAAGACAAGGACAACAGGTGACGGTTATGATGATGAGGTGCAGGTGATGATGAGGAGGGTGATGAGGAGCAGGTGCAGGTGATGACGACAGATGGTGAATGTGATGAAGACAGAAGGTGAATGTGATGAAGGTGAATGTGACACCAATATCACTGAAACATTTGTGTGTGTGTGTGTGTGTGTGTGTGTGTGTGTGTGTGTGTGTGTGTAGCATTATTGTGTGTAGCATATGTAGCAAGTATGCATTATTGAGTTAACATGGAAACACTGGTTTGCTTTAGTGCAGAAAACTGGTCAAAATCATGAGGTTTAAAGTGAAAGTGAGCCAATAAGTGGTCTTCTACTGCCCTCTGCTGGCCCTTCTACTTATTAATTAAATTTTTCCACATGTGCTTGCATTTATACTTGAATACACACTAAAAATCACTTATATAGCAATAACTATTATAACACAATCATATTTTGTCAGTGTTAATCACTTTATTTGCACTGACACTTCAAATAATTGCTAGTAATGTGATAAATCAGGCTAGAAACATGGTAAATCAAAGTAAATAATACTAGATTGTCGTTTATCTCCTGGTAAATAATACTAGAACGTGGTATATCATGGTAAATCATGGTTAACTATGCTGTGTGTGTATGTGTGTGTGTGTGTGTGTGTGTGTGTGTGTGTGTGTGTGTGTGTAAGCATGCATTGAGTTAACATGGAAAAACTGGTTTGCTTTAGTGCAGAAAACTGGTTTAAAGTGAAAGTGAGCCAATAAGTGGTCTTCTAGTGCCCTCTGCTGGCCATTCAACTTAATAATGAAATATTTTACATGTGCTTTTGCATTCATACTTGGACACACACTAAAAATCACGTATATAACTAACTATTATAACACAATAATATTTTGTCAGTGTTCATCACCTCATTTGCACTGACACTTCACATAATTGCTAGTAATGTGGTTAATCATGCTAGAAACATTGTAAATCATAGTAAATAATACTGAAATGAGGTGTATCAAGGTAAATCATGCTAGAATCCTAATAAATCATTCTGGAACATGGTATATGATAGTAAATCATGCTAGAATCATATTAAATAATTCTAGAATGTGGCAAATCGTCGTGGGAGGAGCCTATTTTACTCAAATGGCTATAACTCAAGAAGTAAATGAGATATCTTCACCAAACTCAGTACACATGTGTATGGGTTCAATTTGAGGTCACAGTAAACAATTTTATGGAGATCGGACCATAGGTGGCGCTATAACTGTTAAAAAGCTTTAAAACCATATATATCCCATGGCAAATTGCCTGTATTGGCTGTAAATGGTCTTTTCCATCTATTATGTCAGTGGTTACATGCTTGCTAAATAAATCTTAATAACTTTTGATGCTTTTGTGCTTAAATGCCTTAAAGGCCTTAACTGCTTGAACCCCGATAAATGCTGCTTGCAGCTTTAATTATTATTATTATTATTATTATTCCGCCCTAAAACGCATCGTGCAGCCCAAACCGTAAGAGCTGGAACTTTGAAACTTTGACAGATGGTAGTACAAAAATCGAGGAAAGGTTCAGAGATTATGACCCCGATTGGCCCATAGGTGGCGCTATAACAACCAAAAGCGCGAAACTGCTCATAACTCCTAGACCGTATGTCGTAGACTCAAGTGTCTTATATCATTGGAAAGCTGGACGCCTGACGAACAAAACGTATATCTCCGATTTCATTTCCGCCATGATAGATTTTCCGCCATTTTGAATTTTGTCAAAAATCTACTTTTGCGAACTAGTCCCTGGTTTTTTGCCCGATTGGAACCAAACTAGTGCAGAAATGTTCTCTGGAGACTGAATATCAATAATTATCGAAAAAAAGTGGAAATTTCGATTCACGGTCGCTAAGGGGCGCCAAAACGTACGTTGTGGGAGGGGTCTATTTTACTAAAATGGCTATAACTCCCGATGTAAATGAGGTATCTTCACCAAACTTGGTACACATGTGTAGGAGCTTACTCTGGGGTCACAGTAAAAAAATCGCGACGATTGGCCTCATGGTGGCGCTATAAAATGAAAAAAACATAAAACAGGCTATAACCACCTGACCGTTAGTCCGATTGACTTGAAAATTGGTATGCAGTGTCTTGGTCCAACGTGCCATGTATGTGTATGAGGACATTGGCGTATCTCAAAAAACATGGCCGCCATCGGCCAACGAAGTTTGAGCACCTATTAGACAAGGTTAACGGAGGCCGATCGGAACGAAACTCAATGGGCATGTTCGGCTCATGGCCCTAAAGGTCTGTAAGAATTTTGAAAGAAATCGGCCACTAGTTGGCGCTAACGAGTTTTACGGCTCTGTAATCACGTGGTGTTACAAATATCCACACAATATGCATATCATTTGATAGATCTCCTCACCCTGAACAACTTTGCCTCAAGAACCATTGCTGTCAATCAAACTGTTCATTAATTATTCATTAATATGTTAAAAACCTACTTTTGCGAACTAGTCCTAGGTTTTTTGCCCGATCGGAACCAGACCAGTCTAGGACAATTCTCTGGACTCTCTAGATCAATAATTATCAAAAAAAAAGTTGAACTTTTGCATTTGGATGGCTGTAATAGGGTAATTTATAAAATGGGCGTGTCAAAATACATTAAAAAGCCTATAAATCCTAAATAAAAACTCAGAACTTCACAAAAATTGGTCAGCATATGTGACATAACATCATTAACAAGCATGAAAAATTCTATGGAGATCGGACGATAGCTGGCGCTATAACTGTTAAAAAGCTTTAAAATCATATATTTCCTATGGTAAACTGCCTGTATTGGCTGTAAATGGTCTTTTCCATCTCTGATCATATAATTTTCATATCATAATGTTCAAAACTAGTGCAATACAATTCTCTGGACTCACTAGATCAATAATTGTCAGAAAAAGTTGAACTACTTCATTTGGATAGCTATAATAGGTTCACTTCAAAATCTGGCCTTTACCAAGTGTCCCCGAAAGCCTATATCTCTTTAATCAATGCTCAGACCTTCTTAAAAACAAGTCAGAACGTGTGAAATATCACCCTGAACAAGCATGAAAATTTTCAGACAGATCGGACAAAATTTGCCTCTATAACAGTTAAAAAGGTGAAAATGATATGAATTAATGGCATGTTAAGCCAATAAGTGGTATTTTACTGCCCCCTGCTGTTTAAAATAGTCATTTTCTCATATTGGTATTGGTATCAGCCATGGTAAATCATGATAAATGATGGTGTGTGTGTGTGTGTGTGTGTGTGTGTGTGTGTGTGTGTGTGTGTGTGTGTGTGTGTGTGTGTGTGTGTGGTACAAATATAACAAAGGTTTTATTTTCCAACATGAAAACAAACATAACAGAGTGCTAGTGCACAAACAATAACCGACAATGATAATGGATGAGAGGGGAACTTAAATACACAGATCAAGACAAGGACAACAGGTGACGGTTATGATGATGAGGAGCAGGTGATGATGAGGAGGGTGATGAGGAACAGGTGCAGGTGATGACGACAGATGGTGAATGTGATGAAGACAGAAGGTGAATGTGATGAAGGTGAATGTGACACCAATATCACTGAAACATTTGTGTGTGTGTGTGTGTGTGTGTGTGTGTGTGTGTGTGTAGCATTATTGTGTGTAGCATATGTAGCAAGTATGCATTATTGAGTTAACATGGAAACACTGGTTTGCTTTAGTGCAGAAAACTGGTCAAAATCATGAGGTTTAAAGTGAAAGTGAGCCAATAAGTGGTCTTCTACTGCCCTCTGCTGGCCATTCTACTTATTAATTAAATTTTTCCACATGTGCTTGCATTTATACTTGAATACACACTAAAAATCACTTATATAGCAATAACTATTATAACACAATCATATTTTGTCAGTGTTAATCACTTTATTTGCACTGACACTTCAAATAATTGCTAGTAATGTGGTAAATCATGGTAAATCATGGTTAACTATGCTGTGTGTGTGTGTGTGTGTGTGTGTGTGTGTGTGTGTGTGTGTGTGTGTGTGTAAGCATGCATTGAGTTAACATGGATAAACTGGTTTGCTTTAGTGCAGAAAACTGGTTTAAAGTGAAAGTGAGCCAATAAGTGGTCTTCTACTGCCCTCTGCTGGCCATTCTACTTATTAATGAAATATTTCAACATGTGCTTGCATTCATACTTGAATACACACTAAAAAAATCACTTATATAGCAATAACTATTATAACACAATCATATTTTGTCAGTGTTAATCACTTTATTTGCACTGACACTTCAAATAATTGCTAGTAATGTGGTAAATCATGGTAAATCATGGTTAACTATGCTGTGTGTGTGTGTGTGTGTGTGTGTGTGTGTGTGTGTGTGTGTGTGTGTGTGTGTGTGTGTGTGTGTGTGTGTGTAAGCATGCATTGAGTTAACATGGATAAACTGGTTTGCTTTAGTGCAGAAAACTGGTTTAAAGTGAAAGTGAGCCAATAAGTGGTCTTCTACTGCCCTCTGCTGGCCATTCTACTTATTAATGAAATATTTCAACATGTGCTTGCATTCATACTTGAATACACACTAAAAAAATCACTTATATAGCAATAACTATTATAACACAATCATATTTTGTCAGTGTTAATCACTTTATTTGCACTGACACTTCAAATAATTGCTAGCAATGTGATAAATCAGGCTAGAAACATGGTAAATCAAAGTAAATAATACTAGATTGTCGTTTATCTCCTGGTAAATAATACTAGAACGTGGTATATCATGGTAAATCATGGTTAACTATGCTGTGTGTGTGTGTGTGTGTGTGTGTGTGTGTGTGTGTGTGTGTGTGTGTGTGTGTGTGTGTGTGTGTGTGTGTAAGCATGCATTGAGTTAACATGGAAAAACTGGTTTGCTTTAGTGCAGAAAACTGGTTTAAAGTGAAAGTGAGCCAATAAGTGGTCTTCTAGTGCCCTCTGCTGGCCATTCTACTTAATAATGAAATATATACATGTGCTTTTGCATTCATACTTGGACACACACTAAAAATCACGTATATAACTAACTATTATAACACAATAATATTTTGTCAGTGTTCATCACCTCATTTGCACTGACACTTCACATAATTGCTAGTAATGTGGTTAATCATGCTAGAAACATTGTAAATCATAGTAAATAATACTGAAATGAGGTGTATCAAGGTAAATCATGCTAGAATCCTAATAAATCATTCTGGAACATGGTATATGATAGTAAATCATGCTAGAATCATATTAAATAATTCTAGAATGTGGCAAATCGTTGTGGGAGGAGCCTATTTTACTCAAATGGCTATAACTCAAGAAGTAAATGAGATATCTTCACCAAACTCAGTACACATGTGTATGGGTTCAATTTGAGGTCACAGTAAACAATTTTATGGAGATCGGACCATAGGTGGCGCTATAACTGTTAAAAAGCTTTAAAACCATATATATCCCATGGCAAATTGCCTGTATTGGCTGTAAATGGTCTTTTCCATCTATTATGTCAGTGGTTACATGCTTGCTAAATAAATCTTAATAACTTTTGATGCTTTTGTGCTTAAATGCCTTAAAGGCCTTAACTGCTTGAACCCCGATAAATGCTGCTTGCAGCTTTAATTATTATTATTATTATTATTATTCCGCCGTAAAATGCATCGTGCAGCCCAAACCGTAAGAGCTGGAACTTTGAAACTTTGACAGATGGTAGTACAAAAATCGAGGAAAGGTTCAGAGATTATGACCCCGATTGGCCCATAGGTGGCGCTATAACAACCAAAAGCGCGAAACTGCTCATAACTCCTAGACCGTATGTCGTAGACTCAAGTGTCTTATATCATTGGAAAGCTGGACGCCTGACGAACAAAACGTATATCTCCGATTTCATTTCCGCCATGATAGATTTTCCGCCATTTTGAATTTTGTCAAAAATCTACTTTTGCGAACTAGTCCCTGGTTTTTTGCCCGATTGGAACCAAACTAGTGCAGAAATGTTCTCTGGAGACTGAATATCAATAATTATCGAAAAAAAGTGGAAATTTCGATTCACGGTTGCTAAGGGGCGCCAAAACGTACGTTGTGGGAGAGGCCTATTTTACTAAAATGGCTATAACTCCCGATGTAAATGAGGTATCTTCACCAAACTTGGTACACATGTGTATGAGCTTACTCTGGGGTCACAGTAAAAAAATCGCGACGATTGGCCTCATGGTGGCGCTATAAAATGAAAAAAACATAAAACAGGCTATAACCACCTGACCGTTAGTCCGATTGACTTGAAAATTGGTATGCAGTGTCTTGGTCCAAGGTGCCATGTATGTCTATGAGGACATTGGCGTATCTCAAAAAACATGGCCGCCATTGGCCAACGAAGTTTGAGCACCTATTAGACAAGGTTAACGGAGGCCGATCGGAACGAAACTCAATGGGCATGTTCGGCTCATGGCCCTAAAGGTCTGTAAGAATTTTGAAAGAAATCGGCCACTAGTTGGCGCTAACGAGTTTTACGGCTCTGTAATCACGTGGTGTTACAAATATCCACACAATATGCATATCATTTGATAGATCTCCTCATCCTGAACAACTTTGCCTCAAGAACCATTGCTGTCAATCAAACTGTTCATTAATTATTCATTAATATGTTAAAAACCTACTTTTGCGAACTAGTCCTAGGTTTTTTGCCCGATCGGAACCAGACCAGTCTAGGACAATTCTCTGGACTCTCTAGATCAATAATTATCAAAAAAAGTTGAACTTTTGCATTTGGATGGCTGTAATAGGGTAATTTATAAAATGGGCGTGTCAAAATACATTAAAAAGCCTATAAATCCTAAATAAAAACTCAGAACTTCACAAAAATTGGTCAGCATATGTGACATAACATCATTAACAAGCATGAAAAATTCTATGGAGATCGGACGATAGGTGGCGCTATAACTGTTAAAAAGCTTTAAAATCATATATTTCCTATGGTAAACTGCCTGTATTGGCTGTAAATGGTCTTTTCCATCTCTGATCATATAATTTTCATATCATAATGTTCAAAACTAGTGCAATACAATTCTCTGGACTCACTAGATCAATAATTGTCAGAAAAAGTTGAACTACTTCATTTGGATAGCTATAATAGGTTCACTTCAAAATCTGGCCTTTACCAAGTGTCCCCGAAAGCCTATATCTCTTTAATCAATGCTCAGACCTTCTTAAAAACAAGTCAGAACGTGTGAAATATCACCCTGAACAAGCATGAAAATTTTCAGACAGATCGGACAAAATTTGCCTCTATAACAGTTAAAAAGGTGAAAATGATATGAATTAATGGCATGTTAAGCCAATAAGTGGTATTTTACTGCCCCCTGCTGTTTAAAATAGTCATTTTCTCATATTGGTATTGGTATCAGCCATGGTAAATCATGATAAATGATGGTGTGTGTGTGTGTGTGTGTGTGTGTGTGTGTGTGTGTGTGTGTGTGTGTGTGTGTGTGTGTGTGTGTGTGTGTGTGTGTGTGTGTGTGTGTGTGTGGTACAAATATAACAAAGGTTTTATTTTCCAACATGAAAACAAACATAACAGAGTGCTAGTGCACAAACAATAACCGACAATGATAATAGATAAGAGGGGAACTTAAATACACAGATCAAGACAAGGACAACAGGTGACGGTTATGATGATGAGGAGCAGGTGATGATGAGGAGGGTGATGAGGAGCAGGTGCAGGTGATGACGACAGATGGTGAATGTGATGAAGACAGAAGGTGAATGTGATGAAGGTGAATGTGACACCAATATCACTGAAACATTTGTGTGTGTGTGTGTGTGTGTGTGTGTGTGTGTGTGTGTGTGTGTGTGTGTGTGTGTGTAGCATTATTGTGTGTAGCATATGTAGCAAGTATGCATTATTGAGTTAACATGGAAACACTGGTTTGCTTTAGTGCAGAAAACTGGTCAAAATCATGAGGTTTAAAGTGAAAGTGAGCCAATAAGTGGTCTTCTACTGCCCTCTGCTGGCCATTCTACTTAATTAAATTTTTCCACATGTGCTTGCATTTATACTTGAATACACACTAAAAATCACTTATATAGCAATAACTATTATAACATAATCATATTTTGTCAGTGTTAATCACTTTATTTGCACTGACACTTCAAATAATTGCTAGTAATGTGGTAAATCATGGTAAATCATGGTTAACTATGCTGTGTGTGTGTGTGTGTGTGTGTGTGTGTGTGTGTGTGTGTGTAAGCATGCATTGAGTTAACATGGAAAAACTGGTTTGCTTTAGTGCAGAAAACTGGTTTAAAGTGAAAGTGAGCCAATAAGTGGTCTTCTACTGCCCTCTGCTGGCCATTCTACTTAATAATGAAATATTTTACATGTGCTTTTGCATTCATACTTGGACACACACTAAAAATCACGTATATAACTAACTATTATAACACAATAATATTTTGTCAGTGTTCATCACCTCATTTGCACTGACACTTCACATATTTGCTAGTAATGTGGTTAATCATGCTAGAAACATTGTAAATCATAGTAAATAATACTGAAATGAGGTGTATCAAGGTAAATCATGCTAGAATCCTAATAAATCATTCTGGAACATGGTATATGATAGTAAATCATGCTAGAATCATATTAAATAATTCTAGAATGTGGCAAATCGTTGTGGGAGGAGCCTATTTTACTCAAATGGCTATAACTCAAGAAGTAAATGAGATATCTTCACCAAACTCAGTACACATGTGTATGGGTTCAATTTGAGGTCACAGTAAACAATTCTATGGAGATCGGAGCATAGGTGGCGCTATAACTGTTAAAAAGCTTTAAAACCATATATATCCCATGGCAAATTGCCTGTATTGGCTGTAAATGGTCTTTTCCATCTATTATGTCAGTGGTTACATGCTTGCTAAATAAATCTTAATAACTTTTGATGCTTTTGTGCTTAAATGCCTTAAAGGCCTTAACTGCTTGAACCTCGATAAATGCTGCTTTCAGCTTTAATTATTAGGGGTTCAAGCACGAAGTGCTGAAACCCTATTGTATTTGTGCTGATTTTTATTATTATTATTATTAGGGGTTCAAGCACGAAGTGCTGAAACCCTATTGTAATTGTGCTGATTTTTATTATTATTATTATTATTATTATTCTGCCGTAAAACGCATCGTGCAGCCCAAACCGTAAGGGCTAGAGCTTTGAAACTTTGCCATATGGTAGTACAAAAATCGAGGAGAGGTTATCAAATTATGACCCCGATTGGCCCATAGGTGGCGCTATAGCAACCAAAAGCGCGAAACTGCTCATAACTCCTAGACCGTAAGTCATAGACTCAAGTGTCTTATATCATTGGAAAGCAGGACGCCTGACGAACAAAACGTATATCTCCGATTTTATTTCCGCCATGATAGATTTTCCGCCATTTTGAATTTTGTCGAAAATCTACTTTTGCGAACTAGTCCCTGGTTTTTTGCCCGATCGGAACCAAACCAGTGCAGAATTGTTCTCTGGAGTCTGAATATCAATAATTATCAAAAAAAAGTTGAAATTTCGATTCACGGTCGCTAGGGGGTGCAAAATTAACGTTGTGGGCGGAGCCTATTTTACTAAAATGGCTATAACTCCAGAAGTAAAAGAGGTATTTTAACCAAACCTGGTACACATGTGTAAGACGTCAATATGAGGTCACGGTAAAAAAATCGCGGCGATTGGTCACATGGTGGCGCTATAACATGAAAAAAACATAAAACAGGCTATAACCACCTGACCGTTAGTCCGATTGACTTGAAAATTGGTATGCAGTGTCTTGGTCCAAGGTGCCATGTATGTCTATGAGGACATTGGTGTATCTCAAAAAACATGGCCGCCATCGGCCAATGAAGTTTGAGCACCTATTAGACAAGGTTAACGGAGGCCTATCGGAACGAAACTCGGTGGGCATGTTCGACTCATGGCCCTAGAGGTCTGTAAGAATTTTAAAAGAAATCGGCCACTAGTTGGCGCTAACGAGTTTTATGGCTCTGTAATCACGTGGTGTTACACTTATTGTCACAAAATGCATACCATTTGATAGATCTCCTCTTGTTGAACAACTTTGCCTCAAGAACCATTGCTGTCAATCAAACCGTTCATTAAATATTCGTAATTATGTTAAAAACCTACTTTTGCGAACTAGTCCTAGGTTTTTCGCCCGATCAGAACCAAACGAGTCTAGGACAATTCTATGGACTCTCAAGATCAATAATTATCAAAAAAAAGTTGAACTTTTGCATTTTTCGCATGGGTATATTGGGTCATAAAGAAAATGGGCGTGGCAAAATGCACTCAAAAGCCTATAAATCCTAAACAAAAACTCAGAACTTCACGAAAATTGGTGAGCTTATGTGCCATAACATCATTAACAAGCATGCAAAATTTCATGGAGATCGGACTATAGATGGTGCTATAACTGTTAAAAAGCTTTAAAAAACACATATTTCCTATGGTAAATTGCCTGTATTGGCTGTAAATGGACTTTTCCATCTATTATTTCAGTGGTTAAAAGCTTTCTAAATAAATCTTAATGTCTTAAATGCTTATGTGCCTAAAGGCCTTAAATGCTTGAACCCCGATAAATGCTGCTTGCAGCTTTAATTATTATTATTATTATTATTATTATTATTCTGCCGTAAAACGCATCGTGCAGCCCAAACCGTAAGGGCTAGAGCTTTGAAACTTTGCCAGATGGTAGTACAAAAATCGAGGAGAGGTTATCAAATTATGACCTCGATTGGCCCATAGGTGGCGCTATAACAACCAAAAGCGCGAAAGTGGTCATAACTCCTGGACCGTATGTCGTAGACACAAGTGTCTTATATCATTGGAAAGCTGGTCGTCTGACGAACAAAACGTATATCTCCGATTTCATTTCCGTCATGATAGATTTTCCGCCATTTTGAATTTTGTCGAAAACCTACTTTTGCGAACTAGTCCCTGGTTTTTTGCTCGATCGGAACCAAACCAGTGCAGAATTGTTTTCTGGAGACTGAAGATCAATAATTATCGAAAAAAAGTTGAAATTTCGATTCAGGGTCGCTAGGGGGCGCAAAATTAACGTTGTGGGCGGAGCCTATTTTACTAAAATGGCTATAACTCCAGAAGTAAATGAGGTATTTTCACCAAACTTGGTACACATATGTAAGAGGTCAATCTGAGGACACGGTAAAAAAATCGCGGCGATTGGCCACATGGTGGCGCTATAACATGAAAAAAAACATAAAACAGGCTATAACCACCTGACCGTTAGTCCGATTGACTTGAAAATTGGTATGCAGTGTCTTGGTCCAAGGTGCCATGTATGTCTATGAGGACATTGGTGTATCTCAAAAAACATGGCCGCCATTGGCCAATGAAGTTGAGCACCTATTAGACAAGGTTAACGGAGGCCGATCGGAACGAAACTCGGTGGGCATGTTCGACTCATGGCCCTAGAGGTCTGTAACAATTTTGAAAGAAATTGGCCACTAGTTGGCGCTAACGAGTTTTATGGCTCTGTAATCACGTGGTGTTAGATATATTGTCACAAAATGCATATCATTTGATAGATCTGCTCATGCTGAACAACTTTGCCTCTAGAACCATTGCTGTCAATCAAACCGTTCATTAAATATTCATGAATATGTTGAAAACCTACTTTTGCGAACTAGTCCCTGGTTTTTTGCCCGATCGGAACCAGACCAGTCTAGGACAATTCTATGGACTCTCTAGATCAATAATTATCAAAAAAAAGTTGAACTTTTGTATTTGTATGGCTGTAATAGGGTCATTTATAAAATGGGTGTGGCAAAATACACTCAAAAGCCTATAAATCCTAAATGAAAACTCAGAACTTCACAAAAATTGGTGAGCATATGTGTCATAACATCACAAACAAGCTTGCAAAATTTTATGGAGATTGGACAATAGTTGGCGCTATAACTGTTAAAAAGCTTTAAAACCATATATTTCCTATGGTAAACTGCCTGTATTGGCTGTAAATGGTCTTTTCCATGTCTGATCATATAATTTTCATATCATAATGTTCAAAACTAGTGCAATACAATTCTCTGGACTCACTAGATCAATAATTGTCAGAAAAAGTTGAACTACTTCATTTGGATAGCTATAATAGGTTCACTTCAAAATCTGGCCTTTACCAAGTGTCCCCGAAAGCCTATATCTCTTTAATCAATGCTCAGACCTTCTTAAAAACAAGTCAGAACGTGTGAAATATCACCCTGAACAAGCATGAAAATTTTCAGACAGATCGGACAAAATTTGCCTCTATAACAGTTAAAAAGGTGAAAATGATATGAATTAATGGCATGTTAAGCCAATAAGTGGTATTTTACTGCCCCCTGCTGTTTAAAATAGTCATTTTCTCATATTGGTATTGGTATCAGCCATGGTAAATCATGATAAATGATGGTGTGTGTGTGTGTGTGTGTGTGTGTGTGTGTGTGTGTGTGTGTGTGTGTGTGTGTGTGTGTGTGTGTGTGGTACAAATATAACAAAGGTTTTATTTTCCAACATGAAAACAAACATAACAGAGTGCTAGTGCACAAACAATAACCGACAATGATAATGGATGAGAGGGGAACTTAAATACACAGATCAAGACAAGGACAACAGGTGACGGTTATGATGATGAGGAGCAGGTGATGATGAGGAGGGTGATGAGGAGCAGGTGCAGGTGATGACGACAGATGGTGAATGTGATGAAGACAGAAGGTGAATGTGATGAAGGTGAATGTGACACCAATATCACTGAAACATTTGTGTGTGTGTGTGTGTGTGTGTGTGTGTAGCATTATTGTGTGTAGCATATGTAGCAAGTATGCATTATTGAGTTAACATGGAAACACTGGTTTGCTTTAGTGCAGAAAACTGGTCAAAATCATGAGGTTTAAAGTGAAAGTGAGCCAATAAGTGGTCTTCTACTGCCCTCTGCTGGCCATTCTACTTATTAATGAAATATTTCAACATGTGCTTGCATTCATACTTGAATACACACTAAAAAAATCACTTATATAGCAATAACTATTATAACACAATCATATTTTGTCAGTGTTAACCACTTTATTTGCACTGACACTTCAAATAATTGCTAGTAATGTGATAAATCAGGCTAGAAACATGGTAAATCAAAGTAAATAATCCTAGATTGTCGTTTATCTCCTGGTAAATAATACTAGAACGTGGTATATCATGGTAAATCATGGTTAACTATGCTGTGTGTGTATGTGTGTGTGTGTGGGTGTGTGTGTGTGTGTGTGTGTGTGTGTGTGTGTGTGTGTGTTTGTGTGTGTGTGTGTGTGTGTGTGTGTGTGTGTGTGTAAGCATGCATTGAGTTAACATGGAAAAACTGGTTTGCTTTAGTGCAGAAAACTGGTTTAAAGTGAAAGTGAGCCAATAAGTGGTCTTCTACTGCCCTCTGCTGGCCATTCTACTTAATAATGAAATATTTTACATGTGCTTTTGCATTCATACTTGGACACACACTAAAAATCACGTATATAACTAACTATTATAACACAATAATATTTTGTCAGTGTTCATCACCTCATTTGCACTGACACTTCACATATTTGCTAGTAATGTGGTTAATCATGCTAGAAACATTGTAAATCATAGTAAATAATACTGAAATGAGGTGTATCAAGGTAAATCATGCTAGAAGCCTAATAAATCATTCTGGAACATGGTATATGATAGTAAATCATGCTAGAATCATATTAAATAATTCTAGAATGTGGCAAATCGTTGTGGGAGGAGCCTATTTTACTCAAATGGCTATAACTCAAGAAGTAAATGAGATATCTTCACCAAACTCAGTACACATGTGTATGGGTTCAATTTGAGGTCACAGTAAACAATTCTATGGAGATCGGAGCATAGGTGGCGCTATAACTGTTAAAAAGCTTTAAAACCATATATATCCCATGGCAAATTGCCTGTATTGGCTGTAAATGGTCTTTTCCATCTATTATGTCAGTGGTTACATGCTTGCTAAATAAATCTTAATAACTTTTGATGCTTTTGTGCTTAAATGCCTTAAAGGCCTTAACTGCTTGAACCCCGATAAATGCTGCTTGCAGCTTTAATTATTATTATTATTCCGCCGTAAAACGCATCGTGCAGCCCAAACCGTAAGAGCTGGAACTTTGAAACTTTGACAGATGGTAGTACAAAAATCGAGGAAAGGTTCAGAGATTATGACCCCGATTGGCCCATAGGTGGCGCTATAACAACCAAAAGCGCGAAACTGCTCATAACTCCTAGACCGTATGTCGTAGACTCAAGTGTCTTATATCATTGGAAAGCTGGACGCCTGACGAACAAAACGTATATCTCCGATTTCATTTCCGCCATGATAGATTTTCCGCCATTTTGAATTTTGTCAAAAATCTACTTTTGCGAACTAGTCCCTGGTTTTTTGCCCGATTGGAACCAAACTAGTGCAGAAATGTTCTCTGGAGACTGGATATCAATAATTATCGAAAAAAAGTGGAAATTTCGATTCACGGTCGCTAAGGGGCGCCAAAACGTACGTTGTGGGAGGGGCCTATTTTACTAAAATGGCTATAACTCCCGATGTAAATGAGGTATCTTCACCAAACTTGGTACACATGTGTATGAGCTTACTCTGGGGTCACAGTAAAAAAATCGCGACGATTGGCCTCATGGTGGCGCTATAAAATGAAAAAAACATAAAACAGGCTATAACCACCTGACCGTTAGTCCGATTGACTTGAAAATTGGTATGCAGTGTCTTGGTCCAAGGTGCCATGTATGTGTATGAGGACATTGGCGTATCTCAAAAAACATGGCCGCCATCGGCCAACGAAGTTTGAGCACCTATTAGACAAGGTTAACGGAGGCCGATCGGAACGAAACTCAATGGGCATGTTTGGCTCATGGCCCTACAGGTCTGTAAGAATTTTGAAAGAAATCGGCCACTAGTTGGCGCTAACGAGTTTTACGGCTCTGTAATCACGTGGTGTTACAAATATCCACACAATATGCATATCATTTGATAGATCTCCTCATCCTGAACAACTTTGCCTCAAGAACCATTGCTGTCAATCAAACTGTTCATTAATTATTCATTAATATGTTTAAAACCTACTTTTGCGAACTAGTCCTAGGTTTTTTGCCCGATCGGAACCAGACCAGTCTAGGACAATTCTCTGGACTCTCTAGATCAATAATTATCAAAAAAAAGTTGAACTTTTGCATTTGGATGGCTGTAATAGGGTAATTTATAAAATGTGTCAAAATACATTAAAAAGCCTATAAATCCTAAATAAAAACTCAGAACTTCACAAAAATTGGTCAGCATATGTGACATAACATCATTAACAAGCATGAAAAATTCTATGGAGATCGGACGATAGGTGGCGCTATAACTGTTAAAAAGCTTTAAAATCATATATTTCCTATGGTAAACTGCCTGTATTGGCTGTAAATGGTCTTTTCCATCTCTGATCATATAATTTTCATATCATAATGTTCAAAACTAGTGCAATACAATTCTCTGGACTCACTAGATCAATAATTGTCAGAAAAAGTTGAACTACTTCATTTGGATAGCTATAATAGGTTCACTTCAAAATCTGGCCTTTACCAAGTGTCCCCGAAAGCCTATATCTCTTTAATCAATGCTCAGACCTTCTTAAAAACAAGTCAGAACGTGTGAAATATCACCCTGAACAAGCATGAAAATTTTCAGACAGATCGGACAAAATTTGCCTCTATAACAGTTAAAAAGGTGAAAATGATATGATTTAATGGCATGTTAAGCCAATAAGTGGTATTTTACTGCCCCCTGCTGTTTAAAATAGTCATTTTCTCATATTGGTATTGGTATCAGCCATGGTAAATCATGATAAATGATGGTGTGTGTGTGTGTGTGTGTGTGTGTGTGTGTGTGTGTGTGTGTGTGTGTGTGTGTGTGTGTGTGTGGTACAAATATAACAAAGGTTTTATTTTCCAACATGAAAACAAACATAACAGAGTGCTAGTGCACAAACAATAACCGACAATGATAATGGATGAGAGGGGAACTTAAATACACAGATCAAGACAAGGACAACAGGTGACGGTTATGATGATGAGGTGCAGGTGATGATGAGGAGGGTGATGAGGAGCAGGTGCAGGTGATGACGACAGATGGTGAATGTGATGAAGACAGAAGGTGAATGTGATGAAGGTGAATGTGACACCAATATCACTGAAACATTTGTGTGTGTGTGTGTGTGTGTGTGTGTGTGTGTGTGTGTGTGTGTGTGTGTGTGTGTGTGTAGCATTATTGTGTGTAGCATATGTAGCAAGTATGCATTATTGAGTTAACATGGAAACACTGGTTTGCTTTAGTGCAGAAAACTGGTCAAAATCATGAGGTTTAAAGTGAAAGTGAGCCAATAAGTGGTCTTCTACTGCCCTCTGCTGGCCCTTCTACTTATTAATTAAATTTTTCCACATGTGCTTGCATTTATACTTGAATACACACTAAAAATCACTTATATAGCAATAACTATTATAACATAATCATATTTTGTCAGTGTTAATCACTTTATTTGCACTGACACTTCAAATAATTGCTAGTAATGTGGTAAATCATGGTAAATCATGGTTAACTATGCTGTGTGTGTGTGTGTGTGTGTGTGTGTGTGTGTGTGTGTGTGTGTGTGTGTGTAAGCATGCATTGAGTTAACATGGATAAACTGGTTTGCTTTAGTGCAGAAAACTGGTTTAAAGTGAAAGTGAGCCAATAAGTGGTCTTCTACTGCCCTCTGCTGGCCATTCTACTTATTAATGAAATATTTCAACATGTGCTTGCATTCATACTTGAATACACACTAAAAAAATCACTTATATAGCAATAACTATTATAACACAATCATATTTTGTCAGTGTTAACCACTTTATTTGCACTGACACTTCAAATAATTGCTAGTAATGTGATAAATCAGGCTAGAAACATGGTAAATCAAAGTAAATAATCCTAGATTGTCGTTTATCTCTGGTAAATAATACTAGAACGTGGTATATCATGGTAAATCATGGTTAACTATGCTGTGTGTGTGTGTGTGTGTGTGTGTGTGTGTGTGTGTGTGTGTGTGTGTTTGTGTGTGTGTGTGTGTGTGTGTGTGTGTGTGTGTGTGTGTGTGTGTGTGTGTGTGTGTAAGCATGCATTGAGTTAACATGGAAAAACTGGTTTGCTTTAGTGCAGAAAACTGGTTTAAAGTGAAAGTGAGCCAATAAGTGGTCTTCTACTGCCCTCTGCTGGCCATTCTACTTAATAATGAAATATTTTACATGTGCTTTTGCATTCATACTTGGACACACACTAAAAATCACGTATATAACTAACTATTATAACACAATAATATTTTGTCAGTGTTCATCACCTCATTTGCACTGACACTTCACATATTTGCTAGTAATGTGGTTAATCATGCTAGAAACATTGTAAATCATAGTAAATAATACTGAAATGAGGTGTATCAAGGTAAATCATGCTAGAATCCTAATAAATCATTCTGGAACATGGTATATGATAGTAAATCATGCTAGAATCATATTAAATAATTCTAGAATGTGGCAAATCGTTGTGGGAGGAGCCTATTTTACTCAAATGGCTATAACTCAAGAAGTAAATGAGATATCTTCACCAAACTCAGTACACATGTGTATGGGTTCAATTTGAGGTCACAGTAAACAATTCTATGGAGATCGGAGCATAGGTGGCGCTATAACTGTTAAAAAGCTTTAAAACCATATATATCCCATGGCAAATTGCCTGTATTGGCTGTAAATGGTCTTTTCCATCTATTATGTCAGTGGTTACATGCTTGCTAAATAAATCTTAATAACTTTTGATGCTTTTGTGCTTAAATGCCTTAAAGGCCTTAACTGCTTGAACCCCGATAAATGCTGCTTGCAGCTTTAATTAGGGGTTCAAGCATGAAATGCTGAAACCCTATTGTAATTGTGCTGATTTTTATTATTAGGGGTTCAAGCACGAAGTGCTGAAACCCTATTGTAATTGTACTGATTTTTATTATTATTATTAGGGGTTCAAGCACGAAGTGCTGAAACCCTATTGTAATTGTGCTGATTTTTATTATTAGGGGTTCAAGCACGAAGTGCTGAAACCCTATTGTAATTGTACTGATTTTTATTATTAGGGGTTCAAGCACGAAGTGCTGAAACCCTATTGTAATTGTACTGATTTTTATTATTATTATTATTATTATTATTATTATTATTATTATTATTTTTCTTCTGCCGTAAAACTCATCGTGCAGCCCAAACCGTAAGAGCTGGAGCTTTGAAACTTTGCCAGATGGTAGTACAAAAATCGAGGAGAGGTTCAGAGAATATGACCCCAATTGGCCCATAGGTGGCGCTATAGCAACCAAAAGCGCGAAACTGCTCATAACTCCTAGACCGTATGACGTAGACTCAAGTGTCTTATATCACTGGAAAGCTGGAAACCTGAAGGTCAAAACGTATATCTCCGATTTCATTTCCTGTATGCAAATTGTCCGCCATTTTGAATTTAGTTAAAAACCTACTTTTGCGAACTAGTCCTAGGTTTTTTGTCCAATTGGATCCAAAACAGTGCAGAAATGTTCTCTGGAGTCTGAATATCAATAATTATCGAAAAAAAGTCGAAATTTCGATTCCTGATCGCCGGGGGGTGATAAATTAATGTTGTGGGAGGAGCCTATTTTACTAAAATGGCTATAACTCGAGAATGAAATTAGATATCTTCACCAAACTTGGTGCACATGTGTATGAGTTCAATCTGGGGTCACAGTAAAAAAATCGCGACGATTGATTACTAGGTGGCGCTATAACATGAAAAAAACATGAAAACGGCTATGACCACGTGACCGTTAGTCCGATTGACTTGAAAATTGGTATGCAGTGTCTTGGTCCAAGGTACCATGTATGTCTATGAGGACATTGGCGTATCTCGAAAAACATGGCCGCCATCGACCAATGAAATTTGAGCACCTATTAGACAAGGTTAACGGAGGCCGATCGGAACGAAACTCGATGGGCATGTTCGACTCATGGCCCTAGAGGTCTCTAAGAGTTTTGAAAGAAATCGGCCACTAGTTGGCGCTAACGAGTTTATGGCTCTGTAATCACGTGGTGTTACACTTATCGTCACAAAATGCATATCATCTGATAGATCTGCTCATGCTGAACAACTTTGCCTCAAGAACTAATGCTGTCAATTAAACCGTTTATTAAATATTCGTAATTATGTTAAAAACCTACTTTTGCAAACTAGTCCTAGGTTTTTCGCCCGATCGAAACCAGACCAGTCTAGGACAATTCTCTGGACACTCTAGATCAATAATTATCAAAAAAAAGTTGAACTTTTGCATGTAGATGGCTGTAATAGGGTCATTTAGAAAAGGGGCATGGCAAAAAAACACTAAAAAGCCTATAAATCCTAAATGAAAACTCAGAACTTCACAAAAATTGGTGAGCATATGTGACATAACATCATTAACAAGCATGCCAATTTTTATGGAGATCGGACCATAGGTGGCGCTATAACTGCTAAAAAGCTTTAAAACCATATATTTCCTATGGTATTTCCTGTAAATGGTCTTTTCCATCTATTATGTCAGTAGTTACATGCTTGCTAAATAAAACTTAATCACTTTTGATGCTTTTGTGCTTAAAGGCCTTAACTGCTTGAACCCCGATAAATGCTGCTTGCAGCTTTAATTATTATTATTATTATTATTATTATTATTATTATTTTTCTTCTGCCGTAAAACTCATCGTGCAGCCCAAACCGTAAGAGCTGGAGCTTTGAAACTTTGCCAGATGGTAGTACAAAAATCGAGGAGAGGTTCAGAGAATATGACCCCAATTGGCCCATAGGTGGCGCTATAGCAACCAAAAGCGCGAAACTGCTCATAACTCCTAGACCGTATGACGTAGACTCAAGTGTCTTATATCACTGGAAAGCTGGAAACCTGAAGGTCAAAACGTATATCTCCGATTTCATTTCCTGTATGCAAATTGTCCGCCATTTTGAATTTAGTTAAAAACCTACTTTTGCGAACTAGTCCTAGGTTTTTTGTCCAATTGGATCCAAAATAGTGCAGAAATGTTCTCTGGAGTCTGAATATCAATAATTATCGAAAAAAAGTCGAAATTTCGATTCCTGATCGCCAGGGGGTGATAAATTAATGTTGTGGGAGGAGCCTATTTTACTAAAATGGCTATAACTCGAGAATGAAATTAGATATCTTCACCAAACTTGGTGCACATGTGTATGAGTTCAATCTGGGGTCACAGTAAAAAAATCGCGACGATTGATCACTAGGTGGCGCTTTAACATGAAAAACACATGAAAACGGCTATGACCACGTGACCGTTAGTCCGATTGACTTGAAAATTGGTATGCAGTGTCTTGGTCCAAGGTACCATGTATGTCTATGAGGACATTGGCGTATCTCGAAAAACATGGCCGCCATCGACCAATGAAATTTGAGCACCTATTAGACAAGGTTAACGGAGGCCGATCGGAACGAAACTCGATGGGCATGTTCGACTCATGGCCCTAGAGGTCTCTAAGAGTTTTGAAAGAAATCGGCCACTAGTTGGCGCTAACGAGTTTTATGGCTCTGTAATCACGTGGTGTTACACTTATCGTCACAAAATGCATATCATCTGATAGATCTGCTTATGCTGAACAACTTTGCCTCAAGAACTAATGCTGTCAATTAAACCGTTTATTAAATATTCGTAATTATGTTAAAAACCTACTTTTGCAAACTAGTCCTAGGTTTTTCGCCCGATCGAAACCAGACCAGTCTAGGACAATTCTCTGGACACTCTAGATCAATAATTATCAAAAAAAAGTTGAACTTTTGCATGTAGATGGCTGTAATAGGGTCATTTAGAAAAGGGGCGTGGCAAAAAAACACTAAAAAGCCTATAAATCCTAAATGAAAACTCAGAACTTCACAAAAATTGGTGAGCATATGTGACATAACATCATTAACAAGCATGCCAATTTTTATGGAGATCGGACCATAGGTGGCGCTATAACTGCTAAAAAGCTTTAAAACCATATATTTCCTATGGTATTTCCTGTAAATGGTCTTTTCCATCTATTATGTCAGTAGTTACATGCTTGCTAAATAAAACTTAATCACTTTTGATGCTTTTGTGCTTAAAGGCCTTAACTGCTTGAACCCCGATAAATGCTGCTTGCAGCTTTAATTATTAGGGGTTCAAGCACGAAGTGCTGAAACCCTATTGTAATTGTGCTGATTTTTATTATTAGGGGTTCAAGCACGAAGTGCTGAAACCCTATTGTAATTGTACTGATTTTTATTATTATTATTATTATTATTATTATTATTATTATTATTTTTCTTCTGCCGTAAAACTCATCGTGCAGCCCAAACCGTAAGAGCTGGAGCTTTGAAACTTTGCCAGATGGTAGTACAAAAATCGAGGAGAGGTTCAGAGAATATGACCCCAATTGGCCCATAGGTGGCGCTATAGCAACCAAAAGCGCGAAACTGCTCATAACTCCTAGACCGTATGACGTAGACTCAAGTGTCTTATATCACTGGAAAGCTGGAAACCTGAAGGTCAAAACGTATATCTCCGATTTCATTTCCTGTATGCAAATTGTCCGCCATTTTGAATTTAGTTAAAAACCTACTTTTGCGAACTAGTCCTAGGTTTTTTGTCCAATTGGATCCAAAACAGTGCAGAAATGTTCTCTGGAGTCTGAATATCAATAATTATCGAAAAAAAGTCGAAATTTCGATTCCTGATCGCCAGGGGGTGATAAATTAATGTTGTGGGAGGAGCCTATTTTACTAAAATGGCTATAACTCGAGAATGAAATTAGATATCTTCATCAAACTTGGTGCACATGTGTATGAGTTCAATCGGGGGTCACAGTAAAAAAATCGCGACGATTGATCACTAGGTGGCGCTATAACATGAAAAAAACATGAAAACGGCTATGACCACGTGACCGTTAGTCCGATTGACTTGAAAATTGGTATGCAGTGTCTTGGTCCAAGGTGCCATGTATGTCTATGAGGACATTGGCGTATCTCGAAAAACATGGCCGCCATCGACCAATGAAATTTGAGCACCTATTAGACAAGGTTAACGGAGGCCGATCGGAACGAAACTCGATGGGCATGTTCGACTCATGGCCCTAGAGGTCTGTAAGAGTTTTGAAAGAAATCGGCCACTAGTTGGCGCTAACGAGTTTTATGGCTCTGTAATCACGTGGTGTTACACTTATCGTCACAAAATGCATATCAACTGATAGATCTGCTCATGCTGAACAACTTTGCCTCAAGAACTAATGCTGTCAATTAAACCGTTTATTAAATATTTGTAATTATGTTAAAAACCTACTTTTGCAAACTAGTCCTAGGTTTTTCGCCCGATCGAAACCAGACCAGTCTAGGACAATTCTCTGGACACTCTAGATCAATAATTATCAAAAAAAAGTTGAACTTTTGCATGTAGATGGCTGTAATAGGGTCATTTAGAAAAGGGGCATGGCAAAAAAACACTAAAAAGCCTATAAATCCTAAATGAAAACTCAGAACTTCACAAAAATTGGTGAGCATATGTGACATAACATCATTAACAAGCATGCCAATTTTTATGGAGATCGGACCATAGGTGGCGCTATAACTGCTAAAAAGCTTTAAAACCATATATTTCCTATGGTATTTCCTGTAAATGGTCTTTTCCATCTATTATGTCAGTAGTTACATGCTTGCTAAATAAAACTTAATCACTTTTGATGCTTTTGTGCTTAAAGGCCTTAACTGCTTGAACCCCGATAAATGCTGCTTGCAGCTTTAATTATTATTATTATTCTCCCCTAAAACGCATCGTGCAGCCCAAACCGTAAGAGCTGGAACCTTGAAACTTGGCCAAATGGTAGTCCTCAATTTGGGGAGAACCTATCAAAGTATGACCCAGATTGGCCCATAGGTGGCGCTATAGCGACCAAAAGCGCGAAACTGCTCATAACTCCTAGACCGTATGTCGTAGACTCAAGTGTCCTATATCATTGGAAAGCTGGACGCCTGAAGGTCAAAACGTATATCTCCGATTTTATTTCAGGTATGCAAATTTTTCCGCCATTTTGAATTTTGTCAAAAACCTACTTTTGCGAACTAGTCCCTGGTTTTTCGCCCGATCGGAACCAAACCAGTGCAGAAATGTTCTTTGGAGTCTGAAGATCAATAATTATCGAAAAAAAGTCGAAATTTCGATTCCTGGTCGCTAGCGGGTGATAAATTAATGTTGTGGGAGGAGCCTATTTTACTAAAATGGCTATAACTCGAAAAGGAAATGAGATATCTTCACCAAACTTGGTACACATGTGTATGAGTTCAATTTGGGGTCATAGTAAAAAAATTTCGACGATTGATCACATGGTGGCGCTATAACATGAAAAAAACATGAAAAGGGCTATGACCACGTGACCGTTTGTCCGATTGACTTGAAAATTGGTATGCAGTGTCTTGGTCCAAGGTGCCATGTATGTCTATGAGGACATTGGCGTACCTCGAAAAACATGACAGCCATCGACCAATGAAATTTGAGCACCTATTAGACAAGGTTAACGGAGGCCGATCGGAACGATACTCGATGGGCATGTTCAACTCATGGCCCTAGAGGTCTGTAAGAATTTTGAAAGAAATCGGCCACTAGTTGGCGCTAACGAGTTTTATGGCTCTGTAATCACGTGGTGTTACACTTATTGTCACAAAATGCATATCATTTGATAGATCTGCTCATGCTGAACAACTTTGCCTCAAGAACCATTGCTGTCAATCAAACCGTTCATTAAATATTCGCAATTATGTTAAAAACCTACTTTTGCGAACTAGTCCTAGGTTTTTTGCCCGATCGGAACAAAACCAGTCTAGGGTAATTCTCTGGACTCTCTAGATCAATAATTATCAAAAAAAAGTTCAACTTTAGCATTTTTCGCATGGGTATATTGGGTCATAATGAAAATGGGCGTGGCAAAATGCATTTAAAAGCCTATAAATCCTAAACGAAAACTCAGAACTTCACAAAAATTGGTGAGCATATATACCATAACAGTCTAAACAAGCATGTAAAATTTCATGAAGATCGTACGATAGGTGGCGCTATAACTGTTAAAAAGCTTTGAAAACCATATATTTCCTATGGTAAATTGCCTGTTTTGGCTGTAAATGGTCTTTTCCATCTATTATTTCAGTGGTTAAAAGCTTTACAAATAAAACTTAATGTCTTAAATGCTTATGTGCTTAAAGGCCTTAAATGCTTGAACCCCGATAAATGCTGCTTGCAGCTTTAATTATTATTATTATTATTATTCTGCCGTAAAACGCATCGTGCAGCCCAAACCGTAAGGGCTAGAGCTTTGAAACTTTGCCATATGGTAGTACAAAAATCGAGGAGAGGTTATCAAATTATGACCCCGATTGGCCCATAGGTGGCGCTATAGCAACCAAAAGCGCGAAACTGCTCATAACTCCTAGACCGTAAGTCATAGACTCAAGTGTCTTATATCATTGGAAAGCTGGACGCCTGACGAACAAAACGTATATCTCCGATTTTATTTCCGCCATGATAGATTTTCCGCCATTTTGAATTTTGTCGAAAATCTACTTTTGCGAACTAGTCCCTGGTTTTTTGCCCGATCGGAACCAAACCAGTGCAGAATTGTTCTCTGGAGTCTGAATATCAATAATTATCAAAAAAAAGTTGAAATTTCGATTCACGGTCGCTAGGGGGTGCAAAATTAACGTTGTGGGAGGAGCCTATTTTACTAAAATGGCTATAACTCCAGAAGTAAAAGAGGTATTTTAACCAAACCTGGTACACATGTGTAAGACGTCAATATGAGGTCACGGTAAAAAAATCGCGGCGATTGGTCACATGGTGGCGCTATAACATGAAAAAAACATAAAAAAGGCTATAACCACCTGACCGTTAGTCCGATTGACTTGAAAATTGGTATGCAGTTTCTTGGTCCAAGGTGCCATGTATGTCTATGAGGACATTGGTGTATCTCAAAAAACATGGCCGCCATCGGCCAATGAAGTTTGAGCACCTATTAGACAAGGTTAACGGAGGCCTATCGGAACGAAACTCGGTGGGCATGTTCGACTCATGGCCCTAGAGGTCTGTAAGAATTTTAAAAGAAATCGGCCACTAGTTGGCGCTAACGAGTTTTATGGCTCTGTAATCACGTGGTGTTACACTTATTGTCACAAAATGCATACCATTTGATAGATCTCCTCTTGTTGAACAACTTTGCCTCAAGAACCATTGCTGTCAATCAAACCGTTCATTAAATATTCGTAATTATGTTAAAAACCTACTTTTGCGAACTAGTCCTAGGTTTTTCGCCCGATCAGAACCAAACGAGTCTAGGACAATTCTATGGACTCTCAAGATCAATAATTATCAAAAAAAAGTTGAACTTTTGCATTTTTCGCATGGGTATATTGGGTCATAAAGAAAATGGGCGTGGCAAAATGCACTCAAAAGCCTATAAATCCTAAACAAAAACTCAGAACTTCACGAAAATTGGTGAGCTTATGTGCCATAACATCATTAACAAGCATGCAAAATTTCATGGAGATCGGACTATAGATGGTGCTATAACTGTTAAAAAGCTTTAAAAAACACATATTTCCTATGGTAAATTGCCTGTATTGGCTGTAAATGGACTTTTCCATCTATTATTTCAGTGGTTAAAAGCTTTCTAAATAAATCTTAATGTCTTAAATGCTTATGTGCCTAAAGGCCTTAAATGCTTGAACCCCGATAAATGCTGCTTGCAGCTTTAATTATTATTATTATTATTATTCTGCCGTAAAACGCATCGTGCAGCCCAAACCGTAAGGGCTAGAGCATTGAAACTTTGCCAGATGGTAGTACAAAAATCGAGGAGAGGTTCAGAGATTATGACCCCGATTGGCCCATAGGTGGCGCTATAGCAACCAAAAGCGCGAAACTGCTCATAACTCCTAGACCGTATGTCGCAGACTCAAGTGTCTTATATCATTGGAAAGCTGGACGCCTGACGAACAAAACGTATATCTCCGATTTCATTTCCGTCATGATAGATTTTCCGCCATTTTGAATTTTGTCGAAAATCTACTTTTGCGAACTAGTCCCTGGTTTTTTGCCCGATCGGAGCCAAACCAGTGCAGAAATGTTCTCTGGAGTCTGAAGATCAATAATTATCGAAAAAATGTTGAAATTTCGATTCATGGACGCTAGGGGGCGCAAAATAATCGTTGTGGGAGGAGCCTATTTTACTAAAATGGCTATAACTTAAAAAGTAAATAAGATAGCTTCACCAAACTCGGTACACATGTGTATGGGTTCATTGTGGGGTCACAGTAAAAAAATCGCGACGATTGAACACTAGGTGGCGCTATAACATGAAAAAAACATGAAAAGGGCTATAACCACCTGACCATTAGTCCGATTGACTTGAAAATTGGTATGCAGTGTCTTGGTCCAAGGTGCCATGTATGTCTATGAGGACATTGGCGTATCTCAAAAAACATGGCCGCCATTGGCCAATGAAGTTGAGCACCTATTAGACAAGGTTAACGGAGGCCGATCGGAACGAAACTCGATGGGCATGTTCGACTCATGGCCCTAGAGGTCTGTAAGAATTTTGAAAGAAATCGGCCACTAGTTGGCGCTAACGAGTTTTTTGGCTCTGTAATCACGTGGTGTTACACTTATCGTCACAAAAAGCATATCATTTGATATATCTGCTCATGCTGAACAACTTTGCCTCAAGAACCATTTCTGTCAATCAAACAGTTAATTAAATATTCATGAATATGTTAAAAACCTACTTTTGCGAACTAGTCCCTGGTTTTTCGCCCGATCGGAACCAAACCAGTCTAGGACAATTCTCTGGACTCTCTAGATCAATAATTATCAAAAAAAGTTGAACTTTTGCATTTGGATGGCTGTAATAGGGTCATTTATAAAATGGGCGGGGCAAAATAAATAAAAAAGCCTATAAATCATAAATAAAAACTCAGAACTTCACAAAAATTGGTGAACATATGTGAAATAACATCATTAACAAGCATGCCAAATTTTATGGAGATCGGACCAAAGGTGGCGCTATAACTGTTAAAAGCTTTAAAACCATATATTTCCTATGGTAAATGGTCTTTTTCATCTATTATGTCAGTAGTTACATGCTTGCTAAATAAATCTTAATAACTTTTGATGCTTTTATGCTTAAAGGCCTTAAAGGCCTTAATTGCTTGAACCCCGATAAACGCTGCTTGCAGCTTTAATTATTATTAGGGGTTCAAGCACGAAGTGCTGAAACCCTATTGTAATTGTACTGATTTTTATTATTATTATTATTATTATTCTCCCCTAAAACGCATCGTGCAGCCCAAACCGTAAGAGCTGGAACCTTGAAACTTGGCCAAATGGTAGTCCTCAATTTGGGGAGAACCTATCAAAGTATGACCCAGATTGGCCCATAGGTGGCGCTATAGCGACCAAAAGCGCGAAACTGCTCATAACTCCTAGACCGTATGTCGTAGACTCAAGTGTCCTATATCATTGGAAAGCTGGACGCCTGAAGGTCAAAACGTATATCTCCGATTTTATTTCAGGTATGCAAATTTTTCCGCCATTTTGAATTTTGTCAAAAACCTACTTTTGCGAACTAGTCCCTGGTTTTTCGCCCGATCGGAACCAAACCAGTGCAGAAATGTTCTTTGGAGTCTGAAGATCAATAATTATCGAAAAAAAGTCGAAATTTCGATTCCTGGTCGCTAGCGGGTGATAAATTAATGTTGTGGGAGGAGCCTATTTTACTAAAATGGCTATAACTCGAAAAGGAAATGAGATATCTTCACCAAACTTGGTACACATGTGTATGAGTTCAATTTGGGGTCATAGTAAAAAAATTTCGACGATTGATCACATGGTGGCGCTATAACATGAAAAAAACATGAAAAGGGCTATGACCACGTGACCGTTTGTCCGATTGACTTGAAAATTGGTATGCAGTGTCTTGGTCCAAGGTGCCATGTATGTCTATGAGGACATTGGCGTACCTCGAAAAACATGACAGCCATCGACCAATGAAATTTGAGCACCTATTAGACAAGGTTAACGGAGGCCGATCGGAACGATACTCGATGGGCATGTTCAACTCATGGCCCTAGAGGTCTGTAAGAATTTTGAAAGAAATCGGCCACTAGTTGGCGCTAACGAGTTTTATGGCTCTGTAATCACGTGGTGTTACACTTATTGTCACAAAATGCATATCATTTGATAGATCTGCTCATGCTGAACAACTTTGCCTCAAGAACCATTGCTGTCAATCAAACCGTTCATTAAATATTCGCAATTATGTTAAAAACCTACTTTTGCGAACTAGTCCTAGGTTTTTTGCCCGATCGGAACAAAACCAGTCTAGGGTAATTCTCTGGACTCTCTAGATCAATAATTATCAAAAAAAAGTTCAACTTTAGCATTTTTCGCATGGGTATATTGGGTCATAATGAAAATGGGCGTGGCAAAATGCATTTAAAAGCCTATAAATCCTAAACGAAAACTCAGAACTTCACAAAAATTGGTGAGCATATGTACCATAACAGTCTAAACAAGCATGTAAAATTTCATGAAGATCGTACGATAGGTGGCGCTATAACTGTTAAAAAGCTTTGAAAACCATATATTTCCTATGGTAAATTGCCTGTTTTGGCTGTAAATGGTCTTTTCCATCTATTATTTCAGTGGTTAAAAGCTTTACAAATAAAACTTAATGTCTTAAATGCTTATGTGCTTAAAGGCCTTAAATGCTTGAACCCCGATAAATGCTGCTTGCAGCTTTAATTATTATTATTATTCTGCCGTAAAACGCATCGTGCAGCCCAAACCGTAAGGGCTAGAGCTTTGAAACTTTGCCATATGGTAGTACAAAAATCGAGGAGAGGTTATCAAATTATGACCCCGATTGGCCCATAGGTGGCGCTATAGCAACCAAAAGCGCGAAACTGCTCATAACTCCTAGACCGTAAGTCATAGACTCAAGTGTCTTATATCATTGGAAAGCTGGACGCCTGACGAACAAAACGTATATCTCCGATTTTATTTCCGCCATGATAGATTTTCCGCCATTTTGAATTTTGTCGAAAATCTACTTTTGCGAACTAGTCCCTGGTTTTTTGCCCGATCGGAACCAAACCAGTGCAGAATTGTTCTCTGGAGTCTGAATATCAATAATTATCAAAAAAAAGTTGAAATTTCGATTCACGGTCGCTAGGGGGTGCAAAATTAACGTTGTGGGAGGAGCCTATTTTACTAAAATGGCTATAACTCCAGAAGTAAAAGAGGTATTTTAACCAAACCTGGTACACATGTGTAAGACGTCAATATGAGGTCACGGTAAAAAAATCGCGGCGATTGGTCACATGGTGGCGCTATAACATGAAAAAAACATAAAACAGGCTATAACCACCTGACCGTTAGTCCGATTGACTTGAAAATTGGTATGCAGTGTCTTGGTCCAAGGTGCCATGTATGTCTATGAGGACATTGGTGTATCTCAAAAAACATGGCCGCCATCGGCCAATGAAGTTTGAGCACCTATTAGACAAGGTTAACGGAGGCCTATCGGAACGAAACTCGGTGGGCATGTTCGACTCATGGCCCTAGAGGTCTGTAAGAATTTTAAAAGAAATCGGCCACTAGTTGGCGCTAACGAGTTTTATGGCTCTGTAATCACGTGGTGTTACACTTATTGTCACAAAATGCATACCATTTGATAGATCTCCTCTTGTTGAACAACTTTGCCTCAAGAACCATTGCTGTCAATCAAACCGTTCATTAAATATTCGTAATTATGTTAAAAACCTACTTTTGCGAACTAGTCCTAGGTTTTTCGCCCGATCAGAACCAAACGAGTCTAGGACAATTCTATGGACTCTCAAGATCAATAATTATCAAAAAAAAGTTGAACTTTTGCATTTTTCGCATGGGTATATTGGGTCATAAAGAAAATGGGCGTGGCAAAATGCACTCAAAAGCCTATAAATCCTAAACAAAAACTCAGAACTTCACGAAAATTGGTGAGCTTATGTGCCATAACATCATTAACAAGCATGCAAAATTTCATGGAGATCGGACTATAGATGGTGCTATAACTGTTAAAAAGCTTTAAAAAACACATATTTCCTATGGTAAATTGCCTGTATTGGCTGTAAATGGACTTTTCCATCTATTATTTCAGTGGTTAAAAGCTTTCTAAATAAATCTTAATGTCTTAAATGCTTATGTGCCTAAAGGCCTTAAATGCTTGAACCCCGATAAATGCTGCTTGCAGCTTTAATTAGGGGTTCAAGCACGAAGTGCTGAAACCCTATTGTAATTGTGCTGATTTTTATTAGGGGTTCAAGCACGAAGTGCTGAAACCCTATTGTAATTGTGCTGATTTTTATTATTATTATTATTATTATTATTCTGCCGTAAAACGCATCGTGCAGCCCAAACCGTAAGGGCTAGAGCTTTGAAACTTTGCCATATGGTAGTACAAAAATCGAGGAGAGGTTATCAAATTATGACCCCGATTGGCCCATAGGTGGCGCTATAGCAACCAAAAGCGCGAAACTGCTCATAACTCCTAGACCGTAAGTCATAGACTCAAGTGTCTTATATCATTGGAAAGCTGGACGCCTGACGAACAAAAGGTATATCTCCGATTTTATTTCCGCCATGATAGATTTTCCGCCATTTTGAATTTTGTCGAAAATCTACTTTTGCGAACTAGTCCCTGGTTTTTTGCCCGATCGGAACCAAACCAGTGCAGAATTGTTCTCTGGAGTCTGAATATCAATAATTATCAAAAAAAAGTTGAAATTTCGATTCACGGTCGCTAGGGGGTGCAAAATTAACGTTGTGGGAGGAGCCTTTTTTACTAAAATGGCTATAACTCCAGAAGTAAAAGAGGTATTTTAACCAAACTTGGTACACATGTGTATGAGCTTACTCTGGGGTCACAGTAAAAAAATCGCGACGATTGGCCTCATGGTGGCGCTATAAAATGAATAAAACATAAAACAGGCTATAACCACCTGACCGTTAGTCCGATTGACTTGAAAATTGGTATGCAGTGTCTTGGTCCAAGGTGCCATGTATGTCTATGAGGACATTGGCGTATCTCAAAAAACATGGCCGCCATCGGCCAATGAAGTTTGAGCACCGATTAGACAAGGTTAACGGAGGCCGATCGGAATGAAACTCGATGGGCATGTTCGCCTTATGGCCCTAGAGGTCTGTAAGAATTTTGAAAGAAATCGGCCACTAGTTGGCGCTAACGAGTTTTATGGCTCTGTAATCACGTGGTGTTACACTCATCCACACAATATGCATATCATTTGATAGATCTGCTCATGCTGAACAACTTTGCCTCAAGAACCATTGCTGTCAATCAAACCGTTCATTAAATATTCACGAATATGTCTAAAACCTACTTTTGCGAACTAGTCCTAGGTTTTTCGCCCGATCGGAACCAGACCAGTCTAGGACAATTCTCTGGACTCTCTAGATCAATAATTATCAAAAAAAAGTTGAACTTTTGCATTTGGATGGCTGTAATAGGGTCATTTATAAAATGGGCGTGGCAAAATACAGTCAAAAGCCTATAAATCATAAATGAAAATGCAGAACTTCACAAAAATTGGTCAGCATATGTGACATAACATCATTAACAAGCATGCAAAATTTTATGGAGATCGGACGATAGGTGGCGCTATAACTGTTAAAAAGCTTTAAAACCATATATTTCCTATGGTAAACTGCCTGTTTTGGCTGTAAATGGTCTTTTCCATCTCTGATCATATAATTTTCATATCATAATGTTCAAAACTAGTGCAATACAATTCTCTGGACTCACTAGATCAATAATTGTCAGAAAAAGTTGAACTACTTCATTTGGATAGCTATAATAGGTTCACTTCAAAATCTGGCCTTTACCAAGTGTCCCCGAAAGCCTATATCTCTTTAATCAATGCTCAGACCTTCTTAAAAACAAGTCAGAACGTGTGAAATATTACCCTGAACTAGCATGAAAATTTTCAGACAGATCGGACAAAATTTGCCTCTATAACAGTTAAAAAGGTGAAAATGATATGAATTAATGGCATGTTAAGCCAATAAGTGGTATTTTACTGCCCCCTGCTGTTTAAAATAGTCATTTTCTCATATTGGTATTGGTATCAGCCATGGTAAATCATGATAAATGATGGTGTGTGTGTGTGTGTGTGTGTGTGTGTGTGTGTGTGTGTGTGTGTGTGTGTGTTTGTGTGTGTGTGTGTGGTACAAATATAACAAAGGTTTTATTTCCCAACATGAAAACAAACATAACAGAGTGCTAGTGCACAAACAATAACCGACAATGATAATGGATGAGAGGGGAACTTAAATACACAGATCAAGACAAGGACAACAGGTGACGGTTATGATGATGAGGAGCAGGTGATGATGAGGAGGGTGATGAGGAGCAGGTGCAGGTGATGACGACAGATGGTGAATGTGATGAAGACAGAAGGTGAATGTGATGAAGGTGAATGTGACACCAATATCACTGAAACATTTGTGTGTGTGTGTGTGTGTGTGTGTGTGTGTGTGTGTGTAGCATTCGTGTGTGTAGCATATGTAGCAAGTATGCATTATTGAGTTAACATGGAAACACTGGTTTGCTTTAGTGCAGAAAACTGGTCAAAATCATGAGGTTTAAAGTGAAAGTGAGCCAATAAGTGGTCTTCTACTGCCCTCTGCTGGCCATTCTACTTATTAATTAAATTTTTCCACATGTGCTTGCATTTATACTTGAATACACACTAAAAATCACTTATATAGCAATAACTATTATAACACAATCATATTTTGTCAGTGTTAATCACTTTATTTGCACTGACACTTCAAATAATTGCTAGTAATGTGGTAAATCATGGTAAATCATGGTTAACTATGCTGTGTGTGTGTGTGTGTGTGTGTGTGTGTGTGTGTGTGTGTGTGTGTGTGTGTGTGTGTGTGTGTGTGTGTGTGTAAGCATGCATTGAGTTAACATGGATAAACTGGTTTGCTTTAGTGCAGAAAACTGGTTTAAAGTGAAAGTGAGCCAATAAGTGGTCTTCTACTGCCCTCTGCTGGCCATTCTACTTATTAATGAAATATTTCAACATGTGCTTGCATTCATACTTGAATACACACTAAAAAAATCACTTATATAGCAATAACTATTATAACACAATCATATTTTGTCAGTGTTAATCACTTTATTTGCACTGACACTTCAAATAATTGCTAGTAATGTGATAAATCAGGCTAGAAACATGGTAAATCAAAGTAAATAATACTAGATTGTCGTTTATCTCCTGGTAAATAATACTAGAACGTGGTATATCATGGTAAATCATGGTTAACTATGCTGTGTGTGTATGTGTGTGTGTGTGTGTGTGTGTGTGTGTGTGTGTGTGTGTGTGTGTGTGTGTGTGTGTGTGTGTGTGTGTGTGTGTGTGTGTAAGCATGCATTGAGTTAACATGGAAAAACTGGTTTGCTTTAGTGCAGAAAACTGGTTTAAAGTGAAAGTGAGCCAATAAGTGGTCTTCTAGTGCCCTCTGCTGGCCATTCTACTTAATAATGAAATATTTTACATGTGCTTTTGCATTCATACTTGGACACACACTAAAAATCACGTATATAACTAACTATTATAACACAATAATATTTTGTCAGTGTTCATCACCTCATTTGCACTGACACTTCACATATTTGCTAGTAATGTGGTTAATCATGCTAGAAACATTGTAAATCATAGTAAATAATACTGAAATGAGGTGTATCAAGGTAAATCATGCTAGAATCCTAATAAATCATTCTGGAACATGGTATATGATAGTAAATCATGCTAGAATCATATTAAATAATTCTAGAATGTGGCAAATCGTTGTGGGAGGAGCCTATTTTACTCAAATGGCTATAACTCAAGAAGTAAATGAGATATCTTCACCAAACTCAGTACACATGTGTATGGGTTCAATTTGAGGTCACAGTAAACAATTTTATGGAGATCGGACCATAGGTGGCGCTATAACTGTTAAAAAGCTTTAAAACGATATATATCCCATGGCAAATTGCCTGTATTGGCTGTAAATGGTCTTTTCCATCTATTATGTCAGTGGTTACATGCTTGCTAAATAAATCTTAATAACTTTTGATGCTTTTGTGCTTAAATGCCTTAAAGGCCTTAACTGCTTGAACCCCGATAAATGCTGCTTGCAGCTTTAATTATTATTATTATTATTATTATTCTGCCGTAAAACGCATCGTGCAGCCCAAACCGTAAGGGCTAGAGCATTGAAACTTTGCCAGATGGTAGTACAAAAATCGAGGAGAGGTTCAGAGATTATGACCCCGATTGGCCCATAGGTGGCGCTATAGCAACCAAAAGCGCGAAACTGCTCATAACTCCTAGACCGTATGTCGCAGACTCAAGTGTCTTATATCATTGGAAAGCTGGACGCCTGACGAACAAAACGTATATCTCCGATTTCATTTCCGTCATGATAGATTTTCCGCCATTTTGAATTTTGTCGAAAATCTACTTTTGCGAACTAGTCCCTGGTTTTTTGCCCGATCGGAGCCAAACCAGTGCAGAAATGTTCTCTGGAGTCTGAAGATCAATAATTATCGAAAAAATGTTGAAATTTCGATTCATGGACGCTAGGGGGCGCAAAATAATCGTTGTGGGAGGAGCCTATTTTACTAAAATGGCTATAACTTAAAAAGTAAATAAGATAGCTTCACCAAACTCGGTACACATGTGTATGGGTTCATTCTGGGGTCACAGTAAAAAAATCGCGACGATTGAACACTAGGTGGCGCTATAACATGAAAAAAACATGAAAAGGGCTATAACCACCTGACCATTAGTCCGATTGACTTGAAAATTGGTATGCAGTGTCTTGGTCCAAGGTGCCATGTATGTCTATGAGGACATTGGCGTATCTCAAAAAACATGGCCGCCATTGGCCAATGAAGTTGAGCACCTATTAGACAAGGTTAACGGAGGCCGATCGGAACGAAACTCGATGGGCATGTTCGACTCATGGCCCTAGAGGTCTGTAAGAATTTTGAAAGAAATCGGCCACTAGTTGGCGCTAACGAGTTTTTTGGCTCTGTAATCACGTGGTGTTACACTTATCGTCACAAAAAGCATATCATTTGATATATCTGCTCATGCTGAACAACTTTGCCTCAAGAACCATTTCTGTCAATCAAACAGTTAATTAAATATTCATGAATATGTTAAAAACCTACTTTTGCGAACTAGTCCCTGGTTTTTCGCCCGATCGGAACCAAACCAGTCTAGGACAATTCTCTGGACTCTCTAGATCAATAATTATCAAAAAAAGTTGAACTTTTGCATTTGGATGGCTGTAATAGGGTCATTTATAAAATGGGCGGGGCAAAATAAATAAAAAAGCCTATAAATCATAAATAAAAACTCAGAACTTCACAAAAATTGGTGAACATATGTGAAATAACATCATTAACAAGCATGCCAAATTTTATGGAGATCGGACCAAAGGTGGCGCTATAACTGTTAAAAGCTTTAAAACCATATATTTCCTATGGTAAATGGTCTTTTTCATCTATTATGTCAGTAGTTACATGCTTGCTAAATAAATCTTAATAACTTTTGATGCTTTTATGCTTAAAGGCCTTAAAGGCCTTAATTGCTTGAACCCCGATAAACGCTGCTTGCAGCTTTAATTATTATTATTATTATTATTATTCTGCCGTAAAACGCATCGTGCAGCCCAAACCGTAAGGGCTAGAGCTTTGAAACTTTGCCATATGGTAGTACAAAAATCGAGGAGAGGTTATCAAATTATGACCCCGATTGGCCCATAGGTGGCGCTATAGCAACCAAAAGCGCGAAACTGCTCATAACTCCTAGACCGTAAGTCATAGACTCAAGTGTCTTATATCATTGGAAAGCTGGACGCCTGACGAACAAAACGTATATCTCCGATTTTATTTCCGCCATGATAGATTTTCCGCCATTTTGAATTTTGTCGAAAATCTACTTTTGCGAACTAGTCCCTGGTTTTTTGCCCGATCGGAACCAAACCAGTGCAGAATTGTTCTCTGGAGTCTGAATATCAATAATTATCAAAAAAAAGTTGAAATTTCGATTCACGGTCGCTAGGGGGTGCAAAATTAACGTTGTGGGAGGAGCCTATTTTACTAAAATGGCTATAACTCCAGAAGTAAAAGAGGTATTTTAACCAAACCTGGTACACATGTGTAAGACGTCAATATGAGGTCACGGTAAAAAAATCGCGGCGATTGGTCACATGGTGGCGCTATAACATGAAAAAAACATAAAACAGGCTATAACCACCTGACCGTTAGTCCGATTGACTTGAAAATTGGTATGCAGTGTCTTGGTCCAAGGTGCCATGTATGTCTATGAGGACATTGGTGTATCTCAAAAAACATGGCCGCCATCGGCCAATGAAGTTTGAGCACCTATTAGACAAGGTTAACGGAGGCCTATCGGAACGAAACTCGGTGGGCATGTTCGACTCATGGCCCTAGAGGTCTGTAAGAATTTTAAAAGAAATCGGCCACTAGTTGGCGCTAACGAGTTTTATGGCTCTGTAATCACGTGGTGTTACACTTATTGTCACAAAATGCATACCATTTGATAGATCTCCTCTTGTTGAACAACTTTGCCTCAAGAACCATTGCTGTCAATCAAACCGTTCATTAAATATTCGTAATTATGTTAAAAACCTACTTTTGCGAACTAGTCCTAGGTTTTTCGCCCGATCAGAACCAAACGAGTCTAGGACAATTCTATGGACTCTCAAGATCAATAATTATCAAAAAAAAGTTGAACTTTTGCATTTTTCGCATGGGTATATTGGGTCATAAAGAAAATGGGCGTGGCAAAATGCACTCAAAAGCCTATAAATCCTAAACAAAAACTCAGAACTTCACGAAAATTGGTGAGCTTATGTGCCATAACATCATTAACAAGCATGCAAAATTTCATGGAGATCGGACTATAGATGGTGCTATAACTGTTAAAAAGCTTTAAAAAACACATATTTCCTATGGTAAATTGCCTGTATTGGCTGTAAATGGACTTTTCCATCTATTATTTCAGTGGTTAAAAGCTTTCTAAATAAATCTTAATGTCTTAAATGCTTATGTGCCTAAAGGCCTTAAATGCTTGAACCCCGATAAATGCTGCTTGCAGCTTTAATTATTATTATTATTCTGCCGTAAAACGCATCGTGCAGCCCAAACCGTAAGGGCTAGAGCTTTGAAACTTTGCCAGATGGTAGTACAAAAATCGAGGAGAGGTTATCAAATTATGACCTCGATTGGCCCATAGGTGGCGCTATAACAACCAAAAGCGCGAAAGTGGTCATAACTCCTGGACCGTATGTCGTAGACACAAGTGTCTTATATCATTGGAAAGCTGGTCGTCTGACGAACAAAACGTATATCTCCGATTTCATTTCCGTCATGATAGATTTTCCGCCATTTTGAATTTTGTCGAAAACCTACTTTTGCGAACTAGTCCCTGGTTTTTTGCTCGATCGGAACCAAACCAGTGCAGAATTGTTCTCTGGAGACTGAAGATCAATAATTATCGAAAAAAAGTTGAAATTTCGATTCAGGGTCGCTAGGGGGCGCAAAATTAACGTTGTGGGCGGAGCCTATTTTACTAAAATGGCTATAACTCCAGAAGTAAATGAGGTATTTTCACCAAACTTGGTACACGTATGTAAGAGGTCAATCTGAGGACACGGTAAAAAAATCGCGGCGATTGGCCACATGGTGGCGCTATAACATGAAAAAAACATAAAACAGGCTATAACCACCTGACCGTTAGTCCGATTGACTTGAAAATTGGTATGCAGTGTCTTGGTCCAAGGTGCCATGTATGTCTATGAGGACATTGGTGTATCTCAAAAAACATGGCCGCCATTGGCCAATGAAGTTGAGCACCTATTAGACAAGGTTAACGGAGGCCGATCGGAACGAAACTCGGTGGGCATGTTCGACTCATGGCCCTAGAGGTCTGTAAGAATTTTGAAAGAAATCGGCCACTAGTTGGCGCTAACGAGTTTTATGGCTCTGTAATCACGTGGTGTTAGATATATTGTCACAAAATGCATATCATTTGATAGATCTGCTCATGCTGAACAACTTTGCCTCTAGAACCATTGCTGTCAATCAAACCGTTCATTAAATATTCATGAATATGTTAAAAACCTACTTTTGCGAACTAGTCCCTGGTTTTTCGCCCGATCGGAACCAGACCAGTCTAGGACAATTCTATGGACTCTCTAGATCAATAATTATCAAAAAAAAGTTGAACTTTTGTATTTGTATGGCTGTAATAGGGTCATTTATAAAATGGGTGTGGCAAAATACACTCAAAAGCCTATAAATCCTAAATGAAAACTCAGAACTTCACAAAAATTGGTGAGCATATGTGTCATAACATCACAAACAAGCTTGCAAAATTTGATGGAGATTGGACAATAGTTGGCGCTATAACTGTTAAAAAGCTTTAAAACCATATATTTCCTATGGTAAACTGCCTGTATTGGCTGTAAATGGTCTTTTCCATGTCTGATCATATAATTTTCATATCATAATGTTCAAAACTAGTGCAATACAATTCTCTGGACTCACTAGATCAATAATTGTCAGAAAAAGTTGAACTACTTCATTTGGATAGCTATAATAGGTTCACTTCAAAATCTGGCCTTTACCAAGTGTCCCCGAAAGCCTATATCTCTTTAATCAATGCTCAGACCTTCTTAAAAACAAGTCAGAACGTGTGAAATATCACCCTGAACAAGCATGAAAATTTTCAGACAGATCGGACAAAATTTGCCTCTATAACAGTTAAAAAGGTGAAAATGATATGATTTAATGGCATGTTAAGCCAATAAGTGGTATTTTACTGCCCCCTGCTGTTTAAAATAGTCATTTTCTCATATTGGTATTGGTATCAGCCATGGTAAATCATGATAAATGATGGTGTGTGTGTGTGTGTGTGTGTGTGTGTGTGTGTGTGTGTGTGTGTGTGTGTGTGTGTGTGTGTGGTACAAATATAACAAAGGTTTTATTTTCCAACATGAAAACAAACATAACAGAGTGCTAGTGCACAAACAATAACCGACAATGATAATGGATGAGAGGGGAACTTAAATACACAGATCAAGACAAGGACAACAGGTGACGGTTATGATGATGAGGTGCAGGTGATGATGAGGAGGGTGATGAGGAGCAGGTGCAGGTGATGACGACAGATGGTGAATGTGATGAAGACAGAAGGTGAATGTGATGAAGGTGAATGTGACACCAATATCACTGAAACATTTGTGTGTGTGTGTGTGTGTGTGTGTGTGTGTGTGTGTGTGTGTGTGTGTGTGTGTGTGTGTGTGTGTGTGTGTGTGTAGCATTATTGTGTGTAGCATATGTAGCAAGTATGCATTATTGAGTTAACATGGAAACACTGGTTTGCTTTAGTGCAGAAAACTGGTCAAAATCATGAGGTTTAAAGTGAAAGTGAGCCAATAAGTGGTCTTCTACTGCCCTCTGCTGGCCCTTCTACTTATTAATTAAATTTTTCCACATGTGCTTGCATTTATACTTGAATACACACTAAAAATCACTTATATAGCAATAACTATTATAACACAATCATATTTTGTCAGTGTTAATCACTTTATTTGCACTGACACTTCAAATAATTGCTAGTAATGTGATAAATCAGGCTAGAAACATGGTAAATCAAAGTAAATAATACTAGATTGTCGTTTATCTCCTGGTAAATAATACTAGAACGTGGTATATCATGGTAAATCATGGTTAACTATGCTGTGTGTGTATGTGTGTGTGTGTGTGTGTGTGTGTGTGTGTGTGTGTGTGTGTGTGTGTGTGTGTAAGCATGCATTGAGTTAACATGGAAAAACTGGTTTGCTTTAGTGCAGAAAACTGGTTTAAAGTGAAAGTGAGCCAATAAGTGGTCTTCTAGTGCCCTCTGCTGGCCATTCAACTTAATAATGAAATATTTTACATGTGCTTTTGCATTCATACTTGGACACACACTAAAAATCACGTATATAACTAACTATTATAACACAATAATATTTTGTCAGTGTTCATCACCTCATTTGCACTGACACTTCACATAATTGCTAGTAATGTGGTTAATCATGCTAGAAACATTGTAAATCATAGTAAATAATACTGAAATGAGGTGTATCAAGGTAAATCATGCTAGAATCCTAATAAATCATTCTGGAACATGGTATATGATAGTAAATCATGCTAGAATCATATTAAATAATTCTAGAATGTGGCAAATCGTCGTGGGAGGAGCCTATTTTACTCAAATGGCTATAACTCAAGAAGTAAATGAGATATCTTCACCAAACTCAGTACACATGTGTATGGGTTCAATTTGAGGTCACAGTAAACAATTTTATGGAGATCGGACCATAGGTGGCGCTATAACTGTTAAAAAGCTTTAAAACCATATATATCCCATGGCAAATTGCCTGTATTGGCTGTAAATGGTCTTTTCCATCTATTATGTCAGTGGTTACATGCTTGCTAAATAAATCTTAATAACTTTTGATGCTTTTGTGCTTAAATGCCTTAAAGGCCTTAACTGCTTGAACCCCGATAAATGCTGCTTGCAGCTTTAATTAGGGGTTCAAGCACGAAGTGCTGAAACCCTATTGTAATTGTGCTGATTTTTATTATTATTATTATTATTATTATTCTGCCGTAAAACGCATCGTGCAGCCCAAACCGTAAGAGCTGGAACTTTGAAACTTTGACAGATGGTAGTACAAAAATCGAGGAAAGGTTCAGAGATTATGACCCCGATTGGCCCATAGGTGGCGCTATAACAACCAAAAGCGCGAAACTGCTCATAACTCCTAGACCGTATGGCGTAGACTCAAGTGTCTTATATCATTGGAAAGCTGGATGCCTGACGAACAAAACGTATATCTCCGATTTCATTTCCGCCATGATAGATTTTCCGCCATTTTGAATTTTGTCAAAAATCTACTTTTGCGAACTAGTCCCTGGTTTTTTGCCCGATTGGAACCAAACTAGTGCAGAAATGTTCTCTGGAGACTGAATATCAATAATTATCGAAAAAAAGTGGAAATTTCGATTCACGGTCGCTAAGGGGCGCCAAAACGTACGTTGTGGGAGGGGCCTATTTTACTAAAGTGGCTATAACTCCCGATGTAAATGAGGTATCTTCACCAAACTTGGTACACATGTGTATGAGCTTACTCTGGGGTCACAGTAAAAAAATCGCGACGATTGGCCTCATGGTGGCGCTATAAAATGAAAAAAACATAAAACAGGCTATAACCACCTGACCGTTAGTCCGATTGACTTGAAAATTGGTATGCAGTGTCTTGGTCCAAGGTGCCATGTATGTGTATGAGGACATTGGCGTATCTCAAAAAACATGGCCGCCATCGGCCAACGAAGTTTGAGCACCTATTAGACAAGGTTAACGGAGGCCGATCGGAACGAAACTCAATGGGCATGTTCGGCTCATGGCCCTAAAGGTCTGTAAGAATTTTGAAAGAAATCGGCCACTAGTTGGCGCTAACGAGTTTTACGGCTCTGTAATCACGTGGTGTTACAAATATCCACACAATATGCATATCATTTGATAGATCTCCTCATCCTGAACAACTTTGCCTCAAGAACCATTGCTGTCAATCAAACTGTTCATTAATTATTCATTAATATGTTAAAAACCTACTTTTGCGAACTAGTCCTAGGTTTTTTGCCCGATCGGAACCAGACCAGTGTAGGACAATTCTCTGGACTCTCTAGATCAATAATTATCAAAAAAAAGTTGAACTTTTGCATTTGGATGGCTGTAATAGGGTAATTTATAAAACGGGCGTGTCAAAATACATTAAAAAGCCTATAAATCCTAAATAAAAACTCAGAACTTCACAAAAATTGGTCAGCATATGTGACATAACATCATTAACAAGCATGAAAAATTCTATGGAGATCGGACGATAGTTGGCGCTATAACTGTTAAAACGCTTTAAAACCATATATTTCCTATGGTAAATTGCCTGTATTTGCTGTAAATGATGTCTTCTATCTTTTATCATATAATGTTCATATCATAATGTTCAAAACCAGTGCAGCACAATTCTCTGAACTCTCTAGATCAATAATTATCAGAAAAAAAGTTTAACTTCTTCAAAAGGTGATTTTATATGAATATAATGACATATTAAGCCAATAAGTGGTATTTTACTGCCCCCTGCTGTCATTTCATCATACTACTCCCTAATATTGTTATAAAATTCATATTTAGACTTTTTAAAATCATTATTTTAACATTTACAATCACATTTTGTCAAAACTCATCTATTGAGTATTACTATTGACAATTGTGTTACACTGAGATATGGAAATGGACGAAAGTAAATGAATGAAATGAAACGAAAGTATAATGGCATTTAAGCCACGCCCCCGAATACAAATCCATTCATAACTCGAAAACGGAAAGTCGTTGCGCGCTCAAATTTTGATGGTGAGGACCTCTCCGGGCTCTTGATCGAAACGTGTCGTCGCGGGCCTCGGGAGCGCGCCCCCCGCGCATCGCGAATCCGCGGGACCCCCGATTTTGAACGGCCATTGCTCCCGACCCAGACCACCCCGAACATTGTGTGAGAGCTCGTTGGAAAGGGCGCGTCCTTGGCTAGCTTCGATTCAAATGTGGTGTTATTTGCCCTGGGCATTCCAGAGATAATAGCCCGAACAGATATGCCTTATAACAGTCATAACTCCCAGCCCCAATCGCCCAAAAACACATTGATGGTCTCATTCAACAGGGCTCCTCAAGCACTATCTATGCTCTGAGTTTCAGAATTTTTCGCCTTTTGGTTCCTGAGATATAAGTAAAAAAACAAATTCCCATTCATTCAAACACTTCAACTGTAAAATGTAAGCTATAATACCACTGTTGTCCACTAGAGGGAGCAGCAGGATTACGCATGATCTTTTAATTCGCTTCAGTATTGGAAATAAACAAATGCTTTAAGAAGCAATCTTTTTTATTATGATGTTTTTTTTTTATTATGATATTTGTATATATATATATTTTTTTTTTATTATGATTATGAACGGTTTGATTGACATTAGTGATTCTTGAGGCAAAGTTGTTCAAGATGAGGAGATGAAGATATTTTCACAATATCACATCCTAAAAACATTGAAAACATATTTGTCTTTGTGTGTGTGTGTGTGTGTGTGGGGGGGGGGGGGGGGGGGTTGTGTGTGTGTCTGTGTGTGTGTGTAAGCATGCTTAATGGAAAGAACATGAAGAAACTGCTTTGTTTTACTGGTGGATAAAAAAGTCTTTCAAATGAAAGTGAGTCAATTAGTGGTCTTCTACTGTCCTCTGCAGGACATTCTACTTAATAAAATATTTTCATCTGTGCTTTTGCATTAGTTTTTGGACTATATCAAATTACTTGCATGAAAATCACCTATTATAACACAGTCATGTTTTGTCAAAGTTTATCACTTCATTTTTACTGAGCTCTCAGTTTGAACAATTCTGCCTCTCAGTGATTAATTTGAAATCTGAAAATGGTGTTATACAGAGGAGATTTGCAATTATCATTTTGTTACCTATCTTTTATTTTAAATATCTCCATCTACAACAAAATGTGTGTGCATGTGTGTGTTCAAGCATGGTTAGTGTATTAAGTATTATTGTTTAAGTATTATTGTTTTCATTTACATTTTAACCACCAGAAGAAGAACACTCATTGGTTCATTCTGCTCACTAAAATATTATTTTTAAAATTTTTTTCCATTTGAAATATTGTTTAAACTTAATAAAATCATTAAAATAACATTTCAAATCATATTTTGTCTGTTTATAAATCCCACAGACTCACATTGGCTGCAATACTAATGTTTTTGTAAAACACAGACCTGATAGTCTAATCTGTGTGTATTGTGCATATATTATTGATATTATTACTATTGCAAATCATGTTATTGTAACTCATATCTTAATAGAATATTATTTGTAATTTTAATTCTTTATTTCTTAAGTGTTTTTTTTTATGATTACTACAGATATTATCACCAAAGATATCAACTACACCTTCACTTTTAGTATTGACACGCTGCACACACAGCACAATCACACACTCACTAATGCATTCAAATAAATGTAATCTTACTGTGCTACTTTATTTGTACATGATTAGAATGAACAGAAATCTAAGAATATTTTTCTTCTTTTGTTAAAGCCATTTCAGACTCCAAGTAAGCATTATATTACTAATCATCTATTTTAAAGGTGCCATACAATTGAAAACTGTATTTATCTTGGCATAGTTGAATGATAAGAGTTCTGGACATGGAACTGACATACCGTGAGCCTCAAACACCATTGTTTCCTCCTTCTTGTGTAAATCTCCTGTTTGCAAAAGACCGCTGAAAAATGAGTGAATCCCACCATAACACCGACTGTGACGTTGGAGTCAGGATCATTAATATTTATACCCCCCAAATTTGCATTTTCCAGTCCATGTTCTAGGCCAGGCAGTGTTAATGTGGACCTGCACAGCCGAATCATCAGAAGATCTGCAGGTATTGTGAAGAAGCAAGCAAGGACAATAGTGAAAATGGCAGATCATGGATATAAATGTTATGTCTGAGGCTGTGCTGTGGATTTGAGAACTTTTCATTCCCTTCCCACAAAACTGTCAACAGGCATGGTTGATGTTTACAACAGGATACCTCACCATTTTAATTCAAAGCTGTTAGTTTGCTCTTAACGGAGGCCGATCAGAACGAAACTCGATGGGCATGTTCGACTCGTGGCCCTAGAGGTCTGTAAGAATTTTGAAAAATCAGCCACTAGTTGACGCTAACAGGTTTTACGGCTATGTAATCACGTGATGCATATCATTTGATAGATCTCCTCATACTGAACAACTTTGCCTCAAGAACTACTGCTGTCAATCAATTTGTTCATTAAATACTTGCTATTATGTTAAAAACCTACTTTTGCGAACTAGTCCTAGGTTTTTCGCCCGATCGGAAATATACCAGTGCAGTACAATTCTCTGGAAGCTCTAGATTATTAATTATATAAAAAACTTTAACTTTACCCATTGGGTAGCCATAACAGGATCATTTAGAAAATGGGTATGGCAAAAAACACTCAAAAGCCTGTAAATCCTAAACAAAAACTCAGACAACTCACTAAACTGCCTTATGTGCTTAAAGACCCTAAATGCTTGAACCCCGCTAAATGCTGCTTGCAGCTTTAATTATTATTATTATTATTCCGCCCTAAAACGCATCGTGCAGCCCAAACCGTAAGAGCTGGAACTTTGAAACTTTGACAGATGGTAGTACAAAAATCGAGGAAAGGTTCAGAGATTATGACCCCGATTGGCCCATAGGTGGCGCTATAGCAACCAAAAGCGCAAAACTGTTCATAACTCCTAGACCGTATGTCGTAGACTCAAGTGTCTTATATCATTGGAAAGCTGGATGCCTGACGAACAAAACGTATATCTCCGATTTCATTTCCGCCATGATAGATTTTCCGCCATTTTGAATTTTGTCAAAAACCTACTTTTGCGAACTAGTCCCTGGTTTTTTGCCCGATTGGAACCAAACCAGTGCAGAAATGTTCTCTGGAGTCTGAATATCAATAATTATCGAAAAAAAGTGGAAATTTCGATTCACGGTCGCTAAGGGGCGCCAAAACGTACGTTGTGGGAGGGGCCTATTTTACTAAAATGGCTATAACTCCCGATGTAAATGAGGTATCTTCACCAAACTTGGTACACATGTGTATGAGTTCAATCTGGGGTCACAGTAAAAAAATCGCGACGATTTGCCTCATGGTGGCGCTATAAATTGAAAAAAACATAAAACAGGCTATAACCACCTGACCGTTAGTCCGATTGACTTGAAAATTGGTATGCAGTGTCTTGGTCCAAGGTGCCATGTATGTGTATGAGGACATTGGCGTATCTCAAAAAACATGGCCGCCATCGGCCAACGAAGTTTGAGCACCTATTAGACAAGGTTAACGGAGGCCGATCGGAACGAAACTCAATGGGCATGTTCGGCTCATGGCCCTAAAGGTCTGTAAGAATTTTGAAAGAAATCGGCCACTAGTTGGCGCTAACGAGTTTTACGGCTCTGTAATCACGTGGTGTTACAAATATCCACACAATTTGCATATCATTTGATAGACCTCCTCATCCTGAACAACTTTGCCTCAAGAACCATTGCTGTCAATCAAACTGTTCATTAATTATTCATTAATATGTTAAAAACCTACTTTTGCGAACTAGTCCTAGGTTTTTTGCCCGATCGGAACCAGACCAGTCTAGGACAATTCTCTGGACTCTCTAGATCAATAATTATCAAAAAAAAGTTGAACTTTTGCATTTGGATGGCTGTAATAGGGTCATTTATAAAATGGGCGTGTCAAAATACATTAAAAAGCCTATAAATCCTAAATAAAAACTCAGAACTTCACAAAAATTGGTCAGCATATGTGACATAACATCATTAACAAGCATGAAAAATTCTATGGAGATCGGACGATAGGTGGCGCTATAACTGTTAAAAAGCTTTAAAATCATATATTTCCTATGGTAAACTGCCTGTATTGGCTGTAAATGGTCTTTTCCATCTCTGATCATATAATTTTCATATCATAATGTTCAAAACTAGTGCAATACAATTCTCTGGACTCACTAGATCAATAATTGTCAGAAAAAGTTGAACTACTTCATTTGGATAGCTATAATAGGTTCACTTCAAAATCTGGCCTTTACCAAGTGTCCCCGAAAGCCTAAATCTCTTTAATCAATGCTCAGACCTTCTTAAAAACAAGTCAGAACGTGTGAAATATCACTCTGAACAAGCATGAAAATTTTCAGACAGATCGGACAAAATTTGCCTCTATAACAGTTAAAAAGGTGAAAATGATATGAATTAATGGCATGTTAAGCCAATAAGTGGTATTTTACTGCCCCCTGCTGTTTAAAATAGTCATTTTCTCATATTGGTATTGGTATCAGCCATGGTAAATCATGATAAATGATGGTGTGTGTGTGTGTGTGTGTGTGTGTGTGTGTGTGTGTGTGTGTGTAGCATTATTGTGTGTAGCATATGTAGCAAGTATGCATTATTGAGTTAACATGGAAACACTGGTTTGCTTTAGTGCAGAAAACTGGTCAAAATCATGAGGTTTAAAGTGAAAGTGAGCCAATAAGTGGTCTTCTACTGCCCTCTGCTGGCCATTCTACTTATTGATTAAATTTTTCCACATGTGCTTGCATTTATACTTGAATACACACTAAAAATCATTTATATAGCAATAACTATTATAACACAATCATATTTTGTCAGTGTTAATCACTTTATTTGCACTGACACTTCAAATAATTGCTAGTAATGTGGTAAATCATGGTAAATCATGGTTAACTATGCTGTGTGTGTGTGTGTGTGTGTGTGTGTGTGTGTAAGCATGCATTGAGTTAACATGGATAAACTGGTTTGCTTTAGTGCAGAAAACTGGTTTAAAGTGAAAGTGAGCCAATAAGTGGTCTTCTACTGCCCTCTGCTGGCCATTCTACTTATTAATGAAATATTTCAACATGTGCTTGCATTCATACTTGAATACACACTAAAAAAATCACTTATATAGCAATAACTATTATAACACAATCATATTTTGTCAGTGTTAATCACTTTATTTGCACTGACACTTCAAATAATTGCTAGTAATGTGATAAATCAGGCTAGAAACATGGTAAATCAAAGTAAATAATACTAGATTGTTGTTTATCTCCTGGTAAATAATACTAGAACGTGGTATATCATGGTAAATCATGGTTAACTATGCTGTGTGTGTATGTGTGTGTGTGTGTGTGTGTGTGTGTATGTAAGCATGCATTGAGTTAACATGGAAAAACTGGTTTGCTTTAGTGCAGAAAACTGGTTTAAAGTGAAAGTGAGCCAATAAGTGGTCTTCTAGTGCCCTCTGCTGGCCATTCTACTTAATAATGAAATATTTTACATGTGCTTTTGCATTCATACTTGGACACACACTAAAAATCACGTATATAACTAACTATTATAACACAATAATATTTTGTCAGTGTTCATCACCTCATTTGCACTGACACTTCACATAATTGCTAGTAATGTGGTTAATCATGCTAGAAACATTGTAAATCATAGTAAATAATACTGAAATGAGGTGTATCAAGGTAAATCATGCTAGAATCCTAATAAATCATTCTGGAACATGGTATATGATAGTAAATCATGCTAGAATTATATTAAATAATTCTTGAATGTGGCAAATCGTTGTGGGAGGAGCCTATTTTACTCAAATGGCTATAACTCAAGAAGTAAATGAGATATCTTCACCAAAATCAGTACACATGTGTATGGGTTCAATTTGAGGTCACAATAAACAATTTTATGGAGATCGGACCATAGGTGGCGCTATAACTGTTAAAAAGCTTTAAAACCATATATATCCCATGGCAATTTGCCTGTATTGGCTGTAAATGGTCTTTTCCATCTATTATGTCAGTGGTTACATGCTTGCTAAATAAATCTTAATGACTTTTGATGCTTTTGTGCTTAAATGCCTTAAAGGCCTTAACTGCTTGAACCCCGATAAATGCTGCTTGCAGCTTTAATTATTATTATTATTCCGCCGTAAAACGCATCGTGCAGCCTAAACCGTAAGTGCTAGAGACTTGAAACTTGGCCAGAAGGTAGTACAAAAATCGAGGAGAGGTTCAGAGAATATGAGCTAGATTGGCCAATAGGTGGCGCTACAGTGCAAAAAACAAAAAAATTGCATATTTTTGCTTAAATCTCATCAACCCTTTGTCACAGACTCAAGTGTCTTATATCTTTGGAATCATTGGCTCAAGCCGAACAAAAAAGGCCTCAAGGATTTCATTTCCGGTATGCAAATTTTTCCGCCATTTTGGATTTTGTCCAAAACCTACTTTTGCGAACTAGTCCCTGGTTTTTTGCCCGATCGGAACCAAACCAGTGCAGAAATATTCACAGGAGTCTGAATATCAATAATTATCGAAAAAAAGTAAAAATTTCGATCCACGGTTGCTAAGGGGCACCAAAACGCTCGCAGGAGGCGGAGCTAATTATACAAAAATGGCTATAACTCGTGAACGAAATGAGATATTTTCACCAAACTCGGTACACATGTGTATGAGCTCAAGTTGAGGTCACAGTAAAAAAATCGCGGTGATTGGCCTCATGGTGGCGCTATAATATGAAAAAAACATAAAACAGGCTATAACCACCTGACCTTTAGTCCGATTGACTTGAAAATTGGTATGCAGTGTCTTGGTCCAAGGTGCCATGTATGTCTATGAGGACATTGGTTTATCTCAAAAAACATGGCCGCTATCGGCCAATGAAGTTTGAGCACCTATTAGACAAGGTTAACGGAGGCCGATCGGAATGAAACTCAGTGGGCATGTTCGGCTCATGCCCCTAGAGGTCTGTAAGAATTTTGAAAGAAATCGGCCACTAGTTGGCGCTAACGAGTTTTATGGCTCTGTAATCACGTGGTGTTACACTTATTGTCACAAAATGCATATCATATGATAGATCTGCTCATGCTGAACAACTTTGCCTCTAGAACCATTGCTGTCAATCAAACAGTTCATTAAATATTCATGAATATGTTAAAAACCTACTTTTGCGAACTAGTCCTAGGTTTTTCGCCCTTAACGGCCTTAACTGCTTGAACCCCGATAAATGCTGCTTGCAGCTTTAATTAGGGGTTCAAGCACGAAGTGCTGAAACCCTATTGTATTTGTGCTGATTTTTATTATTATTATTAGGGGTTCAAGCACGAAGTGCTGAAACCCTATTGTAATTGTCCTGATTTTTATTATTATTTTTCTTCTGCCGTAAAACGCATCGTGCAGCCCAAACCGTAAGAGCTGGAACCTTGAAACTTTGCCAGATGGTAGTACAAAAATCGAGGAGAGGTTATCAAATTATGACCCCGATTGGCCCATAGGTGGCGCTATAGCAACCAAAAGCGCGAAACTGCTCAGAACTCCTAGACCGTATGTCGTAGACTCAAGTGTCTTATATCATTGGAAAGCTGGACGCCTGACGAACAAAACGTATATCTCCGATTTCATTTCCGCCATGATAGATTTTCCGCCATTTTGAATTTTGTCAAAAACCTACTTTTGCGAACTAGTCCCTGGTTTTTCGCCCGATCGGAACCAAACCAGTGCAGAAATGTTCTCTAGAAACTGAAGATCAATAATTATCGAAAAAAAGTCGAAATTTCGATTCACGGACGCTGAGGGGCGTCAAAACGTACGTTGTGGGAGGGGCCTATTTTACTAAAATGTCTATAACTCCAGAAGTAAATGAGGTATCTTCACCAAACTCGGTACACACATGTATGAGCTCAATATGAGGTAACAGTAAAAAAATCGCGGCGATTTGCCACATGGTGGCGCTATAATATGAAAAAAACATAAAACAGGCTTTAACCACCTGACCGTTAGTCCGATTGACTTGAAAATTGGTATGCAGTGTCTTGGTCCAAGGTGTCATGTATGTGTATGAGGACATTGGCGTATCTAAAAAAACATGGCCGCCATCGACCAATGAAGTTTGAGCACCTATAAGACAAGGTTAACGGAGGCTGATCGGAACGAAACTCGGTGGGCATGTTCTACTCATGGCCCTAGAGGTCTGTAAGAATTTTAAAAGAAATCGGCCACTAGTTGGCGCTAACGAGTTTTATGGCTCTGTAATCACGTGGTGTTACACTTATTGTCACAAAATGCATACCATTTGATAGATCTCCTCTTGTTGAACAACTTTGCCTCAAGAACCATTGCTGTCAATCAAACCGTTCATTAAATATTCGTAATTATGTTAAAAACCTACTTTTGCGAACTAGTCCTAGGTTTTTCGCCCAATCGGAACCAAAACAGTCTAGGACAATTCTATGGACTCTCTAGGTCAATAATTATCAAAAAAAAGTTGAACTTTTGCATTTTTCGCATGGCTAACAGGGTCATTTAGAAAATGGGCGTGGTAAAATGCACTCAAAAGCCTATAAATCCTAAACAAAAACTCAGAACTTCACGAAAATTGATGAGCATATGTGTCATAACCTGCTTAAGAAGCATGGAAAATTTTATGGAGAGCGGACCATAGTTGGCGCTATAACTGTTCAAACGCTTTAAAACCATATATTTCCTATGGTAAATTGCCTGTATTTGCTGTAAATGGTGTCTTCTATCATATAATGTTCATATCATAATGTTCAAAACCAGTGCAGCACAATTCTCTGAACTCTCTAGATCAATAATTATCAGAAAAAAAGTTTAACTTCTTCAAAAGGTGATTTTATATGAATATAATGACATATTAAGCCAATAAGTGGTATTTTACTGCCCCCTGCTGTCATTTCATCATACTACTCCCTAATATTGTTATAAAATTCATATTTAGACTTTATAAAATCATTATTTTAACATTTACAATCACATTTTGTCAAAACTCATCTATTGAGTATTACTATTGACAATTGTGTTACACTGAGATATGGAAATGGACGAAAGTAAATGAATGAAATGAAACGAAAGTATAACGGCATTTAAGCCACGCCCCCGAATACAAATTCATTCATAACTCGAAAACGGAAAGTCGTTGCGCGCTCAAATTTTGATGGTGAGGACCTCTCCGGGCTCTTGATCGAAACGTGTCGTCGCGGGCCTCGGGAGCGCGCCCCCCGCGCATCGCGAATCCGCGGGACCCCCGATTTTGAACGGCCATTACTCCCGACCCAGACCACCGCGAACATTGTGTGAGAGCTCGTTGGAAAGGGCGCGTCCTTGGCTAGCTTCGATTTAAATGTGGTGTTATTTGCCCTGGGCATTCCAGAGATAATAGCCCGAACAGATATGCCTTATAACAGTCATAACTCCCAGCCCCAATCGCCCAAAAACACCTTGATGGTCTCATTCAACAGGGCTCCTCAAGCACTATCTATGCTCTGAGTTTCAGAATTTTTCGCCTTTTGGTTCCTGAGATATAAGTAAAAAAAAACAAATTCCCATTCATTCATTCAAACACTTCAACTGTAAAATGTAAGCTATAATACCACTGTTGTCCACTAGAGGGAGCAGCAGGATTACGCATGATCTTTTAATTCGCTTCAGTATTGGGAAATAAACAAATGCTTTAAGAAGCAATCTTTTTTATTATGATGTTTTTTTTTTATTATGATATTTGTATATATTTTATTTTTTTATTATGATTATGAACGGTTTGATTGACATTAGTGATTCTTGAGGCAAAGTTGTTCAAGATGAGGAGATTAAGATATTTTCACAATATCACATCCTAAAAACATTGAAAACATATTTGTCTTTGTGTGTGTGTGTGTGTGTGTGTGTGTGTGTGTGTGTGTGTGTGTGTGTGTGTGTGTGTGTGTGTGTGTGTGGATGTGTTTGTGTGTGTGTCTGTGTGTGTAAGCATGCTAAATGGAAAGAACATGGAGAAACTGCTTTGTTTTACTGGTGGATAAAAAAAGTCTTTCAAATGAAAGTGAGTCAATTAGTGGTCTTCTACTGCCCTCTGCAGGACATTCTACTTAATAAAATATTTTCATCTGTGCTTTTGCATTAGTTTTTGGACTATATCAAATTACTTGCATGAAAATCACCTATTATAACACAGTCATGTTTTGTCAAAGTTTATCACTTCATTTTTACTGAGCTCTCAGTTTGAACAATTCTGCCTCTCAGTGATTAATTTGAAATCTGAAAATGGTGTTATACAGAGGAGATTTGCAATTATCATTTTGTTACCTATCTTTTATTTTAAATATCTCCATCTACAACAAAATGTGTGTGCATGTGTGTGTTCAAGCATGGTTAGTGTATTAAGTATTATTGTTTAAGTATTATTGTTTTCATTTACATTTTAACCACCAGAAGAAGAACACTCATTGGTTCATTCTGCTCACTAAAATATTATTTTTCATTTTTTTTTTTTTCATTTGAAATATTGTTTAAACTTAATAAAATCATTAAAATAACATTTCAAATCATATTTTGTCTGTTAATAAATCCCACAGACTCACACTGGCTGCAATACTAATGTTTTTTTAAAACACAGACCTGATAGTCTAATCTGTGTGTATTGTGCATATATTATTGATATTATTACTATTGCAAATCATGTTATTGTAACTCATATCTTAATAGAATATTATTTGTAATTTTAATTCTTTATTTCTTAATTGTTTTTTTATGATTACTACAGATATTATCACCAAAGATATCAACTAAACCTTCACTTTTAGTATTGACACGCTGCACACACAGCACAATCACACACTCACTAATGCATTCAAATAAATGTAATCTTACTGTGCTACTTTATTTGTACATGATTAGAATGAACAGAAATCTAAGAATATTTTTCTTCTTTTGTTAAAGCCATTTCAGACTCCAAGTAAGCATTATATTACTAATCATCTATTTTACAGGTGCCATACAATTGAAAACTGTATTTATCTTGGCATAGTTGAATGATAAGAGTTCTGGACATGGAACTGACATACCGTGAGCCTCAAACACCATTGTTTCCTCCTTCATGTGTAAATCTCCTGTTTGCAAAAGACAGCTGAAAAATGAGTGAATCCCACCATAACACCGACTGTGACGTTGGAGTCAGGATCATTAATATTTATACCCCCCAAATTTGCATTTTCCAGTCCATGTTCTAGGCCAGGCAGTGTTAATGTGGACCTGCACAGCCGAATCATCAGAAGATCTGCAGGTATTGTGAAGAAGCAAGCAAGGACAATAGTGAAAATGGCAGATCATGGATATAAATGTTATGTCTGAGGCTGTGCTGTGGATTTGAGAACTTTTCATTCCCTTCCCACAAAAGAGAACTGTCAACAGGCATGGTTGATGTTTACAACAGGATAAACTCACCATTTTAATTCAAAGCTGTTAGTTTGCTCTTAACGGAGGCCGATCGGAACGAAACTCGGTGGGCATGTTCGACTCGTGGTCCTAGAGGTCTGTAAGAATTTTGAAAAATCAGCCACTAGTTGACGCTAACAGGTTTTACGGCTATGTAATCACGTGATGCATATCATTTGATAGATCTCCTCATACTGAACAACTTTGCCTCAAGAACTACTGCTGTCAATCAATTTGTTCATTAAATACTTGCGATTATGTTAAAAACCTACTTTTGCGAACTAGTCCTAGGTTTTTCGCCCGATCGGAAATATACCAGTGCAGTACAATTCTCTGGAAGCTCTAGATTATTAATTATATAAAAAACTTTAACTTTACCCATTGGGTAGCCATAACAGGATCATTTAGAAAATGGGTATGGCAAAAAACACTCAAAAGCCTGTAAATCCTAAACAAAAACTCAGACAACTCACTAAACTGCCTTATGTGCTTAAAGACCCTAAATGCTTGAACCCCGCTAAATGCTGCTTGCAGCTTTAATTATTAGGGGTTCAAGCACGAAGTGCTGAAACCCTATTGTAATTGTGCTGATTTTTATTATTATTATTATTATTATTATTCTGCCGTAAAACGCATCGTGCAGCCCAAACCGTAAGGGCTAGAGCTTTGAAACTTTGCCATATGGTAGTACAAAAATCGAGGAGAGGTTATCAAATTATGACCCCGATTGGCCCATAGGTGGCGCTATAGCAACCAAAAGCGCGAAACTGCTCATAACTCCTAGACCGTAAGTCATAGACTCAAGTGTCTTATATCATTGGAAAGCTGGACGCCTGACGAACAAAACGTATATCTCCGATTTTATTTCCGCCATGATAGATTTTCCGCCATTTTGAATTTTGTCGAAAATCTACTTTTGCGAACTAGTCCCTGGTTTTTTGCCCGATCGGAACCAAACCAGTGCAGAATTGTTCTCTGGAGTCTGAATATCAATAATTATCAAAAAAAAGTTGAAATTTCGATTCACGGTCGCTAGGGGGTGCAAAATTAACGTTGTGGGAGGAGCCTATTTTACTAAAATGGCTATAACTCCAGAAGTAAAAGAGGTATTTTAACCAAACCTGGTACACATGTGTAAGACGTCAATATGAGGTCACGGTAAAAAAATCGCGGCGATTGGTCACATGGTGGCGCTATAACATGAAAAAAACATAAAACAGGCTATAACCACCTGACCGTTAGTCCGATTGACTTGAAAATTGGTATGCAGTGTCTTGGTCCAAGGTGCCATGTATGTCTATGAGGACATTGGTGTATCTCAAAAAACATGGCCGCCATCGGCCAATGAAGTTTGAGCACCTATTAGACAAGGTTAACGGAGGCCTATCGGAACGAAACTCGGTGGGCATGTTCGACTCATGGCCCTAGAGGTCTGTAAGAATTTTAAAAGAAATCGGCCACTAGTTGGCGCTAACGAGTTTTATGGCTCTGTAATCACGTGGTGTTACACTTATTGTCACAAAATGCATACCATTTGATAGATCTCCTCTTGTTGAACAACTTTGCCTCAAGAACCATTGCTGTCAATCAAACCGTTCATTAAATATTCGTAATTATGTTAAAAACCTACTTTTGCGAACTAGTCCTAGGTTTTTCGCCCGATCAGAACCAAACGAGTCTAGGACAATTCTATGGACTCTCAAGATCAATAATTATCAAAAAAAAGTTGAACTTTTGCATTTTTCGCATGGGTATATTGGGTCATAAAGAAAATGGGCGTGGCAAAATGCACTCAAAAGCCTATAAATCCTAAACAAAAACTCAGAACTTCACGAAAATTGGTGAGCTTATGTGCCATAACATCATTAACAAGCATGCAAAATTTCATGGAGATCGGACTATAGATGGTGCTATAACTGTTAAAAAGCTTTAAAAAACACATATTTCCTATGGTAAATTGCCTGTATTGGCTGTAAATGGACTTTTCCATCTATTATTTCAGTGGTTAAAAGCTTTCTAAATAAATCTTAATGTCTTAAATGCTTATGTGCCTAAAGGCCTTAAATGCTTGAACCCCGATAAATGCTGCTTGCAGCTTTAATTATTATTATTATTATTATTCTGCCGTAAAACGCATCGTGCAGCCCAAACCGTAAGGGCTAGAGCTTTGAAACTTTGCCAGATGGTAGTACAAAAATCGAGGAGAGGTTATCAAATTATGACCTCGATTGGCCCATAGGTGGCGCTATAACAACCAAAAGCGCGAAAGTGGTCATAACTCCTGGACCGTATGTCGTAGACACAAGTGTCTTATATCATTGGAAAGCTGGTCGTCTGACGAACAAAACGTATATCTCCGATTTCATTTCCGTCATGATAGATTTTCCGCCATTTTGAATTTTGTCGAAAACCTACTTTTGCGAACTAGTCCCTGGTTTTTTGCTCGATCGGAACCAAACCAGTGCAGAATTGTTCTCTGGAGACTGAAGATCAATAATTATCGAAAAAAAGTTGAAATTTCGATTCAGGGTCGCTAGGGGGCGCAAAATTAACGTTGTGGGCGGAGCCTATTTTACTAAAATGGCTATAACTCCAGAAGTAAATGAGGTATTTTCACCAAACTTGGTACACATATGTAAGAGGTCAATCTGAGGACACGGTAAAAAAATCGCGGCAATTGGTGGCGCTATAACATGAAAAAAACATAAAACAGGCTATAACCACCTGACCGTTAGTCCGATTGACTTGAAAATTGGTATGCAGTGTCTTGGTCCAAGGTGCCATGTATGTCTATGAGGACATTGGTGTATCTCAAAAAACATGGCCGCCATTGGCCAATGAAGTTGAGCACCTATTAGACAAGGTTAACGGAGGCCGATCGGAACGAAACTCGGTGGGCATGTTCGACTCATGGCCCTAGAGGTCTGTAACAATTTTGAAAGAAATCGGCCACTAGTTGGCGCTAACGAGTTTTATGGCTCTGTAATCACGTGGTGTTAGATATATTGTCACAAAATGCATATCATTTGATAGATCTGCTCATGCTGAACAACTTTGCCTCTAGAACCATTGCTGTCAATCAAACCGTTCATTAAATATTCATGAATATGTTAAAAACCTACTTTTGCGAACTAGTCCCTGGTTTTTTGCCCGATCGGAACCAGACCAGTCTAGGACAATTCTATGGACTCTCTAAATGAATAATTATCAAAAAAAAGTTGAACTTTTGTATTTGTATGGCTGTAATAGGGTCATTTATAAAATGGGTGTGGCAAAATACACTCAAAAGCCTATAAATCCTAAATGAAAACTCAGAACTTCACAAAAATTGGTGAGCATATGTGTCATAACATCACAAACAAGCTTGCAAAATTTTATGGAGATTGGACAATAGTTGGCGCTATAACTGTTAAAAAGCTTTAAAACCATATATTTCCTATGGTAAACTGCCTGTATTGGCTGTAAATGGTCTTTTCCATGTCTGATCATATAATTTTCATATCATAATGTTCAAAACTAGTGCAATACAATTCTCTGGACTCACTAGATCAATAATTGTCAGAAAAAGTTGAACTACTTCATTTGGATAGCTATAATAGGTTCACTTCAAAATCTGGCCTTTACCAAGTGTCCCCGAAAGCCTATATCTCTTTAATCAATGCTCAGACCTTCTTAAAAACAAGTCAGAACGTGTGAAATATCACCCTGAACAAGCATGAAAATTTTCAGACAGATCGGACAAAATTTGCCTCTATAACAGTTAAAAAGGTGAAAATGATATGATTTAATGGCATGTTAAGACAATAAGTGGTATTTTACTGCCCCCTGCTGTTTAAAATAGTCATTTTCTCATATTGGTATTGGTATCAGCCATGGTAAATCATGATAAATGATGGTGTGTGTGTGTGTGTGTGTGGTACAAATATAACAAAGGTTTTATTTCCAACATGAAAACAAACATAACAGAGTGCTAGTGCACAAACAATAACCGACAATGATAATGGATGAGAGGGGAACTTAAATACACAGATCAAGACAAGGACAACAGGTGACGGTTATGATGATGAGGAGCAGGTGATGATGAGGAGGGTGATGAGGAGCAGGTGCAGGTGATGACGACAGATGGTGAATGTGATGAAGACAGAAGGTGAATGTGATGAAGGTGAATGTGACACCAATATCACTGAAACATTTGTGTGTGTGTGTGTGTGTGTGTGTGTGTGTGTGTGTGTGTGTGTGTGTGTGTGTGTGTGTGTGTGTGTGTGTGTAGCATTATTGTGTGTAGCATATGTAGCAAGTATGCATTATTGAGTTAACATGGAAACACTGGTTTGCTTTAGTGCAGAAAACTGGTCAAAATCATGAGGTTTAAAGTGAAAGTGAGCCAATAAGTGGTCTTCTACTGCCCTCTGCTGGCCATTCTACTTAATTAAATTTTTCCACATGTGCTTGCATTTATACTTGAATACACACTAAAAATCACTTATATAGCAATAACTATTATAACATAATCATATTTTGTCAGTGTTAATCACTTTATTTGCACTGACACTTCAAATAATTGCTAGTAATGTGGTAAATCATGGTAAATCATGGTTAACTATGCTGTGTGTGTGTGTGTGTGTGTGTGTGTGTGTGTGTGTGTGTGTGTGTGTGTGTGTGTGTAAGCATGCATTGAGTTAACATGGATAAACTGGTTTGCTTTAGTGCAGAAAACTGGTTTAAAGTGAAAGTGAGCCAATAAGTGGTCTTCTACTGCCCTCTGCTGGCCATTCTACTTATTAATGAAATATTTCAACATGTGCTTGCATTCATACTTGAATACACACTAAAAAAATCACTTATATAGCAATAACTATTATAACACAATCATATTTTGTCAGTGTTAACCACTTTATTTGCACTGACACTTCAAATAATTGCTAGTAATGTGATAAATCAGGCTAGAAACATGGTAAATCAAAGTAAATAATCCTAGATTGTCGTTTATCTCCTGGTAAATAATACTAGAACGTGGTATATCATGGTAAATCATGGTTAACTATGCTGTGTGTGTATGTGTGTGTGTGTGTGTGTGTGTGTGTGTGTGTGTGTGTGTGTGTGTGTGTGTGTGTGTGTGTGTGTGTGTGTGTGTGTGTGTGTGTGTGTGTGTGTGTGTGTGTGTGTGTGTGTGTAAGCATGCATTGAGTTAACATGGAAAAACTGGTTTGCTTTAGTGCAGAAAACTGGTTTAAAGTGAAAGTGAGCCAATAAGTGGTCTTCTACTGCCCTCTGCTGGCCATTCTACTTAATAATGAAATATTTTACATGTGCTTTTGCATTCATACTTGGACACACACTAAAAATCACGTATATAACTAACTATTATAACACAATAATATTTTGTCAGTGTTCATCACCTCATTTGCACTGACACTTCACATATTTGCTAGTAATGTGGTTAATCATGCTAGAAACATTGTAAATCATAGTAAATAATACTGAAATGAGGTGTATCAAGGTAAATCATGCTAGAATCCTAATAAATCATTCTGGAACATGGTATATGATAGTAAATCATGCTAGAATCATATTAAATAATTCTAGAATGTGGCAAATCGTTGTGGGAGGAGCCTATTTTACTCAAATGGCTATAACTCAAGAAGTAAATGAGATATCTTCACCAAACTCAGTACACATGTGTATGGGTTCAATTTGAGGTCACAGTAAACAATTCTATGGAGATCGGAGCATAGGTGGCGCTATAACTGTTAAAAAGCTTTAAAACCATATATATCCCATGGCAAATTGCCTGTATTGGCTGTAAATGGTCTTTTCCATCTATTATGTCAGTGGTTACATGCTTGCTAAATAAATCTTAATAACTTTTGATGCTTTTGTGCTTAAATGCCTTAAAGGCCTTAACTGCTTGAACCCCGATAAATGCTGCTTGCAGCTTTAATTAGGGGTTCAAGCACGAAGTGCTGAAACCCTATTGTAATTGTACTGATTTTTATTATTAGGGGTTCAAGCACGAAGTGCTGAAACCCTATTGTAATTGTGCTGATTTTTAGGGGTTCAAGCACGAAGTGCTGAAACCCTATTGTAATTGCCCTGATTTTTATTATTATTATTATTCTTCCCTAAAACGCATCGTGCAGCCAAAACCGTAAGGCCTAGAGACGTGATACTTGGTCAAATGGTAGTAGTATTGCTCGCTACTCAGATACACGGACTTAGCCAAATCGGCCCATAGGTGGCGCTACAGCAACCAAAAGCGCGAAACTGCTCAGAACTCCTAGACCGTATGTCGTAGACTCAAGTGTCTTATATCATTGGGAAGCTGGATGCCTGACGAACAAAACGTATATCTCCGATTTCATTTCCGGTATGCAAATTTTCCGCCATTTTGAATTTTGTTAAAAACCTACTTTTGCGAACTAGTCCTAGGTTTTTCGCCCAATCGGAACCAAACCAGTGCAGAAATGTTCTCTGGCGTCTGAATATCAATAATTATCGAAAAAAAGTTGAAATTTCGATTCACGGACGGTAAGGGGCGCCAAAACGTACGTTGTGGGAGGGGCCTATTTTACTAAAATGGCTATAACTCCAGAAGTAAATGAGGTATCTTCACCAAACTCAGTACACATGTGTAAGAGGTCAATCTGAGGTCACAGTAAAAAAATCGCGGCGATTGGCCACATGGTGGCGCTATAACATGAAAAAAACATAAAACAGGCTTTAACCACCTGACCGTTAGTCCGATTGACTTGAAAATTGGTATGCAGTGTCTTGGCCCAAGGTGTCATGTATGTCTATGAGGACATTGGTGTATCTCAAAAAACATGGCCGCCATCGGCCAATGAAGTTTGAGCACCTATTAGACAAGGTTAACGGAGGCCGATCGGAACGAAACTCGATGGGCATGTTCAACTCATAGCCCTAGAGGTCTGTAAGAATTTTGAAAGAAATCGGCCACTAGTTGGCGCTAACGAGTTTTACGGCTCTGTAATCACGTGGTGTTACACTTATTGTCACAAAATGCATATCATTTGATAGATCTGCTCATGCTGAACAACATTGCCTCAAGAACCATTGCTGTCAATCAAATCGTTCATTAATTATTTGCGAATATGTTAAAAACCTACTTTTGCGAACTAGTCCCTGGTTTTTCGCCCGATCGGAACCAGACCAGTCTAGGACAATTCTCTGGACTCTCCTGATCAATAATTATCGAAAAAAAGTTGAACTTTTGAATTTTTCGTATGGCTATAATTGGGTCATAAAGAAAATGGGCGTGGCAAAATGCACTCAAAAGCTTATAAATCCTACACGAAAAATCAGAACTTCACGAAAATTGGTGAGCATATGTGCCATAATATTCTAAACAAGCATGCCAAATTTCATGTTGATCGAACCATAGGTGGCGCTATAACTGTTAAAAAGGTTTGAAAACCATATATTTCCTATGGTAAATTGCCTGTATTGGCTGTAAATTGACTTTTCCATCTATTATTTCAGTGGTTAAAAGCTTTCTAAATAAAACTTAATGTCTTAAATGCTTATGTGCTTAAAGGCCTTAAATGCTTGAACCCCGATAAATGCTGCTTGCAGCTTTAATTATTATTATTATTCTCCCCTAAAACGCATCGTGCAGCCCAAACCGTAACAGCTGGAACCTTGAAACTTGGCCAAATGGTAGTCCTCAATTTGGGGAGAACCTATCAAAGTATGACTCAGATTGGCCCATAGGTGGCGCTATAATGACCACATTTACTAAATTGCTCATAACTCCTAAACAGTTTGTCCTAGAGTCTCAATTTTAGCATCACTGTGATCCCTGGCTCCAGACGGACAAGATGGCTATCTCCAAATTCACCTACGAGCAAAAAAAAAATTGTCCAAAACCTACTTTGGCCAACTAGTCCCTGGTTTTTGGCCCAATCCAGACCAGACCAGTCTAGCACAGTTCTCTGGAGTCTCTAGATCAATAATTATCGAACAAAAGTTGAACTTTTGCATTGACCTGGCTGTAACAGGGTCATTTAGCAAAGGGGTGGGACAAAAAAACACTCAAAAGCCTACACAACCTAAGGGAAAACCCCAAAGTTCACAAAAATCGATGAGCAGATGTGTCAGAACATGGTGAAGAAGCATGCCAAGTTTCGTGAAGATCGGACAATAGGTGGCGCTATAACTGTCCAAAACGTCTCTTTTTATTAGGGGTTCAAGCACGAAGTGCTGAAACCCTATTGTAATTGTACTGATTTTTATTATTATTATTATTCTCCCCTAAAACGCATCGTGCAGCCCAAACCGTAACAGCTGGAACCTTGAAACTTGGCCAAATGGTAGTCCTCAATTTGGGGAGAACCTATCAAAGTATGACTCAGATTGGCCCATAGGTGGCGCTATAATGACCACATTTACTAAATTGCTCATAACTCCTAAACAGTTTGTCCTAGAGTCTCAATTTTAGCATCACTGTGATCCCTGGCTCCAGACGGACAAGATGGCTATCTCCAAATTCACCTACGAGCAAAAAAAAAATTGTTATGGGCAAATTTGTCCAAAACCTACTTTGGCCAACTAGTCCCTGGTTTTTGGCCCAATCCAGACCAGACCAGTCTAGCACAGTTCTCTGGAGTCTCTAGATCAATAATTATCGAACAAAAGTTGAACTTTTGCATTGACCTGGCTGTAACAGGGTCATTTAGCAAAGGGGTGGGACAAAAAAACACTCAAAAGCCTACACAACCTAAGGGAAAACCCCAAAGTTCACAAAAATCGATGAGCAGATGTGTCAGAACATGGTGAAGAAGCATGCCAAGTTTCGTGAAGATCGGACAATAGGTGGCGCTATAACTGTCCAAAACGTCTCTTTTTATTAGGGGTTCAAGCACGAAGTGCTGAAACCCTATTGTAATTGTACTGATTTTTAGGGGTTCAAGCACGAAGTGCTGAAACCCTATTGTAATTGTGCTGATTTTTATTATTATTATTATTATTATTATTCTGCCGTAAAACGCATCGTGCAGCCCAAACCGTAAGAGCTGGAACTTTGAAACTTTGACAGATGGTAGTACAAAAATCGAGGAAAGGTTCAGAGATTATGACCCCGATTGGCCCATAGGTGGCGCTATAACAACCAAAAGCGCGAAACTGCTCATAACTCCTAGACCGTATGGCGTAGACTCAAGTGTCTTATATCATTGGAAAGCTGGATGCCTGACGAACAAAACGTATATCTCCGATTTTATTTCCGCCATGATAGATTTTCCGCCATTTTGAATTTTGTCAAAAATCTACTTTTGCGAACTAGTCCCTGGTTTTTTGCCCGATTGGAACCAAACTAGTGCAGAAATGTTCTCTGGAGACTGAATATCAATAATTATCGAAAAAAAGTGGAAATTTCGATTCACGGTCGCTAAGGGGCGCCAAAACGTACGTTGTGGGAGGGGCCTATTTTACTAAAATGGCTATAACTCCCGATGTAAATGAGGTATCTTCACCAAACTTGGTACACATGTGTATGAGCTTACTCTGGGGTCACAGTAAAAAAATCGCGACGATTGGCCTCATGGTGGCGCTATAAAATGAAAAAAACATAAAACAGGCTATAACCACCTGACCGTTAGTCCGATTGACTTGAAAATTGGTATGCAGTGTCTTGGTCCAAGGTGCCATGTATGTGTATGAGGACATTGGCGTATCTCAAAAAACATGGCCGCCATCGGCCAACGAAGTTTGAGCACCTATTAGACAAGGTTAACGGAGGCCGATCGGAACGAAACTCAATGGGCATGTTCGGCTCATGGCCCTAAAGGTCTGTAAGAATTTTGAAAGAAATCGGCCACTAGTTGGCGCTAACGAGTTTTACGGCTCTGTAATCACGTGGTGTTACAAATATCCACACAATATGCATATCATTTGATAGATCTCCTCATCCTGAACAACTTTGCCTCAAGAACCATTGCTGTCAATCAAACTGTTCATTAATTATTCATTAATATGTTAAAAACCTACTTTTGCGAACTAGTCCTAGGTTTTTTGCCCGATCGGAACCAGACCAGTGTAGGACAATTCTCTGGACTCTCTAGATCAATAATTATCAAAAAAAAGTTGAACTTTTGCATTTGGATGGCTGTAATAGGGTCATTTATAAAACGGGCGTGTCAAAATACATTAAAAAGCCTATAAATCCTAAATAAAAACTCAGAACTTCACAAAAATTGGTCAGCATATGTGACATAACATCATTAACAAGCATGAAAAATTCTATGGAGATCGGACGATAGTTGGCGCTATAACTGTTAAAACGCTTTAAAACCATATATTTCCTATGGTAAATTGCCTGTATTTGCTGTAAATGATGTCTTCTATCTTTTATCATATAATGTTCATATCATAATGTTCAAAACCAGTGCAGCACAATTCTCTGAACTCTCTAGATCAATAATTATCAGAAAAAAAGTTTAACTTCTTCAAAAGGTGATTTTATATGAATATAATGACATATTAAGCCAATAAGTGGTATTTTACTGCCCCCTGCTGTCATTTCATCATACTACTCCCTAATATTGTTATAAAATTCATATTTAGACTTTTTAAAATCATTATTTTAACATTTACAATCACATTTTGTCAAAACTCATCTATTGAGTATTACTATTGACAATTGTGTTACACTGAGATATGGAAATGGACGAAAGTAAATGAATGAAATGAAACGAAAGTATAACGGCATTTAAGCCACGCCCCCGAATACAAATCCATTCATAACTCGAAAACGGAAAGTCGTTGCGCGCTCAAATTTTGATGGTGAGGACCTCTCCGGGCTCTTGATCGAAACGTGTCGTCGCGGGCCTCGGGAGCGCGCCCCCCGCGCATCGCGAATCCGCGGGACCCCCGATTTTGAACGGCCATTACTCCCGACCCAGACCACCCCGAACATTGTGTGAGAGCTCGTTGGAAAGGGCGCGTCCTTGGCTAGCTTCGATTCAAATGTGGTGTTATTTGCCCTGGGCATTCCAGAGATAATAGCCCGAACAGATATGCCTTATAACAGTCATAACTCCCAGCCCCAATCGCCCAAAAACACATTGATGGTCTCATTCAACAGGGCTCCTCAAGCACTATCTATGCTCTGAGTTTCAGAATTTTTCGCCTTTTGGTTCCTGAGATATAAGTAAAAAAACAAATTCCCATTCATTCAAACACTTCAACTGTAAAATGTAAGCTATAATACCACTGTTGTCCACTAGAGGGAGCAGCAGGATTACGCATGATCTTTTAATTCGCTTCAGTATTGGAAATAAACAAATGCTTTAAGAAGCAATCTTTTTTATTATGATGTTTTTTTTATTATTATGATATTTGTATATATTTTATTTTTTTTTATTATGATTATGAACGGTTTGATTGACATTAGTGATTCTTGAGGCAAAGTTGTTCAAGATGAGGAGATGAAGATATTTTCACAATATCACATCCTAAAAACATTGAAAACATATTTGTCTTTGTGTGTGTGTGTGTGTGTGTGTGTGTGTGTGTGTGTGTGTGTGTGTGTGTGGGTTTGTGTGTGTGTCTGTGTGTGTGTAAGCATGCTTAATGGAAAGAACATGAAGAAACTGCTTTGTTTTACTGGTGGATAAAAAAGTATTTCAAATGAAAGTGAGTCAATTAGTGGTCTTCTACTGCCCTCTGCAGGACATTCTACTTAATAAAATATTTTCATCTGTGCTTTTGCATTAGTTTTTGGACTATATCAAATTACTTGCATGAAAATCACCTATTATAACACAGTCATGTTTTGTCAAAGTTTATCACTTCATTTTTACTGAGCTCTCAGTTTGAACAATTCTGCCTCTCAGTGATTAATTTGAAATCTGAAAATGGTGTTATACAGAGGAGATTTGCAATTATCATTTTGTTACCTATCTTTTATTTTAAATATCTCCATCTACAACAAAATGTGTGTGCATGTGTGTGTTCAAGCATGGTTAGTGTATTAAGTATTATTGTTTAAGTATTATTGTTTTCATTTACATTTTAACCACCAGAAGAAGAACACTCATTGGTTCATTCTGCTCACTAAAATATTATTTTTAATTTTTTTTTCCATTTGAAATATTGTTTAAACTTAATAAAATCATTAAAATAACATTTCAAATCATATTTTGTCTGTTTATAAATCCCACAGACTCACATTGGCTGCAATACTAATGTTTTTGTAAAACACAGACCTGATAGTCTAATCTGTGTGTATTGTGCATATATTATTGATATTATTACTATTGCAAATCATGTTATTGTAACTCATATCTTAATAGAATATTATTTGTAATTTTAATTCTTTATTTCTTAAGTGTTTTTTTTTATGATTACTACAGATATTATCACCAAAGATATCAACTACACCTTCACTTTTAGTATTGACACGCTGCACACACAGCACAATCACACACTCACTAATGCATTCAAATAAATGTAATCTTACTGTGCTACTTTATTTGTACATGATTAGAATGAACAGAAATCTAAGACTATTTTTCTTCTTTTGTTAAAGCCATTTCAGACTCCAAGTAAGCATTATATTACTAATCATCTATTTTACAGGTGCCATACAATTGAAAACTGTATTTATCTTGGCATAGTTGAATGATAAGAGTTCTGGACATGGAACTGACATACCGTGAGCCTCAAACACCATTGTTTCCTCCTTCTTGTGTAAATCTCCTGTTTGCAAAAGACCGCTGAAAAATGAGTGAATCCCACCATAACACCGACTGTGACGTTGGAGTCAGGATCATTAATATTTATACCCCCCAAATTTGCATTTTCCAGTCCATGTTCTAGGCCAGGCAGTGTTAATGTGGACCTGCACAGCCGAATCATCAGAAGATCTGCAGGTATTGTAAAGAAGCAAGCAAGGACAATAGTGAAAATGGCAGATCATGGATATAAATGTTATGTCTGAGGCTGTGCTGTGGATTTGAGAACTTTTCATTCCCTTCCCACAAAACTGTCAACAGGCATGGTTGATGTTTACAACAGGATACCTCACCATTTTAATTCAAAGCTGTTAGTTTGCTCTTAACGGAGGCCGATCAGAACGAAACTCGATGGGCATGTTCGACTCGTGGCCCTAGAGGTCTGTAAGAATTTTGAAAAATCAGCCACTAGTTGACGCTAACAGGTTTTACGGCTATGTAATCACGTGATGCATATCATTTGATAGATCTCCTCATACTGAACAACTTTGCCTCAAGAACTACTGCTGTCAATCAATTTGTTCATTAAATACTTGCTATTATGTTAAAAACCTACTTTTGCGAACTAGTCCTAGGTTTTTCGCCCGATCGGAAATATACCAGTGCAGTACAATTCTCTGGAAGCTCTAGATTATTAATTATATAAAAAACTTTAACTTTACCCATTGGGTAGCCATAACAGGATCATTTAGAAAATGGGTATGGCAAAAAACACTCAAAAGCCTGTAAATCCTAAACAAAAACTCAGACAACTCACTAGACTGCCTTATGTGCTTAAAGACCCTAAATGCTTGAACCCCGCTAAATGCTGCTTGCAGCTTTAATTATTATTATTATTCTGCCGTAAAACGCATCGTGCAGCCCAAACCGTAAGGGCTAGAGCATTGAAACTTTGCCAGATGGTAGTACAAAAATCGAGGAGAGGTTCAGAGATTATGACCCCGATTGGCCCATAGGTGGCGCTATAGCAACCAAAAGCGCGAAACTGCTCATAACTCCTAGACCGTATGTCGCAGACTCAAGTGTCTTATATCATTGGAAAGCTGGACGCCTGACGAACAAAACGTATATCTCCGATTTCATTTCCGTCATGATAGATTTTCCGCCATTTTGAATTTTGTCGAAAATCTACTTTTGCGAACTAGTCCCTGGTTTTTTGCCCGATCGGAGCCAAACCAGTGCAGAAATGTTCTCTGGAGTCTGAAGATCAATAATTATCGAAAAAATGTTGAAATTTCGATTCATGGACGCTAGGGGGCGCAAAATAATCGTTGTGGGAGGAGCCTATTTTACTAAAATGGCTATAACTTAAAAAGTAAATAAGATAGCTTCACCAAACTCGGTACACATGTGTATGGGTTCATTCTGGGGTCACAGTAAAAAAATCGCGACGATTGAACACTAGGTGGCGCTATAACATGAAAAAAACATGAAAAGGGCTATAACCACCTGACCATTAGTCCGATTGACTTGAAAATTGGTATGCAGTGTCTTGGTCCAAGGTGCCATGTATGTCTATGAGGACATTGGCGTATCTCAAAAAACATGGCCGCCATTGGCCAATGAAGTTGAGCACCTATTAGACAAGGTTAACGGAGGCCGATCGGAACGAAACTCGATGGGCATGTTCGACTCATGGCCCTAGAGGTCTGTAAGAATTTTGAAAGAAATCGGCCACTAGTTGGCGCTAACGAGTTTTTTGGCTCTGTAATCACGTGGTGTTACACTTATCGTCACAAAAAGCATATCATTTGATATATCTGCTCATGCTGAACAACTTTGCCTCAAGAACCATTTCTGTCAATCAAACAGTTAATTAAATATTCATGAATATGTTAAAAACCTACTTTTGCGAACTAGTCCCTGGTTTTTCGCCCGATCGGAACCAAACCAGTCTAGGACAATTCTCTGGACTCTCTAGATCAATAATTATCAAAAAAAGTTGAACTTTTGCATTTGGATGGCTGTAATAGGGTCATTTATAAAATGGGCGGGGCAAAATAAATAAAAAAGCCTATAAATCATAAATAAAAACTCAGAACTTCACAAAAATTGGTGAACATATGTGAAATAACATCATTAACAAGCATGCCAAATTTTATGGAGATCGGACCAAAGGTGGCGCTATAACTGTTAAAAGCTTTAAAACCATATATTTCCTATGGTAAATGGTCTTTTTCATCTATTATGTCAGTAGTTACATGCTTGCTAAATAAATCTTAATAACTTTTGATGCTTTTATGCTTAAAGGCCTTAAAGGCCTTAATTGCTTGAACCCCGATAAACGCTGCTTGCAGCTTTAATTATTATTATTATTATTATTCTGCCGTAAAACGCATCGTGCAGCCCAAACCGTAAGAGCTGGAACTTTGAAACTTTGACAGATGGTAGTACAAAAATCGAGGAAAGGTTCAGAGATTATGACCCCGATTGGCCCATAGGTGGCGCTATAACAACCAAAAGCGCGAACCTGCTCATAACTCCTAGACCGTATGTCGTAGACTCAAGTGTCTTATATCATTGGAAAGCTGGACGCCTGACGAACAAAACGTATATCTCCGATTTCATTTCCGCCATGATAGATTTTCCGCCATTTTGAATTTTGTCAAAAATCTACTTTTGCGAACTAGTCCCTGGTTTTTTGCCCGATTGGAACCAAACTAGTGCAGAAATGTTCTCTGGAGACTGAATATCAATAATTATCGAAAAAAAGTGGAAATTTCGATTCACGGTCGCTAAGGGGCGCCAAAACGTACGTTGTGGGAGGGGCCTATTTTACTAAAATGGCTATAACTCCCGATGTAAATGAGGTATCTTCACCAAACTTGGTACACATGTGTATGAGCTTACTCTGGGGTCACAGTAAAAAAATCGCGACGATTGGCCTCATGGTGGCGCTATAAAATGAAAAAAACATAAAACAGGCTATAACCACCTGACCGTTAGTTCGATTGACTTGAAAATTGGTATGCAGTGTCTTGGTCCAAGGTGCCATGTATGTGTATGAGGACATTGGCGTATCTCAAAAAACATGGCCGCCATTGGCCAACGAAGTTTGAGCACCTATTAGACAAGGTTAACGGAGGCCGATCGGAACGAAACTCAATGGGCATGTTCGGCTCATGGCCCTAAAGGTCTGTAAGAATTTTGAAAGAAATCGGCCACTAGTTGGCGCTAACGAGTTTTACGGCTCTGTAATCACGTGGTGTTACAAATATCCACACAATATGCATATCATTTGATAGATCTCCTCATCCTGAACAACTTTGCCTCAAGAACCATTGCTGTCAATCAAACTGTTCATTAATTATTCATTAATATGTTAAAAACCTACTTTTGCGAACTAGTCCTAGGTTTTTTGCCCGATCGGAACCAGACCAGTCTAGGACAATTCTCTGGACTCTCTAGATCAATAATTATCAAAAAAAAGTTGAACTTTTGCATTTGGATGGCTGTAATAGGGTAATTTATAAAATGGGCGTGTCAAAATACATTAAAAAGCCTATAAATCCTAAATAAAAACTCAGAACTTCACAAAAATTGGTAAGCATATGTGACATAACATCATTAACAAGCATGAAAAATTCTATGGAGATCGGACGATAGGTGGCGCTATAACTGTTAAAAAGCTTTAAAATCATATATTTCCTATGGTAAACTGCCTGTATTGGCTGTAAATGGTCTTTTCCATCTCTGATCATATAATTTTCATATCATAATGTTCAAAACTAGTGCAATACAATTCTCTGGACTCACTAGATCAATAATTGTCAGAAAAAGTTGAACTACTTCATTTGGATAGCTATAATAGGTTCACTTCAAAATCTGGCCTTTACCAAGTGTCCCCGAAAGCCTATATCTCTTTAATCAATGCTCAGACCTTCTTAAAAACAAGTCAGAACGTGTGAAATATCACCCTGAACAAGCATGAAAATTTTCAGACAGATCGGACAAAATTTGCCTCTATAACAGTTAAAAAGGTGAAAATGATATGAATTAATGGCATGTTAAGCCAATAAGTGGTATTTTACTGCCCCCTGCTGTTTAAAATAGTCATTTTCTCATATTGGTATTGGTATCAGCCATGGTAAATCATGATAAATGATGGTGTGTGTGTGTGTGTGTGTGTGTGTGTGTGTGTGTGTGTGTGTGTGTGTGTGTGTGTGTGTGTGTGTGTGTGTGTGTGTGTGTGTGTGGTACAAATATAACAAAGGTTTTATTTTCCAACATGAAAACAAACATAACAGAGTGCTAGTGCACAAACAATAACCGACAATGATAATGGATGAGAGGGGAACTTAAATACACAGATCAAGACAAGGACAACAGGTGACGGTTATGATGATGAGGAGCAGGTGATGACGAGGAGGGTGATGAGGAGCAGGTGCAGGTGATGACGACAGATGGTGAATGTGATGAAGACAAAAGGTGAATGTGATGAAGGTGAATGTGACACCAATATCACTGAAACATTTGTGTGTGTGTGTGTGTGTGTGTGTGTGTGTGTGTGTGTGTAGCATTATTGTGTGTAGCATATGTAGCAAGTATGCATTATTGAGTTAACATGGAAACACTGGTTTGCTTTAGTGCAGAAAACTGGTCAAAATCATGAGGTTTAAAGTGAAAGTGAGCCAATAAGTGGTCTTCTACTGCCCTCTGCTGGCCATTCTACTTATTAATTAAATTTTTCCACATGTGCTTGCATTTATACTTGAATACACACTAAAAATCACTTATATAGCAATAACTATTATAACAATCATATTTTGTCAGTGTTAATCACTTTATTTGCACTGACACTTCAAATAATTGCTAGTAATGTGGTAAATCATGGTAAATCATGGTTAACTATGCTGTGTGTGTGTGTGTGTGTGTAAGCATGCATTGAGTTAACATGGATAAACTGGTTTGCTTTAGTGCAGAAAACTGGTTTAAAGTGAAAGTGAGCCAATAAGTGGTCTTCTACTGCCCTCTGCTGGCCATTCTACTTATTAATGAAATATTTCAACATGTGCTTGCATTCATACTTGAATACACACTAAAAAAATCACTTATATAGCAATAACTATTATAACACAATCATATTTTGTCAGTGTTAACCACTTTATTTGCACTGACACTTCAAATAATTGCTAGTAATGTGATAAATCAGGCTAGAAACATGGTAAATCAAAGTAAATAATCCTAGATTGTCGTTTATCTCCTGGTAAATAATACTAGAACGTGGTATATCATGGTAAATCATGGTTAACTATGCTGTGTGTGTATGTGTGTGTGTGTGTGTGTGTGTGTGTGTGTGTGTGTGTGTTTGTGTGTGTGTGTGTGTGTGTGTGTGTGTGTGTGTGTGTGTGTGTGTGTGTGTGTGTGTGTGTGTGTGTGTGTGTGTGTGTGTGTAAGCATGCATTGAGTTAACATGGAAAAACTGGTTTGCTTTAGTGCAGAAAACTGGTTTAAAGTGAAAGTGAGCCAATAAGTGGTCTTCTACTGCCCTCTGCTGGCCAGTCTACTTAATAATGAAATATTTTACATGTGCTTTTGCATTCATACTTGGACACACACTAAAAATCACGTATATAACTAACTATTATAACACAATAATATTTTGTCAGTGTTCATCACCTCATTTGCACTGACACTTCACATATTTGCTAGTAATGTGGTTAATCATGCTAGAAACATTGTAAATCATAGTAAATAATACTGAAATGAGGTGTATCAAGGTAAATCATGCTAGAATCCTAATAAATCATTCTGGAACATGGTATATGATAGTAAATCATGCTAGAATCATATTAAATAATTCTAGAATGTGGCAAATCGTTGTGGGAGGAGCCTATTTTACTCAAATGGCTATAACTCAAGAAGTAAATGAGATATCTTCACCAAACTCAGTACACATGTGTATGGGTTCAATTTGAGGTCACAGTAAACAATTCTATGGAGATCGGAGCATAGGTGGCGCTATAACTGTTAAAAAGCTTTAAAACCATATATATCCCATGGCAAATTGCCTGTATTGGCTGTAAATGGTCTTTTCCATCTATTATGTCAGTGGTTACATGCTTGCTAAATAAATCTTAATAACTTTTGATGCTTTTGTGCTTAAATGCCTTAAAGGCCTTAACTGCTTGAACCCCGATAAATGCTGCTTGCAGCTTTAATTATTATTATTATTATTATTATTCTGCCGTAAAACGCATCGTGCAGCCCAAACCGTAAGGGCTAGAGCTTTGAAACTTTGCCATATGGTAGTACAAAAATCGAGGAGAGGTTATCAAATTATGACCCCGATTGGCCCATAGGTGGCGCTATAGCAACCAAAAGCGCGAAACTGCTCATAACTCCTAGACCGTAAGTCATAGACTCAAGTGTCTTATATCATTGGAAAGCTGGACGCCTGACGAACAAAACGTATATCTCCGATTTTATTTCCGCCATGATAGATTTTCCGCCATTTTGAATTTTGTCTAAAATCTACTTTTGCAAACTAGTCCCTGGTTTTTCGCCCGATCGGAACCAAACCAGTGCAGAATTGTTCTATGGAGTCTGAAGATCAATAATTATCGAAAAAAAGTTGAAATTTCGATTCATGGTCGCTAGGGGGTGCAAAATTAACGTTGTGGGAGGAGCCTATTTTACTAAAATGGCTATAACTCCAGAAGTAAAAGAGGTATTTTAACCAAACTTGGTACACATGTGTAAGAGGTCAATCTGAGGTCACGGTAAAAAAATCGCGGCGATTGGCCACATGGTGGCGCTATAACATGAAAAAAACATAAAACAGGCTATAACCACCTGACCGTTAGTCCGATTGACTTGAAAATTGGTATGCAGTGTCTTGGTCCAAGGTGCCATGTATGTATATGAGGACATTGGCGTATCTCAAAAAACATGGCCGCTATCGGCCAATGAAGTTTGAGCACCGATTAGACAAGGTTAACGGAGGCCGATCAGAACGAAACTCGATGGGCATGTTCGTCTTATGGCCCTAGAGGTCTGTAAGAATTTTGAAAGAAATCGGCCACTAGTTGGCGCTAACGAGTTTTATGGCTCTGTAATCACGTGGTGTTACACTCATCCACACAATATGCATATCATTTGATAGATCTGCTCATGCTGAACAACTTTGCCTCAAGAACCATTGCTGTCAATCAAACCGTTCATTAAATATTCACGAATATGTCTAAAACCTACTTTTGCGAACTAGTCCTAGGTTTTTCACCCGATCGGAACCAGACCAGTCTAGGACAATTCTCTGGACTCTCTAGATCAATAATTATCAAAAAAAAGTTGAACTTTTGCATTTGGATGGCTGTAATAGGGTCATTTATAAAATGGGCGTGGCAAAATACAGTCAAAAGCCTATAAATCATAAATGAAAATGCAGAACTTCACAAAAATTGGTCAGCATATGTGACATAACATCATTAACAAGCATGCAAAATTTTATGGAGATCGGACGATAGGTGGCGCTATAACTGTTAAAAAGCTTTAAAACCATATATTTCCTATGTAAACTGCCTGTATTGGCTGTAAATGGTCTTTTCCATCTATTATGTCCGTGATTACATGCTTGCTAAATAAATCTTAATAACTTTTGATGCTTTTGTGCTTAAATGCCTAAAAGGCTTTAACTGCTTGAACCCCGATAAATGCTGCTTGCAGCTTTAATTAGGGGTTCAAGCACGAAGTGCTGAAACCCTATTGTAATTGTGCTGATTTTTATTATTAGGGGTTCAAGCACGAAGTGCTGAAACCCTATTGTAATTGTGCTGATTTTTATTATTAGGGGTTCAAGCACGAAGTGCTGAAACCCTATTGTAATTGTGCTGATTTTTATTAGGGGTTCAAGCACGAAGTGCTGAAACCCTATTGTAATTGTACTGATTTTTATTATTATTATTATTTTTCTTCTCCGCTAAAACGCATCGTGCAGCCCAAACCGTAAGAGCTGGAGCTTTGAAACTTTGCCAGATGGTAGTACAAAAATCGAGGAGAGGTTATCAAATTATGAGCCCGATTGGCCCATAGGTGGCGCTATAGCAACCAAAAGCGCGAAACTGCTCATAACTCCTAGACCGTAAGTCATAGACTCAAGTGTCTTATATCAGTGGAAAGCAGGACGCCTGACGAACAAAACGTATATCTCCGATTTTATTTCCGCCATGATAGATTTTCCGCCATTTTGAATTTTGTCGAAAACCTACTTTTGCGAACTAGTCCCTGGTTTTTTGCCCGATCGGAACCAAACCAGTGCAGAATTGTTCTGTGGAGTCTGAAGATCAATAATTATCGAAAAAAAGTTGAAATTTCGATTCACGGTCGCTAGGGGGTGCAAAATTAACGTTGTGGGAGGAGCCTATTTTACTAAAATGGCTATAACTCAAGAAGTAATTCAGTAAACTTCACCAAACTTGCTAAACGTGTGTATGAGGTCAATTTGAGGTCACAGTAAAAAAATTGCGTCGATTGGCCACATGGTGGCGCTATAAAACAAAAAAAACGTATAGACACCTGCCCGTTAGTCCGATTGACTTGAAATTTGGTATGCAGTGTCTTGGCCCAAGGGGCCATGTATGTCTAAAAGGATATTGGCGTATCTCGAAAAACATGGCCGCCATTGGCCAATGAGTTTTGAGCACCTATTAAAAGAAGGTTAACGAAGTGCGATCGGAACGAAACTCGGTGGGCATGTTCGGCTCAAGCCCCTAGAGGTCTGTAAGAATTTTGAAAGAAATCGGCCACTAGTTGGCGCTAACGAGTTTTAAGGCTCGGTAATCACGTGGTGTAACAAATTTCGTCACAAAATGCATATCATTTGATAGACCTCCTCATGTTGAACAACTTTGCCTCAAGAACCATTAATGTCAATCAAACCGTTCAATAAATATTTACGAATATGTTAAAAACCTACTTTTGCGAACTAGTCCTAGGTTTTTTGCCCGATCGGAACCAGACCAGTCTAGGACAATTCTCTGGACACTCTAGATCAATAATTATCCAAAAAAAAGTTAAACTTTTGCATTAGGATGGCTGTAATAGGGTTATTTATAAAAGGGGCGTGGCAAAATGCACTAAAAAGCCTATAAACCCTAAATGAAAACTCAGAACTTCACAAAAATTGGTGAGCATATGTGACATAACATCATTAACAAGCATGCAAAATTTTATGGAGATCGGACCAAAGATAGCACTATAACAGTCAAAAGGCTTTAAAAACATATTTCCTATGGTAAATTGCCTGTATTGGCTGTAAATGGACTTTTCCATCTATTATTTCAGTGGTTAAAAGCTTTCTAAATAAAACTTAATGTCTTAAATGCTTATGTGCTTAAAGGCCTTAAATGCTTGAACCCCGATAAATGCTGCTTGCAGCTTTAATTATTATTATTATTATTATTATTCTGCCATAAAACGCATCGTGCAGCCCAAACCGTAAGGGCTAGAGCTTTGAAACTTTGCCATATGGTAGTACAAAAATCGAGGAGAGGTTATCAAATTATGACCCCGATTGGCCCATAGGTGGCGCTATAGCAACCAAAAGCGCGAAACTGCTCATAACTCCTAGACCGTAAGTCATAGACTCAAGTGTCTTATATCATTGGAAAGCTGGACGCCTGACGAACAAAACGTATATCTCCGATTTTATTTCCGCCATGATAGATTTTCCGCCATTTTGAATTTTGTCGAAAATCTACTTTTGCGAACTAGTCCCTGGTTTTTCGCCCGATTGGAACCAAACCAGTGCAGAATTGTTCTCTGGAGTCTGAAGATCAATAATTATCGAAAAAAAGTTGAAATTTCAATTCACGGTCGCTAGGGGGTGCAAAATTAACGTTGTGGGAGGAGCCTATTTTACTAAAATGGCTATAACTCAAGAAGTAATTCAGTAAACTTCACCAAACTTGGTAAACATGTGTAGAAGGTCAATCTGAGGTCACAGTAAAAAAATTGCGTCGATTGGCCACATGGTGGCGCTATAAAACAAAAAAAACATGTAGACACCTGACCGTTAGTCCGATTGACTTGAAATTTGGTATGCAGTGTCTTGGCCCAAGGGGCCATGTATGTCTAAAAGGATATTGGCATATCTCGAAAAACATGGCCGCCATTGGCCAATGAGGTTTGAGCACCTATTAAACAAGGTTAACGGAGGCCGATCGGAACGAAACTCGATGGGCATGTTCGACTCATGGCCCTAGAGGTCTGTAAGAGTTTTGAAAGAAATCGGCCACTAGTTGGCGCTAACGAGTTTTATGGCTCTGTAATCACGTGGTGTTACACTTATTGTCACAAAATGCATATCATCTGATAGATCTGCTCATGCTGAACAACTTTGCCTCAAGAACTAATGCTGTCAATTAAACCGTTTATTAAATATTCGTAATTATGTTAAAAACCTACTTTTACGAACTAGTCCTAGGTTTTTCGCCCGATCGAAACCAGACCAGTCTAGGACAATTCTCTGGACACTCTAGATCAATAATTATCAAAAAAAAGTTGAACTTTTGCATTTTGCGCATGGGTATATTGGGTCATAAAGAAAATGGGCGTGGCAAAATGCACTCAAAAGCCTATAAATCCTAAACGAAAACTCAGAACTTCACGAAAATTGGTGAGCATATGTGCCACAACATCATTAACAAGCATGCAAAATATCATGGAGATCGGACTATAGGTGGCGCTATAACTGTTAAAAAGCTTGCCTGTATTGGCTGTAAATGGACTTTTCCATCTATTATTTCAGTGGTTAAAAGCTTTCTAAATAAATCTTAATGTCTTAAATGCTTATGTGCTTAAAGGCCTTAAATGCTTGAACCCCGATAAATGCTGCTTGCAGCTTTAATTATTATTATTATTATTCTCCCCTAAAACGCATCGTGCAGCCCAAACCGTAACAGCTGGAACCTTGAAACTTGGCCAAATGGTAGTCCTCAATTTGGGGAGAACCTATCAAAGTATGACTCAGATTGGCCCATAGGTGGCGCTATAATGACCACATTTACTAAATTGCTCATAACTCCTAAACAGTTTGTCCTAGAGTCTCAATTTTAGCATCACTGTGATCCCTGGCTCCAGACGGACAAGATGGCTATCTCCAAATTCACCTACGAGCAAAAAAAAAATTGTTATGGGCAAATTTGTCCAAAACCTACTTTGGCCAACTAGTCCCTGGTTTTTGGCCCAATCCAGACCAGACCAGTCTAGCACAGTTCTCTGGAGTCTCTAGATCAATAATTATCGAACAAAAGTTGAACTTTTGCATTGACCTGGCTGTAACAGGGTCATTTAGCAAAGGGGTGGGACAAAAAAACACTCAAAAGCCTACACAACCTAAGGGAAAACCCCAAAGTTCACAAAAATCGATGAGCAGATGTGTCAGAACATGGTGAAGAAGCATGCCAAGTTTCGTGAAGATCGGACAATAGGTGGCGCTATAACTGTCCAAAACGTCTCTTTTTATTAGGGGTTCAAGCACGAAGTGCTGAAACCCTATTGTAATTGTACTGATTTTTATTATTATTATTATTCTCCCCTAAAACGCATCGTGCAGCCCAAACCGTAACAGCTGGAACCTTGAAACTTGGCCAAATGGTAGTCCTCAATTTGGGGAGAACCTATCAAAGTATGACTCAGATTGGCCCATAGGTGGCGCTATAATGACCACATTTACTAAATTGCTCATAACTCCTAAACAGTTTGTCCTAGAGTCTCAATTTTAGCATCACTGTGATCCCTGGCTCCAGACGGACAAGATGGCTATCTCCAAATTCACCTACGAGCAAAAAAAAATTGTTATGGGCAAATTTGTCCAAAACCTACTTTGGCCAACTAGTCCCTGGTTTTTGGCCCAATCCAGACCAGACCAGTCTAGCACAGTTCTCTGGAGTCTCTAGATCAATAATTATCGAACAAAAGTTGAACTTTTGCATTGACCTGGCTGTAACAGGGTCATTTAGCAAAGGGGTGGGACAAAAAAACACTCAAAAGCCTACACAACCTAAGGGAAAACCCCAAAGTTCACAAAAATCGATGAGCAGATGTGTCAGAACATGGTGAAGAAGCATGCCAAGTTTCGTGAAGATCGGACAATAGGTGGCGCTATAACTGTCCAAAACGTCTCTTTTTATTAGGGGTTCAAGCACGAAGTGCTGAAACCCTATTGTAATTGTACTGATTTTTATTATTATTATTATTCTCCCCTAAAACGCATCGTGCAGCCCAAACCGTAACAGCTGGAACCTTGAAACTTGGCCAAATGGTAGTCCTCAATTTGGGGAGAACCTATCAAAGTATGACTCAGATTGGCCCATAGGTGGCGCTATAATGACCACATTTACTAAATTGCTCATAACTCCTAAACAGTTTGTCCTAGAGTCTCAATTTTAGCATCACTGTGATCCCTGGCTCCAGACGGACAAGATGGCTATCTCCAAATTCACCTACGAGCAAAAAAAAAATTGTTATGGGCAAATTTGTCCAAAACCTACTTTGGCCAACTAGTCCCTGGTTTTTGGCCCAATCCAGACCAGACCAGTCTAGCACAGTTCTCTGGAGTCTCTAGATCAATAATTATCGAACAAAAGTTGAACTTTTGCATTGACCTGGCTGTAACAGGGTCATTTAGCAAAGGGGTGGGACAAAAAAACACTCAAAAGCCTACACAACCTAAGGGAAAACCCCAAAGTTCACAAAAATCGATGAGCAGATGTGTCAGAACATGGTGAAGAAGCATGCCAAGTTTCGTGAAGATCGGACAATAGGTGGCGCTATAACTGTCCAAAACGTCTCTTTTTATTAGGGGTTCAAGCACGAAGTGCTGAAACCCTATTGTAATTGTACTGATTTTTATTATTATTATTATTCTCCCCTAAAACGCATCGTGCAGCCCAAACCGTAACAGCTGGAACCTTGAAACTTGGCCAAATGGTAGTCCTCAATTTGGGGAGAACCTATCAAAGTATGACTCAGATTGGCCCATAGGTGGCGCTATAATGACCACATTTACTAAATTGCTCATAACTCCTAAACAGTTTGTCCTAGAGTCTCAATTTTAGCATCACTGTGATCCCTGGCTCCAGACGGACAAGATGGCTATCTCCAAATTCACCTACGAGCAAAAAAAAAATTGTTATGGGCAAATTTGTCCAAAACCTACTTTGGCCAACTAGTCCCTGGTTTTTGGCCCAATCCAGACCAGACCAGTCTAGCACAGTTCTCTGGAGTCTCTAGATCAATAATTATCGAACAAAAGTTGAACTTTTGCATTGACCTGGCTGTAACAGGGTCATTTAGCAAAGGGGTGGGACAAAAAAACACTCAAAAGCCTACACAACCTAAGGGAAAACCCCAAAGTTCACAAAAATCGATGAGCAGATGTGTCAGAACATGGTGAAGAAGCATGCCAAGTTTCGTGAAGATCGGACAATAGGTGGCGCTATAACTGTCCAAAACGTCTCTTTTTATTAGGGGTTCAAGCACGAAGTGCTGAAACCCTATTGTAATTGTACTGATTTTTATTATTATTATTATTCTCCCCTAAAACGCATCGTGCAGCCCAAACCGTAACAGCTGGAACCTTGAAACTTGGCCAAATGGTAGTCCTCAATTTGGGGAGAACCTATCAAAGTATGACTCAGATTGGCCCATAGGTGGCGCTATAATGACCACATTTACTAAATTGCTCATAACTCCTAAACAGTTTGTCCTAGAGTCTCAATTTTAGCATCACTGTGATCCCTGGCTCCAGACGGACAAGATGGCTATCTCCAAATTCACCTACGAGCAAAAAAAAAATTGTTATGGGCAAATTTGTCCAAAACCTACTTTGGCCAACTAGTCCCTGGTTTTTGGCCCAATCCAGACCAGACCAGTCTAGCACAGTTCTCTGGAGTCTCTAGATCAATAATTATCGAACAAAAGTTGAACTTTTGCATTGACCTGGCTGTAACAGGGTCATTTAGCAAAGGGGTGGGACAAAAAAACACTCAAAAGCCTACACAACCTAAGGGAAAACCCCAAAGTTCACAAAAATCGATGAGCAGATGTGTCAGAACATGGTGAAGAAGCATGCCAAGTTTCGTGAAGATCGGACAATAGGTGGCGCTATAACTGTCCAAAACGTCTCTTTTTATTAGGGGTTCAAGCACGAAGTGCTGAAACCCTATTGTAATTGTACTGATTTTTATTATTATTATTATTCTCCCCTAAAACGCATCGTGCAGCCCAAACCGTAACAGCTGGAACCTTGAAACTTGGCCAAATGGTAGTCCTCAATTTGGGGAGAACCTATCAAAGTATGACTCAGATTGGCCCATAGGTGGCGCTATAATGACCACATTTACTAAATTGCTCATAACTCCTAAACAGTTTGTCCTAGAGTCTCAATTTTAGCATCACTGTGATCCCTGGCTCCAGACGGACAAGATGGCTATCTCCAAATTCACCTACGAGCAAAAAAAAAATTGTTATGGGCAAATTTGTCCAAAACCTACTTTGGCCAACTAGTCCCTGGTTTTTGGCCCAATCCAGACCAGACCAGTCTAGCACAGTTCTCTGGAGTCTCTAGATCAATAATTATCGAACAAAAGTTGAACTTTTGCATTGACCTGGCTGTAACAGGGTCATTTAGCAAAGGGGTGGGACAAAAAAACACTCAAAAGCCTACACAACCTAAGGGAAAACCCCAAAGTTCACAAAAATCGATGAGCAGATGTGTCAGAACATGGTGAAGAAGCATGCCAAGTTTCGTGAAGATCGGACAATAGGTGGCGCTATAACTGTCCAAAACGTCTCTTTTTATTAGGGGTTCAAGCACGAAGTGCTGAAACCCTATTGTAATTGTACTGATTTTTATTATTATTATTATTCTCCCCTAAAACGCATCGTGCAGCCCAAACCGTAACAGCTGGAACCTTGAAACTTGGCCAAATGGTAGTCCTCAATTTGGGGAGAACCTATCAAAGTATGACTCAGATTGGCCCATAGGTGGCGCTATAATGACCACATTTACTAAATTGCTCATAACTCCTAAACAGTTTGTCCTAGAGTCTCAATTTTAGCATCACTGTGATCCCTGGCTCCAGACGGACAAGATGGCTATCTCCAAATTCACCTACGAGCAAAAAAAAAATTGTTATGGGCAAATTTGTCCAAAACCTACTTTGGCCAACTAGTCCCTGGTTTTTGGCCCAATCCAGACCAGACCAGTCTAGCACAGTTCTCTGGAGTCTCTAGATCAATAATTATCGAACAAAAGTTGAACTTTTGCATTGACCTGGCTGTAACAGGGTCATTTAGCAAAGGGGTGGGACAAAAAAACACTCAAAAGCCTACACAACCTAAGGGAAAACCCCAAAGTTCACAAAAATCGATGAGCAGATGTGTCAGAACATGGTGAAGAAGCATGCCAAGTTTCGTGAAGATCGGACAATAGGTGGCGCTATAACTGTCCAAAACGTCTCTTTTTATTAGGGGTTCAAGCACGAAGTGCTGAAACCCTATTGTAATTGTACTGATTTTTATTAGGGGTTCAAGCACGAAGTGCTGAAACCCTATTGTAATTGTACTGATTTTTATTAGGGGTTCAAGCACGAAGTGCTGAAACCCTATTGTAATTGTGCTGATTTTTATTAGGGGTTCAAGCACGAAGTGCTGAAACCCTATTGTAATTGTGCTGATTTTTATTATTATTATTAGGGGTTCAAGCACGAAGTGCTGAAACCCTATTGTAATTGTACTGATTTTTATTATTATTATTATTATTATTATTATTATTATTTTTCTTCTGCCGTAAAACTCATCGTGCAGCCCAAACCGTAAGAGCTGGAGCTTTGAAACTTTGCCAGATGGTAGTACAAAAATCGAGGAGAGGTTCAGAGAATATGACCCCAATTGGCCCATAGGTGGCGCTATAGCAACCAAAAGCGCGAAACTGCTCATAACTCCTAGACCGTATGACGTAGACTCAAGTGTCTTATATCACTGGAAAGCTGGAAACCTGAAGGTCAAAACGTATATCTCCGATTTCATTTCCTGTATGCAAATTGTCCGCCATTTTGAATTTAGTTAAAAACCTACTTTTGCGAACTAGTCCTAGGTTTTTTGTCCAATTGGATCCAAAACAGTGCAGAAATGTTCTCTGGAGTCTGAATATCAATAATTATCGAAAAAAAGTCGAAATTTCGATTCCTGATCGCCAGGGGGTGATAAATTAATGTTGTGGGAGGAGCCTATTTTACTAAAATGGCTATAACTCGAGAATGAAATTAGATATCTTCACCAAACTTGGTGCACATGTGTATGAGTTCAATCGGGGGTCACAGTAAAAAAATCGCGACGATTGATCACTAGGTGGCGCTATAACATGAAAAAAACATGAAAACGGCTATGACCACGTGACCGTTAGTCCGATTGACTTGAAAATTGGTATGCAGTGTCTTGGTCCAAGGTGCCATGTATGTCTATGAGGACATTGGCGTATCTCGAAAAACATGGCCGCCATCGACCAATGAAATTTGAGCACCTATTAGACAAGGTTAACGGAGGCCGATCGGAACGAAACTCGATGGGCATGTTCGACTCATGGCCCTAGAGGTCTGTAAGAGTTTTGAAAGAAATCGGCCACTAGTTGGCGCTAACGAGTTTTATGGCTCTGTAATCACGTGGTGTTACACTTATCGTCACAAAATGCATATCAACTGATAGATCTGCTCATGCTGAACAACTTTGCCTCAAGAACTAATGCTGTCAATTAAACCGTTTATTAAATATTTGTAATTATGTTAAAAACCTACTTTTGCAAACTAGTCCTAGGTTTTTCGCCCGATCGAAACCAGACCAGTCTAGGACAATTCTCTGGACACTCTAGATCAATAATTATCAAAAAAAAGTTGAACTTTTGCATGTAGATGGCTGTAATAGGGTCATTTAGAAAAGGGGCATGGCAAAAAAACACTAAAAAGCCTATAAATCCTAAATGAAAACTCAGAACTTCACAAAAATTGGTGAGCATATGTGACATAACATCATTAACAAGCATGCCAATTTTTATGGAGATCGGACCATAGGTGGCGCTATAACTGCTAAAAAGCTTTAAAACCATATATTTCCTATGGTATTTCCTGTAAATGGTCTTTTCCATCTATTATGTCAGTAGTTACATGCTTGCTAAATAAAACTTAATCACTTTTGATGCTTTTGTGCTTAAAGGCCTTAACTGCTTGAACCCCGATAAATGCTGCTTGCAGCTTTAATTAGGGGTTCAAGCACGAAGTGCTGAAACCCTATTGTAATTGCCCTGATTTTTATTAGGGGTTCAAGCACGAAGTGCTGAAACCCTATTGTAATTGTGCTGATTTTTAGGGGTTCAAGCACGAAGTGCTGAAACCCTATTGTAATTGTACTGATTTTTATTATTATTATTATTATTATTATTATTATTATTATTATTTTTCTTCTGCCGTAAAACTCATCGTGCAGCCCAAACCGTAAGAGCTGGAGCTTTGAAACTTTGCCAGATGGTAGTACAAAAATCGAGGAGAGGTTCAGAGAATATGACCCCAATTGGCCCATAGGTGGCGCTATAGCAACCAAAAGCGCGAAACTGCTCATAACTCCTAGACCGTATGACGTAGACTCAAGTGTCTTATATCACTGGAAAGCTGGAAACCTGAAGGTCAAAACGTATATCTCCGATTTCATTTCCTGTATGCAAATTGTCCGCCATTTTGAATTTAGTTAAAAACCTACTTTTGCGAACTAGTCCTAGGTTTTTTGTCCAATTGGATCCAAAACAGTGCAGAAATGTTCTCTGGAGTCTGAATATCAATAATTATCGAAAAAAAGTCGAAATTTCGATTCCTGATCGCCGGGGGGTGATAAATTAATGTTGTGGGAGGAGCCTATTTTACTAAAATGGCTATAACTCGAGAATGAAATTAGATATCTTCACCAAACTTGGTGCACATGTGTATGAGTTCAATCTGGGGTCACAGTAAAAAAATCGCGACGATTGATTACTAGGTGGCGCTATAACATGAAAAAAACATGAAAACGGCTATGACCACGTGACCGTTAGTCCGATTGACTTGAAAATTGGTATGCAGTGTCTTGGTCCAAGGTACCATGTATGTCTATGAGGACATTGGCGTATCTCGAAAAACATGGCCGCCATCGACCAATGAAATTTGAGCACCTATTAGACAAGGTTAACGGAGGCCGATCGGAACGAAACTCGATGGGCATGTTCGACTCATGGCCCTAGAGGTCTCTAAGAGTTTTGAAAGAAATCGGCCACTAGTTGGCGCTAACGAGTTTTATGGCTCTGTAATCACGTGGTGTTACACTTATCGTCACAAAATGCATATCATCTGATAGATCTGCTCATGCTGAACAACTTTGCCTCAAGAACTAATGCTGTCAATTAAACCGTTTATTAAATATTCGTAATTATGTTAAAAACCTACTTTTGCAAACTAGTCCTAGGTTTTTCGCCCGATCGAAACCAGACCAGTCTAGGACAATTCTCTGGACACTCTAGATCAATAATTATCAAAAAAAAGTTGAACTTTTGCATGTAGATGGCTGTAATAGGGTCATTTAGAAAAGGGGCATGGCAAAAAAACACTAAAAAGCCTATAAATCCTAAATGAAAACTCAGAACTTCACAAAAATTGGTGAGCATATGTGACATAACATCATTAACAAGCATGCCAATTTTTATGGAGATCGGACCATAGGTGGCGCTATAACTGCTAAAAAGCTTTAAAACCATATATTTCCTATGGTATTTCCTGTAAATGGTCTTTTCCATCTATTATGTCAGTAGTTACATGCTTGCTAAATAAAACTTAATCACTTTTGATGCTTTTGTGCTTAAAGGCCTTAACTGCTTGAACCCCGATAAATGCTGCTTGCAGCTTTAATTATTATTATTATTATTATTATTATTCTGCCGTAAAACGCATCGTGCAGCCCAAACCGTAAGGGCTAGAGCTTTGAAACTTTGCCATATGGTAGTACAAAAATCGAGGAGAGGTTATCAAATTATGACCCCGATTGGCCCATAGGTGGCGCTATAGCAACCAAAAGCGCGAAACTGCTCATAACTCCTAGACCGTAAGTCATAGACTCAAGTGTCTTATATCATTGGAAAGCTGGACGCCTGACGAACAAAACGTATATCTCCGATTTTATTTCCGCCATGATAGATTTTCCGCCATTTTGAATTTTGTCGAAAATCTACTTTTGCGAACTAGTCCCTGGTTTTTTGCCCGATCGGAACCAAACCAGTGCAGAATTGTTCTCTGGAGTCTGAATATCAATAATTATCAAAAAAAGTTGAAATTTCGATTCACGGTCGCTAGGGGGTGCAAAATTAACGTTGTGGGAGGAGCCTATTTTACTAAAATGGCTATAACTCCAGAAGTAAAAGAGGTATTTTAACCAAACCTGGTACACATGTGTAAGACGTCAATATGAGGTCACGGTAAAAAAATCGCGGCGATTGGTCACATGGTGGCGCTATAACATGAAAAAAACATAAAACAGGCTATAACCACCTGACCGTTAGTCCGATTGACTTGAAAATTGGTATGCAGTGTCTTGGTCCAAGGTGCCATGTATGTCTATGAGGACATTGGTGTATCTCAAAAAACATGGCCGCCATCGGCCAATGAAGTTTGAGCACCTATTAGACAAGGTTAACGGAGGCCTATCGGAACGAAACTCGGTGGGCATGTTCGACTCATGGCCCTAGAGGTCTGTAAGAATTTTAAAAGAAATCGGCCACTAGTTGGCGCTAACGAGTTTTATGGCTCTGTAATCACGTGGTGTTACACTTATTGTCACAAAATGCATACCATTTGATAGATCTCCTCTTGTTGAACAACTTTGCCTCAAGAACCATTGCTGTCAATCAAACCGTTCATTAAATATTCGTAATTATGTTAAAAACCTACTTTTGCGAACTAGTCCTAGGTTTTTCGCCCGATCAGAACCAAACGAGTCTAGGACAATTCTATGGACTCTCAAGATCAATAATTATCAAAAAAAAGTTGAACTTTTGCATTTTTCGCATGGGTATATTGGGTCATAAAGAAAATGGGCGTGGCAAAATGCACTCAAAAGCCTATAAATCCTAAACGAAAACTCAGAACTTCACGAAAATTGGTGAGCTTATGTGCCATAACATCATTAACAAGCATGCAAAATTTCATGGAGATCGGACTATAGATGGTGCTATAACTGTTAAAAAGCTTTAAAAAACACATATTTCCTATGGTAAATTGCCTGTATTGGCTGTAAATGGACTTTTCCATCTATTATTTCAGTGGTTAAAAGCTTTCTAAATAAATCTTAATGTCTTAAATGCTTATGTGCCTAAAGGCCTTAAATGCTTGAACCCCGATAAATGCTGCTTGCAGCTTTAATTATTATTATTATTCTTCCCTAAAACGCATCGTGCAGCCAAAACCGTAAGGCCTAGAGACGTGATACTTGGTCAAATGGTAGTAGTATTGCTCGCTACTCAGATACACGGACTTAGCCAAATCGGCCCATAGGTGGCGCTACAGCAACCAAAAGCGCGAAACTGCTCAGAACTCCTAGACCGTATGTCGTAGACTCAAGTGTCTTATATCATTGGGAAGCTGGATGCCTGACGAACAAAACGTATATCTCCGATTTCATTTCCGCCATGATAGATTTTCCGCCATTTTGAATTTTGCCAAAAACCTACTTTTGCGAACTAGTCTTAGGTTTTTCGCCCGATCGGAACCAAACCAGTACAGAAATGTTCTCTGGAGTCTGAATATCAATAATTATCGAAAAAAAGTTGAAATTTCGATTCACGGACACTAAGGGGCGCCAAAACGTACGTTGTGGGAGGGGCCTATTTTACTAAAATGGCTATAACTCCAGAAGTAAATGAGGTATCTTCACCAAACTCGGTACACATGTGTAAGAGGTCAATCTGAGGTCACAGTAAAAAAATCGCGGCGATTGGCCACATGGTGGCGCTATAACTTGAAAAAAACATAAAACAGGCTTTAACCACCTGACCGTTAGTCCGATTGACTTGAAAATTGGTATGCAGTGTCTTGGCCCAAGGTGTCATGTATGTCTATGAGGACATTGGTGTATCTCAAAAAACATGGCCGCCATCGGCCAATGAAGTTTGAGCACCTATTAGACAAGGTTAACGGAGGCCGATCGGAACGAAACTCGATGGGCATGTTCAACTCATAGCCCTAGAGGTCTGTAAGAATTTTGAAAGAAATCGGCCACTAGTTGGCGCTAACGAGTTTTACGGCTCTGTAATCACGTGGTGTTACACTTATTGTCACAAAATGCATATCATTTTATAGATCTGCTCATGCTGAACAACTTTGCCTCAAGAACCATTGCTGTCAATCAAATCGTTCATTAATTATTCGCGAATATGTTAAAAACCTACTTTTGCGAACTAGTCCCTGGTTTTTCGCCCGATCGGAACCAGACCAGTCTAGAACAATTCTCTGGACTCTCTTGATCAATAATTATCGAAAAAAAGTTGAACTTTTGCATTTTGCGCATGGCTATAATAGGGTCATAAAGAAAAGGGGTGTGGCAAAATGCACTAAAAAGCCTATAAATCATAAATGAAAACTCAGAACTTCACAAAAATTGGTGGGAATATGTGTCATAACATCTTTAACAAGCATGCCAAATTTTATGGAGATCGGACCATAGTTGGTGCTATAATTGTTAAAAAGCTTTAAAACCATATATTTCCTATGGTAAATTGCCTGTATTGGCTGCAAATGGTCTGTTTCATCTATGATCAAATAATTTTCATATCATAATGGTCAAAACTAGTGCAGTACAATTATCTGGACTCTCTAGATCAATAATTATCAGAAAAAGTTGAACTACTTAATTTGGATGACTATAATAGGGTCACTTCAATATGTGGCCTTGACCAAGTGTCCCCGAAAGCTTATATCTTTTAAGATGCTCAGACCTTCTTAAAAACAAGTCAGAACATGTGAAATATCACTCTAAACATGCATGAACATTTTCAGACAGATCGGACAAAATTTGCCTCTATAACAGTTAAAAAGGTGAAAATGATAAGAATATAATGGCATATTGAGCCAATAAGTGGTATTTTACTGCCCCCTGCTGTTTAAAATTGTCATTTTGTCATATTGTTCTATAATTTATATTTAGACTTTATAAAATCACTATTTTAACATTTACAATTACATTTAGTCAAAATCCATCTGTTAAAGTATTAGTATTGACAGTTTGATCACATCATAATATCCAAATGTCTGCATCTACAACAGAATGTGTGTGTGTGTGGTCTTAGGTTTCTGAATAAATTCTGAATAATCTGATTAATAGTTTACAAAGACTTTGTGAAATGTTTATAGACCATTCAAATATATTTTAATAATGACATATCCCAATAGCATTGAAAAAACAACATTTGTGTGTGTGTGTGTGTGTGTGTGTGTGTGTAAGCATGCATTATTGAGTTAACATGGAAAAACTTTTTTTCTTTAGTGCAGAAAACTGGTGAAAATCAAGAGGTTTAAAGTGAAAGTGAGGCAATAAGTGGTCTTCTACTGCCCTCTGCTGGCCATTCTACTTATTAATGAAGTCTACTCACATATGCTTTTGCATTCATTACACACTAAAAAATCACTTATATAAAAATAAGACACTAAAAAATCACTTATATAACAATTACTATTGTAGCACAATCATATTTTGTCAGAGTTTATCACTTCATTTGTATTGATACTTCACATAATTGCTAGCAATGTGGTAAATCATGGTAAATCATGCTGAAAACATGGTAAATCATAGTAAATAATACTAGAATGTGGTGTATCAAGGTAAATCATACTAGAATCCTGATACATCATTCTAGAACGTGGTATATCATGGTACATCATGCTAGAACATGGTAAATCATGGTAAACTATGCTAGAACAGGGTAAATCATAGTAAACTATGATAAATCATGGTAAACTATGATAAACTATGGTAAACCATGCTAGAATCACATTAAACAATGGTAAATCATACTAGAATGTAGTATATCATGGTAAATCATGCTAGAATATGGCAATATCTTCTCCAGACTCAGTACACATGTGTATGGGTTCAATTCGGAGATCGGACCATAGTTGGCGCTATAACTGTTAAAAAGCTTTAAAACCATATATTTCCTATGGTACATTGCCTGTATTGGCTGTAAATGGTCTTTTTCATCTATTATGTCAGAGGTTACATGCTTGCTAAATAAAACTTAATAACTTATGATGCTTTTGTGCTTAAAAACCCTTAAAGGCCTTAATAGCTTGAACCCCGATAAATGCTGCTTGCAGCTTTAATTATTATTATTATTCTGCCGTAAAACGCATCGTGCAGCCCAAACCGTAAGGGCTAGAGCTTTGAAACTTTGCCATATGGTAGTACAAAAATCGAGGAGAGGTTATCAAATTATGACCCCGATTGGCCCATAGGTGGCGCTATAGCAACCAAAAGCGCGAAACTGCTCATAACTCCTAGACCGTAAGTCATAGACTCAAGTGTCTTATATCATTGGAAAGCTGGACGCCTGACGAACAAAACGTATATCTCCGATTTTATTTCCGCCATGATAGATTTTCCGCCATTTTGAATTTTGTCGAAAATCTACTTTTGCGAACTAGTCCCTGGTTTTTTGCCCGATCGGAACCAAACCAGTGCAGAATTGTTCTCTGGAGTCTGAATATCAATAATTATCAAAAAAAAGTTGAAATTTCGATTCACGGTCGCTAGGGGGTGCAAAATTAACGTTGTGGGAGGAGCCTATTTTACTAAAATGGCTATAACTCCAGAAGTAAAAGAGGTATTTTAACCAAACCTGGTACACATGTGTAAGACGTCAATATGAGGTCACGGTAAAAAAATCGCGGCGATTGGTCACATGGTGGCGCTATAACATGAAAAAAACATAAAACAGGCTATAACCACCTGACCGTTAGTCCGATTGACTTGAAAATTGGTATGCAGTGTCTTGGTCCAAGGTGCCATGTATGTCTATGAGGACATTGGTGTATCTCAAAAAACATGGCCGCCATCGGCCAATGAAGTTTGAGCACCTATTAGACAAGGTTAACGGAGGCCTATCGGAACGAAACTCGGTGGGCATGTTCGACTCATGGCCCTAGAGGTCTGTAAGAATTTTAAAAGAAATCGGCCACTAGTTGGCGCTAACGAGTTTTATGGCTCTGTAATCACGTGGTGTTACACTTATTGTCACAAAATGCATACCATTTGATAGATCTCCTCTTGTTGAACAACTTTGCCTCAAGAACCATTGCTGTCAATCAAACCGTTCATTAAATATTCGTAATTATGTTAAAAACCTACTTTTGCGAACTAGTCCTAGGTTTTTCGCCCGATCAGAACCAAACGAGTCTAGGACAATTCTATGGACTCTCAAGATCAATAATTATCAAAAAAAAGTTGAACTTTTGCATTTTTCGCATGGGTATATTGGGTCATAAAGAAAATGGGCGTGGCAAAATGCACTCAAAAGCCTATAAATCCTAAACAAAAACTCAGAACTTCACGAAAATTGGTGAGCTTATGTGCCATAACATCATTAACAAGCATGCAAAATTTCATGGATATCGGACTATAGATGGTGCTATAACTGTTAAAAAGCTTTAAAAAACACATATTTCCTATGGTAAATTGCCTGTATTGGCTGTAAATGGACTTTTCCATCTATTATTTCAGTGGTTAAAAGCTTTCTAAATAAATCTTAATGTCTTAAATGCTTATGTGCCTAAAGGCCTTAAATGCTTGAACCCCGATAAATGCTGCTTGCAGCTTTAATTATTATTATTATTATTATTATTCTGCCGTAAAACGCATCGTGCAGCCCAAACCGTAAGGGCTAGAGCTTTGAAACTTTGCCATATGGTAGTACAAAAATCGAGGAGAGGTTATCAAATTATGACCCCGATTGGCCCATAGGTGGCGCTATAGCAACCAAAAGCGCGAAACTGCTCATAACTCCTAGACCGTAAGTCATAGACTCAAGTGTCTTATATCATTGGAAAGCTGGACGCCTGACGAACAAAACGTATATCTCCGATTTTATTTCCGCCATGATAGATTTTCCGCCATTTTGAATTTTGTCTAAAATCTACTTTTGCAAACTAGTCCCTGGTTTTTCGCCCGATCGGAACCAAACCAGTGCAGAATTGTTCTATGGAGTCTGAAGATCAATAATTATCGAAAAAAAGTTGAAATTTCGATTCATGGTCGCTAGGGAGTGCAAAATTAACGTTGTGGGAGGAGCCTATTTTACTAAAATGGCTATAACTCCAGAAGTAAAAGAGGTATTTTAACCAAACTTGGTACACATGTGTAAGAGGTCAATCTGAGGTCACGGTAAAAAAATCGCGGCGATTGGCCACATGGTGGCGCTATAACATGAAAAAAACATAAAACAGGCTATAACCACCTGACCGTTAGTCCGATTGACTTGAAAATTGGTATGCAGTGTCTTGGTCCAAGGTGCCATGTATGTATATGAGGACATTGGCGTATCTCAAAAAACATGGCCGCTATCGGCCAATGAAGTTTGAGCACCGATTAGACAAGGTTAACGGAGGCCGATCAGAACGAAACTCGATGGGCATGTTCGTCTTATGGCCCTAGAGGTCTGTAAGAATTTTGAAAGAAATCGGCCACTAGTTGGCGCTAACGAGTTTTATGGCTCTGTAATCACGTGGTGTTACACTCATCCACACAATATGCATATCATTTGATAGATCTGCTCATGCTGAACAACTTTGCCTCAAGAACCATTGCTGTCAATCAAACCGTTCATTAAATATTCACGAATATGTCTAAAACCTACTTTTGCGAACTAGTCCTAGGTTTTTCACCCGATCGGAACCAGACCAGTCTAGGACAATTCTCTGGACTCTCTAGATCAATAATTATCAAAAAAAAGTTGAACTTTTGCATTTGGATGGCTGTAATAGGGTCATTTATAAAATGGGCGTGGCAAAATACAGTCAAAAGCCTATAAATCATAAATGAAAATGCAGAACTTCACAAAAATTGGTCAGCATATGTGACATAACATCATTAACAAGCATGCAAAATTTTATGGAGATCGGACGATAGGTGGCGCTATAACTGTTAAAAAGCTTTAAAACCATATATTTCCTATGTAAACTGCCTGTATTGGCTGTAAATGGTCTTTTCCATCTATTATGTCCGTGATTACATGCTTGCTAAATAAATCTTAATAACTTTTGATGCTTTTGTGCTTAAATGCCTAAAAGGCTTTAACTGCTTGAACCCCGATAAATGCTGCTTGCAGCTTTAATTAGGGGTTCAAGCACGAAGTGCTGAAACCCTATTGTAATTGTGCTGATTTTTAGGGGTTCAAGCACGAAGTGCTGAAACCCTATTGTAATTGTACTGATTTTTATTATTATTATTATTATTCTTCTGCCGTAAAACGCATCGTGCAGCCCAAACCGTAAGGGCTAGAGCATTGAAACTTTGCCAGATGGTAGTACAAAAATCGAGGAGAGGTTCAGAGATTATGACCCCGATTGGCCCATAGGTGGCGCTATAGCAACCAAAAGCGCGAAACTGCTCATAACTCCTAGACCGTATGTCGCAGACTCAAGTGTCTTATATCATTGGAAAGCTGGACGCCTGACGAACAAAACGTATATCTCCGATTTCATTTCCGTCATGATAGATTTTCCGCCATTTTGAATTTTGTCGAAAATCTACTTTTGCGAACTAGTCCCTGGTTTTTTGCCCGATCGGAGCCAAACCAGTGCAGAAATGTTCTCTGGAGTCTGAAGATCAATAATTATCGAAAAAATGTTGAAATTTCGATTCATGGACGCTAGGGGGCGCAAAATAATCGTTGTGGGAGGAGCCTATTTTACTAAAATGGCTATAACTTAAAAAGTAAATAAGATAGCTTCACCAAACTCGGTACACATGTGTATGGGTTCATTCTGGGGTCACAGTAAAAAAATCGCGACGATTGAACACTAGGTGGCGCTATAACATGAAAAAAACATGAAAAGGGCTATAACCACCTGACCGTTAGTCCGATTGACTTGAAAATTGGTATGCAGTGTCTTGGTCCAAGGTGCCATGTATGTCTATGAGGACATTGGCGTATCTCAAAAAACATGGCCGCCATTGGCCAATGAAGTTGAGCACCTATTAGACAAGGTTAACGGAGGCCGATCGGAACGAAACTTGATGGGCATGTTCGACTCATGGCCCTAGAGGTCTGTAAGAATTTTGAAAGAAATCGGCCACTAGTTGGCGCTAACGAGTTTTTTGGCTCTGTAATCACGTGGTGTTACACTTATCGTCACAAAAAGCATATCATTTGATATATCTGCTCATGCTGAACAACTTTGCCTCAAGAACCATTTCTGTCAATCAAACCGTTCATTAAATATTCATGAATATGTCTAAAACCTACTTTTGCGAACTAGTCCTAGGTTTTTTGCCCGATCGGAACCAGACCAGTCTAGGACAATTCTCTGGACTCTCTAGATCAATAATTATCAAAAAAAAGTTGAACTTTTGCATTTGGATGGCTGTAATAGGATCATTTATAAAATGGGCATGGAAAAATACATTAAAAAGCCTATAAATCCTAAATAAAAACCCAGAACTTCACAAAAATTGGTGAACTTATGTGACATAACATCATTAACAAGCATGCAAAATTTCATGGAGATCGGACGATAGGTGGCGCTATAACTGTTAAAAATCTTTAAAACCATATATTTCCTATGGTAAACTGCCTGTATTGACTGTAAATGGTCTTTTCCATCTCTGAATATATAATTTTCATATCATAATGTTAAAAACTAGTGCAATACAATTCTCTGGACTCACTAGAACAATAATTGTCAGAAAAAGTTGAACTACTTCATTTGGATAGCTATAATAGGTTCACTTCAAAATGTGGCCTTTACCAAGTGTCCCCGAAAGCCTATATCTCTTTAATGAATGTTCAAACCTTCTTAAAAACAAGTCAGAACATGTGAAATATCACTCTGAACATGCATGAAAATTTTCAGACAGATCTGACAAAATTTGCCTCTATAACAGTTAAAAAGGTGAAAATGATATGAATATAATGACATATTAAGCCAAGAAGTGGTATTTTACTGCCCCCTGCTGTTTAAAATAGTCATGTTGTCATATTGTTCTATAATTTATATTTAGACTTTAAAAAATCACTATTTTAACATTTACAATTACATTTAGTCAAAAATCCATCTGTTAAATTATTAGTATTGACAGTTTGATCACATCATATATTTCAAATGTCTGTATCTACAATATAATGTGTGTGTGTAGTCTTAGGTTTCTGAATAAATTCTGAATGATCTGATTAATAGCTTACAAAGACTTTGTGAAATGTTTATAGACCATTCAAATATATTTTCATAATGACATATCCCAATAGCATTGAAAAAACAACATTTGTCTTGTGTGTGTGTGTGTGTGTGTGTGTGTGTGTGTGTGTTAACATGCATTATGGATTTAAAATGGAAAAACTGGTTTGCTTTAGTGCAGAAAAATGGTGAAAATCAAGAAGTTTAAAGTGAAAGTGAGCCAATGTGTGGTCTTCTACTGCCCTCTGCTGGCCATTCTACTTATTAATGTCTACCCACATATGCTTTTGCATTCATTAGACACTAAAAATCACTTATATAACAATAAAACACTAAAAAATCACTTATATAACAATTACTATTGTAGCACAATCATATTTTGTCAGAGTTTATCACTTCATTTTTACTGATACTTCACATAATTGCTAGCAATGTGGTAAATCATGGTTAAATCACACTAAAAACATGGTAAATCAATAAATGATACTAGAATGTGGTGTATCAAGGTAAATCATACTACAATCCTGGTACATCATTCTAGAACATAGTATATCATGGTACATCATGCTAGAACATGGTAAATCATGGTAAACTATGCTAGAACAGGGTAAATCATGGTAAGCCATGATAAATCATAATAAACTATGGTAAATCATGTTAGAATGTGGTATATCATGGTAAATCATGCTAGAACATGGTAAATCATGGTAAACTATGCTAGAACAGGGTAAATCATGGTAAACTATGATAAATCATGATAAACTATGGTAATCCATGCTAGAATCACAGTAAACAATGGTAAATCATACTAGAATGTAGTATATCATGGTAAATTATGCTAGAATATGGCAAATCATGCTAGAATCATAGTAAATAATACTAGAATGTGCTAAATTGTTGTGGGAGGAGCCTATTTTACTAAAATGGCTATAACTCAAGAAGTAAATGAGATATCTTCACCAAACTCAGTACACATGTGTATGGGTTCAATTTGAGGTCACAGTAAACAATTCTATGGAGATCGGACCATAGGTGGCGCTATAACTGTTAAAAAGCTTTAAAACCATATATATCCCATGGTAAACTGCCTGTATTGGCTGTAAATGGTCTTTTCCATCTATTATGTCCGTGGTTACATGCTTGCTAAATAAATCTTAACTTTTGATGCTTTTGTGCTTAAATGCTTAAAAGGCTTTAACTGCTTGAACCCCGATAAATGCTGCTTGCAGCTTTAATTATTATTATTATTATTATTATTATTCTGCCGTAAAACGCATCGTGCAGCCCAAACCGTAAGGGCTAGAGCTTTGAAACTTTGCCATATGGTAGTACAAAAATCGAGGAGAGGTTATCAAATTATGACCCCGATTGGCCCATAGGTGGCGCTATAGCAACCAAAAGCGCGAAACTGCTCATAACTCCTAGACCGTAAGTCATAGACTCAAGTGTCTTATATCATTGGAAAGCTGGACGCCTGACGAACAAAACGTATATCTCCGATTTTATTTCCGCCATGATAGATTTTCCGCCATTTTGAATTTTGTCGAAAATCTACTTTTGCGAACTAGTCCCTGGTTTTTTGCCCGATCGGAACCAAACCAGTGCAGAATTGTTCTCTGGAGTCTGAATATCAATAATTATCAAAAAAAGTTGAAATTTTGATTCACGGTCGCTAGGGGGTGCAAAATTAACGTTGTGGGAGGAGCCTATTTTACTAAAATGGCTATAACTCCAGAAGTAAAAGAGGTATTTTAACCAAACCTGGTACACATGTGTAAGACGTCAATATGAGGTCACGGTAAAAAAATCGCGGCGATTGGTCACATGGTGGCGCTATAACATGAAAAAAATATAAAACAGGCTATAACCACCTGACCGTTAGTCCGATTGACTTGAAAATTGGTATGCAGTGTCTTGGTCCAAGGTGCCATGTATGTCTATGAGGACATTGGTGTATCTCAAAAAACATGGCCGCCATCGGCCAATGAAGTTTGAGCACCTATTAGACAAGGTTAACGGAGGCCTATCGGAACGAAACTCGGTGGGCATGTTCGACTCATGGCCCTAGAGGTCTGTAAGAATTTTAAAAGAAATCGGCCACTAGTTGGCGCTAACGAGTTTTATGGCTCTGTAATCACGTGGTGTTACACTTATTGTCACAAAATGCATACCATTTGATAGATCTCCTCTTGTTGAACAACTTTGCCTCAAGAACCATTGCTGTCAATCAAACCGTTCATTAAATATTCGTAATTATGTTAAAAACCTACTTTTGCGAACTAGTCCTAGGTTTTTCGCCCGATCAGAACCAAACGAGTCTAGGACAATTCTATGGACTCTCAAGATCAATAATTATCAAAAAAAAGTTGAACTTTTGCATTTTTCGCATGGGTATATTGGGTCATAAAGAAAATGGGCGTGGCAAAATGCACTCAAAAGCCTATAAATCCTAAACGAAAACTCAGAACTTCACGAAAATTGGTGAGCTTATGTGCCATAACATCATTAACAAGCATGCAAAATTTCATGGAGATCGGACTATAGATGGTGCTATAACTGTTAAAAAGCTTTAAAAAACACATATTTCCTATGGTAAATTGCCTGTATTGGCTGTAAATGGACTTTTCCATCTATTATTTCAGTGGTTAAAAGCTTTCTAAATAAATCTTAATGTCTTAAATGCTTATGTGCCTAAAGGCCTTAAATGCTTGAACCCCGATAAATGCTGCTTGCAGCTTTAATTATTATTATTATTCTTCTGCCGTAAAACGCATCGTGCAGCCCAAACCGTAAGGGCTAGAGCATTGAAACTTTGCCAGATGGTAGTACAAAAATCGAGGAGAGGTTCAGAGATTATGACCCCGATTGGCCCATAGGTGGCGCTATAGCAACCAAAAGCGCGAAACTGCTCATAACTCCTAGACCGTATGTCGCAGACTCAAGTGTCTTATATCATTGGAAAGCTGGACGCCTGACGAACAAAACGTATATCTCCGATTTCATTTCCGTCATGATAGATTTTCCGCCATTTTGAATTTTGTCGAAAATCTACTTTTGCGAACTAGTCCCTGGTTTTTTGCCCGATCGGAGCCAAACCAGTGCAGAAATGTTCTCTGGAGTCTGAAGATCAATAATTATCGAAAAAATGTTGAAATTTCGATTCATGGACGCTAGGGGGCGCAAAATAATCGTTGTGGGAGGAGCCTATTTTACTAAAATGGCTATAACTTAAAAAGTAAATAAGATAGCTTCACCAAACTCGGTACACATGTGTATGGGTTCATTCTGGGGTCACAGTAAAAAAATCGCGACGATTGAACACTAGGTGGCGCTATAACATGAAAAAAACATGAAAAGGGCTATAACCACCTGACCGTTAGTCCGATTGACTTGAAAATTGGTATGCAGTGTCTTGGTCCAAGGTGCCATGTATGTCTATGAGGACATTGGCGTATCTCAAAAAACATGGCCGCCATTGGCCAATGAAGTTGAGCACCTATTAGACAAGGTTAACGGAGGCCGATCGGAACGAAACTCGATGGGCATGTTCGACTCATGGCCCTAGAGGTCTGTAAGAATTTTGAAAGAAATCGGCCACTAGTTGGCGCTAACGAGTTTTTTGGCTCTGTAATCACGTGGTGTTACACTTATCGTCACAAAAAGCATATCATTTGATATATCTGCTCATGCTGAACAACTTTGCCTCAAGAACCATTTCTGTCAATCAAACAGTTAATTAAATATTCATGAATATGTTAAAAACCTACTTTTGCGAACTAGTCCCTGGTTTTTCGCCCGATCGGAACCAAACCAGTCTAGGACAATTCTCTGGACTCTCTAGATCAATAATTATCAAAAAAAGTTGAACTTTTGCATTTGGATGGCTGTAATAGGGTCATTTATAAAATGGGCGGGGCAAAATAAATAAAAAAGCCTATAAATCATAAATAAAAACTCAGAACTTCACAAAAATTGGTGAACATATGTGAAATAACATCATTAACAAGCATGCCAAATTTTATGGAGATCGGACCAAAGGTGGCGCTATAACTGTTAAAAGCTTTAAAACCATATATTTCCTATGGTAAATGGTCTTTTTCATCTATTATGTCAGTAGTTACATGCTTGCTAAATAAATCTTAATAACTTTTGATGCTTTTATGCTTAAAGGCCTTAAAGGCCTTAATTGCTTGAACCCCGATAAACGCTGCTTGCAGCTTTAATTATTATTATTATTATTATTCTGCCGTAAAACGCATCGTGCAGCCCAAACCGTAAGGGCTAGAGCTTTGAAACTTTGCCATATGGTAGTACAAAAATCGAGGAGAGGTTATCAAATTATGACCCCGATTGGCCCATAGGTGGCGCTATAGCAACCAAAAGCGCGAAACTGCTCATAACTCCTAGACCGTAAGTCATAGACTCAAGTGTCTTATATCATTGGAAAGCTGGACGCCTGACGAACAAAACGTATATCTCCGATTTTATTTCCGCCATGATAGATTTTCCGCCATTTTGAATTTTGTCGAAAATCTACTTTTGCGAACTAGTCCCTGGTTTTTTGCCCGATCGGAACCAAACCAGTGCAGAATTGTTCTCTGGAGTCTGAATATCAATAATTATCAAAAAAAAGTTGAAATTTCGATTCACGGTCGCTAGGGGGTGCAAAATTAACATTGTGGGAGGAGCCTATTTTACTAAAATGGCTATAACTCCAGAAGTAAAAGAGGTATTTTAACCAAACCTGGTACACATGTGTAAGACGTCAATATGAGGTCACGGTAAAAAAATCGCGGCGATTGGCCACATGGTGGCGCTATAACATGAAAAAAACATAAAACAGGCTATAACCACCTGACCGTTAGTCCGATTGACTTGAAAATTGGTATGCAGTGTCTTGGTCCAAGGTGCCATGTATGTCTATGAGGACATTGGTGTATCTCAAAAAACATGGCCGCCATCGGCCAATGAAGTTTGAGCACCTATTAGACAAGGTTAACGGAGGCCTATCGGAACGAAACTCGGTGGGCATGTTCGACTCATGGCCCTAGAGGTCTGTAAGAATTTTAAAAGAAATCGGCCACTAGTTGGCGCTAACGAGTTTTATGGCTCTGTAATCACGTGGTGTTACACTTATTGTCACAAAATGCATACCATTTGATAGATCTCCTCTTGTTGAACAACTTTGCCTCAAGAACCATTGCTGTCAATCAAACCGTTCATTAAATATTCGTAATTATGTTAAAAACCTACTTTTGCGAACTAGTCCTAGGTTTTTCGCCCGATCAGAACCAAACGAGTCTAGGACAATTCTATGGACTCTCAAGATCAATAATTATCAAAAAAAAGTTGAACTTTTGCATTTTTCGCATGGGTATATTGGGTCATAAAGAAAATGGGCGTGGCAAAATGCACTCAAAAGCCTATAAATCCTAAACGAAAACTCAGAACTTCACGAAAATTGGTGAGCTTATGTGCCATAACATCATTAACAAGCATGCAAAATTTCATGGAGATCGGACTATAGATGGTGCTATAACTGTTAAAAAGCTTTAAAAAACACATATTTCCTATGGTAAATTGCCTGTATTGGCTGTAAATGGACTTTTCCATCTATTATTTCAGTGGTTAAAAGCTTTCTAAATAAATCTTAATGTCTTAAATGCTTATGTGCTTAAAGGCCTTAAATGCTTGAACCCCGATAAATGCTGCTTGCAGCTTTAATTAGGGGTTCAAGCACGAAGTGCTGAAACCCTATTGTAATTGTGCTGATTTTTATTATTATTATTATTATTATTATTCTGCCGTAAAACGCATCGTGCAGCCCAAACCGTAAGAGCTGGAACTTTGAAACTTTGACAGATGGTAGTACAAAAATCGAGGAAAGGTTCAGAGATTATGACCCCGATTGGCCCATAGGTGGCGCTATAACAACCAAAAGCGCGAAACTGCTCATAACTCCTAGACCGTATGGCGTAGACTCAAGTGTCTTATATCATTGGAAAGCTGGATGCCTGACGAACAAAACGTATATCTCCGATTTTATTTCCGCCATGATAGATTTTCCGCCATTTTGAATTTTGTCAAAAATCTACTTTTGCGAACTAGTCCCTGGTTTTTTGCCCGATTGGAACCAAACTAGTGCAGAAATGTTCTCTGGAGACTGAATATCAATAATTATCGAAAAAAAGTGGAAATTTCGATTCACGGTCGCTAAGGGGCGCCAAAACGTACGTTGTGGGAGGGGCCTATTTTACTAAAATGGCTATAACTCCCGATGTAAATGAGGTATCTTCACCAAACTTGGTACACATGTGTATGAGCTTACTCTGGGGTCACAGTAAAAAAATCGCGACGATTGGCCTCATGGTGGCGCTATAAAATGAAAAAAACATAAAACAGGCTATAACCACCTGACCGTTAGTCCGATTGACTTGAAAATTGGTATGCAGTGTCTTGGTCCAAGGTGCCATGTATGTGTATGAGGACATTGGCGTATCTCAAAAAACATGGCCGCCATCGGCCAACGAAGTTTGAGCACCTATTAGACAAGGTTAACGGAGGCCGATCGGAACGAAACTCAATGGGCATGTTCGGCTCATGGCCCTAAAGGTCTGTAAGAATTTTGAAAGAAATCGGCCACTAGTTGGCGCTAACGAGTTTTACGGCTCTGTAATCACGTGGTGTTACAAATATCCACACAATATGCATATCATTTGATAGATCTCCTCATCCTGAACAACTTTGCCTCAAGAACCATTGCTGTCAATCAAACTGTTCATTAATTATTCATTAATATGTTAAAAACCTACTTTTGCGAACTAGTCCTAGGTTTTTTGCCCGATCGGAACCAGACCAGTGTAGGACAATTCTCTGGACTCTCTAGATCAATAATTATCAAAAAAAAGTTGAACTTTTGCATTTGGATGGCTGTAATAGGGTCATTTATAAAACGGGCGTGTCAAAATACATTAAAAAGCCTATAAATCCTAAATAAAAACTCAGAACTTCACAAAAATTGGTCAGCATATGTGACATAACATCATTAACAAGCATGAAAAATTCTATGGAGATCGGACGATAGTTGGCGCTATAACTGTTAAAACGCTTTAAAACCATATATTTCCTATGGTAAATTGCCTGTATTTGCTGTAAATGATGTCTTCTATCTTTTATCATATAATGTTCATATCATAATGTTCAAAACCAGTGCAGCACAATTCTCTGAACTCTCTAGATCAATAATTATCAGAAAAAAAGTTTAACTTCTTCAAAAGGTGATTTTATATGAATATAATCGCATATTAAGCCAATAAGTGGTATTTTACTGCCCCCTGCTGTCATTTCATCATACTACTCCCTAATATTGTTATAAAATTCATATTTAGACTTTTTAAAATCATTATTTTAACATTTACAATCACATTTTGTCAAAACTCATCTATTGAGTATTACTATTGACAATTGTGTTACACTGAGATATGGAAATGGACGAAAGTAAATGAATGAAATGAAACGAAAGTATAACGGCATTTAAGCCACGCCCCCGAATACAAATCCATTCATAACTCGAAAACGGAAAGTCGTTGCGCGCTCAAATTTTGATGGTGAGGACCTCTCCGGGCTCTTGATCGAAACGTGTCGTCGCGGGCCTCGGGAGCGCGCCCCCCGCGCATCGCGAATCCGCGGGACCCCCGATTTTGAACGGCCATTACTCCCGACCCAGACCACCCCGAACATTGTGTGAGAGCTCGTTGGAAAGGGCGCGTCCTTGGCTAGCTTCGATTCAAATGTGGTGTTATTTGCCCTGGGCATTCCAGAGATAATAGCCCGAACAGATATGCCTTATAACAGTCATAACTCCCAGCCCCAATCGCCCAAAAACACATTGATGGTCTCATTCAACAGGGCTCCTCAAGCACTATCTATGCTCTGAGTTTCAGAATTTTTCGCCTTTTGGTTCCTGAGATATAAGTAAAAAAACAAATTCCCATTCATTCAAACACTTCAACTGTAAAATGTAAGCTATAATACCACTGTTGTCCACTAGAGGGAGCAGCAGGATTACGCATGATCTTTTAATTCGCTTCAGTATTGGAAATAAACAAATGCTTTAAGAAGCAATCTTTTTTATTATGATGTTTTTTATTATTATTATGATATTTGTATATATTTTATTTTTTTTTATTATGATTATGAACGGTTTGATTGACATTAGTGATTCTTGAGGCAAAGTTGTTCAAGATGAGGAGATGAAGATATTTTCACAATATCACATCCTAAAAACATTGAAAACATATTTGTCTTTGTGTGTGTGTGTGTGTGTGTGTGTGTGTGTGTGTGTGTGTGTGTGTGTGTGTGTGTGTGTGTGTGTGGTTTGTGTGTGTGTCTGTGTGTGTGTAAGCATGCTTAATGGAAAGAACATGAAGAAACTGCTTTGTTTTACTGGTGGATAAAAAAGTATTTCAAATGAAAGTGAGTCAATTAGTGGTCTTCTACTGCCCTCTGCAGGACATTCTACTTAATAAAATATTTTCATCTGTGCTTTTGCATTAGTTTTTGGACTATATCAAATTACTTGCATGAAAATCACCTATTATAACACAGTCATGTTTTGTCAAAGTTTATCACTTCATTTTTACTGAGCTCTCAGTTTGAACAATTCTGCCTCTCAGTGATTAATTTGAAATCTGAAAATGGTGTTATACAGAGGAGATTTGCAATTATCATTTTGTTACCTATCTTTTATTTTAAATATCTCCATCTACAACAAAATGTGTGTGCATGTGTGTGTTCAAGCATGGTTAGTGTATTAAGTATTATTGTTTAAGTATTATTGTTTTCATTTACATTTTAACCACCAGAAGAAGAACACTCATTGGTTCATTCTGCTCACTAAAATATTATTTTTAATTTTTTTTTCCATTTGAAATATTGTTTAAACTTAATAAAATCATTAAAATAACATTTCAAATCATATTTTGTCTGTTTATAAATCCCACAGACTCACATTGGCTGCAATACTAATGTTTTTGTAAAACACAGACCTGATAGTCTAATCTGTGTGTATTGTGCATATATTATTGATATTATTACTATTGCAAATCATGTTATTGTAACTCATATCTTAATAGAATATTATTTGTAATTTTAATTCTTTATTTCTTAAGTGTTTTTTTTTATGATTACTACAGATATTATCACCAAAGATATCAACTACACCTTCACTTTTAGTATTGACACGCTGCACACACAGCACAATCACACACTCACTAATGCATTCAAATAAATGTAATCTTACTGTGCTACTTTATTTGTACATGATTAGAATGAACAGAAATCTAAGACTATTTTTCTTCTTTTGTTAAAGCCATTTCAGACTCCAAGTAAGCATTATATTACTAATCATCTATTTTACAGGTGCCATACAATTGAAAACTGTATTTATCTTGGCATAGTTGAATGATAAGAGTTCTGGACATGGAACTGACATACCGTGAGCCTCAAACACCATTGTTTCCTCCTTCTTGTGTAAATCTCCTGTTTGCAAAAGACCGCTGAAAAATGAGTGAATCCCACCATAACACCGACTGTGACGTTGGAGTCAGGATCATTAATATTTATACCCCCCAAATTTGCATTTTCCAGTCCATGTTCTAGGCCAGGCAGTGTTAATGTGGACCTGCACAGCCGAATCATCAGAAGATCTGCAGGTATTGTGAAGAAGCAAGCAAGGACAATAGTGAAAATGGCAGATCATGGATATAAATGTTATGTCTGAGGCTGTGCTGTGGATTTGAGAACTTTTCATTCCCTTCCCACAAAACTGTCAACAGGCATGGTTGATGTTTACAACAGGATACCTCACCATTTTAATTCAAAGCTGTTAGTTTGCTCTTAACGGAGGCCGATCAGAACGAAACTCGATGGGCATGTTCGACTCGTGGCCCTAGAGGTCTGTAAGAATTTTGAAAAATCAGCCACTAGTTGACGCTAACAGGTTTTACGGCTATGTAATCACGTGATGCATATCATTTGATAGATCTCCTCATACTGAACAACTTTGCCTCAAGAACTACTGCTGTCAATCAATTTGTTCATTAAATACTTGCTATTATGTTAAAAACCTACTTTTGCGAACTAGTCCTAGGTTTTTCGCCCGATCGGAAATATACCAGTGCAGTACAATTCTCTGGAAGCTCTAGATTATTAATTATATAAAAAACTTTAACTTTACCCATTGGGTAGCCATAACAGGATCATTTAGAAAATGGGTATGGCAAAAAACACTCAAAAGCCTGTAAATCCTAAACAAAAACTCAGACAACTCACTAGACTGCCTTATGTGCTTAAAGACCCTAAATGCTTGAACCCCGCTAAATGCTGCTTGCAGCTTTAATTATTATTATTATTATTATTATTCTGCCGTAAAACGCATCGTGCAGCCCAAACCGTAAGGGCTAGAGCATTGAAACTTTGCCAGATGGTAGTACAAAAATCGAGGAGAGGTTCAGAGATTATGACCCCGATTGGCCCATAGGTGGCGCTATAGCAACCAAAAGCGCGAAACTGCTCATAACTCCTAGACCGTATGTCGCAGACTCAAGTGTCTTATATCATTGGAAAGCTGGACGCCTGACGAACAAAACGTATATCTCCGATTTCATTTCCGTCATGATAGATTTTCCGCCATTTTGAATTTTGTCGAAAATCTACTTTTGCGAACTAGTCCCTGGTTTTTTGCCCGATCGGAGCCAAACCAGTGCAGAAATGTTCTCTGGAGTCTGAAGATCAATAATTATCGAAAAAATGTTGAAATTTCGATTCATGGACGCTAGGGGGCGCAAAATAATCGTTGTGGGAGGAGCCTATTTTACTAAAATGGCTATAACTTAAAAAGTAAATAAGATAGCTTCACCAAACTCGGTACACATGTGTATGGGTTCATTCTGGGGTCACAGTAAAAAAATCGCGACGATTGAACACTAGGTGGCGCTATAACATGAAAAAAACATGAAAAGGGCTATAACCACCTGACCGTTAGTCCGATTGACGGGAAAATTGGTATGCAGTGTCTTGGTCCAAGGTGCCATGTATGTCTATGAGGACATTGGCGTATCTCAAAAAACATGGCCGCCATTGGCCAATGAAGTTGAGCACCTATTAGACAAGGTTAACGGAGGCCGATCGGAACGAAACTCGATGGGCATGTTCGACTCATGGCCCTAGAGGTCTGTAAGAATTTTGAAAGAAATCGGCCACTAGTTGGCGCTAACGAGTTTTTTGGCTCTGTAATCACGTGGTGTTACACTTATCGTCACAAAAAGCATATCATTTGATATATCTGCTCATGCTGAACAACTTTGCCTCAAGAACCATTTCTGTCAATCAAACCGTTCATTAAATATTCATGAATATGTTTAAAACCTACTTTTGCGAACTAGTCCTAGGTTTTTTGCCCGATCGGAACCAGACCAGTCTAGGACAATTCTCTGGACTCTCTAGATCAATAATTATCAAAAAAAAGTTGAACTTTTGCATTTGGATGGCTGTAATAGGATCATTTATAAAATGGGCATGGAAAAATACATTAAAAAGCCTATAAATCCTAAATAAAAACCCAGAACTTCACAAAAATTGGTGAACTTATGTGACATAACATCATTAACAAGCATGCAAAATTTCATGGAGATCGGACGATAGGTGGCGCTATAACTGTTAAAAATCTTTAAAACCATATATTTCCTATGGTAAACTGCCTGTATTGACTGTAAATGGTCTTTTCCATCTCTGAATATATAATTTTCATATCATAATGTTAAAAACTAGTGCAATACAATTCTCTGGACTCACTAGAACAATAATTGTCAGAAAAAGTTGAACTACTTCATTTGGGTAGCTATAATAGGTTCACTTCAAAATGTGGCCTTTACCAAGTGTCCCCGAAAGCCTATATCTCTTTAATGAATGTTCAAACCTTCTTAAAAACAAGTCAGAACATGTGAAATATCACTCTGAACATGCATGAAAATTTTCAGACAGATCTGACAAAATTTGCCTCTATAACAGTTAAAAAGGTGAAAATGATATGAATATAATGACATATTAAGCCAAGAAGTGGTATTTTACTGCCCCCTGCTGTTTAAAATAGTCATGTTGTCATATTGTTCTATAATTTATATTTAGACTTTATAAAATCACTATTTTAACATTTACAATTACATTTAGTCAAAAATCCATCTGTTAAATTATTAGTATTGACAGTTTGATCACATCATATATTTCAAATGTCTGTATCTACAATATAATGTGTGTGTGTAGTCTTAGGTTTCTGAATAAATTCTGAATGATCTGATTAATAGCTTACAAAGACTTTGTGAAATGTTTATAGACCATTCAAATATATTTTCATAATGACATATCCCAATAGCATTGAAAAAACAACATTTGTCTTGTGTGTGTGTGTGTGTGTGTGTGTTAACATGCATTATGGATTTAAAATGGAAAAACTGGTTTGCTTTAGTGCAGAAAAATGGTGAAAATCAAGAAGTTTAAAGTGAAAGTGAGCCAATATGTGGTCTTCTACTGCCCTCTGCTGGCCATTCTACTTATTAATGTCTACCCACATATGCTTTTGCATTCATTAGACACTAAAAATCACTTATATAACAATAAAACACTAAAAAATCACTTATATAACAATTACTATTGTAGCACAATCATATTTTGTCAGAGTTTATCACTTCATTTTTACTGATACTTCACATAATTGCTAGCAATGTGGTAAATCATGGTTAAATCACACTAAAAACATGGTAAATCAATAAATGATACTAGAATGTGGTGTATCAAGGTAAATCATACTACAATCCTGGTACATCATTCTAGAACATAGTATATCATGGTACATCATGCTAGAACATGGTAAATCATGGTAAACTATGCTAGAACAGGGTAAATCATGGTAAGCCATGATAAATCATAATAAACTATGGTAAATCATGTTAGAATGTGGTATATCATGGTAAATCATGCTAGAACATGGTAAATCATGGTAAACTATGCTAGAACAGGGTAAATCATGGTAAACTATGATAAATCATGATAAACTATGGCAGGGATCAGCAACTCCGGTCCTGGAGGGCCACTGTCCTGCAGAGTTTAGCTCCAACCCTAATTAAACACACCTGAACAAGGCAATCAGTGTTTTCAGGATTACTAGATAGATACAGGCAGGTGAGTTTTTATCAGGGCTGAAGCTAAACTCTGCAGGACAGTGGCCCTCCAGGACCGGAGTTGCTGATCCCTGAACTATGGTAATCCATGCTAGAATCACAGTAAACAATGGTAAATCATACTAGAATGTAGTATATCATGGTAAATTATGCTAGAATATGGCAAATCATGCTAGAATCATAGTAAATAATACTAGAATGTGCTAAATTGTTGTGGGAGGAGCCTATTTTACTAAAATGGCTATAACTCAAGAAGTAAATGAGATATCTTCACCAAACTCAGTACACATGTGTATGGGTTCAATTTGAGGTCACAGTAAACAATTCTATGGAGATCGGACCATAGGTGGCGCTATAACTGTTAAAAAGCTTTAAAACCATATATATCCCATGGTAAACTGCCTGTATTGGCTGTAAATGGTCTTTTCCATCTATTATGTCCGTGGTTACATGCTTGCTAAATAAATCTTAACTTTTGATGCTTTTGTGCTTAAATGCTTAAAAGGCTTTAACTGCTTGAACCCCGATAAATGCTGCTTGCAGCTTTAATTATTATTATTATTCTCCCCTAAAACGCATCGTGCAGCCCAAACCGTAACAGCTGGAACCTTGAAACTTGGCCAAATGGTAGTCCTCAATTTGGGGAGAACCTATCAAAGTATGACTCAGATTGGCCCATAGGTGGCGCTATAATGACCACATTTACTAAATTGCTCATAACTCCTAAACAGTTTGTCCTAGAGTCTCAATTTTAGCATCACTGTGATCCCTGGCTCCAGACGGACAAGATGGCTATCTCCAAATTCACCTACGAGCAAAAAAAAATTGTTATGGGCAAATTTGTCCAAAACCTACTTTGGCCAACTAGTCCCTGGTTTTTGGCCCAATCCAGACCAGACCAGTCTAGCACAGTTCTCTGGAGTCTCTAGATCAATAATTATCGAACAAAAGTTGAACTTTTGCATTGACCTGGCTGTAACAGGGTCATTTAGCAAAGGGGTGGGACAAAAAAACACTCAAAAGCCTACACAACCTAAGGGAAAACCCCAAAGTTCACAAAAATCGATGAGCAGATGTGTCAGAACATGGTGAAGAAGCATGCCAAGTTTCGTGAAGATCGGACAATAGGTGGCGCTATAACTGTCCAAAACGTCTCTTTTTATTAGGGGTTCAAGCACGAAGTGCTGAAACCCTATTGTAATTGTACTGATTTTTATTATTATTATTATTCTCCCCTAAAACGCATCGTGCAGCCCAAACCGTAACAGCTGGAACCTTGAAACTTGGCCAAATGGTAGTCCTCAATTTGGGGAGAACCTATCAAAGTATGACTCAGATTGGCCCATAGGCCCATAGGTCAGATTGGCCCAAACCGTAACAGCTGGAACCTTGAAACTTGGCCAAATGGTAGTCCTCAATTTGGGGAGAACCTATCAAAGTATGACTCAGATTGGCCCATAGGTGGCGCTATAATGACCACATTTACTAAATTGCTCATAACTCCTAAACAGTTTGTCCTAGAGTCTCAATTTTAGCATCACTGTGATCCCTGGCTCCAGACGGACAAGATGGCTATCTCCAAATTCACCTACGAGCAAAAAAAAATTGTTATGGGCAAATTTGTCCAAAACCTACTTTGGCCAACTAGTCCCTGGTTTTTGGCCCAATCCAGACCAGACCAGTCTAGCACAGTTCTCTGGAGTCTCTAGATCAATAATTATCGAACAAAAGTTGAACTTTTGCATTGACCTGGCTGTAACAGGGTCATTTAGCAAAGGGGTGGGACAAAAAAACACTCAAAAGCCTACACAACCTAAGGGAAAACCCCAAAGTTCACAAAAATCGATGAGCAGATGTGTCAGAACATGGTGAAGAAGCATGCCAAGTTTCGTGAAGATCGGACAATAGGTGGCGCTATAACTGTCCAAAACGTCTCTTTTTATTAGGGGTTCAAGCACGAAGTGCTGAAACCCTATTGTAATTGTACTGATTTTTATTATTATTATTATTCTCCCCTAAAACGCATCGTGCAGCCCAAACCGTAACAGCTGGAACCTTGAAACTTGGCCAAATGGTAGTCCTCAATTTGGGGAGAACCTATCAAAGTATGACTCAGATTGGCCCATAGGCCCATAGGTCAGATTGGCCCAAACCGTAACAGCTGGAACCTTGAAACTTGGCCAAATGGTAGTCCTCAATTTGGGGAGAACCTATCAAAGTATGACTCAGATTGGCCCATAGGTGGCGCTATAATGACCACATTTACTAAATTGCTCATAACTCCTAAACAGTTTGTCCTAGAGTCTCAATTTTAGCATCACTGTGATCCCTGGCTCCAGACGGACAAGATGGCTATCTCCAAATTCACCTACGAGCAAAAAAAAATTGTTATGGGCAAATTTGTCCAAAACCTACTTTGGCCAACTAGTCCCTGGTTTTTGGCCCAATCCAGACCAGACCAGTCTAGCACAGTTCTCTGGAGTCTCTAGATCAATAATTATCGAACAAAAGTTGAACTTTTGCATTGACCTGGCTGTAACAGGGTCATTTAGCAAAGGGGTGGGACAAAAAAACACTCAAAAGCCTACACAACCTAAGGGAAAACCCCAAAGTTCACAAAAATCGATGAGCAGATGTGTCAGAACATGGTGAAGAAGCATGCCAAGTTTCGTGAAGATCGGACAATAGGTGGCGCTATAACTGTCCAAAACGTCTCTTTTTATTAGGGGTTCAAGCACGAAGTGCTGAAACCCTATTGTAATTGTACTGATTTTTATTATTATTATTATTCTCCCCTAAAACGCATCGTGCAGCCCAAACCGTAACAGCTGGAACCTTGAAACTTGGCCAAATGGTAGTCCTCAATTTGGGGAGAACCTATCAAAGTATGACTCAGATTGGCCCATAGGTGGCGCTATAATGACCACATTTACTAAATTGCTCATAACTCCTAAACAGTTTGTCCTAGAGTCTCAATTTTAGCATCACTGTGATCCCTGGCTCCAGACGGACAAGATGGCTATCTCCAAATTCACCTACGAGCAAAAAAAAATTGTTATGGGCAAATTTGTCCAAAACCTACTTTGGCCAACTAGTCCCTGGTTTTTGGCCCAATCCAGACCAGACCAGTCTAGCACAGTTCTCTGGAGTCTCTAGATCAATAATTATCGAACAAAAGTTGAACTTTTGCATTGACCTGGCTGTAACAGGGTCATTTAGCAAAGGGGTGGGACAAAAAAACACTCAAAAGCCTACACAACCTAAGGGAAAACCCCAAAGTTCACAAAAATCGATGAGCAGATGTGTCAGAACATGGTGAAGAAGCATGCCAAGTTTCGTGAAGATCGGACAATAGGTGGCGCTATAACTGTCCAAAACGTCTCTTTTTATTAGGGGTTCAAGCACGAAGTGCTGAAACCCTATTGTAATTGTACTGATTTTTATTATTATTATTATTCTCCCCTAAAACGCATCGTGCAGCCCAAACCGTAACAGCTGGAACCTTGAAACTTGGCCAAATGGTAGTCCTCAATTTGGGGAGAACCTATCAAAGTATGACTCAGATTGGCCCATAGGCCCATAGGTCAGATTGGCCCAAACCGTAACAGCTGGAACCTTGAAACTTGGCCAAATGGTAGTCCTCAATTTGGGGAGAACCTATCAAAGTATGACTCAGATTGGCCCATAGGTGGCGCTATAATGACCACATTTACTAAATTGCTCATAACTCCTAAACAGTTTGTCCTAGAGTCTCAATTTTAGCATCACTGTGATCCCTGGCTCCAGACGGACAAGATGGCTATCTCCAAATTCACCTACGAGCAAAAAAAAATTGTTATGGGCAAATTTGTCCAAAACCTACTTTGGCCAACTAGTCCCTGGTTTTTGGCCCAATCCAGACCAGACCAGTCTAGCACAGTTCTCTGGAGTCTCTAGATCAATAATTATCGAACAAAAGTTGAACTTTTGCATTGACCTGGCTGTAACAGGGTCATTTAGCAAAGGGGTGGGACAAAAAAACACTCAAAAGCCTACACAACCTAAGGGAAAACCCCAAAGTTCACAAAAATCGATGAGCAGATGTGTCAGAACATGGTGAAGAAGCATGCCAAGTTTCGTGAAGATCGGACAATAGGTGGCGCTATAACTGTCCAAAACGTCTCTTTTTATTAGGGGTTCAAGCACGAAGTGCTGAAACCCTATTGTAATTGTACTGATTTTTATTAGGGGTTCAAGCACGAAGTGCTGAAACCCTATTGTAATTGTGCTGATTTTTATTATTATTATTATTATTATTATTCTGCCGTAAAACGCATCGTGCAGCCCAAACCGTAAGGGCTAGAGCTTTGAAACTTTGCCATATGGTAGTACAAAAATCGAGGAGAGGTTATCAAATTATGACCCCGATTGGCCCATAGGTGGCGCTATAGCAACCAAAAGCGCGAAACTGCTCATAACTCCTAGACCGTAAGTCATAGACTCAAGTGTCTTATATCATTGGAAAGCTGGACGCCTGACGAACAAAACGTATATCTCCGATTTTATTTCCGCCATGATAGATTTTCCGCCATTTTGAATTTTGTCGAAAATCTACTTTTGCGAACTAGTCCCTGGTTTTTTGCCCGATCGGAACCAAACCAGTGCAGAATTGTTCTCTGGAGTCTGAATATCAATAATTATCAAAAAAAAGTTGAAATTTCGATTCACGGTCGCTAGGGGGTGCAAAATTAACGTTGTGGGAGGAGCCTATTTTACTAAAATGGCTATAACTCCAGAAGTAAAAGAGGTATTTTAACCAAACCTGGTACACATGTGTAAGACGTCAATATGAGGTCACGGTAAAAAAATCGCGGCGATTGGTCACATGGTGGCGCTATAACATGAAAAAAACATAAAACAGGCTATAACCACCTGACCGTTAGTCCGATTGACTTGAAAATTGGTATGCAGTGTCTTGGTCCAAGGTGCCATGTATGTCTATGAGGACATTGGTGTATCTCAAAAAACATGGCCGCCATCGGCCAATGAAGTTTGAGCACCTATTAGACAAGGTTAACGGAGGCCTATCGGAACGAAACTCGGTGGGCATGTTCGACTCATGGCCCTAGAGGTCTGTAAGAATTTTAAAAGAAATCGGCCACTAGTTGGCGCTAACGAGTTTTATGGCTCTGTAATCACGTGGTGTTACACTTATTGTCACAAAATGCATACCATTTGATAGATCTCCTCTTGTTGAACAACTTTGCCTCAAGAACCATTGCTGTCAATCAAACCGTTCATTAAATATTCGTAATTATGTTAAAAACCTACTTTTGCGAACTAGTCCTAGGTTTTTCGCCCGATCAGAACCAAACGAGTCTAGGACAATTCTATGGACTCTCAAGATCAATAATTATCAAAAAAAAGTTGAACTTTTGCATTTTTCGCATGGGTATATTGGGTCATAAAGAAAATGGGCGTGGCAAAATGCACTCAAAAGCCTATAAATCCTAAACAAAAACTCAGAACTTCACGAAAATTGGTGAGCTTATGTGCCATAACATCATTAACAAGCATGCAAAATTTCATGGAGATCGGACTATAGATGGTGCTATAACTGTTAAAAAGCTTTAAAAAACACATATTTCCTATGGTAAATTGCCTGTATTGGCTGTAAATGGACTTTTCCATCTATTATTTCAGTGGTTAAAAGCTTTCTAAATAAATCTTAATGTCTTAAATGCTTATGTGCCTAAAGGCCTTAAATGCTTGAACCCCGATAAATGCTGCTTGCAGCTTTAATTATTATTATTATTCTCCCCTAAAACGCATCGTGCAGCCCAAACCGTAACAGCTGGAACCTTGAAACTTGGCCAAATGGTAGTCCTCAATTTGGGGAGAACCTATCAAAGTATGACTCAGATTGGCCCATAGGTGGCGCTATAATGACCACATTTACTAAATTGCTCATAACTCCTAAACAGTTTGTCCTAGAGTCTCAATTTTAGCATCACTGTGATCCCTGGCTCCAGACGGACAAGATGGCTATCTCCAAATTCACCTACGAGCAAAAAAAAATTGTTATGGGCAAATTTGTCCAAAACCTACTTTGGCCAACTAGTCCCTGGTTTTTGGCCCAATCCAGACCAGACCAGTCTAGCACAGTTCTCTGGAGTCTCTAGATCAATAATTATCGAACAAAAGTTGAACTTTTGCATTGACCTGGCTGTAACAGGGTCATTTAGCAAAGGGGTGGGACAAAAAAACACTCAAAAGCCTACACAACCTAAGGGAAAACCCCAAAGTTCACAAAAATCGATGAGCAGATGTGTCAGAACATGGTGAAGAAGCATGCCAAGTTTCGTGAAGATCGGACAATAGGTGGCGCTATAACTGTCCAAAACGTCTCTTTTTATTAGGGGTTCAAGCACGAAGTGCTGAAACCCTATTGTAATTGTACTGATTTTTATTATTATTATTATTCTCCCCTAAAACGCATCGTGCAGCCCAAACCGTAACAGCTGGAACCTTGAAACTTGGCCAAATGGTAGTCCTCAATTTGGGGAGAACCTATCAAAGTATGACTCAGATTGGCCCATAGGCCCATAGGTCAGATTGGCCCAAACCGTAACAGCTGGAACCTTGAAACTTGGCCAAATGGTAGTCCTCAATTTGGGGAGAACCTATCAAAGTATGACTCAGATTGGCCCATAGGTGGCGCTATAATGACCACATTTACTAAATTGCTCATAACTCCTAAACAGTTTGTCCTAGAGTCTCAATTTTAGCATCACTGTGATCCCTGGCTCCAGACGGACAAGATGGCTATCTCCAAATTCACCTACGAGCAAAAAAAAATTGTTATGGGCAAATTTGTCCAAAACCTACTTTGGCCAACTAGTCCCTGGTTTTTGGCCCAATCCAGACCAGACCAGTCTAGCACAGTTCTCTGGAGTCTCTAGATCAATAATTATCGAACAAAAGTTGAACTTTTGCATTGACCTGGCTGTAACAGGGTCATTTAGCAAAGGGGTGGGACAAAAAAACACTCAAAAGCCTACACAACCTAAGGGAAAACCCCAAAGTTCACAAAAATCGATGAGCAGATGTGTCAGAACATGGTGAAGAAGCATGCCAAGTTTCGTGAAGATCGGACAATAGGTGGCGCTATAACTGTCCAAAACGTCTCTTTTTATTAGGGGTTCAAGCACGAAGTGCTGAAACCCTATTGTAATTGTACTGATTTTTATTATTATTATTATTCTCCCCTAAAACGCATCGTGCAGCCCAAACCGTAACAGCTGGAACCTTGAAACTTGGCCAAATGGTAGTCCTCAATTTGGGGAGAACCTATCAAAGTATGACTCAGATTGGCCCATAGGTGGCGCTATAATGACCACATTTACTAAATTGCTCATAACTCCTAAACAGTTTGTCCTAGAGTCTCAATTTTAGCATCACTGTGATCCCTGGCTCCAGACGGACAAGATGGCTATCTCCAAATTCACCTACGAGCAAAAAAAAATTGTTATGGGCAAATTTGTCCAAAACCTACTTTGGCCAACTAGTCCCTGGTTTTTGGCCCAATCCAGACCAGACCAGTCTAGCACAGTTCTCTGGAGTCTCTAGATCAATAATTATCGAACAAAAGTTGAACTTTTGCATTGACCTGGCTGTAACAGGGTCATTTAGCAAAGGGGTGGGACAAAAAAACACTCAAAAGCCTACACAACCTAAGGGAAAACCCCAAAGTTCACAAAAATCGATGAGCAGATGTGTCAGAACATGGTGAAGAAGCATGCCAAGTTTCGTGAAGATCGGACAATAGGTGGCGCTATAACTGTCCAAAACGTCTCTTTTTATTAGGGGTTCAAGCACGAAGTGCTGAAACCCTATTGTAATTGTACTGATTTTTATTATTATTATTATTCTCCCCTAAAACGCATCGTGCAGCCCAAACCGTAACAGCTGGAACCTTGAAACTTGGCCAAATGGTAGTCCTCAATTTGGGGAGAACCTATCAAAGTATGACTCAGATTGGCCCATAGGCCCATAGGTCAGATTGGCCCAAACCGTAACAGCTGGAACCTTGAAACTTGGCCAAATGGTAGTCCTCAATTTGGGGAGAACCTATCAAAGTATGACTCAGATTGGCCCATAGGTGGCGCTATAATGACCACATTTACTAAATTGCTCATAACTCCTAAACAGTTTGTCCTAGAGTCTCAATTTTAGCATCACTGTGATCCCTGGCTCCAGACGGACAAGATGGCTATCTCCAAATTCACCTACGAGCAAAAAAAAATTGTTATGGGCAAATTTGTCCAAAACCTACTTTGGCCAACTAGTCCCTGGTTTTTGGCCCAATCCAGACCAGACCAGTCTAGCACAGTTCTCTGGAGTCTCTAGATCAATAATTATCGAACAAAAGTTGAACTTTTGCATTGACCTGGCTGTAACAGGGTCATTTAGCAAAGGGGTGGGACAAAAAAACACTCAAAAGCCTACACAACCTAAGGGAAAACCCCAAAGTTCACAAAAATCGATGAGCAGATGTGTCAGAACATGGTGAAGAAGCATGCCAAGTTTCGTGAAGATCGGACAATAGGTGGCGCTATAACTGTCCAAAACGTCTCTTTTTATTAGGGGTTCAAGCACGAAGTGCTGAAACCCTATTGTAATTGTACTGATTTTTATTATTATTATTATTCTCCCCTAAAACGCATCGTGCAGCCCAAACCGTAACAGCTGGAACCTTGAAACTTGGCCAAATGGTAGTCCTCAATTTGGGGAGAACCTATCAAAGTATGACTCAGATTGGCCCATAGGCCCATAGGTCAGATTGGCCCAAACCGTAACAGCTGGAACCTTGAAACTTGGCCAAATGGTAGTCCTCAATTTGGGGAGAACCTATCAAAGTATGACTCAGATTGGCCCATAGGTGGCGCTATAATGACCACATTTACTAAATTGCTCATAACTCCTAAACAGTTTGTCCTAGAGTCTCAATTTTAGCATCACTGTGATCCCTGGCTCCAGACGGACAAGATGGCTATCTCCAAATTCACCTACGAGCAAAAAAAAATTGTTATGGGCAAATTTGTCCAAAACCTACTTTGGCCAACTAGTCCCTGGTTTTTGGCCCAATCCAGACCAGACCAGTCTAGCACAGTTCTCTGGAGTCTCTAGATCAATAATTATCGAACAAAAGTTGAACTTTTGCATTGACCTGGCTGTAACAGGGTCATTTAGCAAAGGGGTGGGACAAAAAAACACTCAAAAGCCTACACAACCTAAGGGAAAACCCCAAAGTTCACAAAAATCGATGAGCAGATGTGTCAGAACATGGTGAAGAAGCATGCCAAGTTTCGTGAAGATCGGACAATAGGTGGCGCTATAACTGTCCAAAACGTCTCTTTTTATTAGGGGTTCAAGCACGAAGTGCTGAAACCCTATTGTAATTGTACTGATTTTTATTATTATTATTATTCTCCCCTAAAACGCATCGTGCAGCCCAAACCGTAACAGCTGGAACCTTGAAACTTGGCCAAATGGTAGTCCTCAATTTGGGGAGAACCTATCAAAGTATGACTCAGATTGGCCCATAGGTGGCGCTATAATGACCACATTTACTAAATTGCTCATAACTCCTAAACAGTTTGTCCTAGAGTCTCAATTTTAGCATCACTGTGATCCCTGGCTCCAGACGGACAAGATGGCTATCTCCAAATTCACCTACGAGCAAAAAAAAAATTGTTATGGGCAAATTTGTCCAAAACCTACTTTGGCCAACTAGTCCCTGGTTTTTGGCCCAATCCAGACCAGACCAGTCTAGCACAGTTCTCTGGAGTCTCTAGATCAGGGGTGTCAAACTCATTTTCACTGAGGGCCACTTCAGCATTATGGCTGCCCTCAAAGGGCCGGTTGTAACTGTAAGACTTTTAAAATGTTAATATATTGTCTCTTTAAAGTTTATTTGATTATTACTTATTTAAGTTACAAATATCGTATAGGCATTTGCTGGGGTGTTTCTAGGTTTTAAAAACATCAGGGGATGAGCCCGAAACATCAGGGGCTGGGTAATAATGATTTGATACAGAGAATAATGTATTATTGTATATATGCAGGGGCAAACTGGCTCAAAAATTCAGCCCTGGCACTGTAGCCACACCAGCACACATTACCACACAGTCATGCGTATTCAAATGTGAGGTAGTTAGGGGGCTTCAGGGACATGCTCCCCCGATAAAATTTGGATTTCTCGGACCTACATATGTGCATTTTAAGGTGTTTAAAGGCCAAAAAATTTGGATAACAATAGCTTTAAAAGCATGTCAGTGGGCAGTAGCATAAATTATTTGTCAAGATAACAGATTCTTAAAAATGAGAATGAGGATAAATATTGCAATGAATGATCCACACTACAAAATGGAAATGCAGAATGTTTCTGCTTATTGTTGACAATACACAATCACATATTCCAAACAGCAATGGCCTTAAATGAGAAATCTTTCAAGGATTATTTTGCATAGATGTTACATTTCAATCAAAAACCAGTGCAATCTTTTTATGTCCAGAGGCAAATGAGCAACTTATATTACCATTAAAGATTGGTTTCAGCAACTTGTTTCTTTCCTGAGTTAATCAATGCTTTTGGCAATAATCAGTTTAAAGTTCAATTGTTCACTCATAAAGACAGTCACTTGTCGCCACCTACTGGCTGGATGATGCAAGTGGCGCAAACACAGACAAGCAGAGTGATACAAATGGTGAAAAGGATAATACTGGTACATATTATATTAAATATTATGTAATATATTTAATATATTTAAATAAATATATTATTATATTAAAATAATATAAAATATCAATATATTATTCTTCAATCAGTTCTATGCAGCAGAATCAGATTTAACAGATTTTTTTTTGACCAATTGTCAAAATAAAGAATATTCCTACAAAGCTATTTTTTATCAGAGCATGAGCAAAGCAGAAAGAACGAGAGGATCGTGATTCGTGTAATTTTACCAGTGTTGCCAGCACAGCTATACACACGTGTGTACTCCCAGATAGCAATTACATGTGGGCCACATGTGGGTATTATCTGGCACATATGGCCTAGATGTGGCATGGCTGAACAGATATGGGCCAAATCGTAGCCATATTTGTTTTGCCATAACTTAAAAATCTGCGGGAAATGCTCTCTTGGTTCACAACTGATTTTGAGGTATATGGCCCAGATAACAACGAACACATGAGGACCATATGTGGTTGAGCTATGGCACACAGTGAGAAACACTGACTTGTGGTAAACATTTGGCTTATACGTGGAAAAACACAGGAATCCTGAAATCAAGTGCGGCAAACATCCGCCGTTCCACACCTCAGGTTGCTCTGCATCTTCCCTCCTATTGGTGGAGTGAGACTACGGCGCGAGTTTGACTGCGACGCTGGCCAGCTGACGCCATTTAACGTTACTCTGCTTTCCTCACGTCTGTGTACATTCAGGTAAGTGATGTTTTGGCATTTTAAAGTCATATAAATGAAATATGCAGCATTATGTGTCAATATTGCATGTTATTATGCGTTTAGTTATTCGTTCCATCGAGGAAGGGGTTGAACTAGCTAATATTTTCCTCAGTTTACTGCTATAACTTACAATAAAGTTTAATGTAACTTAACCGTTAACTTAGGCTATAGCAGTTCGCTGGTTTGCCGTTTTAAATTAAGATGTTTTTGTTTATAAATCAACAGCTCACTGTCGTACACAATAAAATAGTATAGTTTGTCATTGTGTAGTAGCCTATTTGTGAATTAAGGCGACGCGGTCCAATGTAGGTGAACTGTTTGTCAGAAAACCTAAATCCTAATTTGTGTTCACAATCATTCAACTAATATAAAAATGCCAAGAATAAACACATTAATACGTGTGCATTATTGTATGTATCTTTATTTAACTCTGAAATGATATTCAACCAAGACTTTTTCTCATGACCTTTCCCTCTTTAAAATTAAAGTTGTAATGTTAACGTTAGGCTATTAGTGTCAAGTCACAATACCAAAATTATGACTTTCGATACAATACCTGAACATTAACATGAACTTATAATGAACTGCACTTCTACTGCATATATTAATATGTGTTAATGTTAATTTCAACATTTACTAACACATTCAATATAAAAAATTGTACTTGTTAACTTTAGTATGCACTGTGAACTAACATGAACAAACAATGAATTGCTGTATTTCTGTTAACTATCAATTAATTAAGCAGCCATTCACTGCCATTATAAAGCTTGGAAGAGGCAGGACATTTTTATAATTACTCTGATTTCTCACGATATAGTTTATATACCATGCTATGGTATACTGTCATACCGCCCAGCCCTAATGTGTGGTATGGGTGGGGCAATGACAATAATTTCCATATTAAAAACCTAGAAAATATGGTTTCAGATGGAGTAAATATTAGTTTATATTTCATTTTTGAATATAAAAGCACTTTCATTTTAGGGTGGTCTATTTAAATGCATATTTCAACCACTTACACAATGTTTTTTTTTCCTATCAGATTACCTATCTGGGTCTGGTTGGTGGCTTTGACCTGAATAACACCATCTGGAGAGTGCTGAAAGGCACTTTTACAACTGCTGTGGCACGTTATGAATTGGAGAGAAGTCAATGGGAAGATTGGTGTCCAACGCCTGGTCGTAAAGGAAGTTGTCATTGGTGAGACCTTTTTTAGAAGTCACTTTTATTTGTATTGCACTTTGCACAATTCACAACTTTTCAAAACCACTTTACAGAACATTGTATTTTTATTTCTGTTATCTCAGTATCGAACCAAACAACTTTTTTTGTCATTACCTGATCACATCCGTGGCTCACTTAAGTGACTGCATTTTTTTATTTAGAAGTTTTATGTTTTGTTTTTAAAGAAAGTTATTTTTTATATATTGCGAATCATATTGTTTCAATCATACATTTTAAAGCTGTAATCACAATATAAGATTATCATTCTGTCAAAGTCTCATACCAAGCGCATGCCTACAACTATCTGTATTTAGTTCATTATCACTGTGTATTTAAAAGGTTAGTTCACCCAAAAATGAAAATTCTGTCAGTAATTACTCACCCATGTTGTTCCAACCCCCGTAAGACCTTCGTTCATCTTCGGAACACAAATTAAGATATTTATGATGAAATCTGAGAGCTGTCTCACTCCTCCATAGGCTTCTCTGTTATTGAAACTTGCCAGCCCAGAAAGTTAGTAAAGACATTGTTAAAATAGTCCAAGAATACAGTGGCTGAACCTTAAGTTTATCAAGTGTCGAAAATACTTTTTGTGCGCAAAACAAGCTAAAATAAAGACTTTATTCCACGTAGTGTAACAGCGCTTCTGTGTTGTACGTCAGAACGTAGGCTCACGACTGGCCAGCATCCCACACATGACCAGCGTCGGCCAATAGTGAGTCTACGCTCTGACGTACAACCCAGAAGTTGGAAAAACTTGAGGGTGATTACAGATAGAATTTTCATTTTTGGGCGAACTAACCCTTTATGTTCCTCCTTGCATTCAGTACTTGGCCCATTATTGTTTGTGTGTTTCTGCTTCCAAATTGTCTCGCATCATTGCAGATTATCTTGAGTTTATTTTGTGTTAGTAAAAACACTTATTTTTGTAGACTCTGTCTTTGGACTAAAACATGACATTAATGCTATCTGTGTTGGTGTGTTTTTACATTAGAGTGTGCATGTCTTTTTTTTTAAAAAAGAAGCAGAATACATGCAGTGTTGTAAATTTTAACCGGTTGTTGGTGCAAAAGTATTCTAAAAATCGAAATAATTTGTCATAAGGAATTACGGTATAATTCTGGCCCACATATTGAAAAATACAATTTGCAATTCCTTTTGAAAATTTACTGGAAAAAACTTTCATACACTGGTAATTCAGAGGTGTTTAATTTGTTAATAATTGCAATTTAAATATTAAAGGATATTTACATTAATGATTTTTTTTTTTATTATCCTGCAGCTCTAGCTTCCAGGTTGTATTGCTGCTAACATTATTTAAATTCTTCTTTATTGCAGGTGCAGTCAGGCAGAATACCCTTACTGGAAAAGGTCAACACATTGCCGACCCTCATTGGAGACTTCTCTGCACATCAACACACTTCTCAACTCTTTACCTTTCAAGTTTGCTTTAACTTTCTCAATTTCTCTTCAAAGTTCTCTTTACCAACTGTGATTTATTTGTATTACTCTCATTGGACTAATTAAACATAACATTAATACAAGCTTTGATCGAGTGTTTTGAACTTTGGTGTAAAATTATTATGTATATTTATATTATTAATTTGTATTCTTGAATGTTTTCAACTGAATTCTACTTAAAATAAGTACAACTGAGTAGCTGTAATTATGTTTTCTTAAATGTTTTCAACTGAATACTACTGTAATTATTAAATTCAACTTGTTGCTGTAATTATATTTATTTTGATAAATGTTTTCAACTGAATACTACTGTTATTATTCAACTCTTGCTGTAATTATATTTATTTTTATGAAATGTTTTCAACTGAATACTGCTGTAATTAAGTACAACACTTTAGCTGTATTAAATGCTTGTCAAAATAAATAGTTTTGAGTACATTTGTTGTTGAGTGTTTAATTTACCTGTGAGTTAAGACTTAAAATACTGTCAGCTGCATGTGGGCCACATAAGGGCCGTTAGATTTTAACAGAACTCAACCATACCAAAGTTGCATACCAGGCCCACATATGGGCCACATGAATTTGTAGTATTTGGCTCATGCTTGGTGGAGTTATGGCAGTCCTTTGGTTCAGTTCTGGCAAAGGAGATGTGGGCCATATCTGGGCCGGCAAACACAAACTAATCTGGGCCACAGCTCAGCGGTTTATCTGGCCCACATCTGTGCCAAAGGTAATTTGCTGACTGGGCTGTTACAGCACAGAAATGCTATTGCAAAAAGAAACAAACAAGTCCAGAGAAATTTCATGTCGGCACGTTTTTTTTTAGCGGACTTTGCCTTTCCGGTGAGCGTGAGCAGAGCTCGCAACACAAACACACACACACACACACACACACACACACACACACACGGAGGTTGCTTGCGGAACATTGAGCAGAACACGCTGTGAACACGGAGCGGAGAGCACAGCGCACACACACAAGCAGAACGCGCTTAGAAGTTATGCATCTTCGGAAGCGGACTCGCACGCAAAGTCATAAAACACGCTGAGCCAGAGTAAACCATCGCCGAACACGGAGGGGCGCGGCGGCTGTTTAGTATCTTTCGGCCAAAAAACGAAAATGTTATTTTCGGCCGAAAATTTTCGGCAGCCTAAATTTCGTTGCATCCCTAATTTTAAGACACTCATATGCTCTCGCGGGCCATATAAAATAATGTGGCGGGCCGGATTAGGCCCGCGGGCCTTGAGTTTGACACATGTGCCCTACACCCATAAAGCTTCACAGTCCTAGTGATCGCATTATGATATCGCTTGTTTCTGCTCTTCTTTGCCTGCGTTTTGATCTCCTATCCACACATTAGCTAGAACATTTGTATACTGTAACGTACACACGGCAAGGTAGCCTACTGTATATGCGTGTATTAGGCCGAATGTATTCGGAGCAAACCCCCCTGATGCTAAACCTTAAAAACTTACTTCAAATATGATGTTTTCTTATTTGGTGAAGTTCGGTATCTTCTTGCAACTATCTCTCGTCCTCTGCTCGTCCGTTTGAAAACTGCGCGCGCACCGCGACCGCGCTGCCGGCGAACGTATTTTTTTTATTTTTTTTTTTTATCAGCATCAGCAACTGCCAGTAGCAAATAAAAATTTGGGGTGGCACCCGGGGTGGCCAATCGCATGTCAGGGGTGTCCAGTGCCACCCCGGACCCCCCACTGGCTCCTGGTTAACCTATGTTTTTTTTCTTGATATTTTGTGACTTTTTCTCATTTATCATCATGAACATGCATGCAAAGTTTCAACATGCTGGTGTTTTTTGACATATACAAACAAAATTACTGTTCCTTTCGTGATGTTCGCAGGTCAGTTTCACCCGCATATTTTAACGCTCTAAGGCAACTGTACTGCTGAAAAATCCAGCTAAAACCAGCCTAAGCTGGTTGGCTGGTTTTAACTGGTTTAAGATGGAAGTAGCTGGTTTTAGCTGGTCTCCCAGCCTGGCTTAGCTTGTTTTAGCTGGTCTCCCAGCCTGGCCTAGCTGGTCAAGCTGGTCTCCCAGCCTGGCTTAGCTGGTTTTAGCTGGTCTCCCAGCCTGGCTTAGCTTATTTTAGCTGGTCAAGCTGGTCTCCCAGCCTGGCTTAGCTTATTTTAGCTGGTCTCCCAGCCTGGCCTAGCTGGTCAAGCTGGTCTCCCAGCCTGGCTTTGCTGGTTTTAGCTGGTCTCCCAGCCTGGCATAGTTGATCAAGCTGGTTTCCCAGCCTGGACAATTTGGTGGTCAGCTGGTTTTAGCTGGTCTCCCAGCCTAGCCAAGCTGATGAACATCTCACCTTATTATTATATATATATATATATATATATATAATTATGTATAATAATAATAATTCACACACACACACACACACACACACACACACACACACACACACACACACACACAAAAAGTTAATATAGACGAAGTTGATTATAATATACACTAGTTAATTATTGGAACCAACTGGAACCCACTTTTTTTTTTTTTTTTTTTTTTGCTTGCCATTTAGTAATATAACACAATTATTAGTACTGTAACGCAACTTATCATTTATATAAATGTAAACAGAATTTTTCAAAAATAAAATAAAAAACTTTTAATACTTCTGTCACAATTTTTTTACTCGCGTGCCATAAATCTGGCATATTGCACATGGATGGGTCATAGAACTACACAATGAGTTTAAAATTCATGATTTAATATTAATGATTTTTAAAATTGTTATATGTTTTAATTCTAGATGTTTATTTAAATGCTGCGTGACTTTGAAGTGTTTTAATGTGCGTGCGCGTGAACATTCGAACATTCGCATTCAAACACTGGAGCGAGCGCGCGCGCTGCGCGAGAGCAGTTGGAAACGGGGAAACGTCATCAACTGACACACAGCAAAACTCTTGTCTCTCGCTGTTGTTTTCACTGCTTTCAGGTGAGTTTAGTCAACAAATTCACACAAATAATACACACAAACGTCCCTGACACCTTTATTACGTGTAATTGACACGCTCCTGTTGAATATTTACTTTATAGAAATGGTTTTGTGTCTTCGAAAAAGTCCGTTAGCATCTCAACCATTTTCAGAAGAGGTAAGTTAGGCGTACGTTAAGGCTAACTATAGACTGGAGCTCTTGTTTATGAAAGTTTGGGGTTTCAACCACATCTTTGTGTAGATAACAGTTTTTGATAGTTTTGTTTTGCTGGTAATTTGTCAATGGGTGATTGGAAGTAAGCTAATTTATTTAACCTAAAAGAATGCGCTGCACTGTTAATCAGTGACGTCACTTACTAACAGTGCAGTGCATTCTTTTAGGTTAAATAAATTAGCTTACTTCCAATCATTTTATTAATTTCATATGCATCTATTTATATTAATATATAATTAATTATTATATTAATTAATATACTATCTTAAGATATATATATTATATATATATATATATATATATATATATATATATATATATATATATATATCTTTTATTCTTTCTCTTTTCTGCAGTTCACCTCTGCTCTAGCTTGGTTTCTTGTAATAAACCCTACTGTAAATCTATGTTACATTGTTGGCTCTGTGAAATTGCATGTTATGTTCCTACTGTAGATCATCATGCTGAAGGCCTGCTGCACCCCCGTCCAAGAAAATCTCCACGGCTATGAACCATAAGACTAGTAAGCAAAACCACCTCAAACATACAATGCACTACTGTCCAAAAGTTTGGGGTCTGTAAGATTTATGCTTTTGAAAGAAGTCTCACATTTTAAAATCATTAACCCCAGGTTTTTTCAGTGTGATTGTCCTTGAGAAGCCTGTAGGCTAAATAATAGGCGACAAATATAATGGTATAATGGTCGTAGTTATAATAATTTATTTAACTATTATGATAACAGGATATCATGGTCATTGGTATATTTTATTTTATTTCTCTAGGTCTGTTTTGAGTTATGTTGGCCAGTGAGACAGACACCATACTCAGGGGTATTTATTTATTTGTATGTATTTTTTACTGATAAATACTGAATTTTTTTTTTACTTTTAAATGCTAAATGTGATTCAGGCATGCAAGTTATTTTTCACAGATATCTGGCCAGCTTACTCATGGCTCATACTCTTAGCCTTTAAAATGTTTGAATTGATATCCCCAATGCAATATCAGGGGCTAAAGATATCATTAGAGTTCTTAGACTTAGGCCATCCTTAAAAATATTCTTGTTTGCCGTAACCCGACCGACCCTGTCAATTTAGTACCGACCCAATTTTTTTTTTTTTTTCCCTTTCAGTCCGACCGACTTGCCGGTTGTAAACTTGCGTTTAGACCGACCGATTTTTTTTTTAACTCTTCAAACAACTAATACAACTGCAATAAAATAATATTAGTTATTAAGTATTGTGAATATAAATTGCCTAGACCCAGGGGCGTAGCAACCGGGGGGGACGGGGGGGACACGTCCCCCTCACTTTTAGAAACCGGTGATTCTGTCCCCCGCATTTTTTTTTTTTCTTTTTTCGGACAAATGCACTGATTAAAACAATTTTTAATATAAAAATAAAAAATAACCAGGCAATCACCGAAAACGTGTGTGGATGGATGGATGGATGGATGCGTGTGGAGGAATGGATGATTCTGTTTTATTTCATTTGATGTAAGTGGCGATTGATAGCCTATAGTTGATAATAATATAGGCCTAATGTGCGCTGTCGAGGCTCGTGAAGTTATAACATTTTAGAAACAATATAGCCTAGTTAAGAAACAATATATAGCTAGGCTACACACGACCAGCTGTTTTCCTGAATGCCATCAAGATTGAAACCGTGACTGGTTTCATAACAGTTCAATAAACAAACAGTTAAAATTAACTTACAATAATTTTACTTGATGTACTCAAAAATGTACTCACTTACATTTTAGTCGCAATGACTGTTTTTGCTCTGTTTCATCAGCGAAAATAGTCCCAAACAAAGATCACAGCAGAACGCGCATCTCACAGCAACACTCGTTGCATTACTGAATGATTCAGCGTTTTGAACAAATCGGTTGAGTCAAAGATTCAATTACCCATTCATAAACTGCCTCATTCTGAATAAATCAGCCGTTTGAACGAATCGTTTGAATGAATGACTCAATGACTCGCTCATTAAGACGGTCGCCTGCCGCCTCCTACTGGCGGTTTAGTTTCATAAAGTATCATTCTTTTCAACATTCCTTATTTGTATATTCAAAAATATTTAAAATAATCTAATTTAATACAGTTATATTTTTTCAATGTAAATTATTTAATTTGATTGGTAACAGCCTAGTGTCTTATTATTTTAATTGAATATATTGATCAAATTTAAGAATTTAAAATGAAAGATGGAGCATAAAATTAGGGGGAAAATGCCTTTATAAAAGGTACAAAAAAAATTGTGTTTTCAAACAGTGATGTAATGAAACATTGACAATTTAAGTTTGAAGGGAGTAAAGCCTCTGTTTAGGCTATAAGGAAATGTAATTTTGCCAAAAGAAGAACTTTTATTTTAAATAAATGTTCATTTTAAATCAGCCTACTTCAGTGTGATATGTTACCATAATTTGAATAATTTGATACCAGAATTTGAATAATTGTAATGTGATGATCAGATGCAGATATCTAAATCAGAGAATATCATCGGGCGGTTTGCGGGTGGATTATTTATTTTTAACAGTGGATTCGGGTGACTCAAAGTGCACCAGATTAATGAATTTATCTTTAAAATGTACAAAATTTTCTTCCGGGGGGGCATGCCCCCGGACCCCCCTAGAGGTACCAAGCTCCACCAACAAAAATAATGTGGGAAACACATTAGGGTATATGATGATCTACAAAAAAATACACATTTAATTATCTTATTATTAAACATTATTAGGATTTTACCACCTCCGCCTCGTTTTGAGCCAGGAAAATGAACATCACCTTTGGGTCACGTCCTATGGTCACATACAGCTTTTGTCCCCCCCACTTTTATAATGGCTGCTACGCCCCTGCCTAGACCTACATACAAACATAAGCTACGTTCTTTCTTTTAAATAAAAACCCGTGGCGCGTCATCTATGATTATGTTTACACCATTGGTTAACCGTAAACGCATGTCACACTACTGCCTGCAAGCTAAGTTTGCTTCGTTTCATTCACTGTCAATGGTTCGCGCTTGGTAATGATGGCTGCGGCTTTACTCTAAAGATTATTTCATTTTATATGTTGTTGAATATGGTTTATTAAAAATAAACATGCGAGAGCATGTTATAGGCTATATGTCATGTTTTAGTCAGATATGACGACGACGCTACTGCAACACGCATTGCCGCAGATGAGAAGCTGAGCATCAACGTGCAAACTATCGCAAATCAAAGTGAAAGTAAGTCGCAGACGCTTAACACACAATCATCATCATTAAATGTAAAGAAACGAAATGATCTTACCAGGGCTGTTTCCGCTTTCTCTTATTGCGGGCTTTGATTCAGAAATTTTAGCTGATGATAAATAAAATAATGTAGTCATAACTGTTGCTTTCGGTGACGTGCACTCCATTAAATCTACATATAGCGGTAATTGAAGATCGGATTTATATCCGCAAAAAAACAACACACATTTAGACTATGTAACCAGGTGTAAATGGAATCGTTTTGATAAATCAGATTGCAATCCGATCTGAGAAAACGCATGAAGTGGCTTGGTGTAAACAGCCCTTAGACATAGGTGAAAAATGTCCCCCCCCCCCCCCACCGACCCTGATTTTTTTTTTAAAAATGAAAAAATATATACTTTTTTATATTATTTTTTATATATATAAAAAAATATAGACCGACCTACCGACCCTTTTTTTCTTTTTTTTTGCTGTTACTGCAAACCAAAATATTTTTAAGGATGGCCTTATGGCTATGCTCTTGTTATCAGATGAGATATAATTCCTAGCGTTTGGCCCTGTGATTCTTCAGGACAAGACCTTGATGCCATCCACACTCAGTAGATGAAGAAGGTGAGTTTCACAATAGCTGCTACTATCACAAATCAAGAGACCGAACACAACAGCTTTCATCCATATGCACACACCCATATGTAGGCATGGGTACTGAAACCCGGTATTAAATGGGCCCTGGGGCCAAATTATGGATGACCGCAGTATCGATAAGCTTGGACGTTATCAGTTCTGCTGACGGTACTGAAGAAATTACACGCACTATTTATTAAATACATTGTCTTGCAAATTGTATCTCACGCCATCCTTAAATTTTTTTTAAATCTTAAAATATTTGTTTGCCGTAACCCGACCGACCCTGTCAATTTAGTACCGACCCAATTATTTATTTATTTTCCCCTTTTAATCCGACCGACTTGCCGGTTGTAAACTTGCGTTAAGACCGACCGATTTTTCTTTTAACTCTTCAAACAACTAATACAAATGCAATAACAATAATATTAGTTAAGTATTGTTAATATAAATTGCCTAGACCTACATACAAACATAAACTACATTCTTTCTTTTTAATAAAAACCCGTGGCGTGTCATCTATGATTATGTTTACACCATTGGTTTACGCATGTCACACTATGGCCTGCAGGCTAAGTTCGCTTCGTTTCATTCACTGTCAATGGTTCGCGCTTGGTAATGATGGCTGCGGCTTTATCAAATTACTATAAAGATTATTTCATTTTTATATGTTGTTGAATATGGTTTATTAAAAAATAAACATGTGAGAGCGTGTTATAGGCTATATGCAGAGATGGGAAGTAACAAAGTACAAATACTTTGTTACTGTACTCAAATAGATTTTTCAGATATTTTTACTTTACTATTTATTTTTGTGCCGACTTTTTACTTTTACTCCTTACATTTTAACATGAATATCGGTACTTTCTACTTTTTTATTCTAAAAAATTGGCTCGTTACTTTAGTTTCAAATAATTTCAGTGGAGTCGTTATTATTTTTGCGTCATCAACCCTTCACAGGGAGTATGATTGACAGGCGATGTGACCAATCATAATCCGCCATTTTGTCCGACAAAGCAGTCAGGAGAAACAGTAGATTGTTGCTTTGATCGGGCTATCTACTTTGATGACGACATACTCCAGATCAGTCACATTTTGAATAAACTGCCTAGCCTGAGCTGATATATGCTCTTTGCAATAGATTGCGACTCCACCACCAGCTTTCTGTGCAATTTCTTGGTGTGTCGAGTAGGAGACATGTCTGTTACGCAGAAACATGTTGTGTCCTTCCAATTGGACGTGAGGTGTAGTGAATGATCCGGTCAGGTGAGTTTCCGTCATGCAAAGAATATCCGATAGAAGCAGTTCATGATGGCATCTGATATCTTCAATGTGGGATGACAGTCCTTCTGTGTTGTGATGAATGATTTTAATTGTTTGATCCATGTTGGTTTCCCTCACCTGCTGCAAAAGTGGCATGATTCCTTTGAATGTTGCTCTGGTCATGTTATCCAACGAGGCTGTTACTGCAGGATCAGCATATATCTTCTCATTGAAGTCTGTGATGTGCAATCCACGAAGTGAGGTCGTTCTGCTGAGGGCAACGTAGGCCATTCCTGGCTCGAAAATCTTCTTCAGTGACACCACGGTATTCTCCATTGTCATGCCTTGGACTTTGTGAGCTGTGCAGGCATAGGCTAACTTGATGGGAAATTGTCAACGAACAGCACCTTTCCTAAGAGTTTCTTCGGATCTCTCGATGTAAACAAAGTCGTCTTCTTCACCTTGCACCCTTTTGCGGTGTTTCTTGCCTGCGTTCGGATTGTCGAGCTTAAGTCCTAACATTTGCACGGTGTCGATTCCATCTTTTGTCTTACTGACAATGTTTGCAATCTTTCCAAAACACCCGTTTACTAGTCCATCTTCAACATCCAAATTCCTAGTCACCATTATACGTACTCCCAACGCAATTTGTACGGTGTCAGGCAAGTCGTCCTTTTTACGACCGTGTTGTGAAATATACGCCCCCCCCACAGCTGTAGGGGGAGCTCGTGGGGAAAACATGCAACAACAAAAGGGAAAATCAGCGAAGTGACTAGATCACTAATAGAGGTGTAAGAAAAAATCAATACACTCGAGTATCGCAATATTTTATTTTGCCATACTGTATCGATTTTCAATATCGATTTTTTTTTTTTTTTTTTTTTTTTTTAGTTTACGTTCAAAAATATTCATGGTAAGACAGTGGTTCACATTTATGTTGTGTTTAACCCTTTCATGCATGAATTATGATAACCCCAGTCAGGATTTTTTTTCCTATGTGTTTTTATTGCTCTTAGGGCATGAAAAATAAGAATTGATTTTTATTTTATTTTATTACAAATTTTTCAAAGAGATCTTCAGATGTCCACTTGAGTGGACAGCATGCGGTTGGTTTAAACTGAAGATATACTGTATTAAATATAAGACAATAATCAAACAGATAGAGTATGTGAATTTAACAAACTAATCAATACAATTATATCAAATCATGTGAAAACTATAAAATACAATGCTCAAAAAAATTAAAGGAACACTTTGAAAACACATCAGATCTCAATGGGGAAAAATATCATGCTGGATATCTATACTAATATGGACTGGGTAATGTGTTATGAACGAAAGGATGCCACATCGTTCGATGGAAATGAAAATGATCAACCTACAGAGGATTGAATTCAAAGACACCCCGGAAATCTAAGTGAAAAAATGATGCAGCAGGCTTGTCAATTTTGCTGAAATTTCATTGCAGCAACTCAGAATGGTACTCAGTAGTTTGTATGGCCCCCACGTGCTTGTATGCATGCCTGACAACGTCGGGGCATGCTCCTAATGAGACGACGGATGGTGTCCTGGGGTATTTCCTCCCAGATCTGGACCAGCGCATCACTGAGCTCCTGGACAGTCTGTGGTGCAACCAGGTGATGTCAGATGGACCGAAACACAATGTCCCAGAGGTGTTCTATTGGACGTAGGTCAGGTGAGCGTGGTGGCCCTTCAATGGTATCATTCCTTCATCCTCCAGGAACTGCCTGCATGCTCTCGCCACATGAGGCCGGGCATTGTTGTGCACCAGGAGGAACCCAGGACCCACTGCACCGGTATAGGGTCTGACAATGGATCCAAGGATTTCATCCCGATACCTAATGGCAGTCAGGGTGCCATTGTCTAGCCTGCAGAGGTCTGTGCGTCCCTCCATGGATATGCCTCCCCAGATCACTGACCCACCACCAAACCGGTCATGCCGAACGATGTTACAGGCAGCATAACATTCTCCACGGCTTCTCCAGACCCTTTCCTGTCTGTCACGTGCTCAGGGTGAACCTGCTCTCATTTGTGAAAACCGCAGGGCACCAGTGGCGGACCTGTTAATTCTGGTGTTCAATGGGAAATGCCAATCGAGCTCCCTGGTGCTGGGCAGTGAGCACAGGGCCCACTTGAGGACGTCGGGCCCTCAGGCCACCCTCATGAAGTCTGTTTCTGATTGTTTGGTCAGAGACATTCACACCAGTGGCCTGCTGGAGGTCATTTTGTAGGGCTCTGGCAGTGCTCATCATGTTCCTCCTCGCACAAAGGAGCAGATACCGGTCCTGCTGATGGGTTAAGGACCTTCTACGGCCCTGTCCAGCTCTCCTAGAGTAGCTGTCTGTCTTCCTGGAATCTCCTCCATGCTCTTGAGACTGTGCTGGGAGACACAGCAAACCTTCTGGCAATGGCACGTATTGATGAGCCATCCTGAAGGAGCTGGACTGCCTGCGCAACCTCTGTAGGGTCCAGGTATCGCCTCATGCTACCAGTAGTGACACTGACCCTAGCCAAATGCAAAACTGGTGAAAAACAGTCCGAAAAGATGAGTAGGGAAAAAATGTCAGTGGCCTCCACCTGTAAAACCATTCCTGTTTTGGGGGTTGTCTCACTGCTGCCCATCTAGTGCACCTGCTGTTAATTTCATTAACACTAAAGCAGCTGAAACTGATTACCAACCCCCTCTGTTACTTAACTGACAAGATCAATATCCCAGGAGTTTAACTGACTTGATGCTATTCTTTGATTAAAAAGTGTTCCCTTTATTTTTTTGAGCAGTGTATATACAAAAAATATAAATGCAAAATATTGCAAAGGCTTCATACAACTTTATACAAGTTGCACTTAGCGTATCTTTGATATCAGAACATGAGGACGTGATTCCATCAGAATTTTGTACAGCCTGTCAAGGTACAACTGTGGAAACCACTCAGATGCTTCTTCCAGTGCACCAGAGTATGGATATTTACCCTTATTAGCTGATAATTCTGATTATGTTCAAGATGGACATGCACATTTCTAGCATAGCCCTCCTCTGAGAAAACCTAGCGATACGTTTTTTTTCAATCTCATCTGAAATGATCAGTGTTGGGGGTAACGCACTACAAGTAACATGCATAACACATTCAGATTACTTTTTTGATGTTACAAGTAAAGTAATGTGTTACAAGTAGCATGCATTACCTAATCAGATTACTTTTTGATCTAACAAGTAATTAACTACAAGTAATGTGCATTACCTAATCAGATTACTTTTTGATCTAACAAGTAATTAATTACAAGTAATGTGCATTACCTAATCAGATTACTTTTTGATGTAACGAGTAAAGAAACGCATTACAAGTAACATGCATTACGTAATCAGATTACTTTGTGATGTTATGAGTAAAGAAACGCATTACAATAACGCACATTACATAATCAGATTACTTTTTGATGTTATGAGTAAGGAAACGCATTACAAGTAACACGCATTACATAATCAGATTACTTTTTGATGTTATGAGTAAGGAAACGCATTACAAGTAACACGCATTATGTAATCAGATTACTTTTTGATGTTATGAGTAAAGAAACGCATTGCAAGTAACATGCATTATGTAATCAGATTACTTTTTGATGTTATGAGTAAAAAAAACGCATTACAATAACACGCATTACGAAATCAGATTACTTTTTGATCTAACAAGTAAAGTAATGCATTACAAGTGTCATACATTATGTAATCACATGACTTTTTGATGTCAATGAAAATTACATTCTAATAATACAAGTACATTTATTGACAGTACAAAAAAATCTCTGCAGATTAAGTTAAGTTTTAAATTTCAAAAACAATATTCACATTATAATTATGAATTGTAGCTGAAATATAGCAATTGATGCATGACATCCACTACAGTGGACATGTGATTAATCAGAGTTTTCTCTCAATCTAAAATCAAAACTTGGAAAATTTTACTGTGATATGACTCATTAGATATTGCTTGATGCTGCAATATAATTTTTTTTACCTACAAGAGTCTCCTAGGATAGAAGGAATGGGTGTTTTTGAAAACATATTGAACTCTTTAATATTGCAGTAATATTAAACATTTTAATACTACAGTAATATTAAACATCTTTAGTATTTGTTTCAAATAACGTTGTGTTTGAGCTGCGTGCGCTAAAGCTAAAGAGCTGAAGGAACACCCCTAAACCTATATATGATAAATTAGATATTTATACAAAATAAACACAATATTACAACTTACACTTGCACAAAATCATGCACAGATTAACTTGAGCTATTATTAATAGTTATCAACTATTACATAGTGAAACTCCTGTTGTGGATGCGCTCCTCCTAGGACAACACGCTGAAACACAGCAACTAAACCCAAAAGAATTCACAACGTTTTTAATGCAATATTTTGCTCATTATAATGTATGTATATATTTCAGTCCCAATCATAGTTATTAATGTTCTGCATTGAAGCTAATGATCATCACATATTGTGACTTTTAATTAAATCAAAGCTACAGCTAACACTGTCTGTAAAAGACAGACTTACAATCGGTTAAATGTACTGTTATGTTGATGAAATATTGAAAAAAAATCAACTTTAGAAAACATGGGTGGTGATGAAGTAAAAAGATCCAGCACATTTAGATGGTACAACCTTTTGAACTGACTGTATGCATATCCCACACAGCCTCATTTTTGATTCACTTGGAATTAAATATGGCATCTACCCAGACTAAAGTTGCTTGACACATGCTGAAAGGTTCCACACAAATTGTTAAGATCTCACTGAAATGACTAGATATCTTTGTAGGAAGAAAAATACAGCTTCTTATTTGTAATATTGTGATCTGTAAAAAAAAATGCAGCTCTTATGTGGTAGCCAAAGTAGGAGTAACGTCACAACATTTATAGCTACCAACTGGAATATATTATGTATAAGTTTCTTTTTTTCTGTAGAACATAAAAAGATATTTAGATTTTTTTTTTTTTCATACAATTGAAGCTCATTTATGTTTTGTCTTGATCCACATAGGAAACAAAGTTTGGATCAGAGAAGAGGCATGGGAGAAGATTAATTTATCTACAAAAGATTCTCTCTATGTTAAAGAGATAGCTGTGGCACTGTGGGGGACAAACACTTTAAAGAGCAGAAGTGTGTTAGGAAAGGAGTGTCCCACGAATAAACACTCTGCAAAGCCTCCCCTGACACCCTCCAAGCTGCAAGTTTTGAGAGGTAATCTGTTATTTCATTCATTCATTCATTTATTCATTCATATACTTTATGTAGCCGTAGCCAATTTAGTAAAAGGGTTTTACATTAGTTGATTAACTTTCTAAGTTTTACTAGTTGAAAAGTGACAAATTAATAATCTAAATTATTTATCTTTCAAGTCTGCTTCAGTGACTGGCTCAAACAAAAAGAACCCGAAAAAGGAGAGAGAGAAGCGGGAGAAGCAAGTGGGGTATTACATATCCCAAAAAATACAAGATGTCATAAAAAAAGAAAAGAAAAATGTAATGTAAAATCTATCTCTATAATTCTGTTATTGTTCTCCTTTAGTTACTATTATAGTTTTTAGCATTTCAATCATTTCAATTAATAATTTTGTTCATTACTGTTAGCATATCAATAGGTTGTTTTAAGGGGCTGCAATATCAAATAAAAGGAATTTATTTGAATGGTTGCCTGTGCTCCTGAAGATTATTTTAAGTATACTTGGAATTGTTTACATTATTTGTCACAACACCCAGTGGCAGGAAAAATAGAGAAGACATAGAGTCAGCCAGCCTGACCAGCTAAAACCAGCTAAGCCCAACAATGACCAGCTAAGCCCAACAATGACCAGCTAAGACCAGCCTGACCAGCTAAAACCAGCTAAGCCCAACAATGACCAGCTAAGCCCAACAATGACCAGCTAAGACCAGCCTGACCAGCTAAAACCAGCTAAACCCAACAATGACCAGCTAAGACCAGCCTGACCAGCTAAGCCCAACAATGACCAGCTAAGACCAGCCTGACCAGCTAAAACCAGCTAAGCCCAACAATGACCAGCTAAGACCAGCCTGACCAGCTAAGCCCAACAATGACCAGCTAAAACCAGCCTGACCAGCTAAGCCCAACAATGACCAGCTAAGACCAGCTAAAACCAGCTAAGACCAGCCAGGCTGACCAGCTAAAACCAGCAAAGCCCAACAATGACCAGCTAAGACCAGCCTGACCAGCTAAGACCAGCCTGACCAGCTAAAAAAGTGTTCAAAACCCCTCTAAAACCAGCCTGATAAACCAGCTATGACCAGGCTGGGAGACCAGCCAAAACCAGCCTGACCAGCTTAGGCTGGTTTAAGCTGGATTTTTCAGCAGGTACGAACCCAAAATAATAACATTTCTTGGTTATACTTTGATATTTTATTTTTTTACTACCTTATGAAGCAAAAAAAAAAAAGGTTTTCCACACTTTTCAATACAGAAAAATATTTTGTCAGCCACAGATGGTAAAAATTACCTATCATTTATTTTTTCAAGCTACCTGAAATAATATTAAATCTTTTTTTTTCTTCTTGATATTTTGTGACTTTTTTGCATTTATCTTCATGAACATGCATGCAAAGTTTCAACATGCTGGTGTTTTTTTTTTTTTTTTTTTTTACATATACAAACAAAATTACTATTACGTTTGTGATGTTCGCAGGTCAATTTGACCATCATAGGCTATTCAAAAGCAACTGTACAGACACAAATAAAAACATTTATTTTATGTATCAACTGGGCATCAACTCCAGTTTTAAAGTGTAAGTGTATCTAAAAGTGCTCTAACCCAAACCAAACACACTAGAAAAAGCTAAATCATGGTGTTCAGAGTTAATTTCAAATTACAAATGAAAATCTTTGACAGACGCAGATAGTAAAATAAGCTCTCATTTATATATTCAAGATATCTGAAATATCTTGAGACTTCGACATAGACTGCAGGAAAAATTAGCTCAGATTAATTGATTAATTGTTCAGTTATGATGTTCTAAGCAAAAAAAAAAAATATATATATATTCAAATATATATAAATATAATGTATATTCAAATTTTGTCAAAGCAAAACAGTTTTAAAAAATGGTTAAAAACCATTTTCATTAAATCATATCTTCAGATATATATTTTTGGGAATATTTGACAAATGTTGATATTAAAAGTTTACAGTTTGTACCTGAATCTTTGTTGTTTTTCATAGTGTGATTTTTGAGGAATTGTATTTAATCCAATGCGGGTCAATTTGACCCGGACCATAAGGGGAGTGCACAGAATTCCAACATAACACAAGGGTTAAACTCCATTTTAAAGGTTTAAGAGCTATAAGTGAAGCAGAACAAAAAACGATGAGCTGACTAACGTTAGGCTGTCTAATAGGCGGAAATTAGACCAAACGTCAGACCTACCTTTTTTCTCCCATAAATAAAAACCTTGCTACTTGGGGTATTTTACATGCACAGTGCCAACTTCGAGTCAGTAAAATAATAATAAAAACAATAATTTAATGCTGGTATCCAAAACATTTAATTCAATTCAAGTATTATATTAGATAGATTTTAAAACTTCAATGCACACGTATAATAAGCCTAGTAATAATAAGCCTAGTAATAAGTAGACATTTAAAATACATCAATAACTGATATCATAGTTTAAAGGGATACTTCAGGATTTATTAAGCTTTGTATTTGTAGAAAACCTGTAGTATTTTCGAATTACCATGCTTTCCACCCTCATACCCCCTTGAGACAAGAGATTTATGTATTTTGTGTCTGGAAAAAATCCTCCGATGACGCAAAAATCGTCATTTTGCGTCATCGGAGGATTTTCTGGCCAGAGGCTAAAGACTACAGCCAGTAGATGGCGTTGTTCCACATGTTTTCAGCCCGCCCATAGAGGGTTGGATCTCACTCACAGAATGTACACAGTGTCAGCCGTCTTTCTTTGGAAGCTAAGCTAGCAGGCTCTTGTTCTGTGGAGAAAGCTGAATAGTAGGAGAAAGCTGAGTAAGTAGGGGTTACCATCCTCCTTTTCCCGGACTTGTCCGGCGGGCGAGATCGTTCAAAATGTACAGGATTCAGCTTTTGCGTTCTGCGGTCGCCATTCATTGTTTACATGCACACCTTTTGTTTCAATCTAACTGAATTCATTCCGATTGGTGAATCTGAATGTAGTGTTTACATGAACGCTAAACAAGTGATCGGTTGATGTGCGTTTTACCATTGCTAAGAAAATTCCCGCTCCTCCGTGAGAGATGCGAGACCCGGCGCGTCTCAGTAATGACGCCACCGGCCTCGCGCCGTTCTCCCGCGGCCGCCAGCCTCGTCCTGCTCTCCACAGTAAACATAATGAATGAATGGCGACTGTAGAACGCAAAAGCCGTATCCCGGACATTTTGGGCGATCTCTAAATCCCTGGCAAACTCATCACGTAGGCTAGCCTTGTTGTTTGTTTTCAACTGCGCTCCCTTACCGGTAGGCGTGGCATCCTAAGGCAGCGAAGCACGTGGATTCTGGGAGTTGTTGTCTTTCATCCAAAAATACATTTTCTGGGTTTTCTCAGTCTAGAAAGCTCCAAATTCAAAAATTTCTTCACATTTCTTCTACTTAAATGGCCTATTTTAAATACACATTAATCTTCCCAGAGGTGAAGTATCCCTTTAACACAGATAAAATCAGAGTTAAGGCTTGCTTTACGTGTTGCTCGACGAGGACTTCTTAATCGTTGTGACTTTCAATCCTGAGGAGACAAAATGTCGCGAGGCTCCCGCCCGCCGCGGAGTGAAGAAGAGGTGGAGTTACGAGGATTCTCAGACAGTTGAAGTGTCCAATGGAGTTAAGAGATTTGCTCTCAAGCTATTTTCAACACTTTAGATTGGTTAATAATTTGTAAAAATAACAGTACCACGTGGGTACTGACCAATAGCATCGATTTGTGAAAAAATATTAAATTGACCAAATTTGGACATACGAGGTTTCCGCCCGACAGGCGACAGCGACGATATGTAGTTAATTATATGTCAGGAGTAAGAGGGCACAGTGGAACCGTCACCGGCCACAGAAACCTAGGTGTCCGGGCCAGGCCCCCTCGTGGCGCCGACCCTGGGCTAAAGTTAATCCTCTGGGGTCGACAAACGCGCCAGCGCGTTTTGCTGGATTTTTTCACACAGCGGCAAAATATGAAAATGCTTATAGAGAGCGCGCGCTATTGAGATCAACTCGATAAAACTCATCAGATGCATGTACTTTACGTCGTCTTGCGACCCTGTGAGTCACTCTCCATTTTAGAGAGTCTGACAGCAGGTCAGATGCACGCCCCCTCTGTCTACAATAGACTTAAAAAATAAGGTGGTGACTCTCACATATGTCCAACAGTATATTATTTTCCTGGATCTGTAGGCTATGGAAGCCTCTCAAAATACACACTACAGTTATAACTTTTTGACTATTTTCAAATAAAAGATTTTCTGTATAAGATGAACTTTTGCTTAAAAACAATGAAAAAGGCCCTAATTGCTCTGTTTAAAAAAAGGTCACCCCAGATGAATAATTGGAACAAACATATAACAAACTTTCTAAAGCTTAATCCTAAAACTTTCTAGAACTGTTTAGAACATTCTAGGACTGTTGAGAACTTTCTGGAATTTTCTAGAACTGTTTTTATTTTTAACTGTTTTAACAATCCAAATCTGGGTACACATATATATAGGAGAGACAGAACTTTATGAGCAAACAAAAGTTGTAAAATAAGCTCTTGTTTTTTTAAGTAAAAGTTCATTGATTTATGAAATAGGAAATCTTTTATTTGAAAAATAGTCATACATTTATAACCCTAATACACACTCTGCTGTAGTTCACTTTAAATACACAAAATTGCAAAAAGGTATCATGAACATGTTTTCACCTCAAATATATTCTCTGGTCTAAAGTTGTTTGTTCTACTTATTTTAGTTGTGTAGATATAAAGTATTTTATTTCCAAAATGGGTGTTAATGGCTTAAATAAATGTATTACAAATTAGATGAAAATTGTAATACACTTTGGATGGTTCATAAAATGATATCAGTGACATCTGTCAAAACTTAGAATGAATTTACATTACTCAGTGTTTATAATAAAAGAAAAAGGTACATAACAAAATCCAATAAAAAGTGTTAACAAAAGCTGGATTTGGATTTGAGCAGATCCTAGGATGTTTGATTTTAGTTGATTTAGTATGAGTCCTCCTATGAAATGATACATGGATGTAAAACTGTCGTCACAAGATAATTGCTGTTGCTATTAGTCTGGAAGTTCTACTAGATTACACATGGCTCACATGCAATAATTCCAAAATAATTATTTCATTTGCATTTGATACAACAAACCATTCATAACACCCAGGTAAAAAAAAGAAGCAAACTGTTTAATGGTGAGCTGATAAACCACTAAACAAATCTACTGAATACAATCATTTCTTAGTGCAGATATTTAGAAACATTTTTTCCTAGATTGACTTGATTATACCAGATACCAGGATTGTAGAGCCTTTTTAATGTTAAATGTTAAATAAATAAATAGAAAAAAAATCTGTAATGGAAGATTACAATTACAGAGACAAAGCAAATACTATGCAATACTAACATGGTGTCGTTTACTTAATAATACAATGTGTTGATGGGACACTGGTAGGCAGAAAGATGTTTTGTACTGTATGTACAGTCGTGTGGTTCACTGCACATTCACACTGTTGTCATCAGAAGATACTGGTTGTCGCAATATTTCTATACCGGCCAGTTGCAAACTAAAACGGGGGAAGATGCCCCTCCCCCCTCCTTCCTCCTTCCTCCTTAACAACAATGTGCATCAACTTTGAAACTGTAAAATATTTAGATATAAGTTTAATGTGCATCGGAAGTGAAATAAATAGAAACGTAAAATTATTCAAAGAGTTCTTATAAGGTAAGATGGCCCCTTCCTGGGGGGAACTATGAATGTATAAATGATATCAACCTTATTATTTTTGTCATTTTAAAAGTCATAATTATAAAATACTAAATCAACCATTCTATTTAAAATTGAGCATTATTTTTTTGGAATAACTGAATAACTTATGACAGATAATTTATGGCAGAATCCTAGTTAAAAGAGATTCATCTGAAAGGTAAATTTATTCCATGATTTATATACAGGCTTATGAATATTTACATATTTAATTGACTGTATTTTAATTGAAGATATGTCATAATAGCAACACTGAATTCAAATGTTATAATTTCACTCATTTAGGCTATGGGTTTTATTGAAAAGCTTCTGACATGTACAAAGTAATTCATGGAATTATTAAATAAAAAACCCATGAATTACAATAAGTTTAAATAAATAAATACATAAATAAATAAATAAATAAATAAATAAATAAAATAATGATAGTGACAACATTCCACTCCGGGTGAATTCAGCGGGGCATCTTACCCCAAATGTCTAATTTGAACTCTAACCCAATGGTTTTCAACTGTGACAGTCACAGCACTTTTGACAACACTGTTCCTTAACTTACTAATGTACAGTTTCCGAAATTTAATATTAGTGTGACATTATTGTTGTGGATCTTATTCAGGATATTTAAACATCATTTTGATGCTTTTAAAACATTCAAAATCACAAATACATAGAATATATGACACTTAAAGAATACACGGCTAATGTAAACGTAGGGGTGATAGCCTGATACATCCAGCGGTTTTCTGTTCTCACCAATGATAGCTCTTTGTCATCCCAAATTAAAAACAATCACTTTGTTGCATACAATCATAAAAGCATATAATAATAGTGGGGCAGGGTGAAGGTAACCCGTTTTTCAAGTTTTTACCTGTAAGTTCACACAGCAACAACACTTCACAGCATCACACATGATTCTATTATAATCTAGCAGTCACTTACACACGTAAACTTAAACACCCTAAACACTCCAGACATACAGTTTGTGGTGTAGTCGCAAAACTACGGTGACCAGGAGGGGACAAGTTTGGTTCACTTAGGTTTGTCCTGGCCATGAAATATTGATTTGTGGGAACCCTTATGTTGATCCACAACATCTTAACAAGAGTTATTCAGTGAATGTGACATACATATTCATTTTATTTGTACTCTTATGTCATCCAAAAGCGTCATTGTTATAAAACGCCCTTGTATGCAATTGTATTGAAATCAGTTATTAATTTTAACCTTTAACAATAAAGTACCAGCTGACAGGGTTCCCTGTATAGTTTACAACATTAGCTGAGGAAGACTATTTTTTTCTTTGAGAAAAAAAAAGCATGTACTAGCCTGTAGATCCATATATATAACCAAATGAATCGATGTTGAAATTTGCGTCAATACCACAGTTTTACAAAGTCTGGTTTTCCTTTGGAATTGGGTTACTTTTAAATTGTTGCCACGGGTTGATTAAAAAAAAAAAAAAAAAAAAGTAGATTTTCAAAAAATGATCTCAACAAAGGATCTCATGACTACTACAAAAGTGAACCAAACATATCCCCTCCCAGTCACCGTACTATACATTTATGCCAAAGGTTGATTACTTTTAACAATATTTTTGATACGATTAACAATATTTTAACTTGCTATATCTGGGAATTCAACAGTAGCCATATTCTCAGAAGCAGCAATATTCAATTAATAGCATTATAGCACAATAGCATTATATCTAAAACAACTGGTAAATCTTTTTTTTTTTTCAAGGCAAGCTAATGTCTATGCCCATGTTGAAGGCAAGTACTAGGTATTGTGTATTCATCCTTTTTGTCATGCTGTAGATTTGTAACAGCCAAGTGCATTACATGATTGACAGTGAATTGAATTGGAAAGTGGATTGAATGCTACAATGGTTTTCAAAACAGACGGCAACACAACACCCACACATTAACTCAATCATGAATGACAACATGGCATACGGACAATCGCTCAAGCTAGCCAATAATTACAATTGTTGAAAAGAACAATGTTTACAACCTACTTTAGCTTGTGAAGTGTGTCCGCAGTCTTATGCCGAGTTCAGACTGCACGATTTTAGCCACGATTTTGGCTCGCCGACAGGTTTTGAGAAATCGCCGACAAATGCCCGAAATCACAGGCAAATCGGTGCTCGTTCACGCGAGTGACAATCACGCAGTGTGAATGAGCAAAGACGCGATCTGAGAGAATCGCCGACGAGTCGCGGACGCCCGTGAGATATTTGGCATGCTAAATATCTGGACCTGTCGGCGATTCAAAATCCTGCTGTGTGAAAGTGTTCTGACTGAAAACTACATCGGCGATGACCGACAGCCAATGAGAGAGCAAGATACAGAGCAGCGGGATGTTCAGGGAGGAGTTATAGGTCACAATATCAGTATTTTAATAGATATATTTACAATTATATCAAACAGAAACAAAGCACAAACATTTGCTTGACCAGCAGCAACAGCAGCACATTGCAAAATTATTTATATACCCCCAACTCTCTTTGCATAACACACAGTCCTTGCTCCCCTTGTCTTCCCAGCCATTTCCTCATGCATAATGTTTTTCTTTTTCTCCTTTTCGCTGCAAATCAGTACACAGACAATTTGGATCGCAAGCTTCTTGCAGGCTATCATTTTTAATAACAATTTCAGTCTCGCGCTAGAACTGCGGTCTACGCACGCGGGATTTTGCGCTATTTCCTTATCACTTCTCGCATGTGTTTGGTTGCGAAACGTAGTTTACGGACCAGACAGAAGTTGTCGGCGATTCTTCCTCCTGAAAGTCATGCAGTGTGAAACCTCCTGTTGCCGATGCATCGTGCAGTGTGAACACACCGGCAACTGAATGTTACCCTGGATAGTCACGCAGTCTGAACTCGGCTTTAGAGAAAGCATATGACGCATATTTGCACCACAGGTAGTCTTACAATACTTTTACAAATACGCCACAAATATTGCAGTCTCCAAAGAAATGTGCAGTTGTTTACTATGCTTATACTACATATCGCCCTCCCTCGGGCCCTTTGGGACCTCGCTTTGCACTTGCATTGGCATTACTAGACGTGGGGCTGGTAAACTCCTTGGAAGCAGATTTGGTTTTTCCCCTGGGAGAAGGTGCCACAGGGGGCATCTTTAGGATTCCTCCAGGCTCAACAATAGTGTTGATCACTAAGGCAAGACAAAACACAATGGATATAGGGAAAGCCCCAGAATGTGTAGCATACAAGGTCAAAGTTAAAGATCTAATGCTAATAAACTCACCCTCAAGTTGTCTCTGGACTCTTCGCAGTTCTTGGAGAATAGATGAGATTTCCTGCTTGCAAAGCAAGGAAAATAGATTACAAAATCTCTGAAATGAAAGTCTTGTCTAAGAAATTGCCTTTAATCAGGACAGAATTTACCTTATTAGATGTCTTAAGGACAGGAACCTCATTTTCAGCGTTGATTTTTGCCTCTATTTCCTCCCAGACTTCAGTCTTGTTATGAAACAGAACTCTAAAAGAAACAATATTTGTGGGACTATACAGACAGAACACCTGAGCACTTTGTTTTAAAGAACAAATGCATTTTGTGCTTTTCAAGTCTATTAGCTTTAAAGATATCTACTGTTAGCAGGGGGTATTAAGGGAATGGAGATTCTCCTCCTAGAGAATATGTGAAAATATGTGTAGTCCTCAATATTTAGACTTTGTGTATCTGCTAGAGATTGACTTTGTCAACCTTAGAAGGTCACTAATATATACAGAGTTGTTATATAGTAAACCTCCTATAGTGACCTCCTAAGGTTGACAAAGTCAATCTTTAGCTGATACACAAAGTCTAAATATTGAGGACTACACATATTTTCAAATATTCTCTAGGATGAGAATCTCCATTCCCTTAATACCCCCTGCTAACAGCAACCAAGTGGTTTATGGTTATGATGTACCTACAGCCTATTTGACCTTTAAATAGGAATCATACTTCATTTTCTCTGCTAGTTGCTCCGTGTTCTCTCTGATAGCCTGGGAGAGCTGGGAGACTGGGTTCAGCATTAGATTGTCCAGAATTACCTGTGATTAAATTAAGAGTCAAAGGTTAAAATTAAAAATGATGTAATTGTAGTTTATCTATACCGTATCTGAGAGACACTGCCATTGGCTATGAAGGTTGTAACACCCTAAGCAAATGACTAATGGATCAGTTTATTAGTATAATGAGCAAAGGATTTGACCAAATTTGACCTCTTCACGGTTCCAGGGACGCCGTCTGGAACTGTCATGGTCGTTCATATTTGAGTCCTGGTCTATTGGACTAGTTGAGCCTGGAGGAACCTTTTGATAGTTCAGACTTGCCTCGGGTATATGCTGTACCAGCTGTAGATTAATCAGGGATGGGAAAGCACTAGTAAGAACACGTGGACATGACAATGGCAGGTAAAATTTGATGTTAACAGACATACATCTCTGAGCTCAGATTACAATGGAGGCTTCAGAGATACAACTCTGTGAAGATATCTGTATGATCATGCTAATTCAATTGTGAATAGCAAAGGGTTCTATGTTCAGAGTCAACATAGTTGGACAATCTCCTTAAAGTGAACATAACCTGTTTTGTGAACATACAGCCTTAAAGGGCACCTATTATGCCCCTTTTTAGAAGATGTAATATTGGTCTTGGGTGTCCCCAGAATGCATTTGTGAAGTTTCAGCACAAAATACCCCACAGTTAATTTATTATAACCATTTGAAAATGTCATTTTTGGGGCCTGTTTTAAAAAGAGCTGTTTTGGCGTCTACCACTTTAAATGTAAATGAGCTGCATATCCCCGCCCTGCTGCTGGACCCAGATGATGAAGACAGAGACTCTGGCACAGAATAAACACGAATGAGAATGGACTAAACGTCTCGGAATGGTTATTTGATACATTTATGTACTTACAAAGTTTTAATCGCGTCCCCTTTGCCATTATGGATGTGCAACACACACACACACACACACACACACACACACACACAAACGAACTGTGATAACGTTCGCGCAATTTTTTGAAAATACACACACACACACACACACACACACACACACACACACACACACACACACACACACACTACTGTGATAACGTTTGCTAAGTACAAACGATTTATTTATTTATTTCTTAAGGGGATGGAGATAGACGTTTATATACTGTCTATGGAGATAGAGCAGACCTTAATTTATTTACATTTGTAAATGCTGCAAAAAAAATGCCTACGTGACATAAAACTGTCTGACGTTGTTTGTTGAGACATCCTATGACGACGACAATAAATAGCTTTAGACGCATTTGTTGTTGAACTGGCTGACATCGATTGAAATGACTATTTGCTCAAAAATCATAAAATACACTTACTTCTGGAGGTGACGTTGGATCGCGAACAGTAGGCAACGATCCACACTTGAGGATTAACTTTGACCCTGGTTCACTAAATAGTCAGTCAGAAAATGAATCTCGTATTTAGGAAGTTTAAGTGGTGCCTTTTCTTCATAAATAAAATGTCAGTGAAGACTAGTATGTCCATTCTTACATCCCACAACAGAACACCTACACTTCTTAGGAGACATTACCGGCTGTCGTTGAAACAATGGAGGATGGTGTACACAGATCACCGAGGGCGGGGTCTATGCCAAAACCAGATGTCAATCAAATCACGTCGGTGGGGCTTAGCTCAATTCTACGTCACAATGAGGGAACTCTAGAACAGGGTGTTCTGAGACAGTGCTTATGATTTATTGAGATAGTAAAAAAACTACTGGGTGGATTTTTATCATTCTAGGGTGGTTTTGCTCACACACTGCCAACACACATTTATGTTCAAACACCATGTAAAAGTGAATTTTGCATAATAGGTGCCCTTTAAGAGTGAGTTTGGAAGTGAAGTTCCATACATTAGGGATGCATTAGGGAATAAATCAATTAGAGCAGCAGTTTCAACAACAGGTTCCAAAGGTGGACATCAGACAGCTGTTAGTACATTGATTTTGGACAACACTTGGTGATAATGAGTGATGAACTCAGCACCTGAGGTAACAGGAACCTCTGTAATGATGTATATGGTCTCTGCACAAAAGAGAAAATATACAACAAAACGTATGCAAGATTACAAAAAAACCTTGTACTTTAATCTTAATCATCTTTGGAGACACAATATAATTATCAGGAGGTGTACCATGCTACTTCACCATGACTTCTTGGTTACAGAACATGCTTGGTTACCTTTGACTTTAGCATTTTATCTACTATGTTTTCTCCTCATTGTGCTAATGAGGAGATTGCAAACATTTGCAGCATGTTCTGCTTCATACTGAAAAGGTAGTGGAATGGGCCAGTGTATATGATGGGATGCCATTTAACCAAGCAAACAAACTTTAGGCCTACCTCCTCTCTGGTCGAGATAGTGGATGCGGGGGTATTTGGCATGGAGCCTGGGGAAGTGGTAGCTCCTAAGCCTGAGGATGTCTGGGTGTCACCATCCCCTGCTACATCATGGATTTCACGTGCAAGAATAGCAAGATCTTTGGCCAGGTCTTGACTCAGCCTAAAGGATACAAGTATTAATTTTGAAATATATATTTTTTAAAAATCAGTCATATATTTATGCATGCACACACTACCCAATGCATTACCATATTACACCACAACAACAACAAAAACAAAATAACCTGGCAATCTCTGCACTATGAGTAGACCAATTCTGGAAGTGTTCATTCTGAGTTTCGTCTTCTTCCGTTTCCAAAGAGCCACATTTCAGCCTCATTTGAACAGTCTTCTGTGGTGTCTGTGTCTGAGTTGAAGCTGAGGTATGGGAGCGCTTTTGCTTAGAGTTGGATTTGGTCTCAAACTCCTCCTCTGAGGTAGAGGAATATTCTGAATCCTTTTGTCTATGGTGAGAACCTCAAGTTTAAAAAAAAAAAAAATTTGGAAGTGAATATTTCTAATCAAAGTATCATGTTTGTAATTTGAAACATCAAATATTGTCAGTAATAATGAAAAAATATTCAAAATGTTGAAAAATGTTATGGTACTCCAGTGGTCTTGTCTATAGAAACTGTATTTGTAGATCTAAGAGTATTAAACTGACAGATACTCACCAGCTGTGCTACTGTGTTTAACTTGGTTAGAGCGGGTACGAGTGGAGGAGTGTTTCCCTGCTGATGCAGTCCCTTTGCCGGAAGCCTGCCTCACCTCACATGAAGCCCCTTTACTCGCACTGCTACTCGCCTCTGTAGGATGGTTAGAAATGCCATGCTTGCTTGAGGTGGATTCATTGTCACTTGGAACAGTGAAGGATCTAGTTCGTTTCCGAGGCATAGCAAGAATGTCCAGCCTTGAGAGTTTCTTGCCTTCAGCAGGAGTCTTACTGTGGTCGGAGCTCTGAGACGCACGGTCCGTCTCTGCACCCTCATTGTCTGAGGTCTCACCTAGTCGAGCTCGGCGGAGCATCGAGGCACGGGTTGGTCTTGGGGCTGAAAGGCTATTGGATCGGGTGAGCACCTGAGGGCTTCCTTTGGTCACCTTACTGGGGTCCTCCTTCTGCAGGGGTGCAGTGAGTTTTTTGCGGCTGTTGGGCCGTGAACTTGACTCATGGTCAGAAGCAGCAGCTTCTTGCCACAGCTGTTGACCATGCTGATTATCCGAAAGGTCTAAAGAACCACGGTTACCAGCACTACGACGAAGCTGGAGACGACGACTCATTTCAGCTTTACTAGTATTATCTGCAGAGGCATGATTTCTGCGTTTTTCTGATAGTCGTTCACGTGCTGTAGGTTGCCGTGCTTTGTCTTTTGCAGTTAAACCGAAAGATGATTTCTCCTTACGCTGGTCACTTGCAGATGTACGCTTCTTAGGTGCAGTGACAGGAGCATTTTTACTGCTGACCATGCTTACAGTACTGGCAGTATCAACATCTGAATCACCAGACAGGGAGTCCTCTTGTGCAGGAGAGCTTCCTGTTTTTGAGCGTTGACTAGATCCAGGTAACTTCTCTTCTGGTGATGCCAATGATTTATCTGCTTCCTTAGGAAAGGGAAATGTTTCTTGGACAGTTTCCTCTGTATCCAAACATCTCAAAGCAGGATGACTAGAGATATGTGGTAGTTTCTTGACTTGAATGTTGTCACTTGGCCTATCTTTGGTAAAACTCTCCTGTCGAACAAATGAGGTTGAGGTCTCTTTGGTGGGCACCACATCCCTGTTATGTGCCTGAAGGTTCGGGGCTGACGAGTTGGGCTTCACTGGACGCCTAGACTCATGGCCACTCAAATGTTGTATCAAGACAGTAGTTGGGGGTATTTTGGGAGAGCAGTCTCTCTCTGGCTGTGAAAGAATTGGACTTTTGGATGCATCTGACTTGGATGAACCATCTTCAGAACCAATATAAAATGAGGTGGGTTTGGGAGTGGGTGGTGGCTTCTCTCTAAACCCTTTAGAATGGTTTACATTTTCAGAAGGTGAGGTTGAATGAGGTGAGGTGAATATTGAATTTCCTCTCTTTTCTTGGCTCCTTCCACTCCTATCAAGGATGGAGCTGTCATCTGAACGGCTGGTGTCACTCAGACTGTCTGGGTCTACATCATCTTGGACACGTAGCCTCTGATTACAGTCCTGCTGCAGTGGTGCTCTAGAACCTTTCTCCGGTGGTTCATGGTCCACGTTAGTTTCATGCCGGATCAAGATACTAGGGGTTGTGTTCTCCAGTTTTTCTCCTGGTGGAACCTGAGGAAGTAGTCGTCTGGTCCTGAAACCTTGACTGCCATCTGATTCCGAGATATCCAAGCTTTGACTTAATGTCACTCTATCATCTTCGAAATCAAAAGAGTGAAAATAGTTATTATTTTGTTGGCTATTCATAATGAAATCAAAATTTGTATTGCCAACTTGTTCAAACACAACTTGTGATTTTCAGTGAAAATACCTCCGTCTGCAGGCCCATTTTTGGGTGGAATTCCCATAGATCCTTGTGTAGATCCAGGATCACTATAAGCGTCTGCTAGGCTGGCCCAGCGTGAGACCCATTTAGGCTCTCCTACACCAGGATGTGCCTAAATCACGAAGGACAACAACTATCAATCATAATTGCATTAATTGTTCACTATTCACTGACACCGTTAGGGCGACATTTAGTAATGAAGGAGAGTACTGTTGTCAAAGCAGTACATAATTGCAATACCTGCAGTGATTTGACTTGGTCCCCACCATGGCCCTGTGACGATGTCGACATTATATCAGCTGCCATACCGTGGTTATGACTAAAGAATAGTTGCTCATCTTTACCATTATCAATCACAGGCCTATAAACTCCAAGAGTCTGACCACTGTATTCTGGTGCATCTAAAACACCAAACACCTGTGAAATGAGAACAAATATGATTTACTATGTTTCTCAAACACTACTCAAATATTTTCAGATCACATTGGTCAAACAGGCGGTGCACCCCAAATTCACACCAGAAGTTGAAACAGATATTTATATTTCGGACAACTCAAACATTGAACTCAATACATGCTTTGAAAGTGCCAAAGAGACACAATTTTCCACTCTTACCATTCAACTTACCAATCACTTACTTATAGTATCTGTACAGTACACTGTGATAGGAGAATTTTACACCAATTGTAATATAGAATCTACATATCTCTTTCTCAAGAAAAAGAAAAAAAGGCTTTGTCACCTGGTCAATCATACTTCTAGCTTCCTCCACTTCCTTATCTTGTGACTCTGTCTCAATTGTGTAGGTACCAGCATCACTCAGACTGTCCTCCTCCTCAGTTCGTGTCACCCTTGAGTCCTTAGTTTCAACACCACTAGCTAATAGAGGTGAAAACGGGGGCACAGATGACCCAGCTGAGCAGACTGGGGAGGCACTAGAAACTGCAACCCTTCCAGGGGCTTCCGAAGGGACGGAGACAGGGGAGGATATTGGGAGAAGAGACTGGGATAATGTAGGTAGTTGAGAAGGAGAAGATGGGTACGACAGAGATGAGGGTCCAGAGGGCTCTGCTGGGGAGGGTAAAAGAGTGTGTGATGGGGACATCATCACAGGTGGGGCAGACAAGGGAGGTGGGGAAGTTTTTCCTGCATCCTTCAAGAACTCTGCAGTAAATTCCTGAGCAAGATTGGACTTCTTGCCCACACTCCCAAAAGGCTTAATGGTGATAGCTGGTGAAGAGCGAGAAGAGGTCCCTAATAAAGATGTGCTGGTCCTATTGTCTTCTGTCTTCTCTCTCTTTAGTGAGCTTGATCGCTGTGAACCTCCATGGCTTGAACCTTTCAGTGGAACAGTGATTTGCTGTGTTGGAGGAACATGCCCATGCACAGAGGCTGGCCTTTCCCCATGAGCCAGGCCTTTGCGTCTCTCTAGTTTGGCCTTCAATGCAGAGTATGAGTCAGCATGCGCAGAGTTGTGGGTAAAGGACTGTGACCGCTTCTTTCTGGGATTATCATCAAAGAACTCAATAATGAAGGCTTGCTGGGTGTGAGGATCAGGGGGAATGGGCTTAACCTCTGTCTGGTGAAGGGAGGAGGCTTCTTGTACAGGATGAGCCTCACTTTCATCAAGAACACCTTGATGGGGTTTGTGTGGTGAGACTGACTGAGGATGATGAGTTTTTTGCATTGAGACAGACGGCTGGGACAGAACTGATTCTGATGGTTCAGATGGCTTAGATTGCGCTGACTGGTGTGACTGTACTGATGATTGTGATTGCATGGAATGATGTGACTTGCTGTGTTTTCCATTCAGCAAAGGGTCTTCTGAATCACTCTGGGTTCCATCATCATGATGGTGTCCTATTAGGATTGCAAATATAGTGTATATTATGGCTGTCAATCTAATAAAAAAAATAAAAAAAATATGTAATAAAAGTTCAGGCAGTTAATCATTCCTCATAGCCTGTATGTCAAATCTATAATAATTTCTTTTACTAAAATCGTGACAATCAAAGATTGAAGTTTGTTTTTACGAAGACTACAGCCAGCTTGCCTCGTCTAGACCTACTAAGAGCAGGCACAGCCACAGAAAGTCTAACAGAAGGAAGTGTCTCTTACCTTTGAGTGTCCGAATATGCATTGCTAAGTCACTCTTAGTGCTGTACACATCCTCGCAGGGTGGCCGCCTGCACATCATGCTGACATCACTCTGCACAAGCCAATCTGCCACCTTGCTCTCAGCTGACAGAACCTCAGTGGGTGTGGCTGCCAGAGAATTACTGGGCTGTAGCTGCTTGCTACGCTGACGAGAGGAGAACTTGGTCACGTGATCCTTGATTTTAATCTTGCCTGGCATGCAGTCATCAAACTCGATAGTAAAAGAAGCATGACTTTGGACAACTGGAGGTGTAGAAATCAGAGAAACATTGGTGTCTTTGGTTGGGATGTCAATCAAATCCGTCGTTGGGGACTTGGGTTGTATATGGAACTCCTTTGTTGGAATTTCAAAATAGCTGGGCTCTCGATGGTACAGGTAGGTTGACTTGGGCTGGCCGTCACGGATCTCTTGAACAGAGATGTTAAATTCATCCTCAGCTATCTCCTTTGTGATCTCTGTCAACAGACACCCACACCAAACTATGAATATGGTAATAAGACAAATGTCCATATTAAAAACTCATGAAAGTGGCCGTAAGGGTGGACAAGTGCTTACCTGAATGATTATCCCCTGACCTTTGTGCTTCATTGTGTGCTCCCTTGTTCCCAGAGTCCTCCTCACCCCACCATGATGGCTGTCCATACAATGGTGTTGGCCGGGGTACAGGGGACTCTGAAGAGGAACACATGTAAACACAGAAAGAGAGATGATGAATTGGTTATTGTTACATCCCAGGGTGTTCTAATATCATTTGTTGTGAGAAAATATTCTCGTTCCCTGTGTTGTGCTCTGTTTCTCTCCCTCACTCTCTCACTCAAGTTAATTACCATCAGCTGGAACTCATTGTGAGCATGCCTGAGCAGAGGAGTATAAATGGTGCACTCACAGAAGCCAGTGCTGTAGAACATTCTAGTGATGGGAAGTTTGGATCATTTTACTGACTCTCTTGTTCGATCTCGTTCATCAAAATGAGCGAATCGTTTTCGAGTCATTTCGTTCATTTAAGGGGCTTTAAATGTTATACTTTTAACTGGCGATTTCCCCGAACACATCCACCTACGCAATCTTGATCATATTCTGAATTAAGAAATCATTATAATGCAGTCAAAAATAATTTACAGGGAACATAAATAATTACTTTACCTTCCGAGTCTTTCGTTCATTTGTCAAGTGACAAACGTAATGAACTGATCGTTCATGAACGACTCATCACTAGAACATTCACCCCAGCCTTAAGGCCCGTACACACCGGGACGAATATCGGCGCGCGTTATTCGCCAGCGTTTCTCAACACGTTTTTTGTGTTCACACCCAAGCGATTTTCGCTGACGATGAGCCGAGTGAACATGCAAATTCATTCCCTGACATTAGATGGCGCTTAATACCACTCCATAACAGTTCTCTTTTATCAAGATTTTTGTAGTCGCTGTCGCGTTTGTCACAGTTCTTTATGTTTCGACACCAACGAGACCAGCAGCTCTACATTCATCTTGCCTTGCATCTTCCTCGTCTTATTTCTTCCCGGCAGTGTTTAGACGCTACTCGGCATATATCTTCTTCGCCGTTACGTTTGTGTGCTCGGCAAGACCGTTTTGTGTTTGAGCGCCCCCAAGTTGTGTTTTACTGTAACTTCAGAAGCTCCAGACACGTGAGCAAAAGCACCAATCTCATTGGACGGATAGTTTTTGACGCGGCGCGTCAAACCCTACAAAACGAACCCGAGGCGTTTTTTTAAAAATGACGCTTTTATGCGTGGCGTTTTTCGCGTCGGTGTGCACACTCACATTGGCGCCCTTTGTTTAGTTACGAGGCGTTAAACGTCGGCGAATATCGCGCACGAAATTCGTCCCGGTGTGAACAGGCCTTTAGACTGGAAATTGTCTGTGTGAGTGTGCACGCATGCTGAATGAGCACTAGTGCTTATCTTTGAGTTAGGACTGGGACCTATGCTCATTTGCTGTGTGGCAACAACAGTTAGCAGGTTATCCTTGTGAGGGTAACTAGAAGGTATTGTAACATTCTAGTGTTGACTTTTTACCTGTGGGTATCTAAAAGGTATTGTGAAAGCAGGTATTAATTTAATGTTCTGTTGGTAATTAAAAGGTATTGTATCACTTCTTATTAGCTATGTTTACTTGTTTATGTTTATCTGGGAAATGTAGGGAGAGGGTGCTTTTTTATTATTATTTTGTGTATATTTTTCTCCTGTTTTTGGTTTGAGAGAAAGCTCAGGGAAGTTTGTTGTTGATTTTTATCTTTGTTTTTGTGCAGGGTTGGAACTCCTTGTGTACAGCACTAAGAGTTTGTGTGCAGAATCTAACTAAGGTTACTAAGCTACCTAGCTTAGTTACCTTAGTTAGCTTCTGTTCTGTTTATTATTTTAGGCCATACTCTCTCCTGAAGATTTATTCCCATCTTTTGATAAGCTTTTTGATATACAAAGGAAATAAATAACATAACTTTAAGGAAAAGTAAAAGTATGTTTTCACTCTGAGACTGAGGCTGAAGTGTGTTCTCCACGTATTTTTACGTCTCTACGTTACTTTTTATTATCATATTTTCTTTTCCATTGTTACCTCCCCTCCTGACCCCTAGACTGGGAGGGGAACGTAACAATTGGGGGCTCGTCCATTCCCATTAGCCTACATGTTAAGCACAAACAATTCTTTAACACTTCATCACTGTCAGAAGGTAGGAGCAGCTCTTATATCAGTTTACTAAAACACAAAATATATGACTGTCCTCCTTATTCCAAACATCTAGTATCCTGGGCATATTTCTATTATATATTCTAACATATTAGCCATATGACCTGAAACAAGTTTTCTTGTGTCAAGTCAAGTCACCTTTATTTATATAGCGCTTTTTACAATACAGATTGATTCAAAGCAGCTTTACAGAGATAACAGGAAAATAATGCAATAAAGTTTGTTTTGGCTGTACAACAGATCTAGAAGAAAATAGTGTCATAATCCATCTTAAGTAAGTTCAGTGATGGTTCATTTTTGTTATAAAAAGTTATTAATTTTGTTCATTTATAGTCGCTCTGGAGAAAACAGTGATGTCATCGCCCAGCTCAGTTCAGTTCTCACATAAGGGTTTCAATGCAGGTAGATCAGATTGTGAAAATGTAATGTCCAGTATACAGGATGTTAAGTAGGCTTTTAAGTTTTTATATTACACAATAATATAGTTGTTAACCACTTACATATGGTTAACAAAAAATAATTAGTGTTACTCTTTGCATATTCACTTTACTATGCATTATTTCAAATGTTTTGATTATTATTATTGCAATATTTTATCTAAAAACTCAAACAACCCTCATGTTGATTTTTCTATTTCAGTTTCTTTGTATTATTTGTAATAAAAATAGATATTACATATATAGAAACACTAGTGATGTCAGACTTTTAGACACCACTGTATGTATATAGATTTAATGAGCTTTTCAACACTCTACAGGTTGAGCGGTCCATGAGCCATGTGGTGCCAACAGATGCTCATTGATGTGTGTGTCAATGCAGTGCCAGCAGCTGGACTAAGGCATAAGGATTATCTTTTGTATGTGTCACCTGGCCAAAAGCTCGACTAGGAGGGGTTTACAAACAAACCAGGCCTCCGTATACTGCAGTCTTACAGATAAACAGAGATTAACAAATGCAGATAAGAGACATGATCTTGTTGTTAGATACCCTCTGTACTACATGTTGCAAAGCATTTTTTAAATTCTTTTTATCACTCTGTCTTTTTCTCCTGACTTTGGTCATTCTTCATCACTCTCACCTGTGAGACTCTTGCGTTCAGAACGCTCTAATTTGGTCCTTTCTTCCTGCCGGTTCTGTTGCTTCCCCTCTACAGATTTTATGTCCATCTGCAGCTGACTGGTGTACTTCTCATGCTGACACAGCAGGAGGCAGTCCACCAAAATATTAAATGTATTAAACATACATCATTATTTTTATATGCTTCAGATAGAACATAAAAAAGACACACACTCACAAACATGTAGAACCATACCTTGAGGGCCTCTTCAGGGACTTTATGTTGACTCTTCTCGAGAATATACACATGTGAATGTGCTCTTCATGTTAAGTCAGTACATTACAACTTAGATGTATATAAATCTTCTGATTACCTGTATCTTAAGCTGACAGGAATTTAAATCATGGTAACACAGTCTCTCCAAAAGGTTGTACAGAGAATGCTCAAGAAATTAGACAACAGACAAAAAACTGCCTCAACCAAATTTAAAGTGTCATGCTTTGGCATGCATAGAAAAGCTAATCAGGTAAAGGATATCATATCCAAAACGAACGATGTCTGACAGCTTGAGGGTTATGTATGTTTGGTCTGGAATTCTCAAGTCATTCACAAAGGTCTGAAATGAGAGAAGAAAAAGAAATTATATATATGTGCCTGAGATATTGGAATGCCACAGCGAATGAAGGCAGATTATTAGGGAAAATGCTTTTGTCTCAGAAAACAATGTGCTTTTAACTTTAACTTTTTTAACTAACTGAAAGGGAGAAAAAAACATTTATATTTACAGTAATTCATTTAGCAGAATATTTTTTATCTAAAGTGATAAATAAGGAACATGATCATCACAAGAAATTAGTCAAGATTTAACAATATTCATAGTACAGAATCTACTTTTGTGTTCCGCAAAAGAAAAAGTTTCAGAACGATATGTGAGTGTGAATGCACTATAAAAAGTGAACATGCAGTTATTGCTTTAAGGAGGTATTTCTACCTGATTCTACCTACGAAGTCCAATTTTGATATAACCTATATTTCAATCAGGTTTATGTAGTATATAAGGGAATGCTGTTTTAACTTAATTGAGTTACATTGACCCAATATACAATTTCCATTAAAACTCAGGACGGACACATTCAGCACATGTGCACCTGCTCTTTGCTAATCGGCAGATTTTGCTTCAATGAGAAATTGTGATTTGGGGATATTAAACACATTAAGTTGTATAAAAGTGAAAATCACAACTGACAGCGCTATTCTTCACCACAATGGTAACAACAACAATAACAGAAACTTCTCAAAATGTCCAACAATGTTAAACATTAATATAAACTACCAACATCTTTCCCTTTGCTGTAAAACACATAAAATAACACCTTGAATTTGAATTTTCTCTCCTAACGCAGCAAGGCATGCTGGGAACTACAGATCAACTGCCCAAGGCTGTATTTCTCAAAAGCATCGTGAGCTAAGTTGATCGTAGAGACCATTGGTGGCAAAGGCTCTACACTTTACAATCAAAGGCAGTGGATCTAGAGTTCCCAGCATGCTTTGCAAGGGGCTGCAATAGGAGAGTAAATTTAGGTATTCAATGTGTTATTTTATGTGTTTTTCAGTAAAGGGAAAGATGTTTGTAGTTTATGTTATGTTGGACATTTATTGGAGTTTCTGTTACTGAATGTTGCGGTTACCATTGTGCTGAAGAGTAGTGCTTGTGTTCAGGCTGAGGGCACTCATAAATTAATGTTTGATGTACTTACAGGTTCATTATGTACGTATTGTATAATGCTAAACATCAGTGTTAATCCAACTGTACTAAGCTAAAAATGTTAGTAAAACTATGTTTTTTTCTGTATATTAACTTGCACAGATTAATTGTTCATCACAAGATTAGTAATAGTAGTGCGCCAACAAAGTAAATAGTGTCAATTTTGATTTCATGACGACTTTAAGAAAGTTTCCTATTTTAATCATAACACATTTGTCATTTGGACTGAGTCTGATTCAAGGGTTAATTGATTCTCTCTGTACTGCAGTGACGGCACCAGCAATAACTTTAAGCTTTTAAGTCTGCAACAGCACCATAGTGACAAAAAGTCTGTTACTTCTGTCCATTTTATTTTTAAAACCAAGGGGAAAGAGAATACAGATTGTCTTTCACAGATAATGTCACAGTAGTCTGTTGAAATGCACTCATGTTTTTATGACAGTAAACGTCCCTGTTGCCTTTTGTTTAAAAGCTTACCCCATTTAAACTTCCAAGATCCTTGACAAGGTGCTCATCTGTGGCAGGGTTATAGTTGATAACAGCATGCTGTTTATCCACACTCCGAGACTAAAGGTGAAAAAGACATCTATATTAGCCATCTTGATGATTCTTCACACTTTTTCACTCCACCCAAACAATACTCTCATACATGTTTGAGGCCTCCCACCTAATTCAGCTAGAAAGGTAGTGCTCTTTTAGCAAAGTAAACATAAGTTGGATCTTTAAAATCATTAAACAGGTCCCACATTCCTGCTCTATGAATCTTACCTATGTGGCTTGCAAGTACTTAATCTCAAAATATGTTTTTCTCTCATTCATGGAACACAAAAGGGGAATTTTTTTTTATTTTTTTTTATCCTGGCTGCAACAGCTCAATCTAATTTCAAGATCAAACTTTCAATTATGATCAGCAAAGGCAAATCTGTTTACCCCTTTGCTCATTGATTATATGATCAAGTCAAGAAATGCATGTTGCATGTTTACTGGTACACGGTAAAAACCTCTTGTAGTTGTAGTTAATGACATAAAAATAGTAGATTCACTCTACAAGTAACGACTGACCATTAGTGACGACACCTTTTTTTATATGGTATGTGTACAAAGGTTGTTGAAATCTGAAATTGCTTGCAATCTTTAAAACTCCAGTCAAGGAGGACCAGTGTCCTGCTTGAGTTTTTGCTCTAACCAAACACACCAGGACAAGCTAAGGATTTCAAAATTGCTTGCAAATCACAGAGTTGAAGAGCCCTGGTCTTCAGCATTTCATGCTCCTGACAGCAATGACATACTCTTTACTTTTTACACTTTTTTGGATTCAGTGACAGTCAGCCAGAATTTGATGCATGCGAGTTCCCAAATGTGCATGAAAGGAACTACAGTACTACACTGTTAGACCTTACCAGGTTTTTTTTACAGTAAAATACTGGCAACACTGTTGCCAGTAATTTACTGTTAATTGTACAGTTCTTTGCTGTAATCTACAGTATGTTACTGTAAAAATGCACTAAAACTCGAGTTAACTAATTTCACTTGCAGAAACCGACTGGCTTAAATTGACCAACTGTCATTTAAATGTATAAACTAAAATTTATAATGCATTAACAACGAGAGCAAAGTATTACTGTGAACTTATTTCATTTGAAACCACAAAAAAACTTTTGTAAATAAAGAGATTTCTACTGGATCAACAACCACACAATCACTGCCTTTTAAATAAAGCAACATGCAGCTTATTATCAATGTTTGGAGATCTTCTCCTGGACTGAAGCACAGGCTCTACTCTTCAGCACAATGGTGACCCAAAAAACAAGATTTTACAGTAAACTGCTGGCAACAGTGTTGCCAGTATATACCTGTTATATAACTTACAGTTTATTACTGTTAAAATACATTTCGTGGGTGTGTCTTTTTTATCTTACACTGTTAACCCTTTCAACCCCACAGGAAAATCCACACTACAAAGAGTAAAAAGTAACATTGACGCAGTGTTGCAGTGAGATAATTAAGTGAATATGTAAGAGATTGTTGAGCATTAGTGATGAACACCTGCTGTTAACAAGCAGAATCACTGAAGGAAAGAGGAACACAAGAACAGAAAATAGAGAAACACAAGAACTACAACTGACTTCCAGCCATTACAAATTATTACACTTATTATTAACCAGTATGACTTTATTTCTGTCATACATCTACAGAAGTTATTATTGAGATGTTTAATTGAAAATGTTTGATTTGAAGTTACGGTAACACTTTACAATACGGGTGCACTAATCTGCATTAATTCATGCTTAACTAATGCACAGATAATCATGTGTTAATGTATGACTCATGAAGAACTAAACCATTAATTAATGATTACTCCACCAGCAACTAATAAAGATTCTACATGATTAATAGATTAAGTAATATATGAATTGTTATTAATTAAATGTGTCATAATGTATTAATTCCTTAATAACTTATTTTATTAACTAAAAGTGTAAATTAATGCGTTAATTACCACATTTGGTCAAGGCAATGTACTTCAACTTCCAGCTGTCTGCTTTAATTAATCATTAACTAATGATTTGCAAATGTATCATTATGTTATGACTTTACTTGTTGAGGCACACGACTATTAACTAATTGTTAAGTAATATGCCATTCATGGGTTTACATGGCACCAAAATGGCATATTACTTAACAATTAATTAGTGCATTGCCTTGACCAAATGTGGTAATTAACGCATTAATTTACACTTTTAGTTAATAAAATAGGTTATTAAGGAATTAATACATTATGACACATTTAATTAATAACAATTCATATATTACTTAATCTATTAATCATGTAGAATCTTTATTAGTTGCTGATGGAGTAATCATTAATTAATGGTTTAGTTCTTCATGAGTCGTACATTAACACATGATTATCTGTGCATTAGTTAAGCATGAATTAATGCATATTAGTGCACCCGTATTGTAAAGTGTTACCGAAGTTACCATTATAGAGATCAGTGGTTGCTTTAGTTGTGATGCTGATGCTAAAACATTAGTTTGTTTTTTTTTTGCTGCTTGAGCTGTGTTTTTGCGAGTCACACTTGTGCACTTGTGTATAATGATTATGATGACAAAATCATCATATTGCCAGTTCATTCACTTAAAGATTTCATTCTCACTCTTTCAGAGTTTAATTCTCAATCAAACGTGTTACATTACCACCACTGTGAAACCACAGCAATAAATTACAATGACTCTTTTTTTTAACACATCATGCATAAACCAAAGAAACAGAGCTACACTGTCTTTCAGAAACACAGAGAGATCAAAATTTAGCACATGAATCTCAACAATGGTGGCAATATATATATATATTTTTTTTTTATTCATGCAGCAGTGCATGCTGGGAGTTTTATATTATCCTGGAACCCAGCATGCATTGCGACATGAAACTTTTGATTGTCACCATTGTTGAGATTCATGTGCTGATTGTTGTTGTCTGTGTGTGTCTGAGTCAACCAGGAGTTAAACAATTTTTAATGCACTATAAGATTCCAATATTCTTCAGAAGACCTGATTACGGAAATATAGATTTCATGTTGTAGATTCACAGATATATGCTAAATATGAAATACCCATAAATTCAAAGAATATATACAGAAAAGATCTGAAATTCAGAGATGTCCAGGATGATTTTGCCATCATCACAAAAGCCAAAAACACCTGATCAACTTCCTTTTGACTATTTCTTGCCATAACAAATGTGCTTTTTGAAGTGGCATAACAAATGTGCTTTACAGCAGTCAGAGAGACATGAATGGTAAGAAGTCAAGGTACAAGAGACCAACTAAAGCAAATACTGATCTCCATCATGGTGACAACAAACTTTAGTATTAACTAAATCTCTGTTAATTCTCAACAATAACTTTTTTACATGTATGAAAGAAATAATGTTAAACTGGTTTTGTAAACTGGTTTCACACTCAGTGTTGCTGGAAGTCAGTTGTAGTTTTTGTGTTTCTCTTTTTTCTGTTCTTGTTTCTCTGTCCTTCAGTGATTCTGCTTATCAGGTTTTCATCAGTTTCTCAATTCACTCACTTCTTTTCATTCAAGTGGACTAATGTACTAATGTAGGGAATAGTGAATGAGGGTATAGGGTGTGATTGGGAAAACAGCCTCTGAGTGTCGACTTTGATCACTGTTAATTCACAGTATATTCCTGTAGGCTATTTTTGTTTTCTACGGTATATTACTGTTTTAATGGAAAATGGTATGATATTGTCAGAATTTGGCCTTTTTTTACAGCAAGAGTTAAAAGTGTGGTCTTTAAACAACAGCAACTTTCAATTTTGAATTTTTATTATTAAAAATTGTATTAATAAAAGATTAATACCTGCTGTTAACAAGCACTGAAGTAAATATAAACACAAGAACTACAACTGACTTCCAGCCACAGCCTTGATGAAACATCTATAGAAGTTGTTACTGAGAATTAAAGGTAGGGTAGGTAGGAATTGTCTAAAAAACTATTTTTCCAAATTTGTTTAAACTTTATTTATATATCAATACATAATTAAAATGTAAGTACTCTGAAAAAGAAAGTATAAAAATCGAGTGTCTGTAGACCTCTCACGACTGTTTTAAAGACAGCTCATTATTTCCATTCACTCCACCCCCTCCCTTCTGAGCTCCTTCCAAAGCCACGCCCCCAAAACACATGAACGCGCGACTCCGACCGCTGAGCTGGAAGACGCATTATTTACCTGAGACGAGCGGAGAGAAGGAGCACAGTGCATGTAGTGACATCATGTCAGAATCACATGTAATAAAAAAATCTAACTTTATCATTATGAATATAAACAAATAAGATGTATTTTACTCACTATCAAGCTAGCATATTGATATTGGTAAAGTTTAAAATATATTTTTTTTGATTCGCTAACGAGCTAGTTATATCTATAAGGCAAAGCTAAAAACAGGTTGTATTGATACACGTTTTTCCATTACCATCAGTTACACTGTGATGAAGATGAATTTCGTGTAAGATTCATAACATATATGTTGTTCTGCATGTAAGAGTTTCCATGATGAAAGCATTGTTGACTCTGATGAGGACTACACTCCAGAGACAAGTACCGCATCGTCAGCTCGAGGACAGGTCCGGGGTCGAGGGCGAAGCAGAGGAGGTCGTGCAAGAGGCCGTGCAACTAGGGTCCGAGGATATTGACACGCGTTTTATTTCTTTGTTTATCCAAAGACTTTTTTTTCATTTCCTTTTCTAGTACTGTCTTCCTTTTTTTGCCTTGTTTGCCTTTGCTAACTGCATATGCCGGTAATGTGAATTTTGATTGCTCTTTCTCTGCCATTGTTTTGCTATTCCTAGGTTCCGTGCCTCTTGAATTCCTCAAATCAAACGGGTTTGCGCAAGTGGGCAGATCCTGTGGCAAAAGGGTGGTTGCCATGGTTGCGAGAGAGTGATAGTCGCCTAAGCCAATCCTTTGTTTCGTCCCGAATGGAAATAATGAGCTGTGTTTAATGCAGATTAAACGGTCTAGAGTCACTCGATTTTTATACTCTTTTTTTCAGAGTACTTACATTTTAATTATGTATTGATATATATAGAAAGTTTAAACAAATTTGGAAAAAAGTTTTTTATAAAATTCCTACCTACCCTACCTTTAACAGAGGTTTAGAAGTTGATGATTTATTGAGTTTAGGGTAACACTTTATAATAACGTTCAGTTGTAAGTCATTTATAAGTGGTTGGTTAATGATAAACTAATCATTTACAGAACATTCATAAATGAGTAGCAAGTGATATACTAACATTTTATGTATGTTTTGTAAATTCCGTTACAAGTCATTTACATATGATTAGTTAATGATTGACTAATTAATTACGAAACATGACTATGCGTTCATAAATGATTAATAAGTGATATGTTAATTATTGTATGTATGTTTTGTAGATTCAGTTATAAGTAATTTACAATTGATTAGTTAATGATTAACTAGTCATATACAAAACATGAATATGCGTTTCATAAATGTTTAATAAATGTTTGTTTTTTGTATATATGTAGCAATTAGAGGGTGCAATAAGTGTTGTAAATGCCTTGAATACACACACAGATCATTTGTAGGTATATGTAACACATTTACAAGTGATGAATAGTTTACACTTTAGATTAGGGGATGCAGAAAGTGTTGTAAATGATTTCTGCATCCCCTAATCTAAAGTGTAAACTATTCATCACTTGTAAATGTGTTACATATACATTTGTAGATAACATTCGCAGACCTTATGCCTTTTTGATTCTTGAAGTGGTAATCTACAAATGAAGTGTAAGACATTTACAAGTGATGAATAGTTTACACTTTAGATTAGGGGATGCAGAAAGTGTTGTAAATGATTTATTCATGCGTTTACACATCTATAACAGGTGTTGAACACTGTAGTGTGTACTGTAGTGTAAGTGCTGACTGGTGAGGGTATAGACAGCTTCTCTGAAACACATGGAGTCTTTAACCACTGTGCACCTGATGTGAGCAAAACATACAAAAAATATAGCTGCGAGCAGCGATTACGGGCACAAGCCGGTGGCACCGCAACCCCGGGGCCTTTAGTTACCTAAAGGCACCGGGGTGGCGGTACCACCAGCTTTGGCCCTTCATCGCTGCTCGCAGCTATATTTATATATATATATATATATATATATATATATATATATATATATATATATATATATATATATAAAAGACAGAAAATATTACTTGACTTATCTTATTCTGATTTTATGATGCACTCAAAATATTCCACAACAAATCCTTTAAATTTAATGTAAAAAAAAAAAAAAACGAAAGTAAGCAGTGTTGGGCTCATGTGACCCTCTCATTAGAATCAAAATGTTTCAACATTTGCCATGTAATTGGATGCTAAACTATTCTTTATTATAGGCTTTGTACTTCACTCGTGTTCCAATGTCGACGAAAAAAATCATCCTCTTCACACGCGCAAAAATGTACTTGGAAACATCACAGTGGAGCGGTGCTTACTGTGAATGTACGAATTGTACTACTGACTATTAAGAGCAGTGTAATTTTTATATGTTAGGTTGACTATTTTATTATTATATTTTATTAAGTCTACAATGAACAGGCTGCGATGTCAAGATTGCAATGCTGGAATGTGTGTGTGTGTGTTCATGTTTTTCTATCCCGGTGGGGACTTCAACCTGAATGCACACAGACTCATGGGGACTCGTGTCACAGTGGGGAACTAAATAGAGGTCCCCATAGGTAAACAAGCTTATAAATCATACAGAATGAGTTTTTTGGAAATGTAAAAATGCGGAAAGTTTTCTGTGATGGGTAGGTTTAGGGGTAGGGTTAGTGTAAGGTGACAGAATATACAGTTTGTACAGTATAAAAACCATTAAGTCTATGGAGAGTCCCCACAAAGATAGTAAACCGTGTGTGTGTGGCGTGGCCGCGATTGAACAGTGGACACATAAAAACATAGTCCGTCATTATACAGGACGACATTCAAACTGCAAAGTGTTAACTTATATTTGTGTACAGTCGCAATAAAACACAACATTGTGCTTTTGTAAAATAATTTCAAGCAATCCACCCCCTGAAAGGCGCTAATTTTAAAATTAAACTAAAATGCTCACGACTGCATGGGCATTTATAACGGTGCGCGTCCACGGTGAGGAACGAGCAGAACAGAGTAAACGTTTTTCAGTTAATTCCTACTTCCATAGGAATTCATTTGAAACGCCTGCTCAACCACTATCAATGTCAGTGAGGACGAACATATTTTACTTTCGCTTTAAAGTTGGCGATTCAAAAGCCCCCAGGCGGTGTCACACGTTGATTAACCGGTGGTAAAATATTCTCACCGTCATATACCTAGTATATTTTTATATAGATACAATAGGCCTACCTGATTTTGAACACAAGAGGGCAGTATAGCCCTATGTATGACTTGATTTTATGGGACTAAATAGTACAATTACTATTTTTAAACTTATAAATAAGTCTTAAATTAAAAAAAAGAATAAAATGGGTTTAGTTGTATATTTGTATACTTTTATATAGAAATAAATGGTGTATAATTACATTTTTGAAGATATGAGGCTTTTAGTGTTTCGTTTTTGTACATTACTTTAATCCCTCGCCATAGCAAAACCGTTTGAGATATTCAATATCCGTTCACAATTTAGCATCTTTAATGTATTTTCATCATGTTGAAAAAGTTTGGTGTGAATAAAATAAACCACTTAGCAGGAGTGGGTAAAAATGCAGAGGCTGAATTTGCAAATAAATCCACATTCAAACCAAAATATCTGACTTCCTGTTGGTCCAAGCTAATGACTGTAAATTAGAAAGTTGTCCAGCTCGATGAGACCAATATACTTACTGATTTTTGTAATTGTGGGTAAACCTAACCCCCCCACTTTTGTCAAAAACATTTTGAAAGTGACACACTTCCTGCTGCCAGTTGGTGGCGCTATAACTTTGACTCACAATAGCTACATCCATCTGATCGGCCTCTTACCACGAACACACTGCTGAAGTTTCATCAAGATCAGTTAATGTATGCTGAAGTTATACCACTTCGTGTTTCTCTTTTCTCGCCATAAATGCGTTTCCTCACCACGACCAAACCGTTCGAGATATCAAAAATCCGTCTGCAATTTAGAATCCTCAATGTCTTGACTTCATGCACACCGAGTTTGGTGACAATTTAATTAATTTTCTAGGAGGAGTGTTTCAAATTCCACAGCAAGCGTTCTCCAAACAACCCATAATAGCTGACTTCCTGTTGGGCTGGCGTGAAACTTGACAGAGGGAAAGTTGTTCGGCCCGATGAGATCTATATGTCTACCGAGTTTCATATTAATTCATGCAAGCTTGTTTGATATATGGACCATGTTTTCAGACCCCATTCAAGGGGGCGCTGTTGAGCCCCCCTGCCACGCCCGTTTCTGAAACTTTTCACATGTCTACTGGCTAATAAGTGTTATGTGTCTGTTGAGTTTTATCCAATTTCAAGCATGCTAAGAGTCTCAAACGCATCCGAAAAGAATATTAAAGTTTGATGCGTTGCCATGGCAACAGTATCTAAGATATCAATAATCCTTTCACAGGTTTACATCTGCCGTGCATTTACATTATACAAATAAAGTTTGAAGCATATCGGGTAAAAATAAGAGGGTTAATTCAAAGCATTTTGAAAGTGACACACTTCCTGCTGCCAGTTGGTGGCGCTATAACTTTGACTCACAATAGTTACATCCATGTGATCGGCCTCTTACAACGAACTCACTGCTGAAGTTTCATCAAGATCAGTTAATGTATACAGAAGTTATAACACATTTCCTGTGTCCCTTATTCGCCATAAATTCGTTTCCTCGCCACGGCCAAACCGTTTGAGATATCAAAAATCCGTTCGCAATTTAGCATCCTCAATGTCTTGTCTTCATGCACACCAAGTTTGGTTGCGATTGGACAAATTTTCTAGGAGGAGTATTTCAAATTCCAGAGGATGCATTTTTCAAACAACCCATAATAGTTGACTTCCTGTTGGGCTTTTGTAAAACTTAGAGCACGAAAGTTGTTCTGCCCGATGAGATCTATATGTGTACTGAGTTTCATATTATTACATGCAAGCGTGTTTGATATATGGACCAAGTTTTCGGACACCATTCCAGGGGGCGCTGTCGAGCCCCCCTGCCACGCCCGGGTACAAGCTTCAGTCCGGCCCTGATGGCCGCGGGTTCTGACCCGTGTGCAAAGTTTCAAGAGTCTTTGAGCATGTTAAGGGCCCCAAAAGTGGCAAAAGAAAAATAATAGAAAAATATATATATATATATATAGCTGCGAGCAGTGATTACGGGCCCAAGCCGGTGGCACCGCAACCCCAGTGCCTTTACTTACTTAAAGGCACCGGGGTGGCGGTGCCGCCGGCTTTGGCCCTTCATCGCTGCTCGCAGCTATATTTATATATATATATATATATATATATATATATATATATATGTATGTATATATATATATATATATATATATATATATATATACAAACAGTATATATAAAAGACAGAAAATATTACTTGACTTACCTTATTCTGATTTTATGATACACTCAAAATATTCCACAACAAATCCTTTAAATTTAATGTAAAAATAAAAACGAAGGTCAGCTGTGTTGGGCTCATGTAATCCTCTCATTAGAATCAAAATGTTTCAACATTTGCGATGTATTTGGATGCTAAACTATTCTTTATTATAGGATTTGTACTTTACTCGTGTTCCTTAGGAGGAGTAGGTAAAAACTCAGAGTCTGAAATATCCAAAAAATCCACATTCAGACCTAAATATCTGACTTCCTGTTGGTCGGAGCTAATGACTGTAAAGTAGAAAGTTGTCCGGCTTGATGAGAACAATATAGGTACTGATTTTTGTAACTGTGGGTAAAAGTAACCCCCCCACTTTTGTCAAAAACATTTTGAAAGTGACACACTTCCTGCTGCCAGTTGGTGGCGCTATAACTTTGACTCACAATAGTTACATCCATCTGATCAGCCTCTTACCACGAACACACTGCTGAAGTTTCATCAAGATCAGTTAATGTGTGCAGAAGTTATACCACTTTGTGTTTCTCGCCATAAATTCGTGTCCTTGCCACGACCAAACCGTTCGAGATATCAAAAATCCGTCCGCACTTTTAGCATCCTCAATGTCTTGACTTCATGCTGACCGAGTTTGGAGGTGATTGGATGAATTCTCTAGGAGGAGTACATCAAATTCCACAGCATGCGTTTTCCAAACAACCCATAATAGCCGACTTCCTGTTGGGTGGAGCTAATAACTTAGAGTGCAGAAGTTGTTCGGCCTGATGAGATCTATATGTGTACCGAGTTTCATATTAATTCATGCAAGCGTGTTTGATATATGGATCAAGTTTTCAGACCCCGTTCAAGGGGGCGCTGTCGAGCCCCCCTGCCACGCCCAGGTACCAGCTTCAGCCTGGCCCTGATAGCCGCAGGTTCTGACCTGTGTGCAAAGTTTCAAGAGTTTTCGAGCATGTTAAGGGCCCCAAAAGACCCTGAAACCTTGATTAACAATATAAAAGCAATAGTCAAATCCCCCCCTCCCCTCACACACACACAGACACAAAGAGAGGGAGAGAAAATTCTTCAGAAAATCCACATTCAAACCAAAATATCTCTCTTCCTGTTGGTCAGAGATGGTTCATGTAAATTAGAAAGTTGTCCGTCTTGATGAGAACAATACACATACCAAGTTTTGTTGCTGTGGATAAAACTAACCCCCCCACTTATGACTAAAGGTGGCGCTACTGAGCCCCTCACCACGCCCATTTCTGAAACTTTGCACATGTCTACTGGATAATAAATGTGATGTGTCTGTCGAGTTTCATGCAATTTCAAGTATGTTAAGAGTCTCAAAAGCATAAAAAAAGAATATTAAAGTTTGATGCGTTGCCACGGCAACAGTATCTAAGATATCAAAAATCCTTTCACAGGTTTACATCTGCCGTGTGTCTATATTGTACACATAAAGTTTAAAGCAAATCTGGTAAAAATAAGACAGTGATTTCAAAGCATTTTAATAGTGATGTACTTCCTGCTGCCTGTTGGTGGCGCTATAACTTTGACTCACAATAGTCACATCTGTGCGATCGGCCTCTTACAACGAACACACTGCTGAAGTTTCATCAAGATCAGTTAATGTATGCAGAAGTTATAACACACTTCCTGTTTCATTTTTTCGCCATAAATTCGTTTCCTCGCCACGGCCAAACCGTTCAAGATATCAAAAATCCGTCCGCAATTTAGCATCCTCAATGTCTTGACTTCATGCACACCGAGTTTGGAGGCGAATCGATGAATTCCCTAGGAGGAGTACATTAAATTCCACAGCATACGTTTCCAAACAACCCTAAATAGCCGACTTCCTGTTGGGCTGGCGTAAAACTTAGAGCATGAAAGTTGTTCGGCCCGATGAGATCTATATGTGTACCGAGTTTCATATTATTACATGCAAGCGTGTCTGATTTATGGACAAGTGTTCGGATCCCGTTCCAGGGGGCGCTGTCGAGCCCCCCTGCCACGCCCGGGTACCAGCTTCAGTCCGGCCCTGATGGCCGCGGGTTCTGACCCGTGTGCAAAATTTCAAGAGTTTTCGAGCATGTTAAGGGCCCCAAAAGTGGCCGAAAGGTTGACAAAATAATAATAATAATAATAAATATAGCTGCGAGCAGCGATTACGGGCCCAAGCCGGTGGCAACGCAACCCCAGGCACCGGTGGTGGCGGTACCGCCGGAACATATATATATTTATATGTATTTATATATGTGTGTATATATATATATATATATGTATGTGTGTGTGCGTGTGTGTGTTTTTAGGAGAAGTCTCTTCTGCTCACCAAGGCTGCATTTATTTGATTAAAAATACAAACAAAAACAGTAATATTGTGAAATATTATTCCAATTTAAAACAGCTGTTTTCTATTTTAAAATATTTTACACTGTAATTAATTTATGTGATCAAAGTTGAGTTTTCAGCATCATTACTCCCGTCTTCAGTGTCACATGATCCTTCAGAAATCATTCTAATATGATGATTGATGGTCAATAAATATTATTATTTTCAATGTTGAAAACAGTTGTGTACAGATTTTTTTTCAAAATGCATTGATGAATGTAAAGTTCAAAAGAACAGCATTTATTTCAAATATAATTTGTTTTAACATTATAAATGTCTGTACTGTAACTTTTGATCAGTTTAACTCCTTCTCGATGAATAAAAGTATTGATTTATTTTATTTCTTTCACCCAAAAATAAAATGAAAATTATTACTGACCCCAAACTTTTGAACGGTAGTGTTTAATGTTACAAAAGCTGTAGATTTCAGATAAATGCTGTTCTTTTGAACTTTCTATTCATCAAAGACTGTACACAACTGTTTTCGACATTTAAAATAATCATGAATGTTTCTTGAGCATCAATCATCATATTAGAATAATTTCTGAAGGATCATGTGACAGTGACGACTGGAGTAATGATGCTGAAAACTCAGCTTTGATCACAGGAATAAATAACAGTTTAAAATATATTAAAATAGAAAGCAGATGTTTTAAATTGGAATACTATTTTACAATATTACTGTTTTTGTTTGTATTTTTAATCAAATAAATGCAGCCTTGGTGAGCAGAAGGAACTTTGCTTAAAAACATTAAAAAACTTACTGACCCCAAACTTTTGAACAGTAGTGTATATATATTATATAAAAATGTAAGGGACAAGACACAGATAATTTTACTTGCCTGACCTGATTAAAACAATGAAAAAACTTAAATGAAAAAATAACTTGGGAATCACTGAAACGAGTGAATTAATCTGATTTTATGATAGAGTCAAAATATTCTACAACAAATTCTTTAAATTCAACGATGTTGAGAACGGAACAAGAATAAAAAAAGAACTATAAACAAGCTGAAACTAAATAAAATAAAAATGAAAACGAAATTAAGCAGTGTTGGGCTCACACAACTCTCTCATTAGAATCAAAATGTTTCAACATTTGTGATGAATTTGGATGCTAAACTATCCTTTATCATAGGCTTTGTACTTCACTCACTTTCCAATATCGACGGAAAAAATCATCCTATTCACACGCGCAAAAATGTGCTTGGAAACATCACAGTGGAGCGGTGCTTACCAATTGAATGGTACGAATTGTAGTACTGACTATTTAAACAGAGCATTGTAAATTTTATATGTTAGGTTGACTATTTTATTAATATATTTTATTAAGGCTATAATGAACAGGCTACCTGATTTTGAACACAAGAGGGCAGTATAGCACTATGTTTGACTTTATTTATTTATTGTTTAGACTAAACAACCATTCTGTCAGTTTTTAAACTTAAACTTCATTCTTAAATTGAAAAAAAAAAGAATAAAATGAGTTAAGTTCTGATATTTGTATACTTTTATATAGTAATAAATGGTGTATAATTATATTTTTAGAATAAATGAGACTTTTAGCATTTCCTTGTTTGACATTACTTTAATCCCTCACCATAGCAAAACCGTTTGAGATATTTATTATCCGTTCACAATTTAGCATCATTAATATATTTTTATCATGTTGAAAAAGTTTGGTGGGAATAAAATAAACCACTTAGATAAAGGTGGCTAAAAATTAAGAGGCTGATTTTGCAAAAAAATCTACATTCAGACCAAAATATCTGACTTCCTGATGGTCAGAGCTAATGACTTTAAATTAGAAAGTTGTCCGGGTCGATGAGATCAATATATGAACTGAGTTTTTTTTACTGTAGTTAAAACTAACCCCCCCACTTTTGTCAAAAGCATGTTGAAAGTGACACACTTCCTGCTGCCAGTTGGTGGCGCTATAAACTTTGGCTCACAATAGTTACATCCATCTGATCGGCCTCTTACCACGAACACACTGCTGAAGTTTCAACAAGATCAGTTAATGTATGCAGAAGTTATTCCACTTCGTGATTCTCTTTTCTCGCCATAAATTCGATTCCTCGCCACGGCCAAACCGTTCGAGATATCAAAAATCGGTCCGCAATTTAGCATCCTCAAAGTCTTGACTACATGCACACCGAGTTTGGAGGGGACACGGTGAATTTTCTAGGAGGAATATTTCACATTCCACAGCAAGCGTTTTCCAAACAACCCATAATAGCCGACTTCCTGTTGGGCTGGCGTGAAACTGGACAGAGGGAAAGTTGTTCGGCCCAATGAGATCTATATGTGTTCCGAGTTTCATATTAATTCATGCAAGCGTGTTTGATATATGGACCAAGTTTTGAGACCCCGTTCAAGGGGGCGCTACTGAGCCCCTCACCACGCCCGTTTCTGAAACTTTGCCCATGTCTACTGGATAATAAGTGTGATGTGTCTGTCGAGTTTCATGCAATTTCAAGTATGTTAAGAGTCTCAAAAGCATCAAAAAAAATATTAAAGTTTGATGCGTTGCCATGGCAACAGTATTTAAGATATCAATAATCCTTTCACAGGTCTACATCTGCCGTGTGTCTACATTATACACATAAAGTTTGAAGCAAATCGGGTAAAAATAAGAGAGTGATTTCAAAGCATTTTGAAAGTGACACACTTCCTGCTGCCAGTTGGTGGCGCTATAACTTTTACTCACAATAGTCACATCCTTGTGTTCGGCCTCTCACAACGAACACACTGCTGAAGTTTCATCAAGATCAGATAATGTATGCTGAAGTTATAACACACTTCCTGTGTCCCTTATTCGCCATAAATTCGTTTCCTTGCCACGGCCAAACCGTTCGAGATATCAAAAATCTGTCCGCAATTTAGCATCCTCAATGTCTTGACTTCATGCTGACCGAGTTTGGAGGTGATTGGATGAATTCTCTAGGAGGAGTACATTCAATTCCACAGCATGCGTTTCAAAACAACCCATAATAGCCGACTTCCTGTTGGGCTGGCGAAAAAAGTAAAAGTACGAAAGTTGTTCGGCCCGATGAGATCTATATGTGTACCGAGTTTCATATTATTACATGCAAGGGTGTCTGATTTATGGACCAAGTTTTCGGACCCCGTTCAAGGGGGCGCTGTCGAGCCCCCCTGCCACGCCCGGGTACCAGCTTCAGCCCGGCCCTGATGGCCACGGGTTCTGACCCGTGTGCAAAGTTTCAAGAGTTTTCGAGCACGTTAAGGGTCTCAAAAGTGCCCGAAAGGTTGACAGAAAAATAAGAATAATAATAATAATATAGCTGCGAGCAGCGATTACGGGCCCAAGCCGGTGGCACCGCAACCCCGGTGCCTTTAGTTACCTAAAGGCACCGGGGTGGCGGTACTGCCGGCTTGGGCCCTCCATCGCTGCTCGCAGCTATATTTATATATATATATATATATATATATATATAAATACATACATACATACATACACATACATATATATGTATATATATATATATATATATATATATATATATATATATATATATATATTATTGTTCAAAAGTTTGGGGTCAGTAAGATTTTTAATGTTTTTAGGAGAAGTCTCTTCTGCTCACCAAGGCTGCATTTATTGATTAAAAATACAAACAAAAACAGTAATATTGTGAAATATTATTCCAATTTAAAACAGCTGTTTTCAATTTTTAAATATTTTACATAGTAATTCATTTCTGTGATCAAAATTGAGTTTTCAGCATCATTACTCCAGTCTTCAGTGTCACATGATCCTTCAGAAATCATACTAATATGATGATTGATGCTCAATAAATATTCATTATTATTTTCAATGTTGAAAACAGTTGTGTACAGATTTTTTTTTTCAAAATGCTTTGATGAATGTAAAGTTCAAAAGAACAGCATATATTTCAAATATATATATTTTTAACATTATAAATGTCTTTACTGTAACTGTTGATCAGTTTAACTCATCCTTCATAAATAAAAGTACTGATTTATTTTATTTATTTCCCCCAAAAATAAAATTTCAATTATTACTAACCCAAAACTTTTGAGCGGTAGTGTTTAACGTTACAAAAGCTTTAGATTTCAGATAAATGCTGTTCTTTTGAACTTTCTATTCATCAAAGACTGTACACAACTGTTTTCGACATTTAAAATAATAATGAATGTTTCTTGAGTATCAATCATCATATTAGAATAATTTCTGAAGGATCATGTGACAGTGACGACTGGAGTAATGATGCTGAAAACTCAGCTTTGATCACAGGAATAAATAACAGTTTAAAATATATTAAAATAGAAAGCAGCTGTTTTAAATTGGAATAAAATTTTTACAATATTACTGTTTTTGTTTGTATTTTTAATCAAATAAATGCAGCCTTGGTGAGCAGAAGAAACTTCTCTGTTATGTGCGCGCCACAGACTGCACGCACGTCCGCTTAGAGTTCCGCCTTTTGCCTTCCGTCAATATTACGTTATTAGAAAAATATTTTTTTAGAGAATCGATTTTTTGACATTTGTGAATCGATTCAGAATCGTCCACGTCCGCATCGCGATGCATCTAAGAATAATTTTTTTCTCCCACCCCTAGATTTCATACAACAGGTTAATAAACAGTTACAATTAAGTCACTTACATTTTAGATGCAATGTTGACTGTTTTTGTTCTGTTTCAGCAGCGAAAATAGTTAAACAAAGATCACGGCAAAACCATCACGCATCACGTGTTTTCTCATAACTGAACGATTCAGCATTTTTAACGAATCGGTTGACTCAAAGATTGAATGATCAATCCATAAACATCTGTCTTAATCATGATCGACTCATTCGAACGAATCGTTTGAACGAATGAATCAATGACTCGCTTATTAAGATGGATGCCTGGCGACACCTAATGGCGGTTTAGTGTTGTTTAAAAGCATCATTCTTTCCCACATGTGTGTTATTTGTATGTGCAACATTATCATTATTTTTCTTACACTATTATATTAGCGATTTAAAAGCACCCACTCGTGTCACACGTCGATTAACCGGTGGGAAAATATCCTCAGACACATACCTAATAAATGTATATTTAAATACAATATTGGCCTACCTGGTAAAAAGTTTTATATACTATTTTGATGTCCTTTTGGACATAAAAGGGCAGTATAGCCCTATGTTTGCTTTTTTGTTGAACCAAATAGCACTAAATAGCCTGTTTTAACTTTTTCATTCTTCTTGAATTGCAAAAACAGAATAAAATGGGTTTAGTTGTGATATTTGCATTCTTTTATATAGAAATAAATGGTATATAATTACATTTTTAGAAGATTTTTAGTGTTTCCTTTTTGGACATTACTTTAATCCCTCGCCATAGCAAAACCGTTTGAGATATTTATTATCCATTCACAATTTAGCATATTTAATGTAGTTTCATCATGTTGAAAAAGTTTGGTACAAATAAAATAAATAGTTTAAGAGGAGTGGCTAAAAATTCAGAGGCTGATTTTGCAAAAAAATTCACATTCAGACCAAAATATCTGACTTCCTGATGGCCAGAGCTATTGAATGTAAATTAGAAAGTTGTCCGGCTTGATGAGAACAATATACAAACTGTTTTTTCTTTACTGTAGTTAAAACTAACCCCCCCACTTTTGTCAAAAGCATGTTGAAAGTGACACACTTCCTGCTGCCAGTTGGTGGCGCTATAACTTTGACTCACAATAGCTACATCCATCTGATCGGCCTCTTACCACGAACACACTGCTGAAGTTTCATCAAGATCAGTTAATGTATGCAGAAGTTATTCCACTTCCGTGTTTCTCTTTTCTCGCCATAAATTCGATTCCTCGCCACAGCCAAACCGTTCGAGATATCAAAAATCCGTCCGCAATTTAGCATCCTCAAAGTCTTGACTACATGCACACAGAGTTTGAAGGGGACACGGTGAATTTTCTAGGAGGAGTATTTCACATTCCACAGCAAGCGTTTTCCAAACAACCCATAATAGCCGACTTCCTGTTGGGCTGGCGTAAAACTTGACCGGGGTAAAGTTGTTCGGCCCGATGAGATCTATATGTGTACCGAGTTTCATATTAATTCATGCGAGCGTGTTTGATATATGGATCAAGTTTTAGAACCCCGTTCAAGGGGGCGCTGTTGAGCCCCCCAGCCACGCCCGGGTACCAGCTTCAGCCCGGCCCTGATGGCCGTGGGTTCTGACCTGTGTGCAAAGTTTCAAGAGTTTTTGAGCACGTTAAGGACCCCAAAAGCCCCTGAAACCTTGATTAACAATATAAAAGCAATAGTCAAATCCCCCCTCCCCTCACACACACAGAGACACAGAGAGAGGGAGAGAAAATTCTTCAGAAAATCCACATTCAAACCAAAATATCTCTCTTCCTGTTGGTCGGAGATCGTTAATGTAAATTAGAAAGTTGTCCGGCTTGATGAGAACAATACACATACCAAGTTTTGTTGCTGTTGATAAAACTAACCCCCCCACTTTAGACTAAAGGTGGCGCTACTGAGCCATTTCACCAAGCCCGTTTCTGAAACTTTGCACATGTCTACGGGCTAATAAATGTGATGTGTCTGTCGAGTTTCATCCAATTTCAAGTATGTTAAGAGTCTCAAAAGCATAAAAAAAGAATATTAAAAGTTTGAAGCGTTGCCATGGCAACAGTATTAAAGATATCAAAAATCCTTTCACAGGTCTACATCTGCCGTGTGTCTACATTATACACATAAAGTTTGAAGCAAATCGGGTAAAAATAAGAGGGTGATTTCAAAGCATTTTGAAAGTGACACACTTCCTGCTGCCAGTTGGTGGCGCTATAACTTTGACTTACAATAGTCACATCAATGTGATCGGCCTCTTACAACGAACACACTGCTGAAGTTTAATCAAGATCAGTTAATGTATGCAGAAGTTATAACACACTTCCTGTGTCCCATTATTCGCCATAAATTCGTTTCCTCGCCACGGCCAAACCGTTCGAGATATCAAAAATCTGTTCGCAATTTAGCATCCTCAATGTCTTGACTTCATTCACACCTAGTTTGGTGGCGATCGGATGAATTCCCTAGGAGGAGTATTTCACATTCCATTGTATGCGTTTTCCAAACAACGTATAATAACCGACTTCCTGTTGGGCTGGTGTAAAACTTAGAGCACGAAAGTTGTTCGGCCCGATGAGATCTATATGTGTACTGAGTTCCATATTATTACATGCAAGCGTGTCTGATTTATGGACCAAGTTTTCAGACCCCGTTCAAGGGGGCGCTGTTGAGCCCCCCTGCCACGCCCGGGTACCAGCTTCAGCCCGGCCCTAATGGCCGCAGGTTCTGACCTGTGTGCAAAATTTCAAGAGTTTTTGAGCATGTTAAAGGCCCCAAAAGTGCCCGAAAGGTTGACAGAAAAATAAGAATAATAATAATAAAATATAGCTGCGAGCAGCGATTACGGGCCCAAGCCGGTGGCACCGCAACCCCAGGCACCGGTGGTGGCGGTACCGCCGGAACATATATATATTTATATGTATATATATATATATATATATATATATATATATATATATATATATATATATATATATATATATAATGTGTGTGTGTGTGTGTGTGTGTGTGTGTGTTTTTAGGAGAAGTCTCTACTGCTCACCAAGGCTGCATTTATTTGATTAAAAATACAAACAAAAACAGTAATATTGTGAAATATTATTCCAATTTAAAACAGCTGTTTTCTATTTTAAAATATTTTACACTGTAATTAATTTATGTGATCAAAGTTGAGTTTTCAGCATCATTACTCCCGTCTTCAGTGTCACATGATCCTTCAGAAATCATTCTAATATGATGATTGATGGTCAATAAATATTATTATTTTCAATGTTGAAAACAGTTGTGTACAGATTTTTTTTCAAAATGCGTTGATGAATGTAAAGTTCAAAAGAACAGCATTTATTTAAAATATAATTTGTTTTAACATTATAAATGTCTGTACTGTAACTTTTGATCAGTTTAACTCCTTCTCTATGAATAAAAGTATTGATTTATTTTATTTCTTTCACCCAAAAATAAAATTAAAATTATTACTGACCCCAAACTTTTGAACGGTAGTGTTTAATGTTACAAAAGCTTTAGATTTCAGATAAATGCTGTTCTTTTGAACTTTCTATTCATCAAAGACTGTACACAACTGTTTTCGACATTTAAAATAATCATGAATGTTTCTTGAGCATCAATCATCATATTAGAATAATTTCTGAAGGATCATGTGACAGTGACGACTGGAGTAATGATGCTGAAAACTCAGCTTTGATCACAGGAATAAATAACAGTTTAAAATATATTAAAATAGAAAGCAGATGTTTTAAATTGGAATACTATTTTACAATATTACTGTTTTTGTTTGTATTTTTAATCAAATAAATGCAGCCTTGGTGAGCAGAGGAAACTTCTCTGTTATGTGCGCGCCACAGACTGCACGCACGTCCGCTTAGAGTTCCGCCTTTTGCCTTCCGTCAATATTACGTTATTAGAAAAATATTTTTTTAGAGAATCGATTTTTTGACATTTGTGAATCGATTCAGAATCGTCCACGTCCGCATCGCGATGCATCTAAGAATACATTTTTTCTCCCACCCCTAGATTTCATACAACAGGTTAATAAACAGTTACAATTAAGTCACTTACATTTTAGATGCAATGTTGACTGTTTTTGTTCTGTTTCAGCAGCGAAAATAGTTAAACAAAGATCACGGCAGAACCATCACGCATCACGTGTTTTCTCATAACTGATCGATTCAGCATTTTTAACGAATCGGTTGACTCAAAGATTGAATGATCAATCCATAAACATCTGTCTTAATCATGATCGACTCATTCGAACGAATCGTTTGAACGAATGAATCAATGACTCGCTTATTAAGATGGATGCCTGGCGACACCTAATGGCGGTTTAGTGTTGTTTAAAAGCATCATTCTTTCCCACATGTGTGTGATTTGTGTGTGCAACATTATCATTATTTTTCTTTCACTATTATATTAGCGATTTAAAAGCACCCACTCGTGTCACACGTCGATTAACCGGTGGGAAAATATCCTCAGACACATACCTAATAAATGTATATTTAAATACAATATTGGCCTACCTGGTAAAAAGTTTTATATACTATTTTGATGTCCTTTTGGACACAAGAGGGCAGTATAGCCCTATGTTTGCTTTTTTGTTGAACCAAATAGCACTAAATAGCCTGTTTTAACTTTTTCATTCTTCTTGAATTGCAAAAACAGAATAAAATGGGTTTAGTTGTGATATTTGTATTCTTTTATATAGAAATAAATGGTATATAATTACATTTTTAGAAGATTTTTAGTGTTTCCTTTTTGGACATTACTTTAATCCCTCGCCATAGCAAAACCGTTTGAGATATTTATTATCCATTCACAATTTAGCATATTTAATGTAGTTTCATCATGTTGAAAAAGTTTGGTACGAATAAAATAAATAGTTTAAGAGGAGTGGCTAAAAATTCAGAGGCTGATTTTGCAAAAAAATTCACATTCAGACCAAAATATCTGACTTCCTGATGGCCAGAGCTATTGAATGTAAATTAGAAAGTTGTCCGGCTTGATGAGAACAATATACAAACTATTTTTTCTTTACTGTAGTTAAAACTAACCCCCCCACTTTTGTCAAAAGCATGTTGAAAGTGACACACTTCCTGCTGCCAGTTGGTGGCGCTATAACTTTGACTCACAATAGCTACATCCATCTGATCGGCCTCTTACCACGAACACACTGCTGAAGTTTCATCAAGATCAGTTAATGTATGCAGAAGTTATTCCACTTCCGTGTTTCTCTTTTCTCGCCATAAATTCGATTCCTCGCCACAGCCAAACCGTTCGAGATATCAAAAATCCGTCCGCAATTTAGCATCCTCAAAGTCTTGACTACATGCACACCGAGTTTGAAGAGGACACGGTGAATTTTCTAGGAGGAGTATTTCACATTCCACAGCAAGCGTTTTCCAAACAACCCATAATAGCCGACTTCCTGTTGGGCTGGCGTAAAACTTGACCGGGGTAAAGTTGTTCGGCCTGATGAGATCTATATGTGTACCGAGTTTCATATTAATTCATGCGAGCGTGTTTGATACATGGATCAAGTTTTAGAACCCCGTTCAAGGGGGCGCTGTTGAGCCCCCCAGCCACGCCCGGGTACCAGCTTCAGCCCGGCCCTGATGGCCGTGGGTTCTGACCTGTGTGCAAAGTTTCAAGAGTTTTTGAGCACGTTAAGGACCCCAAAAGCCCCTGAAACCTTGATTAACAATATAAAAGCAATAGTCAAATCCCCCCCTCCCCTCACACACACACAGACACAGAGAGAGGGAGAGAAAATTCTTCAGAAAATCCACATTCAAACCAAAATATCTCTCTTCCTGTTGGTCGGAGATGGTTCATGTAAATTAGAAAGTTGTCCGTCTTGACGAGAACAATACACATACCAAGTTTTGTGATTCTAGGAAAAACTAAGCCCCCATTTTTGACTAAAGGTGGCGCTACTGAGCCATTCCACCACGCCCGTTTCTGAAACTTTGCACATGTCTACGGGCTAATAAATGTGATGTGTCTGTTGAGTTTCATGCAATTTCAAGTATGTTAAGAGTCTCAAAAGCATAAAAAAATAATATTAAAGTTTGATGCGTTGCCACGGCAACAGTATCTAAGATATCAATAATCCTTTCACAGGTTTACATCTGCCGTGTGTCTACATTGTACACATAAAGTTTGAAGCAAATCGGGTAAAAATAAGACACTGATTTCAAAGCATTTTGAAAGTGATGTACTTCCTGCTGCCTGTTGGTGGCGCTATAACTTTGACTCACAATAGTCACATCCATGTGATCGGCCTCTTACAACGAACACACTGCTGAAGTTTCATCAAGATCAGTTAATGTATGCAGAAGTTATAACACACTTCCTGTTTCATTTTTTCGCCATAAATTTGTTTCCTCGCCACGGCCAAACCGTTCGAGATATCAAAAATCCGTCCGCAATTTAGCATCCTCAATGTCTTGACTTCATGCACACCGAGTTTGGAGGCGAATCGATGAATTCCCTAGAAGGAGTACATTAAATTCCACAGCATGCGTTTCCAAACAACGCTAAATAGCCAACTTCCTGTTTGGCTGGCGTAAAACTTAGAGCACGAAAGTTGTTCGGCCCGATGAGATCTATAAGTGTACCGAGTTTCATATTATTACATGCAAGCGTGTTTGATTTATGGACACGTGTTTGGATCCCGTTCCAGGGGGCGCTGTCGAGCCCCCCTGCCACGCCCGGGTACCAGCTTCAGTCCGGCCCTGATGGCCGCGGGTTCTGACGTGTGTGCAAAATTTCAAGAGTTTTCGAGCATGTTAAGGGCCCCAAAAGTGCCCGAAAGGTTGACAAAATAATAATAATAATAATAATAATAATAATAATAAATATAGCTGCGAGCAGCGATTACGGGCCCAAGCCGGTGGCACCGCAACCCCGGTGCCTTTAGTTACCTAAAGGCACCGGGGTGGCGGTACCGCCGGCTTGGGCCCTCCATCGCTGCTCGCAGCTATATTTATATATATATATATATATATATACATACATACATACATACATACACACACATACATATATATGTGTATATATATATATATATATATATATATATATATATATATATATATATATATATTATTGTTCAAAAGTTTGGGGTCAGTAAGATTTTTAATGTTTTTAGGAGAAGTCTCTTCTGCTCACCAAGGCTGCATTTATTGATTAAAAATACAAACAAAAACAGTAATATTGTGAAATATTATTCCAATTTAAAACAGCTGTTTTCAATTTTTAAATATTTTACATAGTAATTCATTTCTGTGATCAAAGTTGAGTTTTCAGCATCATTACTCCAGTCTTCAGTGTCACATGATCCTTCAGAAATCATACTAATATGATGATTGATGCTCAATAAATATTCATTATTATTTTCAATGTTGAAAACAGTTGTGTACAGATTTTTTTTTTCAAAATGCTTTGATGAATGTAAAGTTCAAAAGAACAGCATATATTTCAAATATATATATTTTTAACATTATAAATGTCTTTACTGTAACTGTTGATCAGTTTAACTCATCCTTCATAAATAAAAGTACTGATTTATTTTATTTATTTCCCCCAAAAATAAAATTTTAATTATTACTAACCCAAAACTTTTGAGCGGTAGTGTTTAACGTTACAAAAGCTTTAGATTTCAGATAAATGCTGTTCTTTTGAACTTTCTATTCATCAAAGACTGTACACAACTGTTTTCGACATTTAAAATAATAATAATTGTTTCTTGAGTATCAATCATCATATTAGAATAATTTCTGAAGGATCATGTGACAGTGACGACTGGAGTAATGATGCTGAAAACTCAGCTTTGATCACAGGAATAAATAACAGCTGCTTTCTATTTTAATATATTTTAAACTGTTTTAAATTGGAATAATATTTTACAATATTACTGTTTTTGTTTGTATTTTTAATCAAATAAATGCAGCCTTGGTGAGCAGAAGAAACTTCTCTGTTATGTGCGCGCCACAGACTGCACGCACGTCCGCTTAGAGTTCCGCCTTTTGCCTTCCGTCAATATTACGTTATTAGAAAAATATTTTTTTAGAGAATCGATTTTTTGACATTTGTGAATCGATTCAGAATCGTCCACGTCCGCATCGCGATGCATCTAAGAATAAATTTTTTCTCCCACCCCTAGATTTCATACAACAGGTTAATAAACAGTTACAATTAAGTCACTTACATTTTAGATGCAATGTTGACTGTTTTTGTTCTGTTTCAGCAGCGAAAATAGTTAAACAAAGATCACGGCAGAACCATCACGCATCACGTGTTTTCTCATAACTGAACGATTCAGCATTTTTAACGAATCGGTTGACTCAAAGATTGAATGATCAATCCATAAACATCTGTCTTAATCATGATCGACTCATTCGAACGAATCGTTTGAACGAATGAAGCAATGACTCGCTTATTAAGATGGATGCCTGGCGACACCTAATGGCGGTTTAGTGTTGTTTAAAAGCATCATTCTTTCCCACATGTGTGTGATTTGTGTGTGCAACATTATCATTATTTTTCTTTCACTATTATATTAGCGATTTAAAAGCACCCACTCGTGTCACACGTCGATTAACCGGTGGGAAAATATCCTCAGACACATACCTAATAAATGTATATTTAAATACAATATTGGCCTACCTGGTAAAAAGTTTTATATACTATTTTGATGTCCTTTTGGACACAAGAGGGCAGTATAGCCCTATGTTTGCTTTTTTGTTGAACCACATAGCACTAAATAGCCTGTTTTAACTTTTTCATTCTTCTTGAATTGCAAAAACAGAATAAAATGGGTTTAGTTGTGATATTTGTATTCTTTTATATAGAAATAAATGGTATATAATTACATTTTTAGAAGATTTTTAGTGTTTCCTTTTTGGACATTACTTTAATCCCTCGCCATAGCAAAACCGTTTGAGATATTTATTATCCATTCACAATTTAGCATATTTAATGTAGTTTCATCATGTTGAAAAAGTTTGGTACAAATGAAATAAATAGTTTAAGAGGAGTGGCTAAAAATTCAGAGGCTGATTTTGCAAAAAAATTCACATTCAGACCAAAATATCTGACTTCCTGATGGCCAGAGCTATTGAATGTAAATTAGAAAGTTGTCCGGCTTGATGAAAACAATATACAAACTGTTTTTTCTTTACTGTAGTTAAAACTAACCCCCCCACTTTTGTCAAAAGCATGTTGAAAGTGACACACTTCCTGCTGCCAGTTGGTGGCGCTATAACTTTGACTCACAATAGCTACATCCATCTGATCGGCCTCTTACCACGAACACACTGCTGAAGTTTCATCAAGATCAGTTAATGTATGCAGAAGTTATTCCACTTCCGTGTTTCTCTTTTCTCGCCATAAATTCGATTCCTCGCCACAGCCAAACCGTTCGAGATATCAAAAATCCGTCCGCAATTTAGCATCCTCAAAGTCTTGACTACATGCACACCGAGTTTGAAGAGGACACGGTGAATTTTCTAGGAGGAGTATTTCACATTCCACAGCAAGCGTTTTCCAAACAACCCATAATAGCCGACTTCCTGTTGGGCTGGCGTAAAACTTGACCGGGGTAAAGTTGTTCGGCCTGATGAGATCTATATGTGTACCGAGTTTCATATTAATTCATGCGAGCGTGTTTGATACATGGATCAAGTTTTAGAACCCCGTTCAAGGGGGCGCTGTTGAGCCCCCCAGCCACGCCCGGGTACCAGCTTCAGCCCGGCCCTGATGGCCGTGGGTTCTGACCTGTGTGCAAAGTTTCAAGAGTTTTTGAGCACGTTAAGGACCCCAAAAGCCCCTGAAACCTTGATTAACAATATAAAAGCAATAGTCAAATCCCCCCCTCCCCTCACACACACACAGACACAGAGAGAGGGAGAGAAAATTCTTCAGAAAATCCACATTCAAACCAAAATATCTCTCTTCCTGTTGGTCGGAGATGGTTCATGTAAATTAGAAAGTTGTCCGTCTTGACGAGAACAATACACATACCAAGTTTTGTGATTCTAGGAAAAACTAAGCCCCCATTTTTGACTAAAGGTGGCGCTACTGAGCCATTCCACCACGCCCGTTTCTGAAACTTTGCACATGTCTACGGGCTAATAAATGTGATGTGTCTGTTGAGTTTCATGCAATTTCAAGTATGTTAAGAGTCTCAAAAGCATAAAAAAATAATATTAAAGTTTGATGCGTTGCCACGGCAACAGTATCTAAGATATCAATAATCCTTTCACAGGTTTACATCTGCCGTGTGTCTACATTGTACACATAAAGTTTGAAGCAAATCGGGTAAAAATAAGACACTGATTTCAAAGCATTTTGAAAGTGATGTACTTCCTGCTGCCTGTTGGTGGCGCTATAACTTTGACTCACAATAGTCACATCCATGTGATCGGCCTCTTACAACGAACACACTGCTGAAGTTTCATCAAGATCAGTTAATGTATGCAGAAGTTATAACACACTTCCTGTTTCATTTTTTCGCCATAAATTTGTTTCCTCGCCACGGCCAAACCGTTCGAGATATCAAAAATCCGTCCGCAATTTAGCATCCTCAATGTCTTGACTTCATGCACACCGAGTTTGGAGGCGAATCGATGAATTCCCTAGAAGGAGTACATTAAATTCCACAGCATGCGTTTCCAAACAACGCTAAATAGCCAACTTCCTGTTTGGCTGGCGTAAAACTTAGAGCACGAAAGTTGTTCGGCCCGATGAGATCTATAAGTGTACCGAGTTTCATATTATTACATGCAAGCGTGTTTGATTTATGGACACGTGTTTGGATCCCGTTCCAGGGGGCGCTGTCGAGCCCCCCTGCCACGCCCGGGTACCAGCTTCAGTCCGGCCCTGATGGCCGCGGGTTCTGACGTGTGTGCAAAATTTCAAGAGTTTTCGAGCATGTTAAGGGCCCCAAAAGTGCCCGAAAGGTTGACAAAATAATAATAATAATAATAATAATAATAATAATAAATATAGCTGCGAGCAGCGATTACGGGCCCAAGCCGGTGGCACCGCAACCCCGGTGCCTTTAGTTACCTAAAGGCACCGGGGTGGCGGTACCGCCGGCTTGGGCCCTCCATCGCTGCTCGCAGCTATATTTATATATATATATATATATATATACATACATACATACATACATACACACACATACATATATATGTGTATATATATATATATATATATATATATATATATATATATATATATATATATTATTGTTCAAAAGTTTGGGGTCAGTAAGATTTTTAATGTTTTTAGGAGAAGTCTCTTCTGCTCACCAAGGCTGCATTTATTGATTAAAAATACAAACAAAAACAGTAATATTGTGAAATATTATTCCAATTTAAAACAGCTGTTTTCAATTTTTAAATATTTTACATAGTAATTCATTTCTGTGATCAAAGTTGAGTTTTCAGCATCATTACTCCAGTCTTCAGTGTCACATGATCCTTCAGAAATCATACTAATATGATGATTGATGCTCAATAAATATTCATTATTATTTTCAATGTTGAAAACAGTTGTGTACAGATTTTTTTTTTCAAAATGCTTTGATGAATGTAAAGTTCAAAAGAACAGCATATATTTCAAATATATATATTTTTAACATTATAAATGTCTTTACTGTAACTGTTGATCAGTTTAACTCATCCTTCATAAATAAAAGTACTGATTTATTTTATTTATTTCCCCCAAAAATAAAATTTTAATTATTACTAACCCAAAACTTTTGAGCGGTAGTGTTTAACGTTACAAAAGCTTTAGATTTCAGATAAATGCTGTTCTTTTGAACTTTCTATTCATCAAAGACTGTACACAACTGTTTTCGACATTTAAAATAATAATAATTGTTTCTTGAGTATCAATCATCATATTAGAATAATTTCTGAAGGATCATGTGACAGTGACGACTGGAGTAATGATGCTGAAAACTCAGCTTTGATCACAGGAATAAATAACAGCTGCTTTCTATTTTAATATATTTTAAACTGTTTTAAATTGGAATAATATTTTACAATATTACTGTTTTTGTTTGTATTTTTAATCAAATAAATGCAGCCTTGGTGAGCAGAAGAAACTTCTCTGTTATGTGCGCGCCACAGACTGCACGCACGTCCGCTTAGAGTTCCGCCTTTTGCCTTCCGTCAATATTACGTTATTAGAAAAATATTTTTTTAGAGAATCGATTTTTTGACATTTGTGAATCGATTCAGAATCGTCCACGTCCGCATCGCGATGCATCTAAGAATAAATTTTTTCTCCCACCCCTAGATTTCATACAACAGGTTAATAAACAGTTACAATTAAGTCACTTACATTTTAGATGCAATGTTGACTGTTTTTGTTCTGTTTCAGCAGCGAAAATAGTTAAACAAAGATCACGGCAGAACCATCACGCATCACGTGTTTTCTCATAACTGAACGATTCAGCATTTTTAACGAATCGGTTGACTCAAAGATTGAATGATCAATCCATAAACATCTGTCTTAATCATGATCGACTCATTCGAACGAATCGTTTGAACGAATGAAGCAATGACTCGCTTATTAAGATGGATGCCTGGCGACACCTAATGGCGGTTTAGTGTTGTTTAAAAGCATCATTCTTTCCCACATGTGTGTGATTTGTGTGTGCAACATTATCATTATTTTTCTTTCACTATTATATTAGCGATTTAAAAGCACCCACTCGTGTCACACGTCGATTAACCGGTGGGAAAATATCCTCAGACACATACCTAATAAATGTATATTTAAATACAATATTGGCCTACCTGGTAAAAAGTTTTATATACTATTTTGATGTCCTTTTGGACACAAGAGGGCAGTATAGCCCTATGTTTGCTTTTTTGTTGAACCAAATAGCACTAAATAGCCTGTTTTAACTTTTTCATTCTTCTTGAATTGCAAAAACAGAATAAAATGGGTTTAGTTGTGATATTTGTATACTTTTATATAGAAAGAAATGGTATATAATTACATTTTTAGAAGATTTTTAGTGTTTCCTTTTTGGACATTACTTTAATCCCTCGCCATAGCAAAACCGTTTAAGATATTTATTATCCATTCACAATTTAGCATATTTAATGTAGTTTCATCATGTTGAAAAAGTTTGGTACGAATAAAATAAATAGTTTAAGAGGAGTGGCTAAAAATTCAGAGGCTGATTTAGCAAAAAAAAATCACATTCAGACCAAAATATCTGACTTCCTGATGGCTGGAGCTAATGAATGTAAATTAGAAAGTTGTCCGGCTTGATGAGAACAATATACAAACTATTTTTTCTTTACTGTAGTTAAAACTAACCCCCCCACTTTTGTCAAAAGCATGTTGAAAGTGACACACTTCCTGCTGCCAGTTGGTGGCGCTATAACTTTGACTCACAATAGTTACATCGATCTGATCGGCCTCTTACCACGAACACACTGCTGAAGTTTCATCAAGATCAGTTAATGTATGCAGAAGTTATTCCACTTCGTGTTTCTCTTTTCTCGCCATAAATTCGATTCCTCGCCACAGCCAAACCGTTCGAGATATCAAAAATCCGTTCGCAATTTAGCATCCTCAATGTCTTGACTTCATGCTGACTGAGTTTGGAGGTGATTGAATGAATTCTCTAGGAGGAGTACATCACATTCCACAGCAAGCGTTTTCCAAACAACCCATAATAGCCGACTTCCTGTTGGGCTGGCGTGAAACTTGACAGAGGGAAAGTTGTTCGGCCCCATGAAATCTATATGTGTACCGAGTTTCATATTAATTCATGCAAGCGTGTTTGATATATGGACCAAGTTTTCAGACCCTGTTCAAGAGGGCGCTGTTGAGCCCCCCTGCCACGCCCGTTTCTGAAACTTTTCACATGTCTACTGGCTAATAAGTGTTATGTGTCTGTCGAGTTTCATCCAATTTCAAGCATGTTAAGAGTCTCAAACGCATCCGAAAAGAATATTAAAATTTGATGCGTTGCCACGGCAACAGTATCAAAGATATCAATAATCCTTTCACAGGTCTACATCTGCCGTGTGTTTACATTATACACATAAAGTTTGAAGCAAATCGGGTAAAATTAAGAGGGTGACTTCAAAGCATTTTGAAAGTGACACACTTCCTGCTGCCAGTTGGTGGCGCTATAACTTTGACTCACAATAGCTACATCCATCTGATCGGCCTCTTACCACGAACACACTGCTGAAGTTTCATCAAGATCAGTTAATGTATGCAGAAGTTATTCCACTTCCGTGTTTCTCTTTTCTCGCCATAAATTCGATTCCTCGCCACAGCCAAACCGTTCGAGATATCAAAAATCCGTCCGCAATTTAGCATCCTCAATGTCTTGACTACATCCACACCGAGTTTGAAGGGGGCACGGTGAATTTTCTAGGAGGAGTATTTCACATTCCACAGCAAGCGTTTTCCAAACAACCCATAATAGCTGACTTCCTGTTGGGCTGGCGTAAAACTTGACCGGGATAAAGTTGTTCGGCCCGATGAGATCTATATGTGTACCGAGTTTCATATTAATTCATGCGAGCGTGTTTGATATATGGATCAAGTTTTAGAACCCCGTTCAAGGGGGCGCTGTTGAGCCCCCCAGCCACGCCCGGGTCCCAGCTTCAGCCCGGCCCTGATGGCCGTGGGTTCTGACCTGTGTGCAAAGTTTCAAGAGTTTTTGAGCACGTTAAGGACCCCAAAAGCCCCTGAAACCTTGATTAACAATATAAAAGCAATAGTCAAATCCCCCCTCCCCTCACACACACACAGACACAGAGAGAGGGAGAGAAAATTCTTCAGAAAATCCACATTCAAACCAAAATATCTCTCTTCCTGTTGGTCAGAGATGGTTCATGTAAATTAGAAAGTTGTCCGTCTTGATGAGAACAATACACATACCAAGTTTTGTTGCTGTTGATAAAACTAACACCCCCAATTATGACTAAAGGTGGCGCTACTGAGCCCCTCACCACGCCCGTTTCTGAAACTTTGCACATGTCTACTGGATAATAAATGTGATGTGTCTGTCGAGTTTCATGCAATTTCAAGTATGTTAAGAGTCTCAAAAGCATAAAAAAAGAATATTAAAATTTGATGCGTTGCCACGGCAACAGTATCTAAGATATCAATAATTCTTTCACAGGTTTACATCTGCCGTGTGTCTACATTGTACACATAAAGTTTGAAGCAAATCTGGTAAAAATAAGACAGTGATTTCAAAGCATTTTAATAGTGATGTACTTCCTGCTGCCTGTTGGTGGCGCTATAACTTTGACTCACAATAGTCACATCTGTGCGATCGGCCTCTTACAACGAACACACTGCTGAAGTTTCATCAAGATCAGTTAATGTATGCAGAAGTTATAACACACTTCCTGTTTCATTTTTTCGCCATAAATTCGTTTCCTCGCCACGGCCAAACCGTTCGAGATATCAAAAATCCGTCCGCAATTTAGCATCCTCAATGTCTTGACTTCATGCACACCGAGTTTGGAGGCGAATCGATGAATTCCCTAGGAGGAGTACATTAAATTCCACAGCATGCGTTTCCAAACAACCCTAAATAGCCGACTTCCTGTTGGGCTGGCGTAAAACTTAGAGCACGAAAGTTGTTCGGCCCGATGAGATCTATATGTGTACCGAGTTTCATATTATTACATGCAAGCGTGTTTGATTTATGGACACGTGTTGGGATCCCGTTCCAGGGGGCGCTGTCGAGCCCCCCTGCCACGCCCGGGTACCAGCTTCAGTCCGGCCCTGATGGCCGCGGGTTCCGACCTGAGTGCAAAATTTCAAGAGTTTTCGAGCATGTTAAGGGCCCCAAAAGTGGCCGAAAGGTTGACAAAATAATAATAATAATAATAATAATAATAATAATAATAATCCTACCGAAAACAATAGGGCCTTCGCCCTTTCAGGGCTTGGGCCCTAAATATAGCTGCGAGCAGCGATTACGGGCCCAAGCCGGTGGCACCGCAACCCCGGTGCCTTTTTGTTACCTAAAGGCACCGGGGTGGCGGTACCGCCGGCTTTGGCCCTCCATCGCTGCTCGCAGCTATATTTATATATATATATATATATATATACATACATACATACACACACATACATATATATGTATATATATATATATATGTATATATATATATATATATATATATATATATATATATATATTATTGTTCAAAAGTTTGGGGTCAGTAAGATTTTTAATGTTTTTAGGAGAAGTCTCTTCTGCTCACCAAGGCTGCATTTATTGATTAAAAATACAAACAAAAACAGTAATATTGTGAAATATTATTCCAATTTAAAACAGCTGTTTTCAATTTTTAAATATTTTACATAGTAATTCATTTCTGTGATCAAAGTTGAGTTTTCAGCATCATTACTCCAGTCTTCAGTGTCACATGATCCTTCAGAAATCATACTAATATGATGATTGATGCTCAATAAATATTCATTATTATTTTCAATGTTGAAAACAGTTGTGTACAGATTTTTTTTTCAAAATGCTTTGATGAATGTAAAGTTCAAAAGAACAGCATATATTTAAAATATATATATTTTTAACATTATAAATGTCTTTACTGTAACTGTTGATCAGTTTAACTCATCCTTCATAAATAAAAGTACTGATTTATTTTATTTATTTCCCCAAAAAATAAAATTTTAATTACTACTAACCCAAAACTTTTGAGCGGTAGTGTTTAACGTTACAAAAGCTTTAGATTTCAGATAAATGCTGTTCTTTTGAACTTTCTATTCATCAAAGACTGTACACAACTGTTTTCGACATTTAAAATAATAATGAATGTTTCTTGAGTATCAATCATCATATTAGAATAATTTCTGAAGGATCATGTGACAGTGACGACTGGAGTAATGATGCTGAAAACTCAGCTTTGATCACAGGAATAAATAATAGTTTAAAATATATTAAAATAGAAAGCAGCTGTTTTAAATTGGAATAATATTTTACAATATTACTGTTTTTGTTTGTATTTTTAATCAAATAAATGCAGCCTTGGTGAGCAGAAGAAACTTCTCTGTTATGTGCGCGCCACAGACTGCACGCACGTCCGCTTAGAGTTCCGCCTTTTGCCTTCCGTCAATATTACGTTATTAGAAAAATATTTTTTTAGAGAATCGATTTTTTGACATTTGTGAATCGATTCAGAATCGTCCACGTCCGCATCGCGATGCATCTAAGAATACATTTTTTCTCCCACCCCTAGATTTCATACAACAGGTTAATAAACAGTTACAATTAAGTCACTTACATTTTAGATGCAATGTTGACTGTTTTTGTTCTGTTTCAGCAGCGAAAATAGTTAAACAAAGATCACGGCAGAACCATCACGCATCACGTGTTTTCTCATAACTGAACGATTCAGCATTTTTAACGAATCGGTTGACTCAAAGATTGAATGATCAATCCATAAACATCTGTCTTAATCTTGATCGACTCATTCGAACAAATCATTTGAACGAATGAATCAATGACTCGCTTATTAAGATGGATGCCTGGCGACACCTAATGGCGGTTTAGTGTTGTTTAAAAGCATCATTCTTTCCCACATGTGTGTTATTTGTATGTGCAACATTATCATTATTTTTCTTACACTATTATATTAGCGATTTAAAAGCACCCACTCGTGTCACACGTCGATTAACCGGTGGGAAAATATCCTCAGACACATACGTAATAAATGTATATTTAAATACAATATTGGCCTACCTGGTAAAAAGTTTTATATACTATTTTGATGTCCTTTTGGACACAAGAGGGCAGTATAGCCCTATGTTTGCTTTTTTGTTGAACCAAATAGCACTAAATAGCCTGTTTTAACTTTTTCATTCTTCTTGAATTGCAAAAACAGAATAAAATGGGTTTAGTTGTGATATTTGTATTCTTTTATATAGAAATAAATGGTATATAATTACATTTTTAGAAGATTTTTAGTGTTTCCTTTTTGGACATTACTTTAATCCCTCGCCATAGCAAAACCGTTTGAGATATTTATTATCCATTCACAATTTAGCATATTTAATGTAGTTTCATCATGTTGAAAAAGTTTGGTACGAATAAAATAAATAGTTTAAGAGGAGTGGCTAAAAATTCAGAGGCTGATTTTGCAAAAAAATTCACATTCAGACCAAAATATCTGACTTCCTGATGGCCAGAGCTATTGAATGTAAATTAGAAAGTTGTCCGGCTTGATGAGAACAATATACAAACTATTTTTTCTTTACTGTAGTTAAAACTAACCCCCCCACTTTTGTCAAAAGCATGTTGAAAGTGACACACTTCCTGCTGCCAGTTGGTGGCGCTATAACTTTGACTCACAATAGCTACATCCATCTGATCGGCCTCTTACCACGAACACACTGCTGAAGTTTCATCAAGATCAGTTAATGTATGCAGAAGTTATTCCACTTCCGTGTTTCTCTTTTCTCGCCATAAATTCGATTCCTCGCCACAGCCAAACCGTTCGAGATATCAAAAATCCGTCCGCAATTTAGCATCCTCAAAGTCTTGACTACATGCACACCGAGTTTGAAGGGGACACGGTGAATTTTCTAGGAGGAGTATTTCACATTCCACAGCAAGCGTTTTCCAAACAACCCATAATAGCCGACTTCCTGTTGGGCTGGCGTAAAACTTGACCGGGGTAAAGTTGTTCGGCCCGATGAGATCTATATGTGTACCGAGTTTCATATTAATTCATGCGAGCGTGTTTGATATATGGATCAAGTTTTAGAACCCCGTTCAAGGGGGCGCTGTTGAGCCCCCCAGCCACGCCCGGGTACCAGCTTCAGCCCGGCCCTGATGGCCGTGGGTTCTGACCTGTGTGCAAAGTTTCAAGAGTTTTTGAGCACGTTAAGGACCCCAAAAGCCCCTGAAACCTTGATTAACAATATAAAAGCAATAGTCAAATCCCCC